>NC_135180.1:7372293-8039793 GCF_041146795.1 Maylandia zebra
CGTCAGGTCTGGACACCCAGCTAAGGAGGTAGGAAGGCAGAAAGGTGATGACGGTGTAGATCCACACCATGAGGTGGAAGAGGAGCAGCAGCATGGGGTTCAGGTCCTCTTTCAGCTTCATCTTGGCAAAGCTGTGACAAGCAGAGAGAAGAGAGCGGGGAAGAAGTGCCTGCTCGTGCTGGTTCAGTTGCTCCCTTGTTTCTTCTGTTGCCTTCTCAATTCTCCCTTTCTGCTAATGCAATGCCCACAGCTCTGCAATACTCCTAAAAAATATCCACAACATGGCATTAGAGGAAATTTTTAAACTAGTTTCAAAATTATGCTTGTGTCTACAACACTCCTGTGGTTTTCCAAGAGATTCATTCTGAAACTGAAACAAAGCACTGTCTCACATGTTCTCGCTGATAGTAAAGCAGAAGCTTGTTATTATGTTATTGGCAAGAGATGGTGTTACACACCGACTCTCTTACTCAAATGTTCCTTCCCCACCCTGCAACTCCTGTGTCCGGTGCACTCACGCCAAAGAAGAGAGCACATCAGTCAATGTCAGTCACTGTTAGTGTCGAAGACAGCAAAACAACACAGACAGATGAAGGGGTGAGGAAGGAGACCAGAGAGGAAATATAAGGAGAAACAAATCAAAAAGGATGGGGACACGTAGGAAGAAGTGAAAAAAGTAAAAAGGTCAGCTATAACAGACATAAACTACACTAACTGTGAGGTTTCTGAAAGTCTACATGTGGGCTGTGTGACAGGATTCAAGCAACTCGACAGAAGGAGATAGCCAAGTCAGGAGCAGATAAGAACAGGGAACAAGCTATAGCTCAAGAATCCACCCGTTAAACTCCATGATGTAAAATTTAGAGAGAATGTGATGAGGTTTGCGCAGAGGGACTACCTCACATCTACTTCACTGGGTAAAAGGTGGCTGTATTGTGTGTGCGTATCTTTGAAATTTCACCTCATCCCTAGCTTCTTCAGACACACACACAGAACAGGTATGCACTTGGTGACGGAGACTGTAACCTACAGAAGATGAGTTTGGGAGCTATCCAGAGTCCTGAACAGAGATTAGCGTTAAGGTTATCTTACAGACTTCCTGGTAAGTGTAGTTCCCTATAACCCATGAAGGCAATTAGGCAACATTATCATGTCAATATAAAAGCGCCTTACCAATAGGTACCAGTTAGTGTAAAGTGCCGATATCTAATTTTCAAGATAGATACAGAACCTGGTCAATGAACTAAAAAATAATAGGCTCAGCATGAATGTTTATTTCACACCATGAAGGAAAAAGCAAAACATTAAGTGAATTTTGAGTTGAGATTATTTTGCAATTTAAAAAGCCTACGTTGACTGAAATCTTACACTATCCCATCAATGGGATTTTTTAAATTATCTGAAAGCATGTAGTTGTAGAAGAAATGAGGACGTGTTTTCATTCATCTGAGTTTAAGACCAGATTTTTTTTTCATGTCCTGATACACAAAACCTCAGAATTTAAAGAGAGCTTACTTTAATGTTTACCATGACTCTATATACAGAAAACTAAATGTAAATTTGCCATCCAAGAGGCACAGCATTAGGACTGCACTGACTGATTTTAGTACAGAATGTTGAGGATGAGTCACGTTAAACAGTTTCTTTTGTCAAGAGAAACAATGATTTCAAATTTGGGGTGAGAAAACAGGACTGGTAAATAAAACTAGTTCCCAGTATAACCAAACATTTAAAATGTCTTCACCTCTATTAACTCATTCACTGCCATTGACGTCTATAGACGTCAATTACGTTTTTCAATGGGAGGGGCTAGAATACAACCTCGGGCAGCTTGTCAGTGAATATCAGACTGCTTGAAATGTATTTTTCACAAAAAGCTCGTTTTCTCCCTTTTTTTGGTCAAAACAGGCATTTTTGGTGGAACCCACCTCTCTTCTACAGCTGATTACTAAAGAATGGAAAATGGTAGAAACAAGCTTTTTTTTTGGATGAAAGAAGAGAGTCTGTTCTTCATATTGGTAGGTTCAGCGTTTATATGATCATAACACACAGTTTTCTGTGGCTCTTCAAAAATGAGTAAAAATGCTCAAAAACCCTGGCAGTGAATGAGTTAATAATTACAGTGATTCAAGTAAATTAAATGTCATGCCAAGCTGTAGAAGAATGTCTCATTGACTCTGAGACACCACAGACACCAGATCACGATTACTGTGGATTACTAGGATACCCACACCCAACAGCCGAATAATATGACGATCTGGCTGTTAGGTGTGGTGACTGAGCTGGAAAAATGCTTATCTTAAAACTGTCATCACTACTGGCAACCACTTAACCACTTGTTGATACAATATGAGCATGATGTTATATTTACCAAGGCATTAAACTAGTGATGGAGACTATAAACCTATCAGTAAAGTACAACAGTTTAAGTGAGCTATTTTCATAGACTGCAACCATAGACTATGCGATCAGAGAATCAGCCCCCTCTTTGGTTTTAGGCTAGTTAACTCTTTTTGATAAGCTGTTTTCGCTACTCAGCTCTGTGCTATATTATGTATTATTTGTTATTCTCTTAGTTTCTGGGTTAATAAGGTTCTTAAGGTGTTATTTATGGGCACTACTATGACAAATAACCATAATGTATATTGATGTTTCTATTCAGGCCATCGGCCGTCTTTGCAGCTGTGCAGCTAAAATAACACCGTCTGTCAAAACAGCTTGTGTGTGTATGTGCGCACATTCACACTCTACAACAGTCCGTTTTAGCAGCAGTAATTTATTATTCATAGGAGGAAGAGGCTCATCTTGCCGCTTCACATTGTTCCCCCACCTCTCAAACAAAATTGCCCGCTGAAAAACACACACACTGTGCCCACCTTCCTCCTGTACACACTCATCCCACGAGTGTCCCTTTGAGACTCATAAATAAATCAAAGATTTTACCAGCACTGCTCTCCCAGACCACCATCTGTTCCCTGTGGGACATGGACTCCTTTCTCTGCAGCTCTGTGGTTCTTCCTGGCAGAGGTGGGACCAAGTCATTGTTTTGCAAGTCTCAAGTAAGTCTCAAGTCTTTATCCTCAAGTCTCAAGTCAAGTCTCAAGTAATGTCAGGCAAGTCAGAGTCGAGTCTCAAGTCACTGGTGTAAAAGTCCGAGTCAAGTCACAAGTCTGAAACTTTGAATTTCAAGTCCTTTCGAGTCTTTAAAAAAAAAAAACAACGAAAAAATAATGTTGCAGTTATGCTAAATGTAAATGTTAGACCATGTAATTTTAAAATCTGTGTTTTTCTCAACACATGACAAAATAGTGAACTTAGAAAATATACACAAATTGTGAAATTGCACCTCTTTAAAATGCAGCTCAATTAAACCTAGCTCCAAGAATAATTTTCACCGACAGTTCTGAGATAAGCTGCATGTTATTCTTGGATGCGGTTGTAGGACCGGCTTTAAAATCGCATGACAAAAATATCATACACATTAAAAAAAACTGTATCACCAACGTAGCCTGGACAACATTTGCTAGTTAGATGAAGTCAGCTATCTCATCGTAGCATATTTATATGCATATTTATAATTATACGCTTCTTGGAGTGAGCGCATACACTCATGAAGTTTAGTAACTTCAGGTCACTGCAACAAGTCCAGGTACAGTTTACCGCCGGATGGGTACAGGACCTTGAAATGCACCGTGTAGAACGAAAGACCATCGTACGTATCATAAGTTTACCAGTCTCACAAATTGTCGTCATAAATACACATTCGTTAACCGTTTATTAATATAACCTTTGAGCTCAACGGTAATTAATTAGTAGTGGAAATAATTTCTGGTAGCATCACAGAAATGTAGCAGTGACAACAATACTGTATGCTGTAATCGTACTGGGCAATTGGTGATACAAAAAACTGTTTTATCCTGTGAATAAAAGTATATGTTTTTGTCAATGTACCATAATAACAGAAGCGAAACACAATATTGTGTCAGGACAATTCACTATTTATGCACAATAAATAAAGGAGCATAGCGCGACAATTTCTGTTCAGCGCCAGACTTGCTTGTAACCTATATCACCAATTATGTTATGAAAGTGACGTATTAACTACTAAAAAACACTGACCTTCGTGTAAATGCTTGGAGCAGACTAACCTGTGAGCTGGAGGGTTCTGGGACGTTATATTTGGTCTTTGAATGGCTGCAATCCAGGCCACCCGTCGCCTCATTGTTACTTCGGAAACATGGCTCGAACAATTTCTCTTCAACGACGTAATCCGATAACAACCGATCTCTTTACCCGTCGGCTTCCCGTGGCTGTCATGCGACCGGCTATTGCAGTTAATAATACAACAGCTTCTTGACATTTTTGTGTTTCTTTTTATCGCTGTATAACTGATTTCAATTGAAAGCCTGCGTGCGCTAGTACCGCTTGCCACGAGTTCCCAGAATCCTTTGCGGTTCTACCCGTGAATGACGTCACATTTTCAATCTCTATATAATATGCATGTTAAATTTTGTATTTGGGGTAAAATATCAAGTCTTTTCAAGTAAACCGGTTCAAGTCCAATTCAAGTCCCAAGTCATTGGTGTAAAAGTCCAAGTCAAGTCACAAGTCTTAGAACATTTTTTCAAGTCAAGTCTAAAGTCATAAAATTAATGACTCGAGTCTGACTCGAGTCCAAGTCATGTGACTCGAGTCCACACCTCTGCTTCCTGGTGTCTCGTTACCCAGCAAGGACGCCCTGCTTCATCACAGGATGCTAAAGCTTACCAAAACTGTACCCTGGTGGAACACAAGTTTTACCCCATCACTCTTCAGTGTTCGTTTGTTGGCCCCACTGTCCCATTTGTCATTTTTCTTTTGCTCAAAGTGGAGCTCAAGGAAATAAAGACAATGGATGAGCGGCACTGTGCTAAACAATCTATTAAACAAGAGGAAAAAGATTCAGGAAGGCATGGTGCTGGCAGACTACAACTTCTTCCACTGCTGCTCAGTGTCAACGAGGAACAGATGGCTTAGATCTCCTGTAAAATATCAAATAATTTCCACTATCTTCTGCTAGTTGTTAATTCATTCACTGCCAGCCATTTTCAAATCAGGTAACTCCCCACTGCCAGGGTTTTTGAGCATTTTTACTCATTTTTGAAGAGCCACAGAAAACTGTGTGTTATGATCATATAAACGCTGAACCTACCAAAATGAAGAACAGACTCTCTTCTTTCATCCAAAAAAAAAAGCTTGTTTCTACCATTTTCCATTCTTTAGTAATCAGCTGTAGAAGAGAGGTGGGTTCCACCAAAAATGCCTGTTTTGACCAAAAAAAGGGAGAAAACGAGCTTTTTGTGAAAAATACATTTCAAGCAGAAAAGTGCCTTTGACACTAATATTTCTTGCTTTGTGACACCTCTAACATATAAAATAGTTTTTCACTTCTATAAAACAGAAATAACACTGAGAAAGGTTATGTTTTATCAAAACAATTTATTTACAAATATATGAAAAAATAAAATTCACTGACAAGCTGCCCGAGGTTGTATTCTGGCCCCTCCCATTGAAAAACGTAATTGACGTCTATAGACGTCAATGGCAGTCAACGTAAGTTTTTCAGTTGACGTCTATAGACGTCAATGGCAGTGAATGAGTTAAAAATGACTCCTGACTTCCATTAAGCAATAAAGTTAAAATCTGTTTTTCTTCTGAACTCAGTGACTCTGTCCTTCACTTTGACACATTTCATACCATGGCATAGGTTAAAGGCCCAGTGATTTGTGTTTTAATTTAGTTTAGTTCTAATGATACAGTGCTTTTATTGTAGTGGATTTTTTAAAAATTGAGAACATTTAACAGAGAGATTTAAAAAAAAATTGAGAAAGTTTAGCAGGATAGACCCAGACATACTGAATTTTACTCCAGAAAACACAATGTCCCCCCGTCATGTCTTTAGAGATCCCTTACTGCTAAACAAACAGTGACATCTTTTAAACTTCATAGCTCTAGTTAGTATCAGAGTTCAGCTGCTTTGGCTTTGGTCAGGACTTTGAGGTCAGTTGGCATCTTTCCGTCACTAAAATAGGAGCAATAAATATTTGTTGGGAAGCTTTTCTTGTTGGCTTATCTCTTCCCTTCTGACAGAAACTCCATTCCGGGTTTCTCTGAGGCGTGGGCTTTTATCATCAGAGTTCATCCTTTAACCTATAACAAAATTCAAATATTCTCAAGCATGATCAACGGTTAATTACGGTACCGGCCGGAGTACCGGGAGCAGTTTGGAAGAACAAAAAGACGCGGAGACTGTTCTAAATTGTCATTCCAAACTAACTCAAAGTTTATTCTTTGTGCAGCAGTTTTTTATAGGCAGACAACAAGTTTCAGTTCAGACCCTGCCCACTGGGTGGGGTGGTGTCCTGACAGTTGGAATCCTTTGTTCAGCAAGGGCAATAAAAATGCACTCACAAGACCTATAAATTTTACACAGAAGTCTTCTACATCCTGAGTTCTGACACAAAAACCAGATGGTCTTCACATAAACATCTTCTGCAAGGGAGTGATAGGTAAAAGAGTGATTTGTTGGTGTTTTCCCTCCAACCTTAGTATCTAGTTTCACGGCAAAAGGAGATGAGGTTGAAACAAAGGGCATTGCAAACAATACTCAGCAAATGCTACCATGGTATCAAAATATCACAACACCTTCTCTCTCTCTCACACACAGTGTCAGTAGAGGAAAGAAATTGTGAGAGTGTGACCATGAAAGTTTGCATACTATGCCCTAGAAAGCATGTTTCATAGCTGTTGTTTGTTCTCACATTTCTGCTTTTTTTTCTACTGTCTGAAACACGTATGTGTGAAAATTATAAAAAAAATAAAAAAATTAATCGTGAAAGGGTAATACTATTTTACAGCACTGTCCTTCCTGGTTTTTTTTGTTGTTGTTTTTTTTTTTTGGGGGGGGGGGGGGGTTGATGGGGGGAGGGGTTAAAAAAGTCTCTGTTTGTTTATACAGATTTTCCTTGCTTCTTTGTGGACATCTGCGTAGCGCTCATAAGATTCCCCTGTGCCTGATCATTTTCACCTCTGTTTAAACAGTATTGCTTCTCTCCTTATCAGTTCTCCATTTGCTCTTTACTTGTTCCTCTTTTGCTCTCTGTTTTTTAGAATCCTGCTGTGGTTTTGAAGCCCTTTGGACTTTGTCTATCTCAGCTATTAAAGGTTCATCTTTTGCAATTTAACGTCCCTCTGCATCCTGCATTTGCAGACCCTCACGAACCTTTACAGAGGAGTAATACTCCCATTTTGAATTCTAAAAAACACACAATGTCCAGCATTGTTGCATCTTGAACAATATTTAAAACTTAACAGTGGTTGTGTGTGTTACCAGGTACCATTAGTTAGTTTGCGCAAGGGCAGAGAAGGGACCTGATAACTTCACTACCTTTCCAAAAAAACCAGTGAGTTCCACTTGACGCCTTCAGAATCAGTTAATTTTTTATACGATAGCTTTAGCGTATTAAATGAAGCCATTAAAAACATTAGACGATACAAATTTTATTTTGACACAGAAGGATGAGGATGAGCCTTGTATCAAAATGTAGCTAAGAAATTGACCTTTGAAATGCTGAAACTTGTTTAGGTCCAGCCACTTGCCCACCTGCATGTTTCGCACTGCCCAAATGTGTCGAGGCAACTGTTGCTGTGATTTGGCGGTACATAAATAAAATGTAATTCAATTTTTCAGCCCTCAAAATTGAACGTAAGATATCTTCATGGACACATACAGGCTAAAAAATGTTGGAAAAAATAAGGCAGTTTAAAAAGTACCAAGTTGCACCCCAAACCTATGTGCTTATAGGCTTCATAACTCATATTATGAAGGTCAGATTTCACTTGGCTACATTAAATATACTCAAGTTAGCATAAATAAAAGATTGATGGTCCTGGTTCTACATCACTAACTGCCCTAAATAGCCATTTGCTGACCATAAGACAGCATCCTGACCTACTGATGGTTTAGAAGAGGCTTTTCACAACCACATGCAGCCTGATTTACACACCAGCTGCACTATGTCTTTGCAAAGAAAAAGAAGGATCAAGAGTCTAAACTGCAAAACTGCAACCAATAACAAGGCTGGCTCTAATCGCCTGCATTCAAGAATGGGTATACATAACATGTAGACTAATGGTTACTGAATAGTTAGCTTTATGCAACAGCAAGAGATTTGCAGGCAGTCTCCACTCACTGAGTTAATCACTGGATTAATTGAGTAATATAGTGGTACGGTCTACGTAGTGGTGGGGTGAGCCGGCATGTGTGTGCGCCTGTGTGTGCGCCTGTGTGTGTGAGGGAATCTTTGCTTCCTCTGGAGATGGCGTGAATGGGGTCTTTTGTGTGCACACGTCACAGTGCTTACACCCACTCAGCTAAGCAGGCGGTCTCGAAACCTTGCAGAAACTTTAACAAAGACATTGTGGCGAAACAATGCACCGAACGGAAACAATCGGGGTCAGGGTTAGCAAATATAATCCTTGAGCCGTTTGCTGTGTGGGTCAATCGACTCTGAAATGGGGCACCTCAAGGCTAGAGGGTCACACTCTGTGTGTGTGTGTTCCTGTCTAGCTATCTTTGTGAGGACCGAAATCTGCATTCTACTATACTTGTGAGAACCAACAGTCACTTGTGAGGACACACACACCGGTGCTCACAAGTTTGAAGGCCTTTTTGAGGCTCAAAATGTGGTTTTAGTGTCAGGGTTACAATTAGGTTATGGTTAGGTTTAGGGTAAGGGTTAGGGTTAGGCATTCATTTTTAATGGTAAAGGGGCTAGGGAAACCATCATGTCAATGAAGGTCCACACTAAGCTAGCTGAACGGGGTTGTGTGTGTGTGTGTGTGTGTGTGTGTGTGTGTGTGTGTGTGTGTGTGTGTGTGTGTGTGTGTGTGTGTGTGTGTGTGTGTAAAAAGAAATAGGATATGAGGTTCGTTCGTATGTTTGTGTTTGGTTTGAGGGCCCAGATTTAAAATAATGACACAATCAAAACCAATGAAGTGTGATTTCAACAAGAGTGAAAGCACAAAACACAATTGCTTGGATTATGCGGATCAGACTGCAGCTTTACTCTGCTTCTGTGGTGACACAAACTACTGGCATGCATGACAATCAACAACTTATTTCTTTCTCCGATATGAGCTTAGAGGGTGTTCACAGTTAAGCAGAAAAATCACAGTAAATTTAAATAAAAATCCTTGTTTCCCCTCCATACCCAGCTTCAGATGTGTTTTATAACAGCACAGTGAAGTAGACTAGTGTCTTGGCTTGCAGGAAGGAGTGCGCGTGTGTGTGTGTGTGTGTGTGTGTGTGTGTGTGTGTGTGTGTGTGTGTGTGTGTGTGTGTGTGTGGGTTTGCTGATCACATCGGACCATCCTCTGCAAGACAACAGCGTCTCTGTCTCTAGGTACAGGAGCACTCTAAAGGACCTGCATCATTTGATAACTGCCACCACAGGCAAGTTCCCGTCAGCTGTGTAAATAGAAACTAAAAGCAGCCAGCAGGTTAGGATTGTACGTGTTAGAGCAAGGATTGCGGTGAGGTTGACACACTTTCCGCTCTGGGCCTTTGAGTACAACAAATGTTCTTTTAAAATGTGCTCCACTTGTCTGCTTTTCGTAATTGGGTAAATGTGAATACCAAAGGAGAGATGGAAAAGGGACATTTATAAAAGTTTCCACATCAAAAAAAATTAAGACTGTAATAAGCTGACCTATATTAGCTCATGAAGAAATGTTACAAAATTATTTTAAGGGGCATAAATCATTCCTTGTTAAGGCTTAAGAGTGAGGCCAAAGACATGTAACATGTTGTGTAATTTCAATGACTTTATCAGTTCAGTGGGCTCAGCAGTGAGCCACAGATGTTCCAGCTGCAACATTCAACACAAACCAGTTACCGTCAGTTACACTTCCGGTTTCAAATTCTAAAGTAAAACACTTTACAACATGGGAGGTAATGCCCACATTTCATTTAAGAAGAAAAATAAAATAAAAAACAATAAAAACAATAATTATGGGCATTATTTATCTTTACCTGCAACGAAACAAGTCAGAAAGCTAATAGCAAAACTGCTATTTAAAATACTTAGTACATAAAATCCCCCCAGTCACTGGCTCTTTTATTTGGCAGGCCTCTAAGTTAGCTCCCAAATATTTAGAACATGTGACATTCAACATCATTTAATAAACCTCTTAGACCTGTTTTTGTTTTTAGACGCATAAAGTTTCTTACTTTCAGAGTAGATCTTCATTTTTTAGTGTAGCTTGACGGTGCCACAGCATCCTGTGTGCTCGTCACAAAACGACGAGGAAACTTACCGGTAAATGTTTCTGTTAGTTTATCGCTGGCACGTCTTCAGCGTGTCTGTGCTCAGGCTCTGTCTGTGACGGCTCCGTTCATATGTTCATCCATCGGCTCTCACTCTGCCTGCTGATGCTGTGCGCTGCCCGGTCCGGAAGTGACACGCGCGCTGTGTTGTTGTACGAGGACGACTTGGATGGCGGGTTGGGAGGGAGAGGGTGGGCATTCTTTGAGTTATGATTGGACTCGCGGAGGTGGCGCGTGCTAGGGGCCGGCCGACATGGAAGGAAGGCTCGACATGACCGCATGGGTTACTGACGGTCACAAAAGAGCAAGACGTCACGAGCACGACACCCGCACACAAACCAGTGCGCGAAGCCCGAATTCACCTTTATAGACAAATTTAAGATGGGATGCTTGTCGCCATGACAACGCGCGGTGTCGAGCTCCTCGGTGGTGGGAGATTCCTGCCTGGGTGTTTGTTTAATGTATATAATCATTAGCTCATGCAAAATAGTGTTCGTATAAACGTAGTTATTTTTATGTGTAAAACCACACAGACAGCGGTTTAAAATCAACCTCTGGGTAACACTTCAGACCTTACTGTTTCTTCATACTCATCCCTTTAATGTAACCTTACTGTTTAACAGTACACACTGTTAAACAGTAAGGTTTTAACCTGGCATCATCAGAACAATTTGAAGTTTTTTAATGTTTCAGTTAAAGTGTGCTTTAAATCTCTGCATCTTCTTTTTTATCACAACAATGAAAGTCTTATTGAGCCTATTAATGACAAACCTCCCTCTGTGTGAGCGCACTGTAACATCATGGCATCAACAACAACACTGGACTTAAAACCTGTTTTCATTCTATCCTGTACTGTCGTCAATAGATAAGTTAGAAAAAGATAGACTATTCCAGAAAATAATATATTTTTTAAAGCTTTTACTATTATTAAAGGGTCTAAACTTGCCTGTGATATGACACACAATGCTAATCTGACATTTCATTGTACTGTATACTACGATATTTCATATAATGAGTTGTGAAGTTCAAGTGTTTTTAACAACCTGTTTTTTATTTTTGTAGAATTCATCAACATCTGTGGAGGGATGTATTTGAATATCTCCAGTGACACTTTTGCTAACCTGGAAGCTAAGAGAGGGCTTAATCCTGACCAAGTGACAGATCTCAGTGCTTTGCATAGATGTTACATCCTCCGTGCAACAATTCCACTAAGAGAGCAACGATCATTCTCTACGATCAGACAAAAACCTGTCTCTTTCTGCTGCTGTGGTTGAAGCATAGCAAGATAACAGGGAACAGATAAAACAATAAATACTTTAACTTCAGGTATGAATCCGAAAACTGAAAATCAACTCTATTACCTATTTGCTTTTTGTCCAGGTGTATGGCAGTGCGATTGTTATGTCTGTACTGAATAATGCGATTTTAATCACATAAAGTAAAATTGACTGACTTTATGTGATTAGGACACTGAAAAAAGAGACTGAAACAACATTGTACATGTTTCTCATCATATCTACTTTGCAACAAGTTATTCTTTACTTACTTTGAACAATGTTCGTCCCAAAATCGAATCAGGTTTGATGACTAAAGAGTCGACGCTTAAACGCTTTAGAGTGGACATTTCTATATGGAGAACTGTAATCTTTCATTCTGAATCATTCTTAGACTTGAAAATAGGTCATCCAACTTAGATTGCTTTTGAAAGTATCATTGGAATGTGTACTCTGTTGATTTGATTAGAAACAGACTGAATATGTTTGCAAGCAGCAAATATATGATCATGTGTTTGCTTCAGTTCTCTCCGGGTACTCCACAGCTTCCTCCCAGGTCCAAAGACATGCAATTATTGAGGTTAGGTTCATTGGTCCTGGACCTGTCCAGGGTATACCCTGCCTGCCCACCCCCACCCCACCCTGTGTGATGGGAGTGCATCACTACTAGTCAAATGTTTCTTCACACTCATCCCTTTACGGTGGTGTTTTCAGTCAGCCCTAAAAGGGTTCTCTGTCCTTTTTGACATTTCAATTCATTATTTTGAGCTAGTTCACATACTGCTACTCTTTTTCAATACATTTTTCTTCCCTGAAATTATTTAATCTGACTTTCGCCTTGGGCTCCAACAAACAGTTTTCTCCTCAGTATTACAAATAGTAGTGCATTTTGTTTTCTATGAGAGAACTTGACTCTTATTTGCTATCTGTCCTGTCAGTGGTGCTTTTTTAAATGTTTCATATATGTTAAGACAGAAAATGAAGAAAAATACTATTTACTATGAAAATAGCATTCATTTTTAATTACATTATCTTCTTTAAAGTATAATATTACTTTCCCTCCTTAAGACAACTCATAATATTTATGACAAATGTGAAAGAAAATATGAACAACAGACATCAAATTAATATAGCGCAAGTAAGTTATATTTATAATTCAGGCTAAAAATGAATGAAATTGATCTCTGTTAAAATGCCAGATATTTGTGATTTTACTTTTAAAAGTTTTCCCATCTTTAATGTGACCAATTGAATTGGATTTTTCAATTCAATTCTATTCATGTGGAACCGAATCACAACAGCAGCCACCTGAGGGTGCTATATATCAAAAGTTTAAGTGCAGGATAAAACCTCCAGGAGAACCAGGCTCAGGGAGATGCAGCCATCTGCCATTGTAGAATAAACCTGCATAAACTGCATAAGTTTATGAACTTATGCAGTTAAGTTCATAAACGTTCATATAAGTTCATATAAGTTGCATAATCACTTTACATCACCAGAAGAGCACCATACCCTTGGTGAAGTATGGTGGAGGCAATATCATGGAACTAGGTCTTTAGTCAAGGTGAAATGAATAATGAACAGTTCCAAATACCAGTCAACTTTGGACGAAAACCCAGAACATGTTTTTTTTTAATTTTTTTTATTTTCTAGTCTTACCATTTTCAGAAGTGGTTTGGCTTCTTTTTCCTCAAAATCCTCCAAGTCCCAAAGCCTTCAAAAGAAAAAATAGAGGTTTTCTCTTGGCATTTACACTTCATCACAAACAGAGTTTCAGGTGTGAGGTGGATGATCTGTAGGTGTCACAGTAACTTACTGCTCTTTGAGTGTCTGTTTGCTCTTCTCCACCAAAAAATCCCCCAGATCTTCAGCAGTGATGTGTGATAGGATTTTGTTTTCCTTTTAAAGTCTAAGGAACTCCATCATCATTGCAATCTAAAAATAAAAGGAGACATTTAAACCACCACCACTCTCAGGTCCTCAGAAATGATCTCATATCAGTCACTCATGTCAGTTTTGGTTTAGATGGGTGTGGGTCTCACATAAGCCCTGTAGCTCGGAAGATGCCAGCAGATCTTCAAAGCTGTCTTGTAAATGAGTTACTGGAAGCTTTTCAACACAGTGCAATCTGGTGACATCTGGTGGCCAAAAATATGAAGAGCAGCTTAAATCTACAAAATAAAATGAACCTCTTCATTACGACTGCCCACTCTACAGTGGGGTTCACAAATTTGTCTGAAATTGGGCCACAATAGATGAAAAATACACACACACACACACACACACACACACACACACACACACACACACACACACACACACACGCACACATATATATTTCTCTGTGTGTGTGTGTGTGGGTGTATGCAAGGAACAAAAATAAAGGAGATAAGGGGGATCATGAAAATCATTAAAAGTGAGGTTTTATTAACAAGACATCTAACTCAAGGGGCTAAGACAGATCAAGCTCTTCTAAAAAAAATTGTGCAATTTAATTGCCTGGGGCTTATTTATTATCTTCAGAGATTTACACAACAGGGAGAGTTCATTTAAGAGCAGACCATGAATCTTATCTTGCGGTAATGAACCGTTTTTTAACACAAGCTTCAAAATGCTTCAGAGAGCTTCATTTTGCCCTCATTAAATTTAGTGTTTATTTGCTGGTTTGTTGACGGTAGGGCTGGGTATCGTCTCTGATTTCAATAATTGATTTGATTCCGATTCACAAGGTCCCGAAATTTTTCCTGAGAAAGTCAGAAATATAATAATTCTAAACTGTTTATTGTAAAGTGGGCGATAAACAAACAAGAGAGACTTGCGACAGAAAAGCCGATCAGCTGAACACTGATCAGTTTCATGATTGAAGTAGCAATTGGGGGAGAGAATAGGGGAAGAAGAAGAAGAGGCAGCTGCGCAGACACAGAATAACTCCAGCTTTGCGTTTTTTATTTTCATTCTAGCTGAAGTACAGGACTAATCGCGTTCCTTTTAACCTCAATATGGATACCTCAATACCATTTTCTTCTGTTTATCTGTGATAAGATTGCTTTCAGAGCCGGGGTCCGTTCTTCGTACCTCGCTAAGTAAGTTAGCTGGATTTGATTGTTGACGATTTCGCATGATCTTGGATCGTTCGGTTCTCCGAAGCTCATCCGGGACTTGCTGCCATAGCAACAGATCCGTAAGCGTAAACCTGCTCGGGAGCAGGTTTACTTCATGTAAACAGGATTAGATCGCGGCCACTCAGGTATGTCCGCTTCATTTATACGAAAGCAACAGCGATATTTTACCACTGTTTTACCATAAATAAATATTATCAATGTAACTAAAGTTAATGCAGTACTTGATCCTTTTATTGATTTCATACAGATACATACAGGTCATTTCCTAAAAAATGGAAATGTACTATTAATCATTCTATTTCATGTATTTGATTATTTCAGATGTAATTCATATTTTAGAGTAGTAATTGTAAATTACTTCGTGTAATCTTGATGAGAGACCACGGCTATAAAAGCGAAGGTGGATTTGGGAAGCCTGTCGCAGCCATGTCCTGTCCGTATAAGCGAGCCACCCATTGCGGAAGGTGCAAGATTGATAAGGAGAGTTCTCAGAATTCAGCGTATATTGCGGGATAGACAGGATCCTTTAGCTCAGCGCGACAGTGTGCTCATAGAGAGATATCGATATTCCCGTGAGGGTATTATTTACTTAACCAACTTGTTGACGAGGGGGTGCAGGACCACCACCTGTCTTTTTTTGCTCTGCCCTTTTCTTGGTTGCTGTTATAAACAAACAAACAGATTATTTCAGGGTCTCTTTGCAAGAGACTAAAAGCAATATAAGTGATAAATCTTACCATTCTGTAGAATATTCTTATATTTCACTTTTACTTGTTCCCATGTTCTAGTGGGCCCTGTCGTGGCTCTAATGTGAAAGAGGATATAATGTAATATAATATAATAAATCTACCCTACTGCCTACTGGTGTTGGCCAGAGGGGCCGATGGCGCGATATGGCAGCCTGGCTTCTGTCAGTCTGCCGCAGGGCAGCTGTGGCTACAACCGTAGCTGCCTCCACCAGTGTGTGAATGTGAGAGTGAATGAATAGTGGTATTGTAAAGCGCTTTGGGTGCCTTGAAAAGCGCTATATAAATCCAATCCATTATTATTATTATTATTATTATTATTATTATTATTATTATATAATATTATATAATAATAATAATAATAATAATAATAATAATAATAATAATAATAATAATTATTATTATTATTATTATTAAATTACTTACGAGTTTAATTTGTCAGCAACTTTCTGCCAGCCCTCTCGCCTTGCTTTTGCAGCCTTTGCAGTGTTCCCTTGCGTTTTAATTAAACTCTGAAACTCCTGAAATCCCTCAATCAAGAGTTCTTGCTCTGCTGCCGAAGAATACCGAGCGCGCTCCTTCGACATTTTCGCCGACCAATCAAAGGGTTGCCGATCAATGTTTCTACTATCGATGCGTAGCCCCTGTTAAGCCACCCAGTGATCTCACATTACTTCATCCAGCTATACTAATCGTCAACAACAGGTGTGTTCGGAGAACCGGAATAGCGAGCTCAAAGTTAGCGCGATGATTTGATCTTGGATGTGTCATTTGATCTTGGATGTAGTAAGCGAGGTACGAAGAACGGACCCCGTAGCACAAGGAAGGGGGAGGGTGCAGCCAACGTCCTCGGCTTTAATTGGTCCAGGCCAGAGTCGACCATGACCAATTGGCCAATCCACTACCTTTCATTGTTTATACCGCTACAAAAAACAAACAAACAAAACAACAACAACAACCACAACAAAGCAAACATCTGCCCATCTGCCAACGGAAAATCACCATCGGCCCACACATCTGTTTGACCGTCCCCAGTTAATTCACAACGCCAGATAATCCAGAACACTGGCGCCACAGAACACCTGTCGCACCTCCATCAGCGGGCACTCCCGCATCAGGTGTACCAGCAGCCCACACTTCTAGCGGTACTCCTGCCCCAGTTTCTCGGGTACAGTACCGGTCACTTCCAAGTCCTGGGGAGGCAGAATGGAGGGAAACGGGTTAGTCGACTGCAACGGCGGTGTCCGCTCCACCAGAGCGGTGCCAGGGGGCTTCCTTCTTGAGTCCCCTTTAAAGTAATGATAGCCTACTTGAAAATAGGTTAGGTGCTGCATTGCTTCAGCCCAAGCCTGTTCGGTCAGCACACGCAGTCTGTGTAATATTTAAATAAAGGTTTTGACCTTCAGCTTAAAGGAGCTTCGGGTTTTGTTTGTTTGTTTGTTTTAATATCTTGCACACTGTAGTACACTGTACAGTGTAATTACTGTACTTTTATTTTCTGAAAAGCTACTCTAAAGCTTCAAAACCTTTTTGGACAGAACTGAAGTATAAAAGTACGCGTTCCAAGGTTTATGTCGGGGCCCATGGGGTCAGGGGTCAGGCGTAAATTCAATTTCCTCAGTGTCTTTGGCAAATAAATTTAACTTACTAATAATATGTATTTTGAAGATGTTCAGCTACTTTCCAACCTTGAACCTTCTTTTCGGTGTGAACTTCAGCTTTCAGGTGAATGATTCGGTGTATTTCAGTTAAATTTAACAAGTTTCCCAAATATTTTAGCAATTACAGTATTTCAGCTAAAAAATATTCGCGTATCAGCTTTCGCACTGCATTTTCTTCAGGGAACGCATTCTCTAGTTATGATGATGATGATGATGATGATTTCTCCAGCACGCAACAATGTGTTACCGATTGTTTGAAGTAAAATTAAATAGCTAAAAAGCTGTAAATAAATAGCTTAACCTTTTTGTAGGTCTGTGTCCCGGAGCTCACATGCTGCATTGCAAAAATTGAACAAATCTATATCTAAACGTTTTCCTTATATTAAGAATGAACATAACGGCTTATGTTAAGTTCTAAATAAAGTTTTGTGAGAGTAAAAAAAAAAGAATAATCACTCAGGCACCTCTGCAGACAACTACAACCGGCTAGTGAGGGTCCTTTTCCTCCACATAGCTGGTGACGATTAGCAGCGAACATGCCGACTGTCGGAGTTAAACGGGATCTTCTATTCAAAGCTTTGGGTAGAAGTTACAGTAAGTCATATTTACTGTATTTTCCGGTAACCTTTAATCTGCTCGTCTGTTTTCTCTTTTTTTTTATTTTTGCTTCTAAACGACAGAGTTAGGTCAGTACGTTGTGAACTCGCTGTCTGATTGTTAGCAATGTAGCAGCTGCTCATGAACTGTAGAGCTAATTTTAACTGCCTTCATTTCTAATTATTAAAGAAAGTACCACTTATTTGATGGCGAGTTTATTTTGGTTTATTTGTTAACTTGTGTATTTTTTGCGATAAGGAAATAGTACTAGTTCATTTCTATCTGCCTGTTGACTGACAGCGTGATTGCATCATTTCCTCCGCTTCCTCCTGTCATTTAAGCCTCTGGGTTTGTTCAGAATCACTATCCTGTCAGCTTGTTCGTTGCCAAAAGTGTCCACCAACAGATTAAGTCTGCAGTTTTTATTATTTTTATGTTTTGTTGCTATTTTTACTGCATAAAGTCTTTAACATCAGTTTTTATCATCTTTTTTTATAAATATAAAATGGTCATCACGTTCGTTTGTACAATGCACTTGTTGGAGGACAACATCAAAAATGACCATTTCATATATTTGCAGTGCTGCTTGATTTTCTTGTATTGTTAATGGAGTCTGGGACATGTAATCGATTAGATAAACATTGTCATGAATTCCCTCTTACTTTCGCTGTTTTGCTTCCACCACGATAAAATCACACTTCCTGCACAGCTCTCTCACCGCGGTAAAGTGAGCCGTCATTTGTGAGCCGCGGTCAAGCCAGCCGCCTACTATCCGCCGCATAAATTTCCTTGCGCTTTTACACCAGTCTTTACGGTAGCGCCTTTTCGCTTTATATCCTGATTGAAAGCCTAGACTCGCACACACGTGCGCGCGCGCTAACAGTCACACGCGCGCGCACACACACAAATTACAATGTAACAGCCCAATACAGCCATCGTGACAGTCTGGTTGCATATTCAAAAATTCATTAAAAATCATTCTTAAAAGTTGATGCCAAGCTTTCAACACAATCCTCTTCTCGGACACCTACTTTACCTCTGGGCCAGGTTTTACCCAGATTTACTGTAATATTACTCAGAAATCACAGTAAACTCATATTCAGTGCAATACAGTCAATACACTACAATTATGTTTATTTCAAAAATTCATTAAAAGTCCTCCTGAGTAGTTGATGTCCAACTTTCAACACATCGCTCCTCTGGGACACCTACTGTACCCGTGTGCCAAGTTTCAGCCAGATTTACTGTAGAATTTCTCAGAAATTAAAGTGTACTTGTATCTAATGCAGTCAGCCAATATAATTATGTCAATTTTCAAAAATTCATTAAAAATCATCCTGAGTAGTTGATGTCCAACTTTCAACACATCCCTCCTCTGGGACACCTACTGTACCTGTGTGCCAAGTTTCATCCAGATTTACTGTAGAATTCCTCAGTAATTAGAGGAAACTTATAATCAATTCAATACAGTCAATACAATAGAATTATGTCAATTTTCAAAAATTCATTAAAAATCATCCTGAGTAGTTGATGTCCAACTTTCAACTCATCCCTCCTCTGGGACACCTACTGTACCTGTGTGCCAAGTTTCATCCAGATTTACTGTAGAATTCCTCAGAAATTAAAGGAAACTTATATTCAATGCAATACAGCCAATACACTACAATTATGTCAATTTTCAAAAATTCATTAAAAATCATCCTGAGTAGTTGATGTCCAACTTTCAACACATCCCTCCTCTGGGACACCTACTGTACCTGTGTGCCAAGTTTCATCCAGATTTACTGTAGAATTCCTCAGTAATTAGAGGAAACTTATAATCAATTCAATACAGTCAATACAATAGAATTATGTCAATTTTCAAATATTCATTAAAAATCATTCCGAGTAGTTGATGTCCAACTTTCTTTTTTTTTTTTTTTTTTTTTTTTTTTTAAATGACATCAGAAACAGCAGTATGCGACATTACGTGATGGCAGAGCTTCAGTTCATCCTTTGTCATTTTTTTTTTTTTTTTTTTTTTTTTAATAAATAGGACAGGGGGAATGAATGAGAGAAAGAGGGGGAGAGAAAGAAAGAAAACCAAAGGGGAGAAGAGACGGTGAGAAGGGGGGGGAAGAGAGAGGAAAAAAAAAAAAGAACTCCTGGATCACCTGTATGGAGAAAAAAAAAAACAAACAAAAAAAACAAACAGAGGAGACAGCAAACAACAAAGAGCAACATAATAATAGAGAAAACAAAGCACCATCACAATAAACTAGCTAGTCATAGATATCAATATTTACTAAATAATAAACGATATTGTGCAGCACGCAAGATAGACAGCGCACAGTGTGCTTTGAGGCAGCAGCCAAGAAAGCTTTAGTCCGCGTCTGTGAATACCCATGTGTGCATACCTGTGTGGATCAGCATGCTTGCATTCCAAAGGTTTCTCCATGTAATGATCTGCTAGGGAGTGTGGGGGGGCCACAGCCCCGTCCTCCAGGGTGTGAAGCGGGTATGGAGGAGATCAAAACTCCAGACATCCAGAGGCCCCCAGAACACAAGAGACCATGGAAGACCAACAGAGGGGCAGCCGCGCCACTGTTCCAGTAAGAGCTGAGGAGAGTCCCAGATGAGGGCTCGCCCAGCAGCCGTGGAGCAGAAGTCAGGGGGAGTTGCAGTGACGCGCCCGTGAGCTCCGCCGGCCCCCAGCTGTGCCTGAGTGACCGAGCCCCAGGCCGAGAGGCCGGGGGCACCCCACCTCCAAAGGGGCCCGAGCGAGCCCCAGGCCCCGACAAGCGGCCGCCAAGGAGTGAGCCGGTGTGTACCCGGACTCCCACCCCCAGATACAAAGAACCACCAACACACCGACACCTGAGGGAGTCCGCCACCGGCAGGGGAAGTGGTGGTGGGTGGAGATAGGCCTCCAAACCTTGGAGGGCCTGAGGTGTCCCCAGAGAGGTGGCGTCTGATACCCAACCTGACATATAGACACAGACATACGGGCACACACAGACACAAACATCCATTCCCACCCTCATGCTCTCATATGCACTCACTCCACACTCAACCAACGTGGAGACAGACATAAAGAGACGCTGTACACACAATCACACTCCCCAAGCGTACTCTACAAACCGGGTCTAGGTACCCTTGCCCCTGGAGGGGGGAATTGCACCCAGACCCAGGTGGTGTTACCCTTTTCCCTGCGGTGGGGAGAGGCAGACCACCCCGACTCCGCAGCAGCAGGGAGGCCCCACACCCCAGACCGCAGTCGGACGGCCAACTCCTCCTACTAGCCCTCCCGCTCCAGCAGGCCGCAGAGAATGGGGGTGGGAGAAGACTCCAAACCTCCCTCCACCCGCTCATTGTAGTGTTGATGCATATGTGTTCTAAGGTGCAATTAAAACCCAGGAGGGCATGGAGCTACCTGCCAAGGAGCAGCAGGTAAGCGCATAGTCCCTCCTGCTAGCCCTCAATGACTAAGTGTATTTAAAATTGAGAGGTGGGTAACGACGTCAGGGGTGAGGTATACACCCTGATGGTAATTTGGACTCCGTGATTGTGCCCACCCCCAAGATCCTATATGTATGTGTAATGAGAGTGTGAATAATGTGAATGTCTAAGTTGTGGGATAAAATTGAGGCAGAGGCAGCCAGAAGGGGACGGGGGGGGGGGGGGGGGGGGGGTAGCCTCCTCTGCACCCTGGTGACATACCCCCACTCCAAGGCCCTGCATGTGTGAGTGGTTGTGGAGGAGCGGGAAGAGGGAGGCAGCTGGAGATGGGGAGGGAAGGACGGGAGGGGCAGGTAACCCCTCCATGGGGCCAGCTCCCCCGCTGACCCCAGTAGGCACTCCCACCCTTCGCGACCCGCCAGGGAAGGGGGGCCCAGGCCCATCAGACCGGGGCCCAGTGCAGTAGCGCCCTCCGGCTCCAGATTTACTGTAGAATTCCTCAGTAATTAGAGGAAACTTATAATCAATTCAATACAGTCAATACAATAGAATTATGTCAATTTTCAAAAATTCATTAAAAATCATCCTGAGTAGTTGATGTCCAACTTTCAACACATCCCTCCTCTGGGACACCTACTGTACCTGTGTGCCAAGTTTCATCCAGATTTACTGTAGAATTCCTCAGAAATTAAAGGAAACTTATATTCAATTCAATACAGTCAATACAATAGAATTATGTCAATTTTCAAAAATTCATTAAAAATCATTCTGAGTAGTTGATGTCCAACTTTCAACACATCCCCCCTCTGGGACACCTACTGTACCTGTGTGCCAGGTTTCAGCCAGATTTACTGTAGAATTCCTCAGTAATTAAAGGGTACTTGTATTCAATGCAATACAGCCAATACACTACAATTATGTCAATTTTCAAAAATTCATTAAAAATCATCCTGAGTAGTTGAGGTCCAACTTTCAACAGATTCCTTCTCTGGGACACCTACTGTACCTGTGTGCCAAGTTTCAGCCAGATTCACTGTAGAATTCCTCAGAAATTACAGGAAACTTATATTCAATTCAATACAGTCAATACAATATAATTATGTCAATTTTCAAAAATTCATTAAAAATCATCCATAATAGTTGAGGTCCAACTTTCAACACTTTCTTACTCTGGGCGTCCTACCGTACCTCTGGGCCAAGTTACATCTCAATTCACTGTAATCTTTATCAAAAATTGAAAGAACAATTATATGTCAATGCTGGATGTGTGTCCTTTCAAAGTGACACTAAATAACAGAACTCAGGCACATCAGGGAATAATCCAAAAGGCGGATTTATTAAACAAAAACAACATACAAAATATCTCTAACCCATACTACATAACCTAAAAAGAAACAAAGGGACACTTAGAAGCACAAGAATACAATACTGAAAGGGCAAGAGACACAGCCCAAACATAATCCACAACTAAAATGCCCAAAGAACAAGTCATCCCACATAGCAGACGGGTCTTGCCTGGGTCTGGTGTCAAGCCGGCACTGCTGGCTGACTTCTGGCATGGTAAGATGGCACTGTTTATGTGATGGCATGCCACATTTGGCCTGATTGGGTGAATGTGACATGTTGTATAGAGCACTTTGAGTAATATGGGTGAGTAAAAAAGTGCTGTATAAGAATCAGTCCATTCACTGTCTGAACAGAGTTTCGTCATGTTACTTTTGCACTATTATGTTCCAGCACATGTTGTTATTACATGGCTTACATGGCTAAGGTACACATTAGGCTGACATCTGGGGCCAGAGCTGAAACTGTTCTGGGCCAGCACAGGGCCAGCAGTGTGTCTGCAACTGGCCTTGTGCTGGCTCATGTGTGGGCCACCTCTGGTAAACCAGATCTGGGCCACCATGGGGCCGTCATTCTTTGCGGTACGCAGGCCATGTGTAAGCACATTGTGTGGGACAGATCCAGGCCATACCAATTTTGCTATGTGGGAGGAATTGTGTAAAAATAGAAACATCATAAAAATGAAAATACCATACCATACCACCTTTATTTATAAAGCACTTTAACATAAAACCAGAGTTCACAAAGTGCTGTACATGCTAAAAGCATAAGTAAAGAAAATTAAAATGAGATAAGATAAAATAAATAACTAAAAAGTAAAATAAATTGAAACATGTCAAAACAAATTGAGTCAACCCCTCTAATCAATGCCAAAGGCTTCAGCGAATAAATATGTTTTAAGAAGACTTTTAAATTCAGAGAGAGAAGAGGCCTGCCTAACATTCAAGGGTAGATCATTCCACAACTTTGGAGCAACTACAGCAAAAGCACGATCACCTTTAGATTTATACTTAGTTTTTGGTACCTTAAGGAGCTGCTGATTGGCGGACCTAAGGGAACGGGGAGGTGTATATGGTTGTAGTAGCTCCGAGAGGTGGGGGGGGGGGCAGGCCATTAAGAGATTTAAAAGCAAATAAGAGAATTTTAAAAACAATCCTAAAATATACAGGTAGCCAGTGGAGTGAAATTAAAATTGGGGTAATGTGCTCAAACTTTTTTGTTCCAGTTAAGAGACGTGCTGCAGCATTTTGCACAACCTGCAGGCGCCTAATGGACGCATCACTAACCCCAAAATAAAGTGCGTTACAATAATCCAGCCTAGAAGTAACAAAGGCATGGATTACTGTCTCAAAATGCTGTTTCGATAAGATAGGCTTTATTTTGGCTAATTCCCTCAAATGAAAAAAGCTAGATCTTACAACAGCTCTGACCTGGCTTTCAAGTTTAAGATTTGCCTCTATTTTAACTCCCAGATTAGTGATGACTGGTTTAACATACTGTGCCAGTGAACCAAGATCTATAATAGTGGCCTCAGAAGCGCCACCAAAAACCATCACTTCTGTTTTCTGTTCATTAAAATGTAAAAAGTTCAAAGCCATCCAGGCCCTTATATCATCAAGGCATCTGAGCAGCGGGTCTACTGAGAAGCCATTTATCTTTTTAAGTGGGAAATAAATCTGGGAGTCATCGGCGTAGCAGTGGAAAGAAATCCCATGTTTCCTGAAAATAGACCCAAGGGGTAGGAGATATAGAGAGAAAAGAAGCGGGCCTAAAACTGAACCCTGTGGGACCCCACATTGAAGAGAAGCAACAGAGGATACAAACTCCCCGAGTTTCACAGAGAAAGTTCGCTCTGCCAAATAGGATCTGAGCCACTGCAGTGCGGTACTCCGCATACCCACCAACTGCTCTAAACGGGAAATTAAAATATTATGATCCACTGTATCAAAAGCAGCAGTTAAATCTAACAGCACAATAATAACACAGTCACCTGAGTCATTTGCCAAAAACACATCATTAAAAACTCTTAAAAGGGCAGATTCGGTACTATGTAAAGCTTTAAAACCAGATTGGAAAACTTCTCAAATACCGTGTTCTTCTAGGAACGACATTAATTGCTTGTAAACTACCTTTTCAAGAATCTTTGAGATAAAAGGCAGTTTGGAAATAGGTCTGTAATTCGCAATAATATCAGGATCAAGAGCAGGTTTCTTGAGTAGAGGCTGAATCACCACATGTTTGAGATTGACAGGTACAACACCAGAGGACAAACTACTATTTACAATGGATTGTACAGCTGATGCTATAGTGAGAAAAACCTCTTTGAAAAATCGAGGAGGGAGAGCATCATAAGGGGAGCCTGAGGGCTTCATGTGAGCAATGAACTCCTGCAGGCAGAGCAAGGAAACTGGCTCGAACCTGTCAAAGACAGCAGAACTAGGGACAGGGGTAGAAGGGTCGAGAACGGACTGGGAAGTCTGCGCTTTGACAGATAGCACTTTATCAATAAAAAAGTGTAGGAAGTTTTCACAAATTTCCTGAGAAGACTCGACACCAGCAGTCTGTGGAGCGTGAAGGACCATGTCAATAGTCTTGAATAAGACATGAGGCTTACGACAATTTGCCTGAATAATAGCAGCAAAATGTTTCCTCTTAGCATCTTTTACAGTTTTCTGGTAAGAATTCCAGTAGTCTTGTAACATTTGATATGACACCTGAAGTTGATCCTTCTTCCATTTACGTTCAGCTCTCCTACACTTTCTTCTGGCAGCCCGGGTGTCTTCATTCAGCCAGGGTTCAGATTTGGCTTTTACTTGCCAAAGCTTAAAGGGGGCCACTGAATCTAAAGCAGTTTGGCAGACAGAGTAAAACCACGTACTCAGCTCTTCCGTATCATTGCATATGAAATCAGGAAGGCCGCCGTTCTGATTAAAAGCAATAGAGAACTGTCCAGCAGAGGAAGGGTTAAAAATACGACAGCTCCTAGCAGCAACAGGAGGAAGATTAACTTTGGTACAAGGAAGGAAAACCTCAAACAAGACAGACCTATGGTCTGACCATACAACATCACAAACCTCTAAGTTAGAGACAGGTAAATTGTGAGTTAAAACAAGATCCAACCTGTGCCCATATTTTTGTGTAGGCACAAACACAGGTTGCACAAGATCAAAAGAGTCAATAAGATTTAAAAAGTCCTTTGCCATTGGCTTGTCAGGGCAGCACACATGAATATTGAAGTCCCCAATAATAAGGACATGATCATATTTTGGCATAATTTCAGCCAACAGATCAGAAAAGTCATTTAAGAAGTTCTTATTGTATTTTGGGGGTCTGTAAACCAGAGCACTGTGTGAGAGCGACCTAGCTCAAACATGCTCAGTTCAAAGCTACTAGGTGAGGTTGATAATGGCAGTGGTTTACCTGTAGGTTCTGTAGGTTCGCACCGCGCCGACGAAGATGAGGGGAAATCTTTCGTGGCTGGGACATCTGATCCGAGCCAACAACGGGCACCAGCCAGGCATCGATGGGCTCCAGAGAGCACGGAGAAAAGGCATGACAAGGTACAGATCCACGTTCGTTCCACGGAGCCGGGGAAGAGCGCGCCAAGTACGCCTTAAGTTTCATGAGTAGACCGCTACGTTTGCCCCGGCGTCTGAAACGCTTTCGCCGTGAGGCTGGGGCCAGGGTCCGACAAAGGTTAGCTGGTATCCCAGACAGGAATGGAGGTAACGCCTTATGTCCATTATAAGTTGCATTGGTAAGATCACTGGCAACTCGGAGGTCCAACAGTTTTTGGCGATTGTACATTAAAAGAGAGTTGACTCTAGCAATAAAAAACAACATAAGCAAACACAACAGAGGAAGAGCCAGACGGCGAGCCACACACACTGGCGCCATCTTGACAGGCCTGAACAATACCTTCAGCAGAGAAAATGAACATAAAGTAAAATGTACTGAAAAGAACATCAGTATGGCCATCATTATTTGCTTGGAAAGTCTAAAGTTCCATGGCTTTGAACAGCCAGAGAACGCAATGCCCAGCTTAGAATGACTAAAAGTAACTTCTTTTAACATTCTGTCATTCTGCTTCTATATCAAAAATCCACTAAAAATAGTCATTTGAAAAAAAATATTCGCCACTTTTCATCAGTTTGGGTTCCTCTGTTTATAGCAATTTTTAGAAAAGAACCCAATACCTTTGTCACTATACAGTTGTACAGTGAGATACAGAGCATCTCCTACTCATTGCAAACATGCTGGGAGGGTGGCTCTATCCGCCTTAGTGCAGCTGCTGTACCATACTGTGATGCAGTAAGTTAGTAGGCTCTCAATGGGCGAGTGGTGGAAGGGTGAGCTGTAGTACACAAAGAGCATTCTGGCGTAGCTCTGCCGCTGTTCTAGGTGACTCAGCACCGAGTGGAGGGTGATGGCATCTTCTGTGAATCTGTTTGCACGGTATGCAAACTGGTGGGGGTCGAATTCTGGGGGGAGGTAATCCTTGGTGTGCTGAAGGACTAGTCTCTCAAAGCATTTCATGATTACCGGTGTGAGGGCCACAGGGCAATAATAGTTCAGGCTGGTGATGGGAGACTTCTTTGGTACTGGGATGATTGTGGCTGATTTTAGACAGGATGGGATGGCTGCTTCATCCAGTGAGAGGTTGAAGATTCTGGTGGAGATGAGGGTGAGCTGGTGGGCACATGGTCTTAGCACTTTACCACGTATTCCGTCTGGACCGGCCGCCTTCCTGGGGTTCACTGCTAGGAACACACATCTGACATCGTGCTCCGTTACAGTGAATGGAGCGGTGCAGGAACCAGGTGAGGATGAGGATGGGAGCAGGGCTGAGGCAGATGAATGCTGCTGTTGTGGTGTTTCAAAGCGGGCGAAGAAGCTGTTTATTTCCTCTGCTAGCTGCACACTCAGGTTTTCTGTTTTCACAGTTCTGCCTCTGTGGTTTATGATGTCTATTATTCCATGCCATGTGTTGTTGCTGGACAGGTGGGACCCCTTTTCAGGTCAGCTCGAGCAGACCTGTACAGAGCTCTGTCAACAGACCTACAGGGAGTGCAGAATTATTAGGCAAGTTGTATTTTTGAGGAATAATTTTATTATTGAACAACAACCATGTTCTCAATGAACCCAAAAAACTCATTAATATCAAAGCTGAATGTTTTTGGAAGTAGTTTTTAGTTTGTTTTTAGTTTTAGCTATTTTAGGGGGATATCTGGGTGTGCAGGTGACTATTACTGTGCATAATTATTAGGCAACTTAACAAAAAACAAATATATACCCATTTCAATTATTTATTTTTACCAGTGAAACCAATATAACATCTCCACATTCACAAATATACATTTCTGACATTCAAAAACAAAACAAAAACAAATCAGCGACCAATATAGCCACCTTTCTTTGCAAGGACACTCAAAAGCCTGCCATCCATGGATTCTGTCGGTGTTTTGATCTGTTCACCATCAACATTGCGTGCAGCAGCAACCACAGCCTCCCAGACACTGTTCAGAGAGGTGTACTGTTTTCCCTCCTTGTAAATCTCACATTGGATGATGGACCACAGGTTCTCAATGGGGTTCAGATCAGGTGAACAAGGAGGCCATGTCATTAGTTTTTCTTCTTTTATACCCTTTCTTGCCAGCCACGCTGTGGAGTACTTGGACGCGTGTGATGGAGCATTGTCCTGCATGAAAATCATGTTTTTCTTGAAGGATGCAGACCTCTTCCTGTACCACTGCTTGAAGAAGGTGTCTTCCAGAAACTGGCAGTAGGACTGGGAGTTGAGCTTGACTCCATCCTCAACCCAAAAAGGCCCCACAAGCTCATCTTTGATGATACCAGCCCAAACCAGTACTCCACCTCCATCTTGCTGGCATCTGAGTCAGACTGGAGCTCTCTGCCCTTTACCAATCCAGCCATGGGCCCATCCATCTGGCCCATCAAGACTCACTCTCATTTCATCAGTCCATAAAACCTTAGAAAAATCAGTCTTGAGATATTTCCTTCCCCAGTCTTGACGTTTCAGCTTGTGTGTCTTGTTCAGTGGTGGTCGTCTTTCAGCCTTTCTTGCACTGAACATAAGTTCCCTGCAATTTCTGAAGAATATTACAGTAAATCTGGCTGAAACTTGGCACACGGGTACAGTAGGTGTCCCAGAGGGGGGATGTGTTGAAAATTGGACATCAACTACTCAGGATGATTTTTAATGAATTTTTGAAAATTGACATAATTCTACTGTATTGGCCGACTGCATTGGATACAAGTACCCTTTAATTTCTGAGGAATTCTACAGTAAATCTGGATGAAACTTGGCACACAGGTACAGTAGGTGTCCCAGAGGGGGGATGTGTTGAAAGTTGGACATCAACTACTCAGGATGATTTTTAATGAATTTTTGAAAATTGACATAATTCTATTGTACTGACTGTATTAGATTGAATAAATGTTTCCATTAATTTCAGAGGAATTCTACAGTAAATCTGGCTGAAACTTGGCACACAGGTACAGTAGGTGTCCCAGAGGGGGGATGTTTTGAAAGTTGGACATCAACTACTCAGGATGATTTTTAATGAATTTTTGAAAATTGACATAATTGTAGTGTATTGGCTGTATTGCATTGAATACAAGTACACTTTAATTTCTGAGGAATTCTACAGTAAATCTGGCTGAAACCTGGCACACAGGTACAGTAAGGTGTCCCAGAGGAGGGATGTGTTGAAAGTTGGACCTCAACTACTCATGATGATTTTTAATGAATTTCTGACATTTCCATAATTGTATTGACTGTATCGGGCTGTTTCATTGTAATTTGTGCTCGCGCACGTGTGCGCGGGTATAGGCTTTCAATCGGCACATAAAGCGAAAAGGCGCTACCGTAAAGACTGGTGTAAAAGCGCAAGGAAATTTATGCGGCGGATAGGAGGCGGCTGGCTTGACCGCGGCTCACAAATGACGGCTCACTTTACCGCGGTGCTCTACCCTCAGTGTACTTCATGACCAGTATCTCAAATCTGTTTTCTGCATTATTCGCTTTATTTGTTTATTTTTCGCTTATTATGCACAAGTCATGTACAGTGCTGTCGGCCGCTGTTTTTTGTTTCCAAAAATGACCTCCGACAAGAAAGCATAATTTCTGCTGTTTAATACCGAAGAAATTAAAACTTTTTAAAATTATGCCAAATTGAAAAATGCTTGGCTGTGTCTCAAATAAAACCTCTAACTTTGCTGTGCTTCACTTCAGCAGCATCGGGTAATGTTCATATGTTGATTCATGGTTTTCTTCAGTTTTTGATCTACTGCAGAATATTTTTAAGGCAGTTATCTGCTATAAAAAGCCAGGCCAGGAAAATCTTCGCTGTGTTTAATCAGTGACAATACCCACCTCTAGTGAGTAGCCTAGGCCTGACAGAAGTGGACGTAGCTGTGGATAATGAGAAAAGATATAAAGAACGTTTGATTACTTTTTCGTTAAGGCCTGAGCCATCTGAAATTCATAGCTAGTGCTCTGACACGGAGCCATCAACCTCTCAGGTTATGTCTAACATTGGTCCGGAGACAGAATCAGATAATGAGCCTCATACGATCGACTCCGAGCCAGAGCCCACTGAAAGTAAAAGGGGGAAAGTGTATACAAAGTATTTCAAAGAGAGTGGCTTGACCAGTTTCCGTGGCTAAGATACTGTAAAGCTGACAACATGATGCACTGCATTTACTGTCGTGAGTGTGGAAAGACCATGGCCGGCAATACTGCATTTGTGACTGGTGCTAATACATTTCAAATTGAAATGCTGAAAGAGCACAGTGTATCCAGAAAAAACATTATATGCCGCGATAAATGCACTGCTCAAGTATCCCCTCTCCCCGCTGCCTTTCAGCGGCAGGCAGCAGCAAACAGGTCATCAGAGGAGGCTGAGAGGATGATTAAGTTTTAACATTATCTACGTTATTGGAATTTTACCTAAATTACTTGATTTAGTCAGTAACAAGGAATTAAAAAATGGGTTTCAGTTGGCCAAAAGTGGCCACCATAGAGCCAACAGGAATAACTGCATGTGTAGTGTATATTATTGATATAATTAAGGAGCTGAAGTTGGAAAATTAAAAAAATAGTGAAAAATTGAAGAAATTGAAGTGTACACAAATGGCCAGCATAGAGCCCAGAGGGTTAAATGTGAGCAGGCTGCTGTGACATGTGCCAGTAAATATCTTCTAATGTCTGTCTGCCTTTTGTTTTAGCTGATGAGGAGTTTGACGAGCTTTGCTTTGAGTTTGGGCTGGAGCTGGATGAAATTGTAAGTACATGACATCAAATACGAACAGCTCGCTATTTGTGGTTAATAAAGTAATGCAGTAATGCTCTGTTATTGCAGAGATGTAAGTACAGTTCTTTGATTTGTCTACATTTGTGTCTGAATTCTGGCATGCTGAAGTTCCTCTTCCCCATCTGCTTTACAGACCTCTGAGAAAGAGATAATCAGCAGAGAGCAGGGTGACACTAAGGCCTCAGGAGCATCTGATGTGATCCTGTATAAGATCGATGTACCAGCTAACCGCTATGATCTGCTATGTCTGGAAGGACTGGTTCGTGGACTGCAGGTCTTCAAGAATAAGTGCGTTTCTGCAATTTTTAACAGGCTTAACCTGAAATAAATGACAAGAGATTTATTTATATATCAAGTTTTGTTGCCGTGATTGACCAGCACTTTGTTTTTTTGTTTTGTGTACCGTATTTTCTGCACCAAAAGGCGCACTTATAATCCTTTAATTTTCTCAAAAATCAACAGTGCGCCTTATAATCCAGTGCGCCTTATGTATGAATTCTGGTTGTGCTTTCTAACCTTGAACCAATTTTATGTGGTACATGGCGCTCATAAATCTGTAAAAAAATGTTTTAGTACGACTTGTGTAAGCTACGAAGTGCTTGATGGATTGTCAGATGGATTGTTGGAGCATTACAGCTACCGTAGTCAGGAGCCTCGCAGAGTAATCTAGGTCCAAAACTCTGTCCGCTTCAGGTCCCAAAGTCAAACGAACACTGCGGCATCACTGAGAGTTAAAACTGTTCTTCCCTCTAACCGCAGAGATTGTGTTTTTGTTTTAGGTTGGAGGTGCCCCGATACAAACGTGTTAGCCCACTCAGTGGGGAGCCTCAGAAGCTGATCATCACTAAGGAGGTGTGTGGAGATGTTCACAATTATAAAATGTTTAACAAGAAAAAAAATAGTTTGTAACCTAGAACAGGTATCAGTGCGATTTGCCTGTTGACCCTATGTTTGCGGCGCTTCACTCCCCTCAGACGGAAGCAGTGCGACCCCACGCTGTGGCAGCAGTCTTGAGGAACATCACTTTCACACAGGAGCGATATGACAGTTTCATTGAGCTGCAGGAGAAACTACATCAGAACATTTGCAGGTGAGAGCACACCAACCACCTACTATATATAACATGAATGTGTTTCCTTTAAAAATTTGAGTCTAAATGGCTAGCTGCAGCTACTTACAATGAAAAGACCAACACGATGTTGCCATTACCTCTGACACTTGTTACTGTCCTAAGTCACCTAGTTAGGTAACTAAAGACATAATATACTTATTTAAAAGTACTAAGAATGTTTTTGATTAGACCCAGTAATAAATCTTGCAGAACAACACTTATGTTTTGTGATGATAGTTTTACTCTCATGAAACTCACTGCAGAGCCAAAAATCATCAGGGCCTACGTTGCCTAAGATTGATTTTGCACATGCCTAAGGATGAATTTCGTAAGAACTTAATTGTTTACTTTTTATTGATACTAGATGCTGGATGCTATTTTTTTTTTTACTTTGATGCTTTATTTACAAAACAGTGCTGTGGCGTTCTGTAGCCTTCATGGCAAGTGGTCCACATACATTTGCCAGTGAAACGGCACCTTGAGCAAAAACATCTAGGAGCAAGCTTGTCAATAAAAAGTGTGACAACATTAAGCCCAGGGAGCCCCCACTTTTCAAGAAAAAGACCGATAACACAACAACAACAGTGACAAATTTGCTGTCATAATTTAACGTGGAGCTTTTCTGTACACATACAGGAAAGAGCGAAAAGGCGGTGCTGTTAATGAGATGGTGAGCTCAAATAGATTTATTACAGTAACCACTATTAAACCCCTTTACTGTGAAAAAGTTGGCAGGAATCATTCATCAAACCACCTGATTACCAATCTCCAACATGAAGTAAAGCTAATTTTGTAGCTGCTCCCATTTCGTTGCAATTTGTTTTGGCAGAAAGCTACAGAAGTTCAAATAAAATATGCAGAGCTGTTAACCTTGTCTGATACCATGTTTTAATCAAGCAGCTCACTGAGGGCTGTCACAGTGACACCTGCAGCAAGCAGGAGTGAGCCTACAGGGTACAAGACTACATTTATTTAAAGGCTTTTGTGACATTTTATTTTGCAGATGTAGATTAATCTAAAATATGAATACTATATTGTAATAATAAAATTGTATTAACCTTTAAAAATAAACTAGGGTTTGGGTTTTTTTGCATTTCAGGAAAAACAGTAAAACTGAGCCACTGACCTGTGGCTGAGTTAATTATTCACATTATTAACATCTATACCATCATAACAGAAAACATTTCGTAGAATACTGATATGCTCTGTTTTCTTCATTGCAGCCACCACATGCTCCTATGAAGGCTTAGAGACACACACAGTTATTTGCAAGCATGCTTAAATATGCAGACACACACACAAACAGAATCTAACTGAGTGTTTACCGAGTCACGGCACATATATCACATTAGAAAAATCACACGGCACACAACGAAACAGAAATGTCACAAAAAGCATATTGATAACTTTTCTCCGCGCACCAGGTATACTGGAATTGGCTCAGTTTGTCCCCAATATATCATTTTTGCTTTCTTCTGAATCAGAATACTTTATTGATGCCTAGGGGAAATTATTTTTCATTACAGTGCTTTATTATAAACAAACATTAACAAGGACAGACAATACACTAACTAAGAATAGCACAATATATATATATATACACACACATAAAAGTCACTTATTAATAAATAGCTGAAAAAGGAAGAACATGTGCAAGAAGGGTGTAGCTGTTGCAGTAAACTGTGTGTTAAGTGGGTGAGTTGTACAGGGAGATGGCCACAGGCAGGAATGATTTCCTGTGTCGTTCAGTGGTGCTTCTCGGTAATCTCAGTCTTTCACTGAACGTGCTCCTGTGACTGACCAGCATGTCATGGAGTGGGTGGGAGGTGTTATCGAACATTGTCTTTATCTTGGACAACATCCGCCTCTCCGACACCACCTTGAGGGAGTCCAGATCCATCCTCACAACATTACTGGCCTTACGAATCAGTTTATCGAGTCTGTTGGCATCTACGACCCTCAGCCTGCTCCCCCAGCATGCAACAGCACAGAGGATCGCACTGGCCACAACAGACTCATAGAAAATCCTGAGCATTTTCTGGCAGATGTTGAAGGACCTCGGTGTCCTCAAAAAATAGAGACGACTCTGGCCCTTCCTGTAAAGTGCTGTGGTGTTTGTAGCCCAGTCCAGTTTATTGTCAATGTGAACTCCAAGGTATTTATAGTCCTCCACAATGTCAACACTGACCCCCTGGATTGAAACAGGGGTCAAGTGTTTCCTGGTCTTCCTGAAGTCCAGGAAACACTTGACCCCTTCTAACCACTACTTCATGCTAGGGCCTTCATCTGGGTCGGGATTTTCTCCAGGACCCAGGTTAGATTGACTACTTTTTCTTTTCAAATATTTATCTATTGCTATTACGTGCTGCGTTGTCTCACTCACAGCATGACTATTATGTACTTTCTTCAACCCATTTAATTAGAGCAGAGTAGTTATACTGCCCTCTAGTGGAAGAGAATGTAATTGTTCTGCCTGTTACTCACTGATCGCTTGGAATACTAATCAGGTTGAACCAGATAATCTTCCACGGCACACCTGATCATTTCTCATGGCACACCTATGTGCCGTGGAAGATTATCACAGTGGTAGGGAAACACTGATCTAACTCATCCAGGCCTGGTTGTCTCGAACACGCCACATGGGCATCCACCCAACTGATTTTCAGCCTTTTTGTTGGAGATGAAAATAGAGGCTCCTTTGATGCCTAGGGTTTTTTTTTCTTTCTTTTTTCTTTTTAACATTTATTCCTAACCATGTGTTACACTTCACATCACATCAGCTTTTGATTGCAAATGAGAGCAAAGTCCTTTCACAATCAGAACATTTGAAAACATTGGTAGTATTAATAAATGTTACATAAATACCAATTCAGCTCAGGTATCAATTTAATACTAGTTTTTTAATATCCTATCTTGTCCTGGGCTGTGGAACTCTACTGTCTAGTAGTTATTGAAACAAAGGAAATTGTTGTCTCGGGGCCATTTGTTGTTGTTTAATACTAGAGATGGCACAATATCACTTTTTTATATCTGATACCAATATCATAAATTTGGATATCTGCCGATACCGATATGAATCCGATTGTGTATTTTATCATCAATAAAACTGTTTTTTTAAAAATATTTTGCTGCATTTTGTAGAAGTTCATACTCAAGTATTAAAAGCAAAACATTAAAGCTATTCTGTTATACCTGTATGCAAAAAATACACTGCACACAAAATATTTCATAGTTCAGCAACACTGATCAATCTAATAAACTTAAACCTACTCCATCCTCACTATTCCTCCCTATTTTAGAGAGTACTTAGGTTGTTTAATATTTCCCCTAACTAATAGGGTTGCCAACTCCCAGCAAAAAACATAGGGAACCACCGCCCACCCTCTGACTCATGATGCTTAATCGACGTAATCGACTTTAATTTAATGCACATGTAAAAAAATAAAATAAAAAATGCACAGAAATCAATTCTTTTTCTACAATAATTAAATAGATTCAACATCTTTCTTCAACAGAATTGCAGACTGCATAGATGGTACCTTCCTAAAGGAAAAGTACTATAACCTACTAACTATTAGACTTAATAGTTACTATATACAATAATGGACTTGCAGTTTACATCAGATGAAAACTTTGGTTGTAAGATTCAGATAATGATTTATTAAAAACTAGACATTTTAAATGAGAATAAGAAAGAAAAGTATTTCTTTGTGCCCCCCTGTCTCTGTTAATGCCTTACCTGGCCCCCCTAACAAATTTTTTGCTAGACTCGCCCCTGCACAGTTACCTGCACTCAGCTATGTAAAAAAGGATCCTGATGCAGAAAGTAATATTAAATAAATTCTAACAACAGCTTATCAAGCTTAAATGTGCTGCTGTTGTTTATCCACTCGTTTCCACTTTCTGGCCCAAAGTGGGCGATAAACCAACAAGAGAGACAGAAGGGCCAGTCAGCCGATCATTGATCAGTTTCGTGATTTCAAGTAGCAACAGGAGAGGGAAGAAGAGGCAGTCGCTCTATATATCGGTTGTTAAGCTTAACGTGAGAATGCTTTACAAACATTCAGAGATGAACTTACACACTTGCTTTACTTCTCTGGGATAGCTTTCTCAGAGATGAAATGCCGGTTTGGAAGCACATAGCGAGGCTCCAAATGCTCCACCAGACAGCCGACGGCTCTCGCACAACACAGCCACTCGATCATATGACGCATACTTCTCCGACATGCTAAGGTCATGAGCTGGGTTACACCATGTCGCAAGTTTTGTGAGATGCTTTTATGATATTTAATAGATTAATGGATTACATTTTTAATTTCTCTCCAATATCCGATCCAGTAATTTAGGTTTGTATCGGACCGATACGTAATATCGGATTGGTATGTTTGTGCAGAAAGAGGAGCCTGGTGGCGATTGGGACCCATGACCTGGACACCATCTCTGGTCCTTTCACGTACACAGCCAAACGTCCAGGAGACATCTCCTTCAAGCCCCTCAATCAGACCAAAGAGTACACGGCCACCCAGCTCATGAGCCTCTATAAGGTGAGCAGGTGAATGACTCATTGTGGGTCACACAGGCAGTTTGTAGTTTTGGCTAACTCACTGATGTTCTGCTGATTCCTACAGACCGATAGCCACTTGAGGCATTATCTTCACATTATTGAAGACAAACCTTTGTACCCCGTCATCTACGACAGCAACGGCGTTGTTCTGTCTATGCCTCCTATTATCAACGGTGAGCGCTGTGACCTCGCTCTGCTTTCATTTTCTTTTTTTTATTGGAAAATTTGTGTTAGATTAGATTACACAGTATACAATTAATATATTTAGTTCAGAAATGCTCAGGGTCTATAGTTAGAGAAGATTAAAATCGGAAAGTAGTAACGCTTCTTAAAATGTTTCCAGTAAAATGAAGTGCCGTTTGTTTCAGGGGACCATTCAAAAATCTCCCTGAAGACTAAAAATGTCTTCATTGAGTGCACAGCGACAGACCAGACCAAGGTACAGTTGAGAGAAGAAAACAATAAATCTGTCACTTATCACCACTGTCATGAGAAACTGACTTTAACTTGATCACGTTTCCTACAGGCGAAGACTGTGTTGGACATGATGGTGACCATGTTCAGCGAGTATTGTGCTCAGCCTTTCACGTATGTCACGTCTTCCTGAAATGCTGGCTTTGCTGTTTGCAGGCAGACAGTAAATGGGATGTCAGGTCACTTATGCTGGTTCAGGATGGAAGTGGACATGTTGTTGACTGTGTAGTATAGTGTTGTAGAGGTTTACATTAGCAGTGAGTCATATTTTCACTTTTTACCATGCTCTGCTGTGTGATGTGACAGCAGCTGTTTGCCAACAGCTGTCACAGTTTACTGGATATCATTTTAAAAGCCCGTCTACAAGCTGTACTTTATTTCACCGACTTCTTGTCTGTCTGTGTTGTTAAATTCAGCCTGGCTTTGACTTCATTGAATATTACAATTAGTGTGATGTTTTCTTCTTTCTCCCTCAGGGTAGAGGAGGCTGAAGTGGTGTACCCAGATGGCAAGACCTGCATATACCCAGTACTGTATCACCCACAGTTATCCGAAATGTGACACATGTGACACTAATTTCTTGGAATGGCTCTTAATTCTTGTCTCTTGATTTTTGGTTTACACTTTAGGAGCTGGCTTACAGGAAGGAGAAGCTGTCTGGTAAATTTATTAACCAGAAAGTTGGCATCAAGTAAGTCATTTATGTATAAGTGTAATTATCAGAGTTTGAGGTGCATATGAAACGCATGGATAAAATGCTTTTTAAAAAAAGGGGAAAAAAGCCTTTTTTAAAACTAATAATAAAGCTTCAAAATAAATATCACGTTTACATGTTTCAGATTAACAAAAATTTACATAAAACAATGATAATCTGAATTTACATTCAGTTCTCGACCTTTACGGCCAATATAGGCCGGTACAGATAAACAGAAAGAAACCCCTCTTTAAAATTCTTTCTGATTTCTTTTCACACTTGCATGTTTCATATTGTCAGATAAATCTTGATATTAAACAACGATAATCTGAGAAAATGTGAAACAGTTTTTAAAGTGATGATTTCCTTAAGTAAGAGAAAAAAAGCTTCCCAAACCTACCTTGTTGAATCACAAAAGTTTAGTTCAATTTCAGTAGTCACACCGAGGCCTGATTACTGCCAGATGTGTTGATGCAAACACTTTTTCACAGCACTGTATATTTTTAACTGATATATGGAGAGCAGTTACCTAAAACTGAACAATAGCTGCTGATTGGTCAGTTTTAGGTAACTCATCTTTGAGCAACTTTCCCAAGTTTAAATACTGTAATTTTTAGGTTTAATAGATTTAATAAAAATTAAAAATTGTCAGACATGTCACTCTGATCGCTAAAATGTTTAATACAGTGAGGCGGTGTTCCTGTAGCCCCTGTCCATTTAGTAAATATGTCTGGCGTACATTTATTACAATGGTTTAACTTGGCAGATTTACATATGTTCACATTAGCCAAGTACAGTGTGTTAGTCTGAGCTGTATGTTCAGTGTGTTTTGTTTTTTTTTACTCAGGATAAGTTTGATTTGAATTTTAAAGTAGTTTAATGCCTCAGAAGATGCTAAGATCAGTGTTTGAAGGAGACCGATTTGGAAAATTTTCATGACCGAAGCTCAAATGTAGCATCTCCCTTTCCTGGTATGATAAGTTGGTTAACCCTTGTGGGGCTGAGTTCAAAGATCTTATCAGTGATTTATCACATCGTACCAAATTTCAAACATATGTTTAACTATTGATGAACAGATTTGTTCCACTCTGTCAGACTATAAATCCATGTTGGGACCAGTGGGAACTGTCTGTAGCCACGTTTTTACTTTCCATTGACAAGTTTCAGATCAGTTTATTAGTATATGTTCTTAAAATGATACTCACACTCTGCATTTGAGTCTTGGTACTAAAGCATTTCATGCTTTGTGTCAGCGGACGTTCAGTAACATGAAAAGGCTCACTTTTTTTTTCTCCCCCTCTCCTGACAGTGAATCGACAGAGAAAATTGCTCACCTGCTGACCAGGATGTGCCTGCTCTCCCAGGCTACCGGCGCCGGTGATGAGATTGAGGTCGAGATCCCACCCACTCGCTCGGACATCATCCATGCCTGCGATATCATGGAGGACGCCGCCATTGCCTACGGTTTCAACAACATTACCCGCACCACCCCACGCACCTACACTGTAGCCAACCAGGTAGCTGCCTTTGCTTGTTTTCTATACATGGTGCATTACTGTAAGCAAATGCTGAGTTAATTAAACAATCAAGTGTGTCTAATCAAGCATGTGCATTCTTATGTATTTGTTCACAGTTCCCACTTAATAAACTGACAGAGCTGCTGAGGCAAGACCTGGCAGCCGCTGGATTTACAGAGGCCCTCAACTTTGCCCTGGTAAAAAAAAAATCATATAACTTTTGTCTTGGTTTGGGTTTTTTTTTTTTGTTTGTTCAGGGTGTTTTTTTTTTTTTTTTTTTTTTTTTTTTTTTGTCTCTCTTTAAAAAAAATCCTCAAATTTTTTCATCTTCTCTTTCTTTAGTGTTCTCAAGAAGATATTGCAGAAAAGCTTGGGAAGAAGATCTCGGAGATGAGGGCAGTTCATATCTCCAACCCCAAGACTGCTGAGTTCCAGGTAATATACAGTCAAACAAAGAGACAGAAATGAAATGAAGTGTTTTGGGCCTTTAAAAAAGACAAGAGAGAGTCACATTTTTATCCTCAAAGTAACTTAAAGAGTAGATTTTTTATTTTTTTTTAGCATTAATTGGTCTTTTTAGATTATTATGTGATTGGATATTTACACTGTACAGTAAACTGCAAACAACAGGCTGCAGTGAAATTCGTAAATGTTCAGCATGTCATCTGCAGGTGTTCATTTCACTGTCTGTGTAATGATCTGTAAAAATGTTTCAACTCCAAATAATGTTTATAGGTGCATTTTAAAATGTATCTCCTTAAGTTTAAAATGAAGAAGGTAAAGACTTTTAATGCTGGGATGATTTTGAGAAGTTGAGAACTAATCAGAAGCACAATGTTGTACTGTGATTGTTCCATAAGAGGGCGCCCTCTTCCTCCATAAGGAACTGCAGGCCTGTTTCCAGCTTGACCCGTTTTTTTTTTTTTTCCCCACCAGGTGGCGCGCACCACCTTGCTGCCAGGTCTGTTGAAAACCATAGCAGCCAACAGGAAGATGCCACTTCCCCTTAAACTGTTTGAGATATCAGACGTGGTGCTAAAGGATGAGACCAAAGGTAGGCGTCAACAAATCTGAAGTGATGGAGACAAATTTATTACATGTAGAGTTGTACAGTTTTGGAAAGATGAAAACTTTCTTAAACATTACAAATTAGATCAAGTCGAATCGTAGTTGAAGTTGATAGATTTAATTAAAGAAGGGTCAATGAATGTTTTAATAAATATACAGGATTAAAAAAAAACTAAAATGTGGCATACTGAATTGTGTGTATTAGCTTTATTGTAGAAACTGTTACTTATGTCTCTCATCCTTCCACCCAGATGTTGGGGCGAGAAACAGCCGACGTTTCTGTGCTGTTTACTACAACAAGAGTCCGGGTTTTGAGGTCATCCACGGCCTACTGGACCGAACCATGCAGCTGTTGGAGGTGAAGCCAGCCCGAGGAGAAGGCTACCACATCCAGACTGCAGATGGTAAGAAGCGTGGAGATGAAGGGGGGTGTGGGCCTATAGGAACGTATGTACTGCCTAGCTTTGTTGGTAAATAACTAAAGACTGGATTTGTAGAAGGCAGAGAAATCCCAGCCACAGATTTCAAACCACGTGATCTTTTGTTTCTGTACAAGCTGTTGAATGAATTAATCTACCTCGTGATGATAAAAGGCAGGTTTTGTTGACATTATGTAAATCCAGTCTTTGACTAGCAGCAACTGCATTGTTGTGTTTGCTATGAGAGCAGCATGTACATGCTTTATTGTGAGGGAACATTTATCATCGCAGTGAGCTACACAGTTCTGGTTCAACTCCACACTGGCTTGCATCATCAGTGGTGAGGGTAACTCCACAGGAAGGATATACAGGAGCTTGTGTATGTATACACAAGGTATAGGGGTGATGTAGTGATTGGCATGGATATGAAAATGGATTGATGGCTTTTTTTTTTTTTGAAGTTAGAGTTATGGATTGTGAATATTCGGTAGTTGCTTGGGCTGTTTAAATCAAAAAACACGTCAGGAGTTGCAATCATAGACGGATAACCACGGAGTAATAAATCAGAAGTTATGCTGTAACTTCAGCACATTGTAGGGTCTCTCTGTTTTTATCTTATGTTGTATGATGTTGCATTTTTGAGCACACCATCTGATTACTTGGAAGTCGTGGCCCAAAACTAACATTTAGATCTTTGAGTTATCATTGACAACATGGTTGCCACACATGTCGTCAGACAGGGTTAGGATCCTTTATTTTCCCCATTCTTCATGCTGTAGTGCCTGAGCAGGAAGAACAGGTCTTTGTGTGTGTAAAACTGACCACACACTTTTTTTTTCTCTTTTGCTAGCACACAGAATTGTCAAGTAGCCACCTTCGCTCAATAAAAAGTTAATGGAGAGCATGACCGGGTTTCCCCTCTGGTCTGGGTAGGACTGAACGTGGACAGTTGCTACAGTAGCTTATATTTTCAGTCTCTTCTGGAATAGACTGACCGGCTTCTATTTTCTTTTTCTTTTTTTAAAATGTATTTATTTTGGGACATAAAGAACTGGAGTGAAGGTCAACCCCCGCTTCCTTCCTCACCTCCAGATTGCTCACCAATTCCTGTAAGAAGAGGTTATGACTTATGTTTTATTGTTTGTTTTAGAAAGCTGCAGAGTGAGTTGCATCCAAAAATCTGAAAGATGTGTGGGAAGGATTTTAGAGCTTCCTCACTTAAACATTCTGCTACAGCTGAAAATATGAACAGTGACCGATAATCATCAGATATTTTTATGTTTAGAAATCCTATGTTATTTCAGCTCTGTTATTGATAGTAGACTATTTAGTGAGAAGGACTTGGCTAACATTGTGAAGAGCAGCACTACAGCACATTTAGCCAATGATAACAGTAAAATTTTAACAATGTGGTAATATTAAGGGTCAATTGCTGAATTAAGTCACCCTCACAATTAGTTTTCTCCAGATCCAAAGTCTTACAAGCCCAGTGGCCTGCTGTTTTTGTGCGAAACTACAACTGTTAAGTTGGCTAATGCATCTCATTAGCCTACTTTTACCTTGTGTGTTTAACTCTACATGTGTAATATGAGTTTAAGATATGTAAACGTAACCATCCACAATGATGAGGTAGTTGTTACAGGACAACAATGTAACGGCAAAATGACATCATGATCGACAGCCTTGCTTTTATACAGGAGTGGAACCAGTTGAGTCGAGTCCCCTATTGTCTGTATTATAGAAACACTGCAGATGGGTGGTGCTCCTCTGTAAACCTTTGCCAAACTGTCTGAGAGTAACTGTTTGCAATTGTTTGCAGACAGGTGGCCTTCCACCTGGCCTCCTGTGCAGTCACCCAGAGGTGGAGGTGTGTTGCATCAAATGTGAAAAAATCTAATGAAATCATCAGGCAAGGATTCAGTATCTCTCTCCTTGTGTGTGCAGAGATGGATCTAACACACCACAGCTTCACTTTTTAATCTGTGCCTCATAATTAATGGTATAGTGACTAAAACATTAAAACAACAACGATTCTTTGTTAAGGATATCACTTTTGAAGTTGACTGCATGTAAATCATTCTAATGCACACCATCCAGACCTGGCTCAAATCCACCAGGATGTTTAAGCTGCAGTGCTGCCAATGCATCTACACTTGATGCCAACATTTGACATGTTGGTGTCATCCAGTGTCTCTAACACCTGGAAAATACCAGATACCATTTTAGTGGGAACTCATAACGTGTCATCACTTAAATGACAGTTTTTGTGACACCCTTATTTTTAACACGTGTTATATTACATTCCTTGGTCTACCTGCAAGTCCAGCAATCACATCCCATCACCCTAATAAATCAGTCTAACCCTCTTTCTCTTACATTCATATACATATGGCATTGAACTGTTCCTGTCATCTCTTTGCTCAATAAAAATAAAAGGTGTCACATCAGCGTTGGTTTTTCGGGGTCATGGACCCAGAACACCACTTCACTTCACTCTAATGATGAAATGCATCTGAGCACATTTTCATAGGGATTCTTTCTTAAGTCACTGTGAATGAAATTAGTCATATTGCATCAGCACTTGAAGCCTGTTGAGAATTCTGCTGACCTTTTATTCTGAAAGGTTCTTTTAATCACAGAGAGCTTGAAAGCAGTAAACTGTACAGTGTGAATGCATTTTCTTCTTCACAGTCCGCTGATATTAACATGTGGTGACACGTGACCAGCTTTGTCAAATTTACTGTAAAGCTAAGTTTGAATGGCAGGTGTGACTCAGTTTCTGATGCAGTTGCTCTGTTCCTATGAGATTGTTAATCAGAAATGTTCGACTGCAGGCCAATCTGTATGCATCTGAGCTGCCCCAAGTTTCCCAGAGGGATTCTCATCCATTCATTTCAGTTTTAGATTCCTCGCCTCTTTCCATTTCCCCCACCCCCAGACCCATATTTTCCTACCTATTTACCTCTCCACCCACCACTTCCGCCCCACCTCTCCTTTGGGCTTTGCAAGGTCACGCTGTAGGATATCTGCCTGTACTGGCCCATTCAGACTGCAAATCAATGGGCTCAAGTATCGGTGGATGAGAGATGAGTGCAGAGAGAGGAGTGGGGAGGATTGAAGGCAGACATGGGAGAGGAACAATGGGGGGGAAACTACAGGGTACAGATAAAAACTTGGGGGTGGGGGGCAGACGAAAGAAGCTAGGTATGAGAGCGTGCATAGGCTGCAGTGTGGAGAGGAGCACAGGAGTCACGTCACCCACTGCAGTGCCGAGCAACGAGACAGACTGGCACATACAGCACCCACCCACGGGTGCTTAGACTGGCCATCTGACAGGCATAAAGTAACACACATACTTCAAACAGGAGCTGAAATTGACATCCTCACAGTTTGCTCTCATGCACAACATACTGGAACACACACTCCAACTCACTCTACCTTCTCCATTTGTTTTTTCCTCTAGTCTCTATGCACCATTAGCCCCACACATGTCAGCATGTCCTTAAACCCATTACAAGGTCGTGACCCAGTCTCATAGCCCACCTGATGCAGACACATGTCCTCAGGATGTGTCCATCAGCAGCTCTGCTGCTCCCTCAGCATCGCTCCCCAGGAATACATGTCAGTCGTGTTTCCACCACTCAGTGCAGAAAGGCGATGAAATGACGAGTCAGGGGAACAGAGGCAGAGCAGAAAACACTTAAATGACAGATGCCCACGTTTCACTTAACAACTGTGTCCAATGCGAGGTCTCGGCCCATTTGTTAGTATCATGTCTTCTATGTTTGTTCGCTTTTTCACCTAGAGCGATCAGTCTGTGTGTGTGTGCTTCACAGGATGAAGGCTCAGTTTAATGACACTAAAGGACTTATTTTCAATCTGTCCTTTGGTTATTGTTCCTGTTTATATGTGGTAATGACACCTCTTACAAAGGTCCTGAGATTTAGGTGACGTAACTCGGTGTTCCAACACAGAAACAAGTGATCAGGTCTGCTTTATATGAAGCAATACATTATACAAAATTACTTGGGCGAAAACGGTGAGCAGTACTAAAAATAACCAAGTAAGCTGTTGTAAATGTGCAACATTTTACAAACCAGGCTCTTCTGTCTATACATACACAGCCTAATATTTTTCCCTCTGTGCTGTAGAGATTTGTCATTGGCATGAGCAAAACACATTATGCATCTGCTATTGACATTAGTTTTAATGGTGATAACAAAACTGTAGACCATCCCCAGCTGTAACTAAGCAATCTCTTACCTAGATTGAATTCATTTTAAGGGTAGAACTATATCATATCTCAGGAATACACACTGTTTATCATAATTAGCAGAAATGACGGCTGAAGCTATAAAAGCAAGACCTGGAATAAGATTCGGTGGATTTTTAACTCATTCACAAGTTCTCCTAAAATGTGTAATTAAAAGCAGGGAAAAGCCTCAAAGAACATAAAAGTGATTACTGAAATTCATTTGATGAAAGTTATATTGGTACTAATTTCAGATGTGCACCTGCTCACACAGTGAGGCATTCATTGCAGTTTGCTGCTCATTAAATTGATTAAGAACTTCTCTCTAAATAAAATAATGGTGATAAATTGTCCAGTTGGACTTGTTGATGATGCGCCGATCTAACTGCAGCTTCCGCTGAAAGCTCCACTGCAAGTTGGAGGAGAGGGGGCGGAAAGTGGCGGGGCTCAAGTGTGGGGTTTTCATTGACTGATTGGTTATTTAAGATGTACCCGAGCTATTTATGTAGTTGCCATGGCATCCTGTTCACGGTGCAAGAAGATGACGTGTGAACTGACGCAAGCACATTCCACTAATTTAACAGGCACTGAAATAACTGCTCGACGTTTTCTGCTCTAGCAGCCCAACACGTGTTTGAAAGCTCATGCATTTCTGTCGTAAGCCTTCGTCCACAGCAGTGATGGAAGATCTAAGCGGTGGGCTCTGGAACCCATTAGCAAGGCAGCGTGGGAAGAAGCGGTGCACGATGGGAGAATGCCGTGTCTGTGTGAGAGTGTGTGGGGCTGTAGTCATAGCAACCCCTGTATCTTGTTATCTCCTGACAAGTCCGTCTTTCAATCAGTGGTTTTGTTTTTTTTTTAACAAAGTGAGCAAACGCCTCTCACACAAACAAAAGTGTTTTCATATTTGTGTCGATGGCGAATTTTTCTTCCCATCTGGAGCAAAGTGACCTTTTTTTTTTTTTTTTTTTTTTTTTTGGTGAGTCCAGATGCTGACACACTTTCCGCATCATGTCTGAGGGAGACTAAGCCAATTATGGTCAAATGGCCTCCAGTGGTGGTTGTTTCAGAGTAATGACCCATCACATTTTCACATAAATGGTGTTCCTTTCTGTGCTTTATCATTGATCAGTAATAAACGGTAAGAGTCAAGCTCATACTCAGTCCAGAGGGCTGTTTTCAGTTTTTGAAGTGTTTTTTTTTTTTTTCTTCTTCTCAAGGGGAAAAAAAAAGATGCACAGGAAGTAAAGCCTTTCGAGGTTTTGGCTTTATTCTTATCAGCTAACCAGTGATAATGAACGTGGGTGAACAAATTATGATCAAGGAACAAGAAAAGCTGCACAGTGTTGCCCACATGCTGCACTTGACTCATGATCATTGTAATGTAAAGCAGGAGAGACACAAAGCATGTCCAAGGAGCTGGCAAAACGCCTCATTTGGAGATGTTGCAACTATGGCACAAACAGGATCCAAGAAACACCTAAATCATCACAGTTGGGTGTTTAGATAGTAATACAGGTGGGGGGGGACAAACAAAAAAACAACTGCTTCACAGTAAGGTACGAAAAGCTTGTGGAGATGATAATTGTCCAACAAAAGAAGTTGCTCTCGCGGGAGCTCAAGAGTCTGGACTGTGGCAAGAGTATAAGTTGGTGCCAGGTGTAGGTGTTAGTAGCCAAGACCTGGGAGTCTAATTTAAGCTGTTTTATTTGTGAGCAGAATCCAATCAGGGCAGTGGACCTTCAAATCAGTTTTATTTATCTAACCCCACTTCAATCATTTTATATATTGTAATGTAACAAATGTTTCAAAAATACAAAGACGAGACAGAAGAAAGGAAAAAGTTTGACCATCTTTAAAAAATTTACCCAAGGGTAAAACCAGTGAGAGACTGGGACTAGGTGGATGGCCACACTGATGAGCTTTCTTTAGAAGCTGCTTGGTACCGCCCTTCACAACAGTCCCAGTTGTGGCCCCTTGGGTAGATTAGTTGGCCACCCCTGCCCTTTAGGATGTTTCAGTAATTGTAGCTGGTTCGTTGTCTTGGGCTAAAAGATCAGATGCTCCATATGCTTCATTTTTCCAAGTTTTTTTTTTTTTTGTCATTGGACACAATCCTGCTTCATTGCTGCCCCCGGCCTCACATTTTTAACCATTGTCACATCTTAAGAGACGAGGTAGCCATTCTGGCCTAAACTCTGACCATTATTCTTAAAGCTTCCTTATGTGGAAATTCTCCTGCTTTTTACTTTGGCAGCTATAATTCAGAATTACTGTGTCATGAATGTCATGAACATTCACACTGTATTATGAACAAAATTGGCCATTACTAAAGAACACGTGTATATTCATGATGGCAAAGAGGGCCATTGTCTGTATTGAACACGTGGTCTGACTGTTAGAATCAGTCCGTTGGTTTTTATTAGGAGAAAGCTAAGCTGCCTTTTTCTAAAAGAAAAAGATAACTGTTGCAATGTTTTCTTCTAAAATAGCTTTAACAAGAAGGAAGTGGGGCCAAACTGTTAACTTTATTAATTTTTTCCCCCTTTCAGATTCCACCTTTTTCCCCGGTCGCTGTGCTGATATCTTTGTCCGTGGAAAGAACGTCGGGCGTCTCGGAGTGCTTCATCCAGATGTCATCAATCGCTTCGAGCTGACAATGCCCTGCTCCGCCCTGGAGATGGACATCGAACCCTTCCTGTGATTTTACTTTCCTAAACCTAAAACCATATATAGCTGTTTGTTTGGTGTATGTTACGGGGGTGTGCTGCCGATGATTTTTTTTTTTTAGTTGGTTAATCAGGAGACAATACTGTGCGGAACTGTGTGGAAACATTGTTTTATATAAGAGTAACAGGGCTGTTTTTACTGAAGTCAGAATAATTAAAAATTAACAACACTCCACTGTGTTTGTAGCATGTGTTTGTGCGTCTGTGTGTGGGCTTGCGCATGCATGCCTGATCTTAATTTAGCCTATTTGTGCCTTGGGGTTAGTGCATGGTAATTAAACTGAGTGACTCATTACCTGTTGCTCTGTTGCCTTGGTTCTTCCAGTGGCCACACCGCTGAAACTCCCCTCACACGCGACGTTCCCATGAAAGAAGTCATCAAGCACAGGTTCCCCACACGAGATGAATCACAGCAGAGCGCCCACTCCCGCCTGACTTCCACAAAAACTGTGTTTGGTGACGTGAGCACACAAGTGGGCCTCGAAGCTCTCAGTGATTTTCTGGCTGACAAAAGCTACATCGAGGGCTTTGTGGCATCCCAAGCTGACATGATCGTGTTTGACGCCATCCCCTCTCCTCCCTCACCGACGCTCTGCCACCTCTGGCGCTGGTACAACCACATAAACTCTTTCCAGACAGACAGAGCTCGTCTTCCATCAGCCAAGAGTCGGTATGTCCTCCCAGCTACTCCCCTGGCCACGCCAAATGATGCCAGTGACGAGGAAGACATCGACCTTTTTGGGTCAGACGATGAGGCAGAGAGCGCAGAAGTGGCCAGAATCAAGGAGCAGCGTCTTGCCGAGTACGCCGCCAAGAAATCCAAGAAGCCAGCTCTCATTGCCAAGTCCTCCATCCTGCTTGACGTCAAGCCCTGGGACGACGAGACGGACATGTCCAAGCTGGAGGAGTGCGTCCGCAGCGTCAGTATGGACGGGCTGCTGTGGGGGCAGTCCAAACTGGTGCCAGTGGGTTACGGCATCAAGAAGCTCCAGATAGGATGTGTGGTGGAGGACGATAAAGTGGGCACTGATATGTTGGAGGAAGCCATCACCGCCTTCGAGGAATATGTTCAGTCTGTGGATGTGGCTGCTTTCAATAAGATCTGAATCACTGAGACAGAACAGTGCCATCTGAGATTTTGTGGACTTGGTGTAAGCTGGGCGATAAATGCAATGTTCAGTTAATATTCCAGCATCACTGTATTAAAGAGGCTAATGCTCAGGTGCTTCATTTCTTTATCCTTTGATACAAGTCCAAAAGGGTTTTGCCTTCAGACACAATTAAAGCCATTCAAACTTGTGACTTGAGTGCTCTGAATCTTTGTTTTTTCCACATGTCATCTGCACCTGTTTATACATTACTAACAAATAAAAGAAATTTGTGAAGCCAGTGGACTCCTGTAAGAAAACAAGTCATGCAGACATCAATCTGCACTGTACATGAAGTCTGACAGGTGCTCTCACATTCTTTTAAACTCTACTGTAGCAAAGGGAGCTTAACTGCTTCATTCCTGCACTAGACAAAGTAACCAGGCCAGCATGGTGTAACAGATTGCATGCTCTAACCTGCTGAGAGGACAAAGGTGGGTTCGGCTGAAATTAACTTGTCAGGATTCAGTTATACTGGATTTGGTATGAGCAAATCAGGTTTAAGGTGTGGTTCTCCCAATTGCAAAAGTAACAAGAAACTTGGACCTGTGTGCTCTGAAATGGAAACGACGTGTTCAGCATGTGAAACAAAGCTTTTAAACACGAAATTTTATTTAAGCAAAATGTTTTATTTTCTTTCAACTCAGTTACAGGTCAGTCACAAGTACACAGTTGTGAATCATTCCCTCTGAGAACTTTTTCTGAAAATCTTGCAACGTATTACAAAAAAATGATCATTTTAAGAACACTGAGATAAATATGAGGTTCGGTTTTGTTCAGATCATATTGATCAGTCAGGTCATAACAGTCCCAAAAAAAGGAAAATTCTGTTGGCCAGTATAGAATTAACCAGCCCAACAGATGTATATGTGGCAAACTTAGAAGGCACTTCAATCTCTTTCCTCCTCCTGGCATTGTTGTCACTTTTCGGTACTTTGTACCATGAATACAACATGTGCAGGCTCACCGTTTTCACTATCTGCCGAGTTGCCAGCAGTATTACAGCCCCCACCAAGAAGCGGCCAGTGCCTAACGCTAGTGCGCTCGCTGTCAGTGTGGGCAAAGGTACAGGCAACATGCCCTCAGGCTCAAACGTCTGCCCCAGCTGCTGATTCACCCAGTACCCCGCTGAGGCCCCGGCACACGTTCCCAGAATGGTGGTCGTATCCCCCCGTGTGGTGCTGTAATGGTCCAGCTCTGGGTATATGTAGCAGAGGAAGTAGAACAGTACCAGCACTACAATGGGGGAGATGGGGTTGTTGAGCTGGAAGTGGTCCATTGTTTCCCAGTAGGGATAGGTGCCCCCTAACAGCACGGCAGAGATCAAGATCCCACAGATAACATCCTGGAGGCAGAAAAAGAAGAATCACTTATAAACCAAATTCCTAAAAAAAAAAAAAGGGATGCTACAATGCATCTGCATATCTCATCTACCCGCATTTTATTCACAAAAGACCATAGGAAACATATCAAATGTTTGAACTGTGACATTTCACTATTTCAAGAAAATACTAGCTCATGTTGAATTGGGGATAAAATGAAACAGCTTGCAACTAATTAGGTTACTTGGAAACTGCTCAGTAACGTGATTGGTTATAAGAAGAGCGACTTAGAGAGACAGAGTTTCACCAATCTACAGAAAACTACAAATTTCAGAATACTGTTCATCAGACTTTAAATATCTCATCATTTACAGTCATAAAATCATCAAAAAATTCTGGAGAAATCTCTGTGCAAGGGACAAGGTGGAAAATCAATATTGGCTGCCTGTTTTCATCAGGCATGCATCATCCTCACACAGCACTGCACTAAAAACAGTCAAGATTCTGTCATAGAAATCAATGCATGCGCTCTGGAATACAACAAGTCTTCTCTGGATGAAAACATTATTTAAAATAGATTGAGGCAAAGAGGAAAACTGCTCTGTGGTCAGAGAAATTGAAATGTGATATTCTTTTTTGGAAAACACAGGATCATCTGGCTCGTTATCAGCACTCAGTTAAAAAGCTCTGATCGGATGGATGTGCATTACTGCCTACAGAAGTGGCAGCTTGCACGTCTGGAAAGGCACCATCAGTCTTCAAAGGTAAATGTAGGTTTTAGAGCAGCGCATCCTCCCATCCAGACAATGTTTTTTTCAGAAAGGGTCTTGCATATTTCAGCAAGACAATGATAAATCATATGCTGCATCTATTATAACAGCATGGCTTTGTTTTAGAGTGTGTGTGCATAATTGACTTGCCTGTAACATTTGGCATCAATCCATATGAAATGAGAAATGCAACCCAGGACTGTTGCACTATGCGAACACAGTCCCTGCCCTAACTTGAGATGTCTTGGTGCCATTAAATTCAAAGTGAACCACTATTTTTCACATTTTCCTCAGTTTAAACATTTGAAATGCTTTTTGCGTTCTCTTGTGAAGGAAATATGAGTTCATGAGGTCTGTAAATCATTGCATGTTTGTATTTACATTTTACACAGTGTTCCACCAATTTTTTTTTAAAGTTTTGGCGTTGTACAACGAATGCATCAGGAATAAAACAGAAAGGTACAGGTATTTTTTATCTTGACAAAACTCAGATAAGAAGACTTATCACCTTTGTGTCTACTCTGAAAATTTGACCCATTGTTAGCGCTCAGTTAGCTCTCCTGATGTGTTTCAAACAGGAACACAACAGGACTTAACAATGTACCACTACAGGCCGGTTTTGGTCATTTTGGATAAAAATCTGTTTATGTTGATTTACTGTAGCCATTCACGTGCACTACAGGGATACAATATAACAATATTTACTTTGAATTTATGCAGAAAAATGACAGGAAAATCCAAACTTTAGTGAACACAGACTTTTACCAACACTAAAATCAACATGTCTGACAGCTTTAAAGGAGTCCAGGTCTCAGTCTGAGGAAAGCTCCTGTATAACAACTCGTCTGTCTGAGGTGGAGAAAAATACACACTGTAATACACCAGTTCCTCCTGATCTGACCTGGTAATTAATAATAGACTTTAATATCAAATGAAGGCACCTTTTGTCCTCTCGTGTGTGTTAATATTTGTTGAATCCTGTGATTTGTTCTGCTATGGGCTATGAGTCTCATTCATAACCTCTCATTCAAGACTTTATGTACACTTCTTACAACCTAAGCAAGTAAACCTCTGTTTGTGTCCTCTGTGATGTTTCAGAGGACAGAATTGTGGAGACAGGTCTGATTCAGAGTAAATCTGACTGTGTGCACACCGATGCTTTTTCATTCAGGAATGTCTGGAATGAGATGTGTTTGGGCAGAAAGTGTGTGCTATACCCTGCAAAGAGTTGCAAAGGAATTATTAAAGATTTATGGATTGCAGGCATAAGTTAGATCATATAAAAACTGACCAGGCGTATATATTATTTATGATTTACAAGGTGCATTTATGAGGAGGTATGGTGTTGTAACAGTGGACGATGGGTAGTTTAACCTTCTTGTACTCCACTGTAAATAAAGATCAAATTTTACTATGGTGCTGTGCACAAATCTGAATAGTGTGGCCTCTGTGTGGCTGACCAGCGTGACATACGCCACTCGAAACCATAAAAGACGTCAACTACCATTCAGTCTCAGCGTGACTGGATATTAGGGTCAGATGTTTTGGGAATTTTCTCGCAAGCAAGAAAGCAGATGAGCATATTTCCCGTAATCCCACATTTTAAATGGCTATGGTCTTAATAAACGTGATAAAAAAATAACTGCATGAGTGATGCTTCCCATTTAAACGAAGGCAGCATGAAGTGCCTGCTGAATTTTGAGTCTTGGATCAAAGCCTCAGATAGACAACTTAACCAGACACAATGAATAATGAATCCCATGTTGAGCTTTAATGTTTTATACTGTACTATGTGTGCATGTGTGTGTGTGCGAGTTGAGAGAATAGCTCACCAAAACCGAGTGCATGCCAGTGTAGAGGCGGCTCAGAGACACCAAGGTCGCCAGTGTCACTGCGATGGTCAGGCCCACCCCGAACTGGAACTGAGGCACAAAAATACCCACGTTATCAGCAGACATCACGGCGACCGTCGAGCAAAAAGCACACGCACATGATTACATGATAAAAGATTAAATCCATCAGCAGGCTCAGGCATGTCTGCAATTCTTCCTTGTGCAGTCATCTTTCAAGATAAAAACCCAAGAATTGTTTTTATTTGGTGCTTTTTTTTCTTTCCACTTTGCCTTCAAATCATCCATTCATCAATGCTCCTCATTTGGGCGTTTAGCTCGTCTCTGCCAGTTATATAGCCTGCCTAGTTGATGTACTGCCTGTCGCTGCTCCTTTATTCCTCTACAGCAGGGATGTCAAACTCATTTTACATTCTGGGCCACATACAGCTCACTTTAATCTTCAGTGGGCTGGATGGGCAAAGCTTCCCTGTCTGTCAATGAAAAGAAGTTTTTACTGCACAATTAATTCTTGAGATATTTTAATACAAGAAAAAGAAGTGCAATTCCAACAGCACTTCTCACTTTTTACACACGATAAAGAAATCCTGGTGTAGAAAATGAAGGCCTCTCAGAACGACTGTTTGAGCTTAAAATTACTTTGGTGTAGTGTAAATGGGCATAGAGGAGGTCTTTATCAGTAGAAAAAACTGTGGCACTTATGAGAGTACAGTTTAAAGTCCAAAATCTCCATCCTTCTTCAAAGCCATCCAGTGGGCCGAATTGGAGTCTTTGCCAGGCCGATTCTGACCCCCAGGCCTTATGTTTGACAACCCTGCTCTACTGTCTCTCCATCTTTTACCTATAGTGGCAGGTTTTGTTTCCTTCGTCCATTTCAATAACAGTGAGAAGAGAGGCCTCCCTCCACTCCTGAGCCCCCTCTTATCCTGCCCTCTGCCTTTTTTCCTGTGTCTGTTCCTGTCCTCTGCAGCTGGAAGCCTATTCACTGCTAGTTCATGAAGAGAGTTTTTTTTATGAATGGCCACAAAGGATGTCAGAGAAAGGAGGAGGGAAAGAGTCACTCTGTGATTGACTGTCGTGACCTCTGACCTGCTTGGGGAGAAGTTGCCCCAAGGCCTTGTGGCTATTCAGTGGCCTCTGCAACAGCCTGCTACTCATCTATAGTGATACATGCTCTTTTCTTTCAGGACATTCCTTGAGGAATTTCGGGACACGTTTAAGGGCTCTACTGTACATGCACGTCCCTGGGGTGCTGATCTGATTTCTCTGACCCTGAGAACAGCCACTGCAACAAAGTGTGACACAGAGCTAGCCTAAACGATCCAACCACAAATCAGTCTGACAGCTCCGGAGACTGTAAACTACTAAACTGAAGGGTTTAGCATTCATTCAGCTCCTCAGTCAAACACACTGCTTGACTAAGATAGTCTATGATTGAGCCCCTGATTGCTTTATTGACTCGACAGAGGAGTGGGAAAGATAAAGAGAGGAAGAGTCAGGAGGAGGAGGGAGGTGGAGACGTGGACTGACAGTCATTGACTCAGCGGAGTCCATCAGAAGACCAAACAGCAGCTCGACGGGTGTGGCTGATGGTGACTGATGGTGACTGCTGGCCCCGCCCTTCCCCACCCATTGTCCAACAGCTCAGGCACGACTCTGTGATGGACAGCTGGGCCACTCCCTTCATCCCAAACCGCCATCCTCAGGATCCCAGTGACGACACTTGGATCTGAGAGAAAATGATCATTTAGCTGGGATAACTCAACACCCAATCTTACTGCGGTCCATAAAATCCAATGGCAGTTTAATAGCACATCTAATTAGAAACCTAGTGTCTGAATTACAGTTCAACATCCACTTAGCCAACACTTCCCAGCTCTGATAGCAGCTGAATTACATCATCTCTGGTAGGCAATGGTAATGAACCATGGCTATTCAGTTTCAGTAATATTATTTCAGTAGCAAATCAAGAAACAGTTTGTAGAACCACATGGAAAATGTCTGATTGATGTTATATCCTGATCATCTTATTGTGTTAGCCCTGGGATGCCCTGTCAGGGGCGTAGCCTGTGACCCCAAGCTTGATAAACATTTAAGAAAAGAGATAAATGTTAGAGCCTGAAGTTATTTAAGTTGATATTTGTCAGGCTTTTCAGCATTGCAGAGTAAGTGTAGAATATCATAGTAAAATGCTGTTTCATTTTCCTCTTTCTCATAAGTCCACATGTACAAGGCCTTGAATAATCAGGCCACACAGACCTCATAGTCCTGTATCACTCCATTAGAACACTTCGCGCTTAGACTGCAGGTTTATTTGTGGTGCCCAGGATATTTAAAAGTAGAACGGGAGGCAAAGCCTTCAGCTTTTCGGCTCCACTTCTGTGGAACCAGCTCCCAGTTTGCATTCTAGAGACAGACAAGCTCTTTACTTTTAAGATTCAGCTTAAAGATGTCCTTTTTAATAAAGCATATATTTAGAGCTGGATCAGGTGACCCTGAATCCTCCCTTAATTATACTGCAATACGCCTAGGTTGCTGGGGGCTTACCACGATCCACTGAGTGTTTCTTCTTCACTCACCTTTTTCCCTTTCTACGTGTTTACACATCACTCGGTATCAATTGCCACATCATTCTTAATCTTTAGTTATTATTAATCTCTGGCTCTCTACCACATCATATGTTTTATCCTGCCTCCCTCCCCTCAATCCCACCTGTCACAGATGGCCGCCTCTCCCATCGTTCGGCTGGAAGTTTCTTCCCATTAAAAGAGAGGTTTTTTTTCTTTCCACTGTCGCCAAATGCTTGCTTAATCCTCTGATTGTTTGGGTCTTATCTGTATCTTATAATATAAAGCACCTGAGGCAACTGTTGTTATAATTTGTTTGGTATATAAATAAAATTGAATTGAACTGAACTAGAAGAAATATTTAGAAAAAGTCCACATCATGTCAGCCATGAAGCTGATTATGATTTGTTTATATTCCTAATGTTAAGCCACACTGAACTTAATGCTGACATTATTATGCTAACAGTTTGAATATTCGGAGTTTATAAATATGTCCACTAGTCACCTGACATTCTTACAGTGGAATTTCTTTTTTTAAAAATGGCAATTTAATGTCAATTTTTACTGATCCTAAGTGACCTATCTACAGCTCTCACTGAAGCCAAATTATAAAAACAGGCAAGTGGTTAAATAAAACCAGTGATGGAAATATCGAAGTTTAAGTTACAGTTTATCACAGACATACACTGTAGTGGCTAAAGTCTTATCTCTGAATTCAGGTGTTTAGTCTCACTGACACATTTGTGAAAAAAATTCACGCATGAATTCAATTCAAGCATGAACTGTAATAGGATACCAGCATTAAAACAAGTCAGTTTGTGAAATTTCTGCTCTCCTAGATATTCCTCAATCAACTGCTAGCAGGATAACTGCAACTTCAGAGCTCCAAACCTCCTCTACTGTTAATACCAGCACAAAAACTGTGTGCTGGGAGCTTCATGGCATGGATATCTATGACCGAGCAGCTCCTGTAGGTGTAATGTGTAGTAGTTCAATCCTTTTGTCTAAATAGTGTAATTTTAGGTAGCAAATTTTATGGCAATCCATCCAGCAGATTTTGATATATTCCCCTTAAAGCTGCAGTGTCATGAAAACCCAACAAATTGTATGTGACGTACTTCAGTTTTATACAGACAGACACTGTAATGAAGTTCCAGATGGACATGGCTGAAGTGTAATGTGCAAGGAGGGTACAACTGGTGTGGTTGCAAAATGAAGACCTGTTGTATACAAGTCTATGTAAAAACACGGCGTAATTGCAGGTTTGAACACTTATTGAACAGAACATGATATTATTTTGTAATTATGGTCCCCATAGTGCTCATAGTGTGATAACGAGGGTGAAATTTTCTGGTTGATAGCTTTTTCCTTACTGTTGCTGTGACTCATTTTGGATGTAAGCCAGCTTCATTTACTGGTGGAAATTCTGGGATGATGTTGAAAACTCCGGAAAGTGAATCTGAGCCAGTTTGGAACAGATATCATTAAGCTTGCTTGCTGTGTTTCATGTTTCTCCTAAATGCTCACCTGTATTCTGGAGGTGGCGCTTAGTAAAAGTGTGAAGGAGATGGCAGTTGCTGCCATAGCGTGGGTGGAGGGCAGTCCGTATTCTGCGTCTACACGTGTCTCCAGCTTGACAACAGGGGGAGAGAAAGGGCGAGGCAGCTTCAGGACGTCCTTCATCACCTGGCCGACGTACATCACTAACTGCAAACGATAGAAAAGCACAGCTTTAGTAGTGCATTATGGTACCGTGTTGTTAGCTTCAAATGGTATATATCTGCCATCCCTTCCACTATGGCGTATTATTACAATAAAGCAATAAGAAATGCTGCAGGAGTGTAGTAAAGTATGCTGGCCACAAAAGCAAAAATTAGATGATAAAATAATGCAAAGAGGAAGCAAGGATCCCACTTTAAAGCTAATCACACAATCTCATAAATAAGTAATCATCGTCCCCACTCAAAAAAGAAAAACTGCCCAAGAGCAGAGACTCACACTTGTATAAAGTGCAGATGCTGCAGTAGTATGGTAACAAAATCTACTACAAGGAACAGACGACTGAAGAAAGTGGAGTTTGCTGATGCAGCGTCTCCAGCTGGTATAGTGAGACAGAGGGGTTCTGACACAATGACACAGTCGGCGCAAGGTGTGCACGCTAGCTGTACCGATGTGTGTATCCTGCCAAATGTGCTGCCTATTCTTTTTCATGAGATCCCCAGTGGCCCTCGATGGGGCAGCCTGCTCCAGCTCCGGGTTTATTTAAAGCTCTGCCTTGTATATTTAATGAATGGCTGTCTTGGCAAGAAGCAGGGAGGCTAGTTCATGGAGAGAGAGATAGGATACTAATGTGTGTGTTTAAGGGAGAGAATAGAGAGGTTGTTATTACCGTCTCCACTGACACTGTAATCAGGAAACGCTTGTTACCATGGCAAATGATATAAGAGGACATCTTCTGACCCGCTGTTAGTGCAGCAACTATTTAGAGAAACGGATGCAGATAGACATTGAGAAAAATGATAGGACCAATTGTGTGAGGACACTGAACATCCGTCTCAAACAATATAAATTAATATGCTGGATGAGGCTGAAGTCAGAGCTCGGACTGATAAAACCTCTTCTTGAGGGTTGCTGTGTTCATAGGTGGGATAGAAAGAGTCTTTCCTACAGAGATAGCCCATCATTGTCTGGTTCATCATTGCTACACAGACTAGAATTAACACATGCACACTTTAACCGAGAGTTAGATGAGACGATTGATACTGTCATTTCTGTCTTTTAGGCACAAATCTGAACCAGTAGATTTAATTGAGGTTTAAGACTGGAAGAAATAATTACTCAGACTTTAAAAAAATACCTAAAAGCACAAATGAGCTTGTGAATATGTTTAAAAATCGCCAATTCATTTAATGCAATGTTATGAAACAAACATTGCTAATTTGTGTGAGGATAACTATACATGTAAAGCTAGTGTGGTTTGAGTAACATGTTCAGCTAAGTAAAAGATCCCCAGGTTGATCTTTGGAGGAGACACAAATCCCTCTGGGTTGAATCATGGAGGACATTTGGTGCCCAAATCCAATAAAATCAAATATGTGAGCTGCCCGCTGTTGTGACCCTTTGTGCCATTCCTAGACTGTATATATACACACATATATATATATATATATATATATATATATATATATATATATATATATATATGTATATATATGTATATATATATATGTATATATATATATATATATGTATGTATATGTATATATATATATATATATATATATATATATATATATATATATATGTATGTATATATATATATATATATATATATATATATATATATATATATATATATATACATACACATATATATATATATATATACATACATATATATATAACATAGTGTTAAGTTTGACTTAGCGAAAAGTAGTGAATAAAGAACAAACCTATTAGGCCTAGAGGCCAGTTTGGGACCCCTCTGGGAACATCCAGTCTTATTCTGCAACCAGTTGCGCAGTGGTTGCTGGGGGCTGTTGCTAGGTAAAATTGGTTGCAAAGATAGTGCTGGTCACTAAAACATTCTAGCAGTCACCCATAGTCAATGTGTCTGCAAACACTCACTAACTAATTTTGAGTGGCAGTGAAACTTGGGAAAGGCAAATGGAAACCAGAAACGAAGAAATTCCGCCTTTAAGGTACACATTGTACTTAACTGCCAAACCAACCAGTTCCTAGAAATTGGCACTGGGGAATTAGGTAAGTGTGTACTGACATCACAAATCAAGTGATTAATAGAGACCTTTTTTCCTAGACTTTTATATAAACCCCTTAAAGGCCAGAAGAAAGATTTAAGGCACTTCTGCAATGGAGAATTGCATTGGATATGGACAGTATCTCTCACTGTGAGCTCTGGTGGTAAACCAGAGCTCCCAAACCTCTTTGTTTTCCTCATCCAAAACTACACTGTCCCTTCTCTCCCTATCCCTACCCTCTGGTCATGACTGAATATGAAGTGTGTTATTGCAATATTTGCGTCTACACTGACTGTACCCACACAAACTGAGACAGACAGAATAATTGGCTCCAGGAGGTGAACAATAAACTGAGGTCAGACAATGGCAAACCCGACCCCTTTCGTACGTCACAACTGTGTATTCAAGCAATAATCCATACTAGTGTGCACCCCCACCGTCTGCCTTCACACAATGGATCTGCATACCAGTTCAAGTGCTTGCATGATATGATACCCCTCCACCACGCTCTGAACTCACCATCCACACAAACATCACATTCAGCTGCCTCCAGTGAAGCTGTCACCCCAGTGTCTCATCGTAACGGTCACATCAAACGGGTTGACCCAGGGACAGTCTGGCCACATTAGGGGAAGAGTTAAAGATAGCTCACACATGCTCTGAGTGATCCTGTGAATAAGTATATTGATCGAGGCCAGAGCAGCTTTGGACTTTGATCTGTCAACATGTAGATGAGACTCTGTGCAAGCGTGCGTGCATATGTATGTGTCGGTGTGAGTACTTGTTTAGACATCTTTGTGAGGACAGAAAATTGACATGTCACTAGACTTGTGGGGACCAACAGTCACTTATGGGGACAAAATGCCCATCCCCACAAGTTTAAAGGTATTTTTGAGGCTCAAAATGTGGTTTAGTGTTATTGTTACAATTAGGCTATGGTTAGATTTAGCCTAAGGGTTTGGGTTAGGCATTCATTTTTGATTGTTAGGGTTAGTGTAAGCGGCTAGGAGAAGCATTATGTCAATTAGATGTCCTCACTAAGATATGAAAATGTGTGTGTGTGTGTGTGTGTGTGTGTGTGTGTGTGTGTGTGTGTGTGTGTGTGTGTGTGTGTGGAGGAGGTCCCACAGGCTACTGTTTATAAGTCAAAAACACAAGAATGTTAGTTCATGGTGACATGCTAAGCGGGCTTAGCTTAGCTTAGCTCAAAACTGGGTGGCTAGCTCATATATTTTTCTAATATATGACCTCCAAGGTGCTGTAAAATACATGTGTCATCAGAATTATTGTGATAAATCATGGTAGGACCCTAACCCTGTTAATGAATACACACAACAAAGTGAAGTATCAGTGAATATAACCACCGATATCACAGCTTCAAGAGGTTCTATCATGGATTTCCTTAAAACTGAGCTTATACACCAACATAATGTTCAGATAACATGCAGAATCATTAAAACACTGTGCGGTGCCTTTTTCCTATAATAATAACTTTTTGGATAATTTTATGTTTGAATTTACGTTATTATTTTGTCTTTTTAAAGTGTACCTATCATTCTTTATTTTATTTTCTCTCATAGTGGCTGCCACTATTAAACATGACCAAAGTTTCAAAGGTCAGTGTATGTACAAATAATCTCTCTGATCCAGCTCTGACTGCTCGGAGTCTGACAGTTTTTATATAGTGTTGGCTCTACATGATGTCATATAAAATGGTCATCACAAACAAAGTCCCCACCCACCTATTACTTAGATCACTTTGCTCCTCTAGTAGAGTCCAGGATAAAAAAAACCTTTGTGTTCAGATTGAACATCACATGATTCCTTTTACAATAAAGCCTTGAAACGTTTTTTTTTTCCTGACTTCATGACTCCTTAACTACAAATAATAGGGGCTGGGTTTGTACAATGGGCATTCTGGGAGTCACGTTCCTCCATAATATGGCTGTGGAGCCAATATGCCAGGTCCCCACAGCATGGTTTCTGCAATTTACTGCAATAGCTTTAATAAGGAAGTGGAAACTGTTATTCTTCTGGGCACAGTTTTAAGCAGTTCTTTTAACTTTTATGATTTAGAGTACGATCCTCTGGCGCTCCTTTGTAAGTTTCTATAGAATTGTCTTTGCTGAGCGGGCCTTTACTTTTCCATTTGAGAATAATCTTATTTGTATCAAATGGTTTGTTCTAACATTTCGTTAGAAGTGGCTTTTTCTGGGAATAAAATTACTTTTTATCACTATGTAGGAACATCATATTAGAACACCTCATGTGGTTAAAAAAACAAAAACCATGCAATTGTGCGGATGTAAACCTGAAATTTTTGATATTCTAAACAGCACATGTGATTTGCATAACGCTATGTTACAATGACACCTGTGTAATTCATGACCATATGGTGAGGCACAGTAACTGTTTTCTAAGTCAACCAAAGTCATTGTTTAAGTAAAGCCAAGAGCGAGCAGTGAAGGACACAAGGGTGCATGTGGCATCCGTGCTGCCAGCGCGAAGATTTGCTGCACGACAGAAGAGAGGACGGGGGGTGCAAAGCCCTGCATTAACCTCAGATAACTCCACCAACACAATGGCGGGGCGCTTTGAGAAGTTAGAGGTGCGGGTTGACACGCCCCGAGGGCTGACAGACCAAATGGTAGGTCCAGAGAGAGAGAACACTCAAATGCACCGACGAGGCCAATAAAACACTCTGCTGGTAGAGCAGGGGGAGGAGAGCACACAGCAACGCTGGTAATGTCTAACTAGAGGGAGGGCAATGAGTGTGTTTAGCAAGTGAGATGGGGACTGCGAGAGTGTGTGTAGCTGTTTATGCGTGTGTTTGAAAGTTCACACAGGGGCATGGTGCAGCCAGGATTCCAGAAGAATGATATCTATTCCACCCCGCCCCCAAAAAACACGGAGTTCAGATACAGGGCATCCACCCAGCATTCGGGGCAGGGACACAAAGGGCATGAAAACACACTGCCCATCACACACACTGCAAAGAGTGAGGCCGTCTGTGTGTGTCTACATCTAGACTCCTTCTGGGGTTTGACATGTTTTCAGGGTCATCATGCGCTCGATTCTGCCAGAATACACATCTGAAGGGGAGCTCCTAACAGTACTTTCCCACTGATGTGTCCTCATGTGTGGCCTTTCACCATGTCAGGGGTCCTGGTCAGGCTGGCCCCTGTGCCCCCCACCCCAAGGCCTGGGGATATATGTACATGATGGTGTCAGAGACAGGTCACTGGAGAGGGGGGGGGGGGGGGCAAGGATGAAAGGAGGTTGAAAGGTGAAGAGAGAAGAAGGCAGAGAAGCAGAGAGAAGAGATGTGGCATTGTGAAGGAAAAAGACATCAGACTGGAGGCTTGTGCACGCTAATGCAGTCTGACTGACATATACACACACACTCACACACAAAGACACACTCTCTCCAGCTGCGACTTACGGCCCACATGTTGAGAAGGCGGCGGCACAGGAAAGGGTCCACGCTCCAATGTATGTTGGGCAGACAGGTGATGTAGAAGATTTCATGCCCGAGGCTGGCCGACAGCAAGAAGAGGAAGTGCAACGGCCAGTTCCTCACCTCGTAACGAGGCCTACCACAGTCCTGCACATGAAATGCAAACATCATGGAACAAGCTGCCTACAGATAATGCCTGGCTGTCTGTCAGATCAGATCAGACCAGACACACCTTTTGTTTGCGGCATATCACTTTTCTTTTAAAGCTTCCTCATTTAAAAAGCAGGCAGTTTGAAGCCTATAGGATTCCTTTAATCAAGCATGACTATCATGAAACCAGTGGATTCACAGAGACACCTAAATTGCAGTTTTAATCTCATGGGTCCAACATCTCCCATAATGCAACTGCTTAGACTCTCCTATTAAACCTCACATTGCCTAGTAAATCCCCACTGCTTTCAAACCCGGCACTTCCACTTTATGTTATAAACATTTCCAAGACACACTTACAACATCACTGTGGCATAATGGGGGGAAATTAACCTGGCAAAGGTCCTCTAGAGTCACAGAGGACATCACAGCCTTTTCTGTCGGTATATAAGTCTCATAGAAGGAGATATACTGCAGTTACTGAGGTTTAGCCTTTAAAAACATCCATATCGCTTTGTGCTGATCCGTTTATCAAGAAATCTTTCATTCTTAAGTCAGAATGTAACCTGACTACATCTTCACTCAGTGACGTTACTTAGAAAAACAACAAGGCCACTGTTACATGTGAGTGTGTGACCCAACTTGTTATAGTGCACATGGCTATCTGCTGGCTGCCAGAAGCAGCCAGTCAAACGGGAAAAACCAGACAGCTTGTTTTGCATAATCTCAAATAAATCTAATGAACCCGAAAGTGAATTCTCAGAGATTCGACACCAACTGTGCTTTATCCTACAGAATTTAATGCCACACAGCAGGACTGAAATAAATAAATAAATAAAAATGAACACTTTGCTTTGATTGAACTAAAGGAGAAACCTTACACGTGAAGCGTATCCATTCTCCTTGTATTTATAGTTGGAATTGCGGTCCTGGTGGTCCAATCTGTCCCTCACCAGCTGCCCACTTTGTCTCTCGGGCTTGAGATGCGCGCTTTCGACGAGGAAGAGTCCGCATCGCCGCTGGAACCGGGCCACGAGCTCTGAATCGTGGAGGTAAGTCAGGAGCTCCATGCAGCGCGACAGGTGAACCGACATACACACTCACACAAAGACGCACACACACACAGACACACACACACACAAACTACGGAAAGGAAGTAGATGATGAGGATGTTCCGGACAAGAGGAGTAGTGGAAAGTGATATGCGCCCAAGCAGGGGCGCATCCCAGGGGGCAGGTTGTAGAATGGCGGACAGGTGCGGCTCGCCGTGCGTCACAGGTGTGCGAAGCGAGGCGGGGCTAACTACAAAAGGGGGCTGACCCGGTAGTCTTTAGTTGCTCACCAGTAGCTAAAAGTTAGTGCGACCTTTATACCGGGCTGGTTCAGGTGTTATCATCAAGTATTTATAGCAAGCACGAGGAAGATTTATGGCATGTCCATGATAGCAGGGCTTTTGATGGGGCTGTATCTTCATGTTGCTGACAACCGCACAACAGAAGTTCAGTGGTCGAAGGCTGCGCTCATAGAAGGTTTTAAGTTAAATCAGCATGTCACGGGGATTCTTACTGAGCTATTACTAAGGAGTGTCTGAAGAGTCAAACTGTGTGGCTTTTTGCAGTAAACTGCCATAACTGTGAGCATTTGTCTCAAAACACAAGTTTCCCTTTTCCACTAATTGGTTTATCAGATTCAGTGATGTGCTTCTCCCACAGGCTCAGACCACACGCCTGCTCTAAGAGGTTTAACAGGCTTTTCTGAAACTTTATGTTTTCTTGTAATGACTTGTCTTTTCTCCCGAGCTTAAAATACAGGCAGGATTTACCCCATCAGACTTCAGTCTATAGTATTCAATTTATTTCTAATTTTTCTGGTTTTTTAAGCTTAAGATTTATTTTATGATTTCAATGCTTTGTTTATTTGTGTCATGTGTCAGGTCCCTAAGTGGAAACCTTTGCCAGGGTCACATTTCTACATCATATTCTGCAGGCTATAGGTATTTTCTTAATAATAACTATTTGTTTTTCTATCAATAATTAATTGATCATTGATTTAAAATAATAATAAACATTATTCCACGAAGCCCAAGTGCACATGTTCAATTCACCCTCAAAAAATGTTTATTACGTAAATCAACATTTTATGGTCATGAGGTGGTTATCCACAAAATTAATCTGCCTGTGATTTTTCACCACAGCAGAGACTTAACTGTACAGTACAGCAGTGAGCTTTGATTGGGAACAGCTCTGATGTGGATACAGGTCAGTTGTGACCATTCTGTAGACATTATCATGTTCACTTTTATGTGTGCAAAACCTAAACTCATTGTTGGTGCTCATTTTCTCATATCATTGAATAACCAAACAGTAAACTAACTTACCCGTGGTTACTTGGGACCTAATACAAAAATTGGTTATATCATCCTGTTAGAGTGCAAAGTAAATTGTGATTACAAACAGAATGCAGTGATTCAGACATAATTTAACCTCTTCAGATGGAAAGGGTACAATGAAAACTGACATGTTCAAATATTTGCCCATTTTAAATATGATAACACAGTGCTTATTACTGTGTTGCATCACCTCTTCTTTGTGCTTATGCTGACATCACTAATATTGCAGGTTTTTGGGAACTCAGGAGGTCAGTTGCTGTAGTTTTGGAATAAAACTTTTTCCATCTTGCTCAATCATATAATAGGAGGTTGGCTTCTTAACAGTCCGAGGGTGTTCTTTGCTGTGTTTTTCACTGCTTATTGTTCTGACTCTTTTCAGTTGATCTGGGCAGCAGTTAATCCACACTATTCGTCTATGGAACCATCCTGCTATAATGGAAGGTACCGGCTTTCTGAAATACGCAACACCTTCTTTGAAAAAGACGACGGCAAAACCTGTGTATGACATTCAGCATTCATGGTGCCCTCACACATTCTGCAAATGCACCATGGATGCTTCTGGGCAGTTGGTCCCTTGCACAAATAAACCAGAGTTTGGGCCACTGTGGACCAGGTTTACTAAACAGGGTGAAATAGCGTGTGAGTGCTTATAAGTGTGGTTAGTTCTACAGGTGTTTACAAAAGTTCCACAGTTTTCTAAACACAGGTGCAGTCAGTTCATTTCAATATTAAATGCAAAAATAAGACACACTTAGGCCAATTAGCAGTAAATTGCGTGCTGCAAAATGTTAATGAGTCAGTTTGGCCTTCCTGTATTTTGCGGTGTGAGAGAGGAACTACTAGAAATATATATGTATCAGGGTAGGTCATAAAAAATCTCTGAGTTTTCACCTTTTATGCCTGATTTAGACTTTTGTGGGAAATCTGCACTGTAACGACATAACTGGAAACTCTAACTCTACAAAGTGACTTTCTACTTAACCTGAAGTGCAGCTCCCTAGAAATGTCAGGCTGACACAGCCCGCAGCGACTTGATGGAATGGAAGGTTCCGACATCAGGTGAAAAGGGGTGTAGGATGCATTTGATTGCATTAGTATTTGCCTGCCCTACAGCAACTGTATGAACTGTATGAATTAATGCGTTCTTTCCTTTCACGTTTGAGGGACTGCATAAGATTCTAGAGAGGAGGCGTCACTGGCCTGCGAGCTGCATGTTGAGAACCCTGGCCTTAGGTCAAACCAAATGTGTGTCTCAGATGATTCCAATTCTGCTCATTCTTTAAAATACCTCTCCAAAGGGTTCTCATTTGAGAGCTCATGTTCATACTTTAGAGTTTAATTTGATAACCCAACGGCTAATTGGATTTGCCCTAAATGTTCAGATGTTATGCTTCAGCTTTAGTCCCTCACTTCCTCTGGGGCAGGTATGAAGTTCGAAACGACTATGACCATGATTGTTGTCTGTCCTCCATCTACAGCCTACACCAGCTATGTATTTTTCAGACTACAGGTGTAAATGATTCTGAAGAGCCTCCTTGGTTCACGTGAAACTTGTTGATGCTCACTGTCGCTCTGCACTGTCACACACCGCGTTCTGTCTGCCAGAACACCGTGTGAGTTTTGATGTTTCGTGTTACAGGAAACAGAGAATTGACGCCCCCAGTTGACCAAATAAGCGCATCCTATTGTGAGCCAGGGTCTACGTAATTCCCAGCCAGCATGGCTGTCATCATAGGCAGCCTGCTGCACTACCACAGCGGGAACAGCAACAGCAGCTCTCTAACAGGACTCTAAGACGCAGAGTCCCCCCTCTCTCTCTCTCGCTCTCTCTCTCTCTGTTTTGTGGGATTCTCGGACTCTCTGGATGGATGAGCCCCCCCCCACCTTCCCACCGGAGTCACCACCATTACATCATCTATTCCCACACAGGCGAACAGGAAACGAAGGCTTCTTTTGAAATATTTTACCTGGATCCCGAACTGCGTCCGTGCGGCTCCACATGAAAAGGACGCAGAGGGAGGATTATTATTATTATTTTTTTTTTTAAAGAACCAAAAACAACAATAAAAAAAAGAAAACACATGAGCGGTGATGTCTGCACACGGATGATGGCGTTTCAATGAAAGGGGAGAGGAGAGGAGGGGGCAGAGAAGGAGAGACGTGCACCGTCATCAGCATCTGTCCGCCAGCTCCCTTTGTGTTCACCGGAGAATGTGAATGGCGAAAGATGACATGGCAGAGGTAGATCTGGCATCGAGTGGAGCGGAACCCCCCGGCGAGGCCTCCTCGGCGTTTCCCTACGAGGAGTACGAGTGCAAAATCTGCTACAATTATTTCGACCTTGACCGCCGGGCTCCCAAGATCCTAGAGTGCCTGCACACGTTTTGCGAGGAGTGCCTGAACACGCTTCACCTTCGGGAGGAGCGGCCATGGCGCATCAGCTGCCCCGTCTGTCGCCACCGGACCCCGGTTCCGGATTATCGGATACAGAACCTCCCCAACAACACGAAGGTGACGGAGGATTTCCCGCTCTACATCGACTCGGACCCCCTGCCTCAGGACGCTTTGCCGCCGTACCCTCCCCCGCTGCACCCGGCTCTCGTCGCCCTCCGCCGGGAGGAGGCGTCGGGGGCGTCCAGCGCCAGTCAGGCGACCCCGTCCACCACCGTGTCCGCGGCCACAACCCTCTCCCAGGACTCGGTGCGCTACGACAGCTGTCAGAGCTGCAAGAGGGTGGCGCTGACCACCGGCTGCGTGTGCGTGATCTTCTCCTTCCTCTCCATGCTGGTGCTGCTGTTCATGGGCCTGATCTTTGTGCACAGCCACAGCATTCCTCCCTCGCCGGCGGGACCCATTTGCCTGTCGGTAGCCAGCATCTTGGCCATGTTCTCGGTCGTCGTCACATGGCTCATCTGCTGGCTCAAATACAGACCGGACCATGAGACAGGCCGCTCATCCGCCACCAGTAACTCCCGGAGAAACGCCTGATAGGCTGCCGCCTCTGACTTTCGATGGAGATGTTGCAGGCTGCTGTGGGTGTGTGGGTGGTGATGTACATAGTACTGGCAACTCCTGCTCCCTTTACTTTTCTAGGAATAAATCTTGCCCAAAATGGCCTTTTATGAGTATAGCAAACACCCGAAGGCCTTCATGTTGTTGGAGCAATAGGCCGACATGATCCTTGATATGTTGTTTTTTCTTCCCTTAAGTTATGCACTTGAATTTGCAGTCTGGGCATCTCCATGAGTGAACTCCAAGTCTTAGACCCTCTGCCTGGGCCTAAGTCTGTATTTGGTTTGTATATGGCTGAATGTTGAAGTGCTTATTTCCAAGGTTTGACACCCTCACCACCTTACCCTGCTGAATAATATGCATATCCCACTATGCCAATCACTGTATGATAACTGTCCACGATCGTTCACTCATATCTCAACAAAGCACTATTGTAATGTACTGATATTTGCTGATATCTCATCTCAGTTATGAGATTAACTGAGTTTCCAGGGTTCTTATGAAGGGTTGCTTGTATATGTTTGCATGGAGAGCCTCTAAGATGCAGATGCAGGTACAGTAGAAGATGCATCCACAATCTAACCTTGTAAATAGTTGACAGGTGCAGAGGTGTGGGAGTGATCAGCCTTTCTTAAGGACACTTCATGAACCTTGTGCTTTAACCTCGCCCTGCAGGGTACCACTGCAGGAAAACTGCAAAGCTTGTGATTTTGAACCTGTGTTTTGCCTCATTTGTGCATGTTTGGCTACTGAAAGGTCAAGGCTTTTTTAATAGGTTTATTTTTTTTTTTTCTTTTTAATTGGAAGAGACGGTGCGTCTCCTGACTCGTGTGCCTCACCTTGTTGCTGAATGAAGCAAAACGTCACTGTTATAATAATGGAAATCTTGCACGGGCCTCCTGCTGCAGACAGCACCCAGCTGTGGGTGCTGGAAGGGATTTCCCTCTCCCATCACATCAATGAGAAACAGGGTTTCCAATGTTTAGCACACTTGCTCATGAAAAATGTGTGGTTTTGAAGAAGGAAGCAACCTGCCCTTGTTTGCTAAATGATCCAGGCTCCACTCCCAGCTGCTTCCAAACCCGCCCGTTTTCTTCCTTTAAAGCCATGTGTGAAAAGCCAGTGATACATCTTTAAAGCTATGAAGGAAAACTCCTAAAAGGATACATTTGGTGTCATTCTGGCTCCTGAGACATCCTGTGAGTCATAATTACCTCTGGATACATAAAGAGCCCCGTGAGCTGTGTGTGGCTGGGATTAGGAAGAGGCATTCAAGAGAGAAAAACAGTACAATATGGTCTGAGAGGGTTTGTGCTATTCCGGTGCCTGGAGTAAACTAAAGCATAATATAATTTAGATGATGTAATTTATAGCTCTGAAAGGCATTGCGGGTCTGCATGTAATGCACTAGGATGAAAGAGGCTGAAGCTCACAGGCTTTATCATGAGTCAGTGGTAAAGTCTGTGAATGTTGCTGTTGCTATAACCTATACGGTTATTTATTAGGGGTGCAGTGTGAGACCTTTACACTGCCAAATGTGCTCCATGACAAATGTGAATTTGAATACTGTGATATCTTCTAACTCCGTGACAGCATTTAATATAGAATTTGAATTCAATCTGGACACCAAAGTGTTTTTTTCTTTCTTTTTAAAAATTTTATAAGCACTAGTATCCCTACCTCACTGCAGGGGGAAAGAGCAAAGCAATTTAACCTGATTATTAAACACCCCCCCCCCCCCCCTCCCCTTCTAAATCTGATGTCGCTTTCAATCATCCTGCTTGACCTTTTCCCAACTTGTATTTGATGCACTTTCACCCTCTTATTTGACACAAGTAAAGGGGTTTACCTTTGACAGATGTACGCATATTGTATTTACTTCAGAGGACCTAGAAAAACGTTTTTCTTTTTTTTTTTTCTGAGATTCTGTGGTTGTTGTTGAAGTACCAAATGTATTTGCACAGAGAAATGTTCTTTATGTGCTGTTTTACATACATAAACACATTTCAGTAATAAAGGAAACATGAGCATCTGCTCCATTTTTCATTTTCCTCACTAGGCTGAAGACAATGGTCTCTTCTTCTCGCTTACATAATGAGTGGTCATACACTGAATGCTGTATGATCCAACTTGACACATTTAGCTCCCTGCTGTGCGTCAAACATGCCCCCTGCTGGACAAAGGATGCTACACGCAATAAAGAAAAAAAAGAGTACAAATTTCATCCCTTAGTGTCAACATAGTTGCACTTCTCATGTAGGTCTAGTTATGCAAACGTTCAGCGGCTAAACGCTGATTAAAAGCAAATACATTTTTGAAGTATGAGTTGGATGCTGATGTGCGCGTTAATATCACAGCCTGAGATTTGTCATGCGTGTTTACCTACTCATACAAGGCTTCCTTTTAGTTCACATAAATTAAGCCATTGAGCATCAAGATTTTTCCCTTATAACATAAACCCAGCAGAACAGATTAAAAATAAAAACAACAGTGTTGACTGTTCACCGTCTAATTGCTGGTTAGATTCAGCTCGTGCATTCTTCCGATCACGTGTTGACCAGAAGTTCCACACCCCATAAATTGATGTTCTTACACAGCGGATTTCTTCGAGGAATACGCACCTCTTTTGCTATCATTAGAGCATTAGTGTGCACCGGCCCCCTAAGTGCAGTTACAAAGATTTCTGGTAAATAGTTTGAGGCACATTTACAAACATTTACAAACGACATGTTCTTTTAGCAATGCTAACCTTACGAAATTTAATGCTTGCATGTATGTCGCTTTACATAGTTTCTTTTTATTTATCTTTAGTTTCCACCCATTGCCTATACATATATAATGCAGCGCATGCCCAGCTTACTAGTTTTATTAGCTTAAAATACAGACCAGCTTACATGTTCTTTGTTTCCATTAGTCATTGTAGACTAAACATCATTTTGGCAGAGCACAGTGACATCCTATGTTTCTTCATTTAGTTCTCATTGAACAATACAATATAGAATAGGATGCTTTCAAACACTCATCGAAAATGAAAGTGTCTGGCAACAGCAAGGTAAATGCATATATATATATATATATATATATATATATATATATATATATATATATATATATATATATATATATATATATATATATATATATGGGTCTTATATATATATAAAACCCATGCAGTCGAGTAGAAGTAAAGATAAATACAGATACACAATTAAACAATTAAACCATAGCTACATCGTAAATGGTATTGTTCCATAAAGCACTGAAGCAACAACTTTTAAATAACAAAAAAGCAGCAAATTATACAATAAGGCTTTATTGTATAAAGCCTTATTGTATAATCATACACTTCCTTGTGTGTGTGTGTGTTGCTCTTAAAAGTGATGGATACAGAGATGGACGAAAAAATTTAAAAATAAAACTACAGTAAACAGAAAAACTAAAACAAAACGTCAGCTGAATCAAAGACGGTAGGCAACTTTAGTGAAACATAAGTAAGAAATGTTAGTGTAAGAAGTAAAAGAGTGGTCTATAAAGTTATTAGGCAATATCTCAACAACGGAGAAAATGTTGCTTTATATGCCATTAAAATATACAGGCTATAGTGGTAAAAATATATCCGCAAAAGAAACAATTACACAGTTTAACTTAAAAAGTGGTCCACAACTTTAGCCTACTAAAAATAGCCGGCCTAATAAACTTGAAGAAATAAAAGGACCCTACAGTCAACATGTAACAAGGCCAAATATAAATTATTACTATTTATGGTGTGTGTTAATGTATTGTCATGTTTTAATTTATTTTGAACAACTTTCATACAGTTGTGTGTGGTTTGTGTAAAGCACCGAGCTTTGTGAAGTTGAACTTTCTTTCACCTGAAAAACTCAATCCTATCTCAAATCAAATAATTAGCCCGCTCCTCTAATACACTGATGGAAAAGTGTCCTGATTGATGTGACAAATATACGTGTTTGTGAATGCCGTCCACGCATGATGCAACTAATTTATTTCTCATCGGGAAAGATTTCTGACTTTGAATCTCATCCCCCGGTAATGGATTGGACACGGAGATTCGATGTCGCTTTAAAAGAAAAGGGTCGAGGTATGCATCATGCCTCACTTTCTGTTTTCCATTTGCCCCTCTGTGGCTTTTTAAAAAATTCGATAATATCCAATTTCAACGGGATCTATCCCAAATCGTCACATCCGTCATCGAAAAGAGTGATGGTTCAAACTTTAGAAGAAACGAAAACACAACGCAGTTTAACTCCCAGCTTCTTCTACACTTTGTTGTACTACTCAGATGGGGTAAAACATTCATTTGCATAGTAACACTGTTCCCTACAACCTGAAAAATCCCTGACCTTACTACTCATGATTAATTTGGCTTTAATGGCTGAAATAACGCTCTGCCACAGCATAGAAATGAAATCACTCTTTACGCGTTTTCGGTGGAAAATAAACAGTTTTCTCCTCTCTTTGAAGCCGCCTTATGAAAACCCGCAGGATTCATTGGCTGATGATAATAAGCTTCAGCCCGCAGATAATGACACCCTCATTAGCAGGTGAAAGACCCCCGTTAGTCCTGCTTATTTTAAAGCCAGCTTCTATCTTTTGTCTTGGCGCGTTTTTGACAGTAAGGACAACATTTGAAGCGACCCCCCCCCCCCCCCCCCCTTTTTTTTTTTTTTTTTTAAAGACGAGTGCTAATTGAAACCTACTAAGCCTGTGGGGTATCTCTTCCCTGCGTACATGAAGGTGAATGACAGTGACCCCCTCTGTCGAAGTCCCTATTGCTCAGTGGAAAGCCCATAGGTGAGTGGACTGAGACGTTAAAGGGATGATCAGGTGCTGCAGGGCTTTTCAGTTTTAGTTTTGCGCGAGTCACACGAAGATTTCAGGACTTTCGGTCCAGGCTTTAGACAGTGTACATCTCCAGCTGGCGTATTCATCCATGTAGGCCCACCACTCATATTTGTCGCTTTGATTTGGTCCAAACTCAAGGATGTAATAATATTAATGAGAAATGCATCAGTGCCACTAAAAAGTCAGTGAATTGTAACCGCAATTTATGATATTTTCCAAAGTCAAATATTGATAAGTTCATCTGATGCACCAGTCCGAATATCCACTTCGATTGTCACTTAGGTGATGATGGCGTCGCCTTTCTTCATCTAGACAGTGAAGGAAAGCGAACCTTCGCTCACAATTGAGTCTCTGCCTTCAGTGACTGATCACAGGCTAAAGGATGCTATGGCCCACGACACCCTGAAAAAGGAGAATGGATGCTGAATATTTACAGAGTCAACTCGTCTCCCCCCATCGTCTTTACTGAGTGGTGGACAATATTGGACAATAACCTCTGTGGTGGTGGTGGTGGTGGTGTGTGTGTGTGTGTGTGTGTGTGTGTGTGTGTGTGGGGGGGGGGGGTATACAGCTCTAAAGTGCCTCAGAGCTAGACTAGCTTTACGGCCGCCCTGGCGTCGTGTCCTGCTGTGGCGCACGTCCCCTTTCAGACTGTTCTCTGCTGGTCGGTGCTGCAGTCTGAAAACCACAGTAAATTCCTAGAGGTGCACACTTTTTTAGCACCATTTGAGTCATATGTGAGGGCATGGGGTGGGAACAAATTGGAGGTCATGAGCCATGACGTGCGTAAAACACACTGGAGACGATATTACGCACAGTTGTCTTGTAGCTTTGCTTTAATAACTGGTACTCAAAGTTCTGAAAACGCTGAACTCATATGTTTTGCGTCAGACTGAAGCTTTTTCTGAAGCAAAATTCACCATAAAATGTAGTCGAAAACAGAGATGACAGAAAAATGTATGTCTGGACAGACCCAGTATACAGACCCTGTTATTTATCATTAAAACTGGGTCGAGAAAAAAAAATTATTATGTTTTTGGTGCCAAACCAGTTAAATCAGAAGAATCTTTCTACAATGCAACACATCAGGCTGTCAGGAATTTGTGGAGTAATCGTTAGGACGCAAATGTTTCACAAGAAAAGCTTACACATATCTGAGATTCAGCGGGCTAAGCTGCAGTGGGGGGCCTTATGATTTTAGTGCAGTCCTAAATATTAAAGTTTGTAGCACATCAAGTCTTTATTATTAATTTTTGGCATTAAAATAATGTTTGGATATTTTTCACTTGACAAGGCAAAAAAAATTAATAGACGCACTTTTTTCAGGACCGAGTGTGTAGTTCTGTGAAAAATAGTTCTGTGACCTGCTAATTTTAACAAAAATAATTATTCCTCGTCAATCATCTTTTGTTGCCTCACTTTTCACTCAGCAGTTCACTCAACACAAGAGTGAATCTGGAGATGTTTCTGTCGTAGCTTTGGATTTGGTGAATTGAAGCCCTGTCCTGTCCAGTCCGAGTGGAATTGTGACAGTCTGTGATAGGACGAAAGTTTTCAGTCTCAGCCAATCCGCGCGCCTCGCTGCCTACTGAGTGCAGACGCTCTACCAATCAAAGCCGGGAGCGCTGACCAGGGGAGACAGAAGAGCTCCGCTACTTTTGACGGGCTGCTCTCACTTTGAACCGGTGTCAACAAACAACAACAACATATTTCTCCCGGGCTACACCGCCTTAGCACCCGCGTTTCTCAGAAAACCTCAATACCGGCGATTAAAACCAACAGAATGAGAAACATACTCTTTTAACGACCCCCAAATCACGCTCTGCCTTTTTTCCTCGTCAAATTTGCCTCATCAGAGGCTCGTGGTTGTCCCGGGACGGTGCTTGGCTTTAGCACGAGCACGGCTAACCTTTCTCCGAAGCTACACAGGATAAATTTCGGGGAAAATTCTCACAGTCGACGGGGAAACCTTTGTAACAACGTCCACCTGCCGCTCGGTCGGTGCTAGAGGAGCTGGAGGAGGAGGTTCCTGCAGTCGTTGGGGTGTCGGTGGTATGACTGCGTTGGCGGGGTCAATACCCAGGATGATGCGACCCTCGCTGACCCAGAACTATCCCCGCAGCGGCTTCCCTCTGGAAGGTAAAAGGACGCATTAGTGGCTGAAGATTTTCTGCGTTTGAGAGCTAGTTAGCAAAAAGGCACTATTGTTTTTATACAGTCATGTCCCAAAGCTCAGCTCCAAGACAGGAATTAGAGGTTATATACCTATAAAATAGCCCCACATCTCAATTGACAGATATTTAACATTTGTATTAGGTTTTATTAATTATTTTTAACAATGTTTTCACATTTTTGTACTTTTTTGTTCAAATTTATCCTTTAAAAAACTTTAGGCCATTTTAATTTTCATAAATATTTGCCCCACTCCGATAACATAATCAGCTCTATTCTTTGTCAAGTGGAGCATTTGTCGCCTCCCTTTTTTTTTTTTGCTGTTTATAGCCTATATAATTAATGCTATATTATATATTATTTATATATTATTTTTGCGTCTTTGCTAAACTTGCCCTCTCTGTGGTGACCAGTTCTCGTAATATTTTGATTCAATCCAGTGTCTACACCGCTGGGTCAAGGCCGAGTCAACCAGCTCGGAGGAGTTTTCATAAATGGCAGACCTTTGCCCAACCACATCCGCCATAAGATCGTAGAGATGGCCCACCATGGAATCAGGCCGTGTGTCATCTCCCGACAGCTCCGTGTCTCCCACGGCTGCGTGTCCAAAATCCTCTGCCGGTACCAGGAGACCGGCTCCATCAGACCCGGGGCCATCGGAGGCAGCAAACCCAAGGTAGGGACCGGAGTCTCTTTGATCCAAATTCGTGTAAGGGTGTTTGACGTAGATTCATTTTAATAACCTGTTGATTTTTAGTGATAATAGAGTCATGTGCCTTGTGCCCCAAGGGCCACAACAAGTGAATAAACACAGCGACTTTTCTGACCTTTGAAGCAGGGGACATCGCCGGACGTAGAGAGGAGAATAGAAGAATACAAGCGGGAAAACCCGGGTATGTTTAGCTGGGAGATTCGGGATAAATTACTGAAGGATGGGATTTGTGACCGCAACAACGTTCCGTCAGGTAAAAAATAAAAATAAAAAGTCAGAAAAGAACAGAGTGTGCCTACTAGCTACACTTTTTCAAAAATTTTACTTTATTATTATCAGTTGTTTTTATTTGTATTTTCCCCCAACATTTAATTACTAAATCTACATCCTGATAAAAATATTTTGAATTTGGAAAATAAAACAATAAATAAACGGCAACTTTTCAACTTTTTAAGATTTCTGACAAACCAATTTATTCCAGATTGTTGTTTTTGATACTTTAACTATTAGTTATTCATTTATTCCACTTCTTAAAACAATTCATATCATACATTAATTTTACTTCCAGACTTAAAAATAGTTACTGTAATTATTTAATTATTTTTACTAACTGCTTTCCTTTATCTTAACGTACTTTCACAGTGAGCGCCATCAGTCGCATAATGCGGAGTAAGTTTGGGGGAAAAGGCGACGAAGAAGAGGATGAAGATGAAATTGAGAAGAAAGAGTTGGAGGACAACGAGCGGAGGGCCAAACACAGCATTGAAGGCATCTTAGGAGACAGATGTGAGTGAACTCTCCCAGCTGTTATTGTTTTTGTTCTTGCGAAAGAAAATAAGTGAAACGACTTATCTTTTTTCATATCAGTGAGCTTGATTAGAAACATTAGAGCTCAGCAGAATCCCGTTTGATCAGATACGGTCTCAGTTTGCTGCAGTCATTTCAAGATGGGAAGTTGCCTATCAGTGTAGTGAAAGTGGAAACACCCGCCTATATTCTGTGTTGTTGTAATTAAAGGGGGCATACGCTATCATGATCTCCACAACAGCCTCCACACCTCCAACCTGTTGAGCTGTGTGTAAAATAACATTGCTTCATTTGGTGGTGAACTGGCCTTGTCTGTGAAGCTGCTGCTCGCTGTAAAGTTGCTGTGTGTGGGTGGAGAAAGTGTGTGCGTGGAGCTTTGTTAGGAATTCTTTATCGACCATATCTCTTCGCTAATGCTTTTCCCATGAGGCCGTACCGTAAATCAAACAGCAGGTGATGGCTCTGTGCGGGAAAAAAGTAAGAATGTGTGTGTGTGTGTGTGTGTGTGTGTGTGTGTGTGTGTGTGTGTGTGTGTGTGTGTGTGTGGTTTAAAAGCAATGTGGGGCTCAATAGCCGCGTTACAGTAACTGCATATTATTATGCACATATTTCAAAAACTCCTGTGTACTTATGGAGCGTCATAAATCCACGCAGCACTTGTAAGAGCAGTGTCTTCATGCAATATAGAAACATAATTGGAGTTATGCAGTAATTTGATCTTTTTTTTAATAATGTAACCAATCGATCTTTATTGGTGCTGCAAAATGCTGTCGACTATAAACATTAAATAAATAAAGAAGAAAAGTAAGCACCTGTTGGAAAAGTCTCACAATCTGCGGAGAAATTCGAGTGTTATGAAAATAATTAATAAATAGATAGTTTTTTTTCTTTTTGAATTTTTTTTTTAAATTGGAAGTTAATTACTTTTATTACTTTTTTTTAAGTAGTTGTTAAGTGAATGAAACATGGCATATTCCCCTGCCTGCAGTCGCACTCAGACAGAAGCCTAATTGGAGATTAGTGACGTTTGAGGTTTGGGGTATCATTACTTCATAGCTGCATAAGGTCCAGTTAACTACCTCATTTGCAATGTCATCACTTTACCTTTAAGCTGCGTCATTAGAGTGGAAATTCGTTTTATTTGGTACCTTCCCAACTATTACTGCGCATATGCAGCTTCACTCCTAAAAAGGCCTGTAATGTGGTAATGTGCGTGTCAGCCTTTACTCGGTGAAATCACTTTAAACATTTTCTTCCTGGAAAAATTCATTATAATTTTAACTATCGCTCAGAGGGTCGGTTAAATTGAAACGAGGCATATAATTCAGGAGAGAAACACTACGAATGATGGATGTCCGCTCCATTTATCCCCATCTTTCTATGGAACTGGCGGCATTATAACGAAACCTTTATTTACCGGCTGCTTTCATAATCAAGCTATTACTATCTATCAGCCGTTTGGCACCAAATGCTAGAATGCGTTGCTTATTACAAAAGTACGACAGTTTCCATTGCCTTTCCTACCACTTATTAAATCAGTTTAAGCCGCCAAATGTCAACATTTAACCCACTGTTTCCCTCTAAGCACTCGCTCGCTGTCTGCGTCGGGGGAGGACAGATAAAGGTCTCTGGTTTGAGGAGACAAAATGTCCCCCAGATGAGTTGATCAAACATTTGTTCAACGGTTTCCATCTCCTCACAAAGGCACGCCTCGCGCGCACAACGGGACGCTCAGGGATGAACTTGGGAGACAAAGGCGTGAGAGTCTATTTGGGGCTCACGCTTGGGCTGCACGAGGACAAAAGGCCAGCTTGGAAACAGCTTTGGCCGGCGCAAAAGAAGTAGAAGGCAACCTGCTTATAATTCAGCCCGAGAAAGAAAAAAATGTGGGGGGAGAGAGGAGAGCTTCTGCACAGAAAAGCCCAACGACGCACATTATGAGGCCGCAATGAAGGATGAATTATTCAGGGAGCGCTCCGGCGCGGTTTAGAGGGCCCGTTCACCGAGAGAAAATGGCCGTTTTCACCTACAAAATGTTTCCTTTTGGGGTCGGCTAAAAGGAGCCGGCTGCCATTCAGAATGACAATTAAGGCCTCTGAAATCCGCTCACGTATCGCCCGAAGTTGCGCGCTCGCTCCCAGAACCCGCGCGCGCACGCTGCCGCTCGCGTGTGCGCTGAAAGTGTACATTAAACATTTACAGTCGGTTAGCCACTTTGAAAGTAAGCTAACAAGTGGCACGCAGCAAGATGGAGCTAGTAAACCCGTAAACCAAAATAAAAGCGCATTAAAAATGAAGACGTAAAGATGCTTAGTTACAATTTTTGTGTTTAAATTATTTCTTTAAACTTTTGTTTCTTTTGGTCTGACTACAGTAAACTTTGAAGAAGTTTCTTGCTGTGTGCAACCCCACGCGCTTAAAGCAACATTGTCCCATTAAGCAGTATTTGATGAAGCGTAATCACCGCGTTTGTCATAATGTTCAGAATGTAATTGGTCAACAGTACAAAGTGGCCTTCTCCTCCTCGACGCATGAATTCCGTGTCCAGCCTGTAATACGCCATCCATTATCGATTCTTTGAGGAGTGCCGGCCTTGCCCCCTCGAACATCAATAATGTCTTCTAAATGATGTCGATATTGTGCTATGTCACATTTAATGATGGAGGGAGTGTATTAAAGAGTGTTTGCGGTGAATGGGGACCAATGTTCTCCCCGGAGAACCCCGATCTGGCCCGGAGCGCAGCTTCACAATGGTGCACCCCCCGGCCACCCGTCCTGCGCTGCGCACAGCTCCGAAAACCCTCCGCACCCCACTCCCCACCGCCCCCACCTCCTCTTCTACCCCCACTTGCTCCCCAAATCTCTTCAAGCAGATTAAATCGACCCTTTTATTTCATCTCACTTTCATCTGGAGAGCAACACCGCCCCTCTCCCTCTGTTTCCTACTCCTCTCTGTCTCTGTCCCTCAGCCCGCGGCGCTGAGCTCGTTTCATATCTGAGCCGCATCCTCCGGAGCGCACAAAGGAAAGTCAGTCCACTCTCTAAAGTTTTCTAATCAAGCTCTGTATTAACCGTTTGTGGGGTGATTGTGTATGGATTTATTGCAATTTCAAGCCTGATTTTAAAAGTTCCCATTTGTAAATGTCGCGGCTGCCCAGCTGTTTAAACTGGAGCAGCACATAGTGTCTTCGATCTCAGTGAACTGACATAAAGCGGTGGCAATAACACCATCACTGCCAACCGCGTTTTGTCCTTTAAAAAAAACCCCCATGTTTCAACAAAAAGTCACATTTGTTGAAAAAGGTAGCTTTATTGCGTTAATCCCCTATTGGTAGTCATAGTCACAATGAAGGATTTAGACCTAATTTTAAAAGGTGAAATATATAAGCAGCCTGGTTCTAAACTAATTATATAAGGGCTTAAACACTAAGGTAAACATTTTCTTCCAAATTCCCATGCAACAAGGAAATTGAAACTAAAAGAAAGGTTCCCCGAAATCATAATGCCTCTTCTCTTTCAGAATAAATACATCCTTGATAGTAAAGTTGGCCATGCAGACCTGTCACTGGGCTGCACCAACCTCTCAGCCTCATAGTAATTAACCCTGGAGACAAAGTTAATGATTAAAACAGTCACAGTGCCCCCACCTCCTCCCTCCCCTGCTGCACATTTTCACAGTATATCTTTTGGAGTCCATACTTAGTTAGGTGAAATTAGCCAGATAATACAGTGGAGCCTTGTTGAGGGCCAATACATTTCCATTTAGGCTGGCCGTGTGTGCGCGTACACAACATGCATGCATACACACACACATTCCACTCTGCAATGCAAACAGTCAAAGGGATAACTTTATTTGGTGAAAGGGGATCCTGGAAAGGGCTAATTGAATAAGCCCGGGATCTTTGAAAAACCCCTACCATGGTGAGCGCAGTCATCATGTCATAATTAGGTTTATTGAGGCGCATTCCTTCAATCTGCCTCCATTCTGCCGGCCTCATTGTATCCGTGGCCTGGGCCAATGGCCGAGGGACAAAAGAGAACCGTGAGCAGACAATACATGAAAGAGCCATAAAGATTTAGCTGGCTTTGTCACAGAAACGGAGCAGGACTTTGTTTGTGTAAATAATGCGGGTGAAGGAGGGACTCGGGGTTTCTCTGCCACTTGGGGTGAAGATGGCGTGCTGCAAATGTGATACATGGGCAGACCCTGGACCAATGCCATGACTGGAGAAAACAACAGATCGAGGGGGAAGGAGTGAAGGAAAAAAGTGAAGGAGCTGAAGGGGAGGCAGAGGATGGGTCGAGAGGACATAAGCCTAAGGCTTTAGCTCAGGCAGACTTTTAACTTGAACTTTTGTATATAAACTATAGTTATTATCTAAAGATTATTTAAACTATCTATTTCAGTTCATGCCTATGCACGTCAGAACACTTAAGGAAGTGGGTGTGTGCTACCTTACGTAATAGACTAATTTCTTTCTTATTTCTGGCTGTTACAAAAAGGGTCAAATAAAATCTCAAAGTTGAAAACTTATTGTACTTTTCACTAAGCTGCTAAGCTGAAACAACAAGCCAGTCAGTCTGTAAACATACCTCAGATTCTCTCTTTTTAGCTTCACCGATGTGAGCGTCTGATGCTTTCCTCTATTTTGTTTAACTGTATATTAAACATATTTGTGTGTCTGGGTATAGATACAAATAAGACAGATGTGACCTTGGATTTTTCTAAAATTTGTAACGCACATGTTCTGATATTTCACAGACCAAAGTCATTAATCATAACTGCGAAATAATCAGTAAATGAAATTGTAGTTGTGAAATGTTAAAAACAAATAAAGACTTCAATTATAAAAAAAAAGTAAATGAAATTGTAATTAAAGTAACTGCCCTAATAACTTACCAGTTGCTGTTTTGTCATCAGATCTGACAAACACAGAACCAATAAGATCTCGATAGATCCTGTAGCTATTAGCTGTTAGTGGCCTGAGCCAAGTGTCTGGTGAAGAGGGCTCTGTCTGTCCACTGAAAGAATGAATGTGTCACTCAGTGAGTCCCTGGGCACGAGGGCAAAGGGGGGCACGAGGGCCAAGTGGTCGAGCACCAAATCACTCTCTTCTGCCCCGGGGCTCTCTCTGTCTCTCTTCTCCTCTCTTCTCCTTGCCCCGTACTCCTCCCTCTCTCGTGAGTTTTTTCTAATAAGCCCATGCATGATGACTATCCAAGCATGAAAACATAGTTATCTGCAAATGAATGGCTGCTCTATGCTTCATTAAAGCCTCTTTTTCCTTTCACACTCTTATTGTGACACTCTGATATCAATTCAAAGGGCAATTAATGAATGCACACCAACTTTGAAGTCAGGGTGATTTCTTAAAAGGGCGGGGCTTTTGAGTGTGTGCGCATGTATGTGTATAAGGGGGAAGGGGCAGTGGTGTGTGATGGGGTTTATTTGGGGTATTCCCCCTTCAAGACCCGCGGTAGCGCCCCAGCCTTCACCCGTGATGGACTAGCCACATTGAGCTGAGAGTGAGCAAGCCCCAAAGACGATTTGAAGGGAGTGAAAGAGTGAAAAGGCCCAGCGAAGGTCAAGTAGAATGGCTCGCCTTAGAATAAGGCCCCTCTTTATCTGCTGCAAGTATGCACTATAGGCACAACAGCTGGGGGGGTGAAAGGGGTAGAGAGGTTGTTTTTTAATGTGCATGAGTGTGTTAGTGTGCATCTCTGAGAAAATAAGGAGGAATGTGAGTGCATGTCTGTCCCTCTCATATATATATCTGTCTGTTTGGGAGATTGGATGTTTTTTAATGTGTGTGAGTCTGTGCATGTGCGCGTTATGGGGTTAAGGGTTGAGTGTCAAAGATGGCAGAGGCCAGTATATGCTGCTGATGGAGGGACAGGCAGCTGTCAATCACCTGACTGATGAAGCTTGACTTCTTCTTCACAGCTTTGTTAACTAATTAGCCCATGAGCTTTTGTGTTTGTGTTGGAAAAGAGGCTTTAAAATTGTGTTAAGGCTGCGGTCGTGCCCTGTGGGAATATGTTTTAGGAAAACTCTTAAACTTGAACAACTCGACACAGAATCGTTGAACAGATTTATCAGTATTGTCCCGTATACGCCCTGTGGCCTGCTTCGGGCCTGTCAGGGATTTAGTTTCATCACTTTGTATCTTTGAATCTTTGCCTGTTCAAAGAGTATGAGGAAGGCTTTAAAAACTTCAGTTCTACACAGTGGTACATTCACTCAGACAGCTTATATATGGTTAATTTCTTTTCATCATAAATGTTGCTCAAATGCAACTTGTGCTGGAAATCAACACGTTCTACCACGGTCTGTAGAAATGCACTGATATTTGCATATTTAAAACCAGTACTGGCCAGTATCGGCCTTGTTAGATGATGTCTTACCGTCTGGTCTATCGGTAGATTCGATAGTGCCGAATTTGTGCTCAAAGAGTGTCTGCCAGTGTTTTACAATTTTATAATTAAGAAAAAGTTACAGCCGTTCAGTTAGCTAGTGTACCTTATTAAACTATTGTCTCTCACATAAACAACAACAGGAATAAAGACCCAGGTAAATGTTATGACTTCTGTTTGACCTGTTTAGCTGACATCACTGTCCACTAATTAAGGTAGGCTAATTCATTCACGGCTGTACGTGAACAAGGGTTAAGTAAATGTATTTACACATCTTCTCTTTGTGCTGGAAAGGACAAATAAAACCTCTTTTATCTCTCTGTCTCCCTCTAAGCCTGACACAGCCCCGCTGCCCTATCTGAGCCACCACACAGTTAGCAATGTGTGTGATAGAGGGTAAATAAGATGAATAAGATAGAGTGTTAAATAAATTATGTCTCTCATGCTGGTTACCACTGCCGAGTCTAACAACTTTGCTTCCAGAAACCCTGAATAGTGTCATGAAGAGCTAAACAAAAAGAAAAAAAGAGTTAAAAAGTTTTTTCTCAATTAAGTTGATTTTCTGAAATAATATTGGCATTTGATGCAGAGAAAAAATGTGTTTTTTCTTTGGCTATATCCCAAGAATTTAGAAGTTATCATAAACACAGAATTCTATAGTCAAAATAGCTTTTTAGGAAAATACTGATTATGAAATTCTACACTGATATTAATGTTTAAAATGAAAACGCAGTTAATTTTTAACCCATTTGAATCAGGAAAATAACAAAATCTTGATTCTACATAAATAACCTGATTACAGGTATGTCCTTGTTCATACAGGGATTCACTGCCAAACCCAGAGTTCCTCTGTAATATTTACTATCTGAGGTAAAAAGTTGGAAACTCATGTCCACGTTCTCCCATAAAAAATGAATCAGTGCACAATTATGCAGCCTGTTGCTTCTAATCCATAATCTCACTAGATTTTATTATTCATGTTTTTTATACTTGAATTAAAATACAAAAACAACAGTAACACATGTCCATGGATTGTTTCTTTGCCTAATTTCTGTAGAAGAAAAATAGTTCTTGTGGTCTGCTTGTGCAGCGATGAAGATACTTCCTTGTCAGCAAAACAAAATTAATAAAAAAAAATTGCATATGGCTGTGAGGCCAGCTTACGTCCCCATTGACTGGAGCTGAGAGACATTTTCAAAAGTTAAAAGACAGAGAAGGAACTGCAGGGTCAGCGGGCTGTGGAGGGTCGCTCCCCCCTAACGTTACACAGGAAACGGGGTTAGAAACACATTTAGCCATAAATGACAGGTAGCCACTTCCTGATCCCCCCCTTGACATCCACAACAGCTCCCGTAAGTGTTGACTGACAGCATCTCCCTTTATTCCATTTTTCTGCACATAACAAGGCAGTGATTGATGACTGTTTGTCCTCGTGTGCCATTTATCTGTATATTCACATTTTAGCCAACACACACACACACACACACACACACACACACACACACACACACACACACACACACACACACACACACACACACACACACACACACACACACACACACACAGCTCTGGCTCATTTACAGGGCATCTGTGAAGGTTGAAACCTCCTCTTAGCAAGTCAAGTGAGATCATTCTCCTGCCACCCCTCCCTCTTGACTACCCGCATACAAAAAATACACACATGCACACATGCACAGTTTTTCTCAACCCATCAGAAAGAGTCGCAGATGGGTCCATAAGCTGTCAGTAAAGCCATTATCCATCCCAGCATCTGCCTGCCTTGACTTCTATATACTGTTTAATGCAGTCGGCCAGTCACTTAGTCCCCCTGCCGCTGAATAGGAGCAGCATGGTCGGCCCGCCCAAATAAATGCTGCGTTTGTCTCCTCTGCCTTTTGTTTTGTGGGTTTTTTTTTTTTTTGGTGAGGGTGATGGGTGGGGGGTGCAATGTGTCAGAAGCTCAATTTACCCTCACTGTTAACCAAAGCCCCAGAAGAGCTATTGGGATGTCCAAAGAGGGGTGTAAATAGCCCACATATGGTCAGTCAATTCCCCCAAGTCCCAAAATCCACATTGGACACATCCCCATCAGCTCCTTCTCTCTCCGTCTCTCACGCACACAGGCGTGTATGCTCAGTGTGTACTGTGTGATGTCTCTGTGGACATATTTAAGCCTTTGTGTCCCCATCTGACTATCCCCCCTCCCTCCTAGAAATCCAGCAATGCTGAAGTCTTTCCAGTAGTGTGTTTCAGCTAAATCCCTCTCTTCTCCTCCTTTTTCTCCTCTTCTCTGGGATGGCGTTGCACGATGGGAGCCATTTTGGGGTTTTTTTTCCTTCTTTTTTTGGCTCTGAAAAAGTTGTTTTGGCCCGGAGTGCTGTGCCCCGTGTGCCTCTCAGGGCTTCAGTTTGGTTAAATTAAACAGTTTTCTTTTCTCCTCTAACCCCTTCCCACCCACACTCCCTCCCACTCCAACTGCTCCTCTCTTATTTTGCGGCTTAATGCTCCCCAGCTCCCAGACAAGCTCGCAGAGGCTACTTTTCCAGGACTTCTACTGCTCAGATAATTTTACCCTTTTAAGGCTCGTATTTTCTCAGATTTTGATGAACTGACAAGAGCTGGGACCGCATGCCTGTAGCCTTTAAGCCGAGGTGGAGCAAAACTATACAGAGAGAAGTCAAGTGTTTACAGGGGCTATAAATACTGCATTTCAAGATATAGCATATGCATATGTACAGGGAGTGATATGAGAGTTAGAGTGGATAATTTGATTGGCTAAGGCTATTTGACGGTGCCAAAGCGATATGATCAGATCTTAGGGATAGCGAGGCGATGACGGCAAATGGGGCACTCCAAAACCACAGGTTTACAAGGTTGGAAAAGATCCGGGAAGCAGGGGAAAGGTTTCTCACCATCTAACCTTTCCTTGCTTCCTCCGTGAGTAGGAAAGGTAGGGTACACTATGTAGTGATGTTGCTCCGGTATTTTATTTTGTAATTACAAAGATCATGGTGGACTTGATCGGCTCTTTTAAGCCATGTGAGAAGGGCGAGTAATACTGGACACTGAATTAGGGACGCCTCAGGGCTGACAAGCTTGATTAACGTAGCTTTAAAAGCTTAGAATGAGGAGCGTACATGTGTGTGTGTGTGTGTATGTGTGTGTTTAAGAGCTCTTTAACCGAGCTGCAGGGTGTAGAGAGCTTTAGTGGTGGTTGGGTGACTGGCATCGTTCTTGGCACAGCTCTGCCTACAACAACACATGAACTGCCATCACCTGCCACTTTAATTTGCATGACATTACATTTTTAGCATTTAAGGGATGTGTTTGATTTCAGATCGTAAAAAGTGCCAAGAAATACATTTTAAATTTGAGATTTTTTCTTTCTTTTATGACGAACACGTCTCTCACAGTCAGCCTTTATCACCTAGGTGTTGTGGGTTTTATGACAATTATAGAATTGGTATATTTAACATGAAGTATACCTTAAGTAAAAAACAAAAAATGCAGGAATTCAAATCTGCTTTTGGAAACCGTTTTAATTATTTGAAAGGCAAACTAAAAGATAATGTAATACTGACTTCTGATTCTTTAAATTATTGTTGTAAATATATATTTACATGCAAAACATTTGTAATAATTGATTGCCACAAAGACTTTATTTCTAGACACAAAAGTCGATTTGCACTAACCATCCCAAATAACAGTATAAAAGGCACTGACTGTCGTTCATTAAATTTATAACGTTAATGCAAATTTTATTGCTAACAAAACGTAGCAAAGTTTACAAACTGTAGTAATTATGTCATTGTCAGATGTCATTAGTGTGTGAAAAAAATTTGCTTTATGAATTTTATCACAGATGATACGCATCAAGAACAATTACATTCTGATGACATCGGCAAACATAACATTTTAGATACACTATGCCTATAACCAAATGTTGTAGTTTTGCTATAAAGGATTTATTACTGGTCAGTGAGCCCGTCCTCTTTCCCTGTGCATCTAATACTACCTGATGGTGTTTTAATGGGACCAGTCTTAGGCTTAAATCCTCATATGTAAGTGCAGCAGGAAACCTTGGTGTCATATTTTAATATGATGAGTGTCCTGGTAATTTTTTAGCCTGCAGAGTTAATGTTTGGAATGGGCTTTTTAACACCCCAACCTGACCGAAATGATTAAATACATAAATAAATAACAGTTACAATGACAGCAGAGCGGCCATAACTGACATTTTACTGTAAATAGATATCTAATGTTTAATGTTTGTTTACAAAAAAAATCTGTTTTAACTTGACAATAACCATCCAGACAATGCAAACCATTTATTTACCAGTCAGAAAACATTTATACATATAATGTTATTGTGAAAGAAACAGCAATCAAGTAAAGTTTAAGTTCACAATGACAATATGCCACGAGTGTCTTCTCCCAAATGTGTTCACATTGTTGTTTTTCACCACTAACATTCACAGTAAACTCAGTTTAAAGTCTTTTCCAAAGACATGTCATAAACAAACCTCACACAGTTGATTTCCATCTTAAGAGAGAGGCTCCATTTTGATTTCAAATGACATCTGACAACCAGCTGCACTGTTGCTTAAAACAAAGGAGACCTGTGGGAAGAGACAGAAGAGGTTTGGATCTTTTAGAACACATAAAAATAAAATCTGGGGAAATTGTTCGAAAGGGCACACCGTATTAAAAGACAAAACTGTGGATGTACTTTGCGTCTACCAACAACAACCAAGCAAACACAGATGCCCAGACAGACTATCCCCATGGGTACATTTACAAGCACAGCAACAGCCCCTGTTGCCTCCACTTCCCTTCTCACCCCCTCAGGTGCTCTTACAGTTCCCTCTGGAAGAAGGGGTGTTCTTTGGGGGGTGGGGGGGTTAGAATGCCCCCGGCTATACCCCCATCTATCCCACCCCAACCCCTCCAGCCCTCTGAGAAGCCTTTTCATGCCCCTCCCCAGCCCTTTCCAAGCTCCCCCGTAGGGCAGGTGACAGCCCTCCACTGTGAAGGGCTGAGGGAGCCATGACGGATTCCACAGATGGAGCGTGGAAATTGCCGGCAAAGACCTCAACTCTGTGGAGCAACAAAGAGCCCGAGAGTCAGAGGGAGAAATATGGGTGGAAAAGACAGAGAGAGAGAGAGAGATGGGAGACAAAGAGAGGGTGCGAGAGAGGGTGAGAAGGAGGGAGAGCGACTGAGAGAGAAGAGGGAGGAGAAGGTGGTGCTTGTTTAAGGAGGTCCGAAAAAGTGTGTGTTACGCTGCTGTGAAAAATGCTCAAGTCTGATGTTTTCTCAGCACTTTTTTTCACCTGTCACTACATGGTGCTGCTATTGTTTTGTTGCACTGACCAACACAGTTATCTCGTTGGATCTTAAGATCAACTGATACTACAATCCAACGAATCGAAATGAAACGAGCCAGCTTTGGTCCTCTCTGCAGGATTGTATCTCGACTAGATTCCCGAGACTTAAGAGGTGCCACACTGTCGCTTCTTTTGAAAAGTTCTTGAAACCCCGGTAGCGCTCATAACCGATAGGTAATTCCAAAGTGATTAAGGATTTTCCCGGGCTGCCTCAGCTTTCCCAAAACCCAAATCCCTGTGAAATGCCGAGGAACGTGCATGCTGGGGTGGAGTGGGGGAGGTGGTGGTGTTGGGGGCATTCCTTGTGGCCCTCCTCCACGCAAGAACTGGAGGGGGGAGGCTAAAAGAAGGCCTCGTCTCTTGTTTTTCAGCCGTCCTGTCCAAAAAAACTCCAAAGTGCCACATACCCCACACCCCGAATTCCTTCCTCGCCATCTGAAGCACAAAGTCCTCTAGTCATATAAAAAAGTTGGCCCTCAAATCCAGAGAGGTTTCGCCTCCAAAACTGTGACGAGCAAATGTAAGAAGTTCCAAAAACGGCTGTTATCTGAAACCACAGTTGCCGCAGTTTCGAACGATCGTGTCTTTGAGAAGTGCTGCAGTCTTTTTACGATGGCGAATTTCTAAACTCACAGGCAGACTGAAGAAGAGCTGGAAATCATAGAGAACAAAATTGCAGAAATATTCAGCAGCAGCTTAAGGCAATGTCTCCATTTCTCTTGCTGCCTCTTTGAAAATATTTTACTTATTGCCTCCCTCATGCTTGAATGTTTCTTTACCAATTTGCTCCTAATGCATGTTAAGTTGACTCCCACTGCTATTGGTGTTGTGAAGAGAAAATCGCCAAAGGGGGGCAGAGAGGATCAGTTTCACATGAGGGGCCCTGAGCTATTTGGATTCTCTTGTATTTTATTGTTGCTTCTGAGGGGGGAACTAATACAGTGTTGCACACAAAACTTCCCCTGTGCTGAGGGGGAATTAATTAAGTGTAACACAAAAAGTGGGCGCTTTGGCCTTGGTGAACTTAGAAGGGAGCCAATGAAGTGTTTGAAGTAAGTGTGTTAAAAAAACCCCAAACTGCTGGCTTATAGAGCGCAGCTCACAATGGAATTAATACTAATCTGAGACAGTGAGGAAAAGTAAAAACACACAAAAGCTGTCAAGACACATGATATCACCAGGCTCAGTCAGCCTGAAGATCACAGTGGGTGAAAAAGCAAAAATTTGCATACATTTTTAGAAATAAAATTGTGTAACATATTAAGCAGGAATGGCAAACAGTTCAGTGATCAGAGCTTCTCTAATGGGAGGATTTGCAGTTCATAAGGTTTAATGTTTGTTTTCGATCAACAGTGCTGGGCAGGATTACTTAAAAAAAACCAAACAACTAAAAACACCTGTTGAATTCAATGATTTTGTTAAAAAGTATTGAGGAAAGTAACCCTTTGCATTCAGTTTTGTCCAAAGAACGTGTACCCTGTAGTCGATTTACCTCTGAGTTTATTGATTTGATCTAATTCCATAGTGAGTTAATTTTGGTAGCGTCTCCTCGATCCCAGAATGAGAGCTTTAGCTAAAAGCTACCTGTTGTATTTCCAGGACTCTGCTTCTCTGCTAAAGAATATGAAGTAGAGCTAATTAGCAACTAACAATATTATTATCACAAAGTAATCTGAATACTTTGACAGTGTGACGCCCATCTTCTCTGCTCTCTTACTGGCTGACCTGACTGACACAACTGTATGATTGGATACATTTAACTAGTTTCCAGCTGCGGACCAAGCAGTCAGATGAAGACAGAAATACTTCCACACAGTCTATAGTCTTTTTGCCACAACAAAAATAACAAGGAAACATGATAGTATATTTAAAGTAAATGATTAATTTTGAAAAAGTTCTCCAACATGTTTAGTCAAGGAGTAACTTTATTTATAAAAGAATTATCTGGTCCCATTTTTCACAGGTTGGCATGTTGACTTAATAAGACACCTGCTACTACAGTGAGTAAAACTGATGTTAGATTTATCGTGCTTCATTTCCAACTGCATTAACTTCGATAGATTGTGACTCACACGGTCATTGTTATATATGCTCACTCTTCTCTTTTCATTCATAAAATTGTTACTTTTGACCGATGAAAACTGGATTCTCTAAATGTTTCTCATCCATTTTGACTTTGTAGTCATGAAGCTTTTACTGAAAAAAATCTGGGGATGCTTTTGCAATAATACATTTCAAACAGGCAGATTATTCATTGAATGAGTCAGTGAGTAATCTATCTGTTGTTCAGTGAATTACGTCACACAACCAGGCATGATACACATTCACATTTTCCTCCCAATATCAGTGTTATAAGTGCTATATCCAGCCCTGTTCTAATTATAAGTCTTTTTATGGGTTAGTTTTAATCAGATCAACACATGTCATCCAATGTTTTGTCACCATTATAAAATCACACAGCCTAGTTTACAGCAGGCACTTCACTGACTTGTATCTGAGGGACTTGTGGAATTGTAGTTTTGTGCATGTCGACTGACAGGAAAAAGGAGACATTGTTAACAGCAGTTGCTGCATAGCGTCCCTTTGGATCATAAAGCGGCAATCACCTGACTGAAAAGACAGTTTGCCTTTCATCGAGTCAGCTTGCTTCTGGCCATTCAGGCTACTGTCCATACACTCACACCCTCACACACTCGAAGAATGGCCCCTGGATCCAAATTAGCCTTTTGTGTGGCTTTTAGTACACCGGTCCCCCTGTGGTGCTCTGGGAATCATGTCCGATGGGATTATTCCTTAGGCTTGGAATATTCCTTCTGAATGGAGGTCTGTTTGGCTGTTTGTGTGTGTGATTGTGTGGGTGTGTAAAGAAGTTGAACCCCCCCAACACACACACACACACACACACATTTTCTATAAGCAACATAAACAAAGGACAACAGATGGCAAATAAGTGAGCATTTCCCAATCCTGCTGAAGGTGATATCTCTTCCTTATCATAAATAAAGGTTTTTAGACTTTAATCTCAGTTGGTTTGTGCAGCAACAGGAATTCAGGTGTTCACTTTATGTTTTCTAGAGAGACCATAATTCGGCTTTCAATGTGTCATAAGGTAAGACTAATGGACCTGTTCTTAAGGCTGTCTTCTTTTATTTTCTCCTATGTCTGAGCAGCCAGTCACTCAGATGAGGGTTCAGATGTAGAGTCAGAGCCTGATCTGCCGCTGAAAAGGAAGCAGCGGCGCAGTCGGACCACCTTCACTGCAGAGCAACTGGAAGAACTGGAGCGGGCCTTTGAAAGAACACACTACCCTGACATCTACACCAGAGAGGAGCTCGCTCAGAGGGCCAAGCTCACGGAGGCCAGGGTGCAGGTATGAGCAGGCACATGCGTGCACGGTCAGGATCTACAAAAAAAAAATTCTCTCTCTTTTTCAGCTTTTCAACCCTACAGAACCATGAAAGCCACGACCTAACATTGCCATACATTAAACATCCCTCTGAAACAGACGTAAACTTTGTGGCTTTATACACACTCTAACCATTTAAAGGCAACCTGCTGATCTCTCTTTGCTCCATACAATAGCACAAACTTACCCTTTGCTCCCAGGGGCCCAATCTGTACTTTCCTATTTCTAATGTGAAGTCCAGTAAATTCTCCTCCATGGGCTCCATATGTGAAGTGTAAACACTCCCAGCATGAGCTCCGTCCATATGGGCACAGTATGTCAGCTCAACCAGCCGTGTTATACACGCACACACAGACTTTTTCTCTCACATTGCTTCCCACCTTCGTTTTCAACTTCACACCCTGAAAATGTTTCTCCGTGTATTTGTGAATATGTTTGTGTTTGTACCATTCAAAATATTTGTAATCATCACAACAGCTTGTAAAGGTGTTACATTATTACCTTTATAAGGTAGATTCTACTGTAGTAGATGGGTTGTGTAAGATTGCAGGGCTAAATACCAAACTGCAATCATTAGGGAAGCACACACACACACACACACACACACACACACACACACACACTGACTGAGCATCATCATTGTGATGTCTTCTAGGTGTGGTTCAGCAACAGGCGAGCAAGATGGAGGAAGCAAGCTGGAGCCAATCAACTGATGGCATTTAATCACCTCATTCCAGGGGGTTTCCCACCATCAGCCATGTCCAGCATCCAGCCCTACCAGCTCTCTGACAGCAGCTACCCCCCCTCATCCATAGCCCAAGGTATTGTTAAATTTTGAATGCAGTGCTCTTGGTGTTGGGTTGTTCTTTTTCAAATTAATATATAAAAAATGTTGTTTTCCAAAATTCCTATATATTATGTTGGTATTAAAAACATACTTTACATATCTTTTATTCTGGCATTTTTCACGTGGAAGGTTATATTGACAGCATCAGTTTTGCTTTTACTTAAGTGAAAATTCAGTATAGATCTCTGAAGTCTGCCTGGAGGATATGTTATAGTTTTAATTTCACTTTCAGGCATCCAAATCACTTCTCCCAAACAATGTTTACTCTAACTCCATCTTTCCTGCTTCCAGTAGTGTCAGAGCCACCCAGCACGGTGCACCGCCCCCAGCCTCTGCCTCCCTCCTCGGGCCACCAGGCCTCCGGCGGACAAGGAGAAGGAGGCTCTGCTTACTGCCTCGCCTCCGGACGCCACTCCTTCTCAGGCTACTCAGACAGCTTTGTGAGCCCTGGAGCACCAACCAATCCCATGAATGCTTCCATAGGGAATGGGCTCTCTCCACAGGTGAGACACAAGGTAGAAATATTTGGAGGTATGTGTGGTGATTAATTACTGACATTAAACAAGAACTTATATCAAGCAGTGTAAAAAGCACCGACGTTCTTGGATTCCTGATTTTGTTTTTAGAGAATAAGGAACAAACTAATCAGTGAGGTAAGACTGCTTCACTCGTGCTCATTATACTTTATCATATTTAGGGAAAATAAAAACCTTGACTCTTATATTAAATTACACATAGTGACATTTAGTTTGGGATTAAATTAACCCATAAGAACCCACGGTGTCACCGCCCCTTTACACATTGAAAAAAGTTCCTGTTAAAGTTTGAACTTTGACCCTCCATAGTTTTCCTGACAGTAAAAATGGGTCTGCGCTGTCATGGGTTAGTTCAAGGGAAACAGCATAATTAAGAAGGTGCTTCTTCTGACTTGATGTTTTTAGGTTGGGAGATGGAGATCGTGTTACATACTGTATCTGGGGAGAATTAAATCTGAACATGACTTCAAAGAGTTGAACTCAAGTTGAGAAGCATGTGACGTGAGCTTTAAAAGTCTCAACCAAGTTGCAAAAACATAAAAAAGCAGCGTTACTTCTTTCTGATTCCAGTTTGCACCATAGCTTCAAGGCTCTCCGCTCAGTGGCTGATGGGTCACTTGCTGCTGAGGGAGATAAGTGCGAAGACTCAAGAAGCACAGAGGACAAGTGAACGTGTGACAAATGAGAAGTAAAAAGACAATTACAGTCAATTATCGGGCATGAAGTCCCAAGGTCTCTGCATCTAGACAGAGGGCGCAGCAGAGGAGACAGAGGAGTCAGAGAGCCTAACAGGCATAAAATGAGATTTTAGCCTGGTGGAGGCTCAGAGAACAGGCCACAGCAGTGTGAAGATGGAGACACTCGCAAAGATATACACGCAGATTCACATAATTACACACACACACACACACACACACACACACACACGCACACACACACACACACACACACACACACACACACACACACACACACACACACACACGGTGTAGATAATTGATCAACTCCATAACATTCAGAGGATCACTTAAGGATTTTGCAACATCTTTTACACAAATATTACATGTCATGGTCAAGTGGCATGTCTAAGTTAACTCTTCAATCTTGTGTTTAGATTGGAGGATTTATTACTGCATTTTTTAGGATTTTCAAATACATCATGCAAGGAACTAAAGCCAATTTATTCGCAAATGACTCACAGTAATTTTGCTAGGAATGCACAAATTATGTAATTCTGGGCTGACACGGACACCAATGTTCAAAATAATAATTTGGCCGTTATTTTATCTTTTAGTTTAGATTATATTTATTATTATTATAATTTCCAGCTCCGTGCCAAGGAAACAAAGACACGTCAACCGTTAAAGAATACTGAACTTTTTAAAACTTTTTAGCTCTTGATTCTAATATATTTTAACATTTAGCCAGAACAAGAAGGATGCGATACAGCAAAGAAATATCAGCCACTGACATCAGTAAATAGATCAGTGCTAATATTTGGCTGATCTCAGCATTGATAGTAAAATGATCTGAATATACGCAGGTAAACTGAGGGAGCATGTGGAAGAGCTTTTAGTTTTGCATACATCACACGTACTTTTAGATGTTTAGCCGTTCTCCTGCGTAGATAAGACGTGCACAAAATAAAATACTGTGCACACGTAGACAGCGTGGTCATGTGTGCATGTGCACGCACCGAACCTTAAACTACAGCTGCAAGGAAGCCTTCTCATGATTGCATTCTTAAAATGTTTGCTTCAACATTCTTCCGCGCGAAAGCAAAGGTTCTAATTTTATTTGTATATATTTCGTACGGACGGGAAGGAATGCCCCATCTTAGACATTTCCCCCATCCTGACATTCTTCCCTACTAAACCCTGATTTAGGCCGCTGGCAACGGCAGCGCTCCAAAATAAAACACCCTGGATGGGGCAGCCCCCTAGTGAGGTAGGGAGAAAGGGGAAGGATGGTAGCTAGAAGTTTGGTTAAAACAGCAAAAGCATGAAAGTCATCAGAGTAGAATTCATTCACTCACGGGGCAGGTATTCCTGCTCGTTGTGGTTTGATTTGGCCGTGTTGTCTCCCCGATCTCTGTGTGCTTAAATCGAACTTTTCAAATGCAGGTTAATTCTTTAGGAAAATGTTACCAGGCACAGGAGGAAACACAACTCCCCTCTCAAAATCAACTTGGACTCCTCCACTCACCTCCCCTACTTGGGAAATGATTTAAGCAGGACCATGTGTGTATGTGAATGTAGAATAATATGTCACTTAGAGGACCAGGAGGACGCAGAGTGGTGTACCTGCTTCTGATTAGGACAACTGGAAGAGCCTTGAGGCCTTTGCGTGGTTGAGAAGGAGGTGGGATATGATACATTTAGAGGTAGCAGGTTCAGTTAGAGTTAATTTCATAAGTGATAAGGTCAGTCTATTCCTTATTTATGGTTTACCATGGATTTTGTTAACAAACAGGTAAATTCAAAGAGTGAGCGAAGAGAGTCGTGATATCAGGTCTGTTTTGAAGCCAGTTGAAACACTTCGCCCCGCAGCTCTTTTCCATTCTTTGCTGGCCAAGGACTATTCCCCCCAAATTTGATTATCTGGTCGCTAATAAAGACCAGGTCAAGAGCTAACGGAGATCTGAACCTGGAAATCTATTCGGAGGGTTTGAACGGAGCTGAGCTCACACAGACCTTTCTTTTGTGTTGTCTTTGTCAGCATATCTCTCTTGGAGATAAGTTGTTATCTTATGCCATGGGTTTTGGAGCAGTGTCAAAAAGGAATTTTAGAATAAGTAGAGCCAAAGATCAGAAACAAATTGCTTAATTCTTCCTTTCTGGTGCTATCTCAGTATGAGACAGGCTCGCTGGCAGCCTTTTGATGTATGCGACAGGGGGATTTCCTTACTTTGGGTTGGTGTTGGTCTTAGTGTCTGTGGTGTTTTGTACTCGAGAAACTACAGATATTTAAGCTGTTATAGTGGTTTATCGGAAACAATAAAAGAAAAAGAAAACATGTCTTCCACCCCTTTGGTATTAGAAAATAGGGGTTAAGGTGCTAATCACTGAAAGTTTGAAAATCACTTTGACATTTTAAAGTTTGCCATGCTGATAACGCATTATGTTCCAATGATTACACCTATCTGAGCAAACCACTGGGAGGTGACACATATATGGTCTTCCGCTTATTACCAAGATGAATAATCTGCCACACTAACATTTCATTATGGCCGCCCCTCCCTGAGCCTGGTTCTGCTGGCGGTTTCTTCCTGTTAAAAGGGAGTTTTTTTCCCCCACTGTCGCCTAAGTGCTTCCTCGTAGGGGGTGATATGATTGTTGGGTTTTTCTCTGTATGTATTATTGTAGGGTCTACCTTCCAATATAAAGTGCCTTGAGATGACTGTTGTTGTGATTTGGCGCTATATAAATAAAATTGAATTGAATTGAATTCAGATCCTACCAACGTTAGAGGCGGTCTCAGTACTCGTATTTAAAAATGAACACATAACTAATCTGATTTTCATTCCTCTCCTCTTCTTTGCATTTTTCTAATCAGGTGATGGGTCTTCTGAACCCAGGCGGTGTGCCGCATCAGCCCCAAAGTGATTACGCCATCTCTCCACTGACAGGCGGCCTCGAGCCGCCGGCCGGCATGGCTGCCAGCTGCAGCCAGCGGATGGATCACATCAAGGGCTTGGAGGGTCTCACCAGCGTTCCCTCCATGTCAGCTCTGCCCTCACTGCCAAGCTCCCAGTCCTACTGCCCCCCATCCTACAGCTCACCGGGCTACACCGTCGACCATGTGGCATCCTACCAGTACAGCCAGTACGGACAAAGTAAGGTCAATAAACTTCACCTTTTTTATTCCTACCTTTTAGTTAATAATGCATTAAAATGCCATTATTTAGACATGGTTCCTGTTTTTGCAGTTTTTTTTAATGCAATTGCGTAAAAAAAAAAGATAACAATAACACAAAGACAGACACACTTATGTGTTATGGAAAAAGTATTCAGTCTTGACTCTATTACAAATAAAAAGCCTGTATTTCCAAAACCCTGATTGTGAGCACCGGTGCAGCAGTCTTTTCTTCCCTGCTTAATTGTCTAATAAAGGCGTAAAAGTAAGCAGTATTTTAAGATTATAGATGCATACATTGACAGATCAGACTTTAAATACTTTGTAAAATCTTAGAAATTAGTTGTATTTTATAAAGTGATTTTGTGTTTCGTGTGTACAGCATTAAAACATGCAGAGTCAGAAAAGTATGAATAAATAAATACAGAGGAATGAAAAATACAGTATCCTGCAGTAAAATATGGTGTATTTTCATGTCTATGCTTTTCTTAGGACTTTGAGATCATGTAACTAAAGAACAACAAAAACCACAGAGTTGTGTTTACTTTGAATCTAGAGTATGGCTTTCAGTAACTCTCCAGTTTTCTTGTCCAAACTGCTGACTGGTTTTATTGTGGCCTTTTACTTACATATGAAAACATTTGAGCCAAATCAGGCGTTACAGTGTATGATTATGGAGCACGCTGGTAGTTCAGTGGTCTCAGGTCTACCCTGTAACCACAGATTGGTTCCTTTCCTTCCACAAATGGAAAAAAAACGCTCTTGTACATACAGGACGCAGGTAGCTGTAGCACTGCTTGTTAACATTTTGCGGGTCCAGTTATGCAGTTTCAAGTGTTGGGGTTAATTGTGCAGATCTGATTCCATCTAAGAGGAGATTGGGCCGGTGCTGAGACTGAACTCTGCGGTGAAGTACACTGCAGAGTCAGCTTGCATCAGGGTAAAGGACAGCAGCAGCGGAGCCCTCCTCAGACTGTTAGTCCTCAGAGAATACCTGGAGTGAGGGTCTTTTCACTTCGCATTACTGTTACCTGAAGGGTTAAAATCAACTTCAAACACATCTCCCTCTAACTTTGGAAGGCAACATCGTTTTCTGTCACAGCGTGATTACAGCGGCCGCCGTTTCCAATTTTGCTCCACAGGGGGTTGACCAATCAGATTCATCCATTGACCTTGTGGCAACCTCAATACAACTGGGTCCTTCAAAGAGCATGGCAACGGTCCAACAAGTCTGACTCTGTGTAGCTCTGTGGGGCGGCGGGTATCAAATGAATATCTAACTTAATATCCGATAGCAGCAAATGTCTAATGAAATATCTCGGTCTGATATCTTAAAGCGGACAGAATAAAGAATTAGTGCGACACACATGATGAACCGCTAACATGTAGCTCTGTGCGCTTACATACACACAGACCTCCAAATGCAACCCCCCCCCCCACACACACACACACGCACCTCGGCAGCGATACAAGGCTGAGCAGTCCATCTTGATGTGATTAATCAGTGTGACTGGATAGCCGGTGTGTGGTTGGGTTTGGATCTGCAGAGGAAAGGTCCTTTCTGGGGGTGGACGGATCCTAATAGCCTCTGGCAGGGCGGCGATTAGAAACAGGTGCTAGGACTGAGGTCAGCTGGGGAAGCAGTGTTGAACAGTGCTGCTCCAGGTTCCAGAGCAGTATGAAAAAACTGGTCCACACACTGTTGCACATTTTGACAACACGTTAGCTCTCACTGGACCGCCTCACGGAAATTACAGCGGTAATCCATGAAGCACTTGTTTGGTTTTATTTATGTAATGTCTCTGTTGCTAAGCAGACATTTCTGTGGTGCTTTTTGCAAAGGTCACCTGTCATTTTCTTTACCTGTTAGGCTGTGGTGCCAGTTACAGCTCACTTTGGGAAAAAATGGACACATCTCACATAAAATATCTCTTACTGTGTATTAGGAAAGGCCTCCAATCAGAATTAGTCTGAAAACTGTTCCATAACAAACAAGTCACGGAGACCCAGGGCGCTCATCGACCCATAAAAACGTCTTTGTTTGTTGAACCGATGACATTTCTCAAAAATCTTCAGAGCTACTGTTTTCTGTGCTCTGTTCATTAAGTCTTATTTCCATTATATCTTTCATATGTAATCGGCCCTCAAAAACAAAGCCAGTTTGTTCCTTAGCGTTTGGTTTTTAACATACATACTCGGTTATAGAGGAGCCTATACACACAGGTGCTAATCAATGACAAAAATTAATGATAAAATTCTATTATAACAAAAAGCTGCGGCCAATTAGACATTTTTGATTTTCATATAGATACATATAATGCTGAAATACTGGTATTGCAACATAGCTACCTGATTCCGCTGCCGGCACATATCAGTGTTTTCAATGAAACTTGCAGCGGCTCTAAATAGCCTCTCCAAACAATTCGACTTATCAGAATCACTACTTTATAATTCTCTGTGGGCACGCTCGTCCGATGAGTGAGTGTGAGTGAATGGCAAGGACAGTTGACAGGCTTACAGAAGAAAAGAAAAAACTACTAAAAAGATCAGAACACTGGAAAAATAATCTGAGAGCTAATAAATGGACCATTTGGTTTATGTATGTATACAAAATTAAAGACATTAAAGTGACAATTCTAAGGCCTTTTTTATAGTTTCTAAGATATTGGGATATATATTTAATAAGTCTTGTAGTGTATTGAGTATTACAACGTCTCTGTGTCACATTAATAACCACATATTGTAACATTATTGCGAGGTGCTCTGGGATTCTCTGCCCTGTTTGTACATCACACTCAATAAATAAGTGCAACACAAATAAAAAAAAATTCTGCTAATTACAAAATGTCGTTTCTGGGAGTCGGAAGAAGAATTTAAACCAGCATGCTATTATTATTATTATTATTATTATTATTACTATTATAATAATAATTATATTATTATTCGCCTCTGTCAGTGCGCCCCAGGGCGGCTGTGGCTACAATGTAGCTAGCCATCACCAGTGTGTGAATGGGTGCGTGAATGGGTGGATGACTGAATGTGTAAAGTGCTTTGGGGTCCTTAGGGATTAGAAAAGCGCTATACAAATACAGGCCATTTATTATTATTATTATTATTATTATTAATAATAATAATAATAATAATAATAATAATAATAATATTGGTGCTTAAATACATGATCTACATGTAAATTCTTCCATTAAATTTCACTTTAATAATTAGTTTATAGTTTAGTTTCCCTCTGCACATACCTACACTTCTCACATCTCTCTGCGCTGACCCAACACCACAAACCACTGTTGTCACATGCGATGCTAACAACAGCCATATGTTGGCAGAACTGGACGTAAAAACACATGCCCAAAATTTATTGCAGCCATATATCTCTTTTATTGTATTTCCACTTCATTTGTTTTTTTAAATTCACTTTTTCCAGGTAATAATTCAACAACTGTTTCATCCTTTGTTTCTTTTCTTTTCTTTTACAGGTACCCTTCCTTATCTGAGGCCTGAAATCACCTGATGAGCAGCTTCAAGATTCACTGAAGGCCCCACAAGAGTGTGCGTGTGTGTGTGTGTGTGTGTGTGTGTGTGCGTGTGTGTGTGTGTGTGTGTGAGGGAGAGAGAGAGAGTGTACGTAGTGACAGAAATATTTGAATATCTGGACCAAATTTGTTTTACCATTTACTGTCTACTACAGGATGTTACTTAATTCTCTTTGGAGGATGAATGGACAAAAAAACAAAAAGAAGGGACCACAAGAAAGAATACGGGAGCAAAAACTCTTTATGAACCACAAACATTGCTATTTTAGATGAACGGCGGAGCCTCCAGTGCTCGCTGAGTTCGGACCATTTGCTGTGTTACGAGGATGAAGTTGTACGGCCAGCTCTGCCTGTAAAGACAGAGAACCCCGACCTATCATCACAGACTACCATGTTTACGTATCTGCACCACATGAGCGCCTAGAAGATTCCCAAATTAATCCTTAAATTGTATGGGGGAAGAAAATGGCTTTGTTGATTTTGTTGCATTTATTTGACATCTCAGCATCCCACACATGGAAAGAAATTCCAGAGAGAAGGAAAACAAACTCGAACTAACGAATCCGTGGGTTTTTATTGTGTCAGAAAGTCTAATGTACACCACAGCTGTACGGCAGAGAAAGTTAATTCAAACATTCCTCCCGCCTCCCTCCCCCTCTGCCTTCTCTCCCTCCTTTCTGTCTCATTGATGTCTCAGACGGTGAGGCCTTTTGTCGTTTTAAAGAGAAACTTTAAAGAGGTCAAAGGGTGACTTTAAGGAAAGTGACAGATGAGAGCGCAGTAGAAGAGGGTGGCAGAGAAGTGGCTTTAAAAAAAGGCGTGCGGAACGGGAGGGGGGACGACAAGCTAGATCGATCACAGTGTTAAAAAAAAACCTCTAAAGATCTTCTCCTGGCAAGAAAAATCCAGCGGGTCACAAGTCACGACCAGGAGACACTTGAGAAAGCAAGAAAGCAAAAGAGTTTAGACTAAAGACAGCCACTCTCCCAGCTGACCAGAAGTGCAATATCACATAACTTAGAGTCAACCTCAGCATTAAAACAATAAGAAAATCAAATGTGCCTCTTGAAGTCATTCTCTGGATCGAGTTTGGGACTCTGCAAAGGAGCAACACATGTGCCTTTGAAGGCTTTCGGGTCCAAAACAAATAGGAAACACTGCTAATATAGCTAAAAGAGCACTCTGAGGGGACCACATTTGTTAGGGCTTCAGGGCCTTGAAAGGACTGAGTGAAGGGAAAGCCAGTATATAGAGCAAACGAAGGAATGACAAAGCCAAAATTGTATTTTTTTATTACTTTGTGTTGTTTGAAACGTTTTTTTTTAAACTTCCGTCTTACAAAAGCAGGAAATGCTGATTAGTTTTCCGATGCATTCCAGACATATTTATTGTCACGAGCGTCCTGTGTGTCAGCAACGTCATTAAAAAAAAAGCAAAAGAACTAAAATCCTTTATCCGTGAAATTGTGAATAGCAGAGTGTCGTCACGAGCACTCCTGCTTTGTCCTTCTGTCTATATTAGAATGAAGCAGTCCTTTCATTCATTTGATATATTTTTTTTGTATTATTTGACAAAGCGATATGACATAATGTCATGTGTACGAGCGCATTATCACTCCTATTTATAATGAAATAAAACTTCCAAAAATAGCTGCTTGTTTTCGTCTCTTTTTTGTTGTTCTGCTAAATGGGAGTCTTTGTGTTTATTTTTTGCCACAGCTATAAAAAAAAAAGAGAGTGACTGTAATTCACTGGCGGAAGAATACTAGCGCACTCGGAGACAAATGTGTACTTTTCAAGGGGGCTCATGTGAACCCTCCAACCAAAATAGGCCCGGCCAAATGGGGATCACCAGACATTGGATTTGACACTGAACACAACAGGCTTTCTCACGGATGGCTGTAAATGCTCAGACATCTGCATTGGTGTGTATTAATACCCCCCCGCTGGCCCCCCGCTACTGTAACAAACTCACTTTTGTTTAACAACCTCTCCGATGAAGAGAACAAGCCTCAAAGCGTTTCTGGACAAACAGCACGCCGGCCCAGCCGCTCCGAAAACCTCTGCAACCCATCCGGCCTGCTTACATACACAGGGCCCCCTCTGTGTATGTGTGCGTGTGTATATGTGTGTGTTTGTGGACCACATGCATTCATACATTATGTTCATGTTCACTTATAGTGTTGTTTCTGTGTGTGCGTGTGTTTTCATGCAGCCTGAGGGTATTAACCCTAATTATAACATTCTTCTGATTAATCGTGTCTGCTCGTGGGCCTCGGAGGGGCGGCGCTGTGTGCAGCTCATGCAGCAGGACCACACACTCTATAAATAAAGTCTGAGTCAATAACAACGTTAAGGATCACTCATAGTCTTGTCAGCTCTGTTTGCCAACACACTGAGACCCACACAGAAACACAACCATGCACACATATTCTGGAAAAGGGTCTAATCACCTGCGGCGCGCACCAACACTACTGCGGGTACACACAGATGCGCGTGCATGCGTGTAGCCACATTTGGACTCTCTCTCACACGCACACACTGTTTGCTTTCTTAATCAGTGCGTACCATTAAAGATGAAGACAAATCACACCTGCACAGTTCCTAAACTAAGACATTACTTTTATTAATGAACTGCTGCCCCCTGCTCTGAAAAGGCTATTATTTCTTTAATACACCCCAGAGTGTAGTTACATGGAACTATTTTAATGACATTTCATACTGCCAGATAATGATAAATTTTTGGACGGGTCTTTTTTGCTCGACACAAGCTGCCGTATTCAAAGAAATCCAAATGAAATAACCTGATTTTTCCCCTCAAATTATTATTTTTTTCCGTCTTCTTTTTAATGCTCCTTTCTTTTCCACAGCGTGAAACTGGTTAGTGCTGCAAGTGTATTTATCGTACCACAGACACATTTTATGATGATCTTATTGTTCTCACTGACTCCTGGCCTGGATTGTTTTCTCTTGGTTGCAGCACAGTTATCTATAGTGCTAAAATCTTTCCTGGTGCCGTCCTTCAGATAAAACTTTTTACTAAACCCAATCACACACACTCTCTTTCGTTGTTACTCTCAAAGAGACCCACAAACTGAGGCAAACACTTGCAGCGTTGTATCACCATGTGATCCAGTAACTCAGATCTGAGACAACCCCCCCGGGTTAAAGAATTTGTTTTTTACCTCAGTGTTGTGATCTAACATGACCTCCAGATCATGCCAGCAGCTGCTTCTGTCATTCTCACTATGTTAAGCGTGTGTGTGTGTGTGTGTGTGTGTGTGTGTGTGTGTGTGTGTGTGTGTGTGTTGGTGTGTGGACACTTTCTGATTGTCTCTACCATGTGTTTCGTGGTTCTTGAGTAACTTTTAAAGGATCATATAGTCAAAGAGAAAGCTGTTGGCACACTAGCTCAGTGGTTAGCACAGAGGGGTTTTGGTTTGAATGTGATCACCAGCTGGCTGGTGTTAGCATGGCCTCCTTCTGTCTGTGTGGGTTTAGACCAGATGTACTGAGGCCAGTTTCACACAGAAAGACTTTGACTATGGCTTAGGTAAAAGAAACAGTCAAACCTTCGATAGATGTATAAATTAATCAGTGGCACAAGTGGCACCACTAGAAAAAAATCTGTCAATTCAAGTATAATGATAACACTCTCGCAGCTTATCTGTTCTCTGACTCCTCTTAGACACGTTAATCTGTTGATCAATCTGAACGAAACTTCCTATGTAAACTGTCTATGGTACCAGGATCATATATACAACATCTATATAACTTCTGGGAATTATATTTACAACACTCAAATCCTTACAAGTATATTTTATATGTATCTGATCTCAGAATGAATGGCATGTTATATAACGTGTACGACATTGCCTGTATTATGTGTATGTTGCTGTTTGTAAATAACATTTTTAGTGCAGTTTATCACTGTGCATATCTGTAAATAAATGTTCAGAACACAATTGAGCTTGAAAACAACAAGAGCAATACATATATGTTTTATTAAAAGTGCGAGACCCAATGGCCTTGAAAAAATACTAAGAATTGCTAGTAATAATAATAATAAAAAATGAAATTACTAGTAATATTTGTGGGGAAGAGGAAGCACCAGTTAACAATGCAGTTCATTAGTGCTGGGAACAAGTCCTGATATCTGCCACAGACAGTAACCTTCTCTGTCTCCCTCTGATATTTGTCAAAAACAGGCATTGTAGACTTTGTACACATTTGTACACATATCTAGACATTGAGAGTTCTTTTAGCTACAACAATCTCGGCCAGTCTTTTACTGTAACGATTTAATGTTTTTGCTTTTTCAAATGGTAACTGAACTAATCACACTGGCACTTGTATTTTGTCTGAAACATCATTGAAACTCTTGCTTAGCAAACACATGAGCAGCTGTCAGTAATGTTAGACCTTCAGCTTCCTTTGTAAGTGATTGTGACAAGGCAAACAAACACATTTTGACATTGATTAACAGTTTCTTGGTGGTGCTTTTATTTGTGAATTGTTTGATATTTTCCTTTATGGATTACGTTGTCAATTGCTAGCTGATCATGCAGCTATAGCTGATTTAGACTTCTAGAGTGAAAGTCTATGATGTAACCTATGCAAGTGGACAGCATTTATAGTTGTGCTGGTGCATTACCTTTAAGTTAAACGTGTGGTCGTGTGCCGGTTTGCACGTCAGGTTATTTAAACTGGCTCTGGTAATGTGGTAAAGGTGTCTGTTCAAATCCATTTAGAAATTTATCAGTCATACTACAGTAAAACCAGGATGACATTGTTCGTTTAACAGGTAAAATCTGTGATTGTTCAGTGAATGCAATGAATTTTCTTTTTTTTTTTTGCATTTGGTGACACATTCTCAGTCATTGGTGATTTCCCAGAGGTTGAGGGTGTTGCATGCTCAACACCCTAAGGATGGCCAATGCTAAGCGATTGCACAGGTCACCTGGTGGGAGCCAAACGGTTTCCAAACAATTGTTTCCAAATAATCGTTGTCTAATTCATAAGTGCAGACTGATTGGCAACATGTTGCAATCAGTCGGAGTCAGTCTGCACTGAGAAGCACAACTTGTCTGTGTGTCTCTTTACAAAAGGCGACCCAACTCATCTGATTGTATTGCTTTTTTTAAAGTAACTATGCAATTATTTGTGGGGAACTTTCTGAATTTCTGTTTCACATCTATGAGGTTCTGGCCATTTAATCTTGCAAAGGCAACTTTATTGCTCAAAGTAGAAATTATTTATTTATTTATTTGGCATTTTTGCATTTTTTTGATAGTGACAGGAAAGGAGTGAGAGACAGAGGGGGAAAACATGTGGCTGGGTCGCACTCGAACCCGGGCCACTGAAAATCAATACTGGATACCTGTAATTGAATACAGTCATGATTCTGTTGTGGAAATCACTGCATGGGCTCAGGAACACTTAGATAAATCACTATCTGTGAACAAAGTTTACTATTTTTATCCACAAATGCTGTATTGTGCAAAAATGAAGCCAACATGATCCAGAAACACCATTTTTTGAGGCCATTTTGAATGAGTCATTGAGCTTATTTAAAATTTTTATTGAGCCATTGAGCTCATTTAAATGGACTAGGGCAAATTGGAAAAATTATTGGACAACATGGACACCACATCCTCTGGACTAAAGAGGATAGGGAGTATCCGGCTTGTTATCTGCACTCAGTTCAAAGGCCTGCATCTCCGATTGCATGGAAATGTGCCATCCAGGATGACTTTTTCAAGGTAGGCCTTGCATATTTCAGCAAGACAGGAGTAAACTGCATGCTGCATCTATTATAACAGCATGTGTGAGCATAGTGTAGTTGCTGAATTGGCCTGCTTGCAGTTAAGAATTAAAAAGAGGACCCCGGAATATTGAGCAGCTACTATGCTATACCTGAAAACAGTGGAACAACATTCCTCTTCCAACAGTCAACTCACTTCCCAGACATTTATGGACTGTTGTTAAAATATAAGGAAATGCTACATAGTGGTAAACATGATTCTGTCCCAACTTTTTTTTAAAGACATGTCACTGCTGTTCAGTGTTCAGTTGTTTTTCCCTTCTCTTCTATGTTGTTTTGTGAATAAAATATGTTTTAGGAGATTTGCAAATCATTGCTTTCTGTTTTTATTACATTCTACACCAGCGGGTCCCAACCTTTTTTTGGAAATTCAATATAATAAATTTCATCAGTAAAGAGTTGCTGTATTCTTGGCATTTGCACTAAAAGGGCTTCAATATATTTGTGCTATAAACCATAGATGTTTGTAGCATTTGTTCAATATAAATATTGTATTTGAAGGGAAGCACTCAGAATCCAGACTACAGTTAGCCAAAATATGAATTACACCACAGATTAGGTTAGCTGCAGTGGACTAACAGAAATTACAAACTGACATTAAATCTACATGAAAGGTTGTAAATTGTTAGAAATTCCAGAAGTCAGGAAAAATCAGGTATCTTAAATCCTCTAATTAGATCATTCTTAACTTCGATTCAAATTTTGTTCATATGTAAACTCGTTAAAACCTGTTATCAACCCTGTCCTGTCTGAACACCAGGTGAAAAGAAGTATTTTGGGGTGTATACCCCAGCTCGCCATGCAACCTGTACACACACTTAACCCCTGACACTCCCCAGCGTTCACACACTCTGTCATCACAGGTTTTGACTGTTGCTGACCTGAGTGCTAACACATGCTGGGGACAACTTAACCTATGAACCTCCGGATGGAAAAACACATCGACACAGGAGAAGGAAGGCATCTGAGAAGGAGGAGGAGATGACGGGAATAGGAGGATGAAAGATCACTGTGTGTGCAGATTATTATTTATTGAATGTTGTCTCCGCCCCCCCCCCCCCCCCCCCCTTTTTAGCATCCTTGTTCCTATTGAATGTATCTACTTAATCTTGCCTGGCTATCTTAGGCTCACTGTATGACTCCAGGACTTTGGAGCACTTTTCAAAACCCAAGAGTTGAAAAGAAAAGAAAGCCATAAACAGCTGTTTTTACGCTTGAAAAAGCTGACATGATGGTACAAATTTTATCTCCTTGATTTGTCTCATTTCCTATGTAAAATATCCAACACATCTAAAATTGTGCATCGGTTGGTTTGGTTTGTTGAGTACTTGCAAATCCAATCATTGCACAGTGACAATCTTATTTTGTGTGATTTAACAAACTTTCTATAATTATTACTTTTTAAAGTCAGAATGTTCTTAGATTTTTCAGCAAAACACAAAGCGCCAGTGTTGTAAACATGTATAAGCCTCTGTTAAACAATCCACTCTGTTTCCTTCATCTTCAACAGTTGACTATTGATTTTCTTAATGGCTGACTTTGTTAACGAAACTGTCCAAAGTCAGAATCCCTAGTTTAACAATTGCTAGTTATTTTAGTCACAGATCTTACTTGGTAAGGGTTAAACCAATCATGGCTTGTGTTAAACACACCCTCTGTTACATGCACCACATGTTCGAGAGCGCCATTAGGGTTGTGCTGATGGACAGTAATCTCGGGGGAAGGTCGGAGTGAGCCAGTAACTTGACAGTCAAGGTGATATTTAGCTTGTTTCCTTTCAAATGTTTTTTTAATTATACTAGCTTCATATTAAATCTCATCTCCCTTGTTATGATGTTTTTGCAGAATTTCCGCATTATGATGACACCTGTCACCCGTCTAGCTTCTTTCAAACAAATGTGCATGTGACAAACAGATCCATCATCACCTCAAGATAAGAGAAAACAGAAGGAGGACGTTTCTCTGTGAGACAAATTGGACCACTACCATTTTTACTGTGCCCATCCAAGCTGGGCGAGTGTTCTTCTACTGTTCATTCATATATATGTGTTCTTACACCAACTTAGAAACCTTGCAGGCTGCCTGCTGTTTAACTTCTAACTCGTAGGAAATAGCATAGAACAGAATAGCCCTTTGTTGTCATTATACATGTACAACAAAATTATGGAGCCTTTCACCTGCCAAATGCTAATAAGCTAACCCACTTATTGCTAATCCTACTTGAAGTTTAAGAAAAATAATGTACAGTTGCCTTTAAGAGCTTTTGTAGCTTTAAGCTGCTGTTGGTATAAACCATGCTAATGAGTGGGTAGAGAATAAACCCAAAAGGGCATATAAAACCCAAATAAAAGAGGTTAAAGGATAGAGATGAGAAGACTTTAAGAGTCTGTAAAAACTGTATACACTGTTTCAATAGTTTGCCACAGTTTGAATGAGCTGGCATGACTGCATTGCAGTAGTGGGAAAGTTTGCCTTCAGGGCTTTCCGCCAGAAAGGCTTGCTTGCAATCACGAGTTTCATAGGGTTTAGGCACCAAAGCTACATGGAGGAGTTTAGAAAAATGGCTTTGGTTAGGGTTAAAGTAGACCATTTAGCAAAATTAACTACATGTCAGACCGCCCCTTTGCCCACGTGCCCCATTTGGTTAATAAATGCTGTTTAATACAGAGGATGAAACTATAAACCTCTAACAGCTACTTTTTAAGACAACAGCTGGTGAATATTGGACACCCAAATGACCCATTTTGTGTGCAGTATCACAGCAGCCAAGAGACTGTTTTGATAGTGAGGGAGAACAGCAAAAATTGGGACTGTATTGACCCGTTTATAGAATCACATAATTATGTTGGGGAAAGAGAGAGTGTTTGGGTGTCTAGTACCACTTGTGTGTCAGTGGAAGCTAGGTGCAGTATGTACGCTGTAGCTTACATGTGTTTCTCTGTAAAAGCAAAAGACAACTGGCAGACACAAATCAAAGAGGAAGAGCTAGGGGAATGAAGTCAGGCAGGAATTTCTAGGAAATGACGGCTAGCAAAACAAGATCAACGTGACTGCATCAATAATGGTGCTGTTCTACTCTTTAGCTATGCACTAGCGCTGCTTTTAGGGCCTTGCTTTGCCCAGAGAAAATGTCACGTCTTCTGTGTGTGTGTGTGTGTGTGTGTGTGTGTGTGTGTGTGTGTGTGTGTATTGTTTTGGATGAAGAAGCTGTTGGAAACTGGGCAGTAACGTGAAGATCTATTCTGTGTCAGAGAGAGCGTTAATATCATGATATAATAACATGCCACAAACGATTTTAGTGCAGCTAGATAATGTTATTTAGCACAAACATTCAAGCTCTAAAAAACACTCAAAGTTAATATGGGCTCTCTGGCAGGACTTATTTCTGTCTAATCTCTCTTGACAGTCATCTGGACTACAAGGAAGACATCTGTGTTGGCAAACCCTGTCCTCATGTGGACTTTCTTATTTTACTCATCTTAAAAGCTGTTCATCATTTTTTTTCGAACGCACTTCTCACTGATATCGTTTCCTTACCCGTTTGTCAGTTGTTAGGTCAATCCTGAGGAAAAGGAAAACATCTAGGAAACAGATGGAAGAAAATTAAAATAATGGCATAAAAACTATGTTGGAGAAAGAAAAACCTGCGTCTTTCTAGAGTCTTGAGATCAACTTTTTCACCATTGCCCGCTTAGTTTAAAAAAAACAAAAATATATGACATGTGATATGACAAGGAGGTGGTGGCCTGAGTGTTAAACCAGTTGGTCATTAGTTTACAATTTGTCAATAACAAGTTGATACCGTGAATAAAACTATTTTGGCAAATGGACTGGTGACTGACTGAGACCATGAAATCACCAGGAAAGTGTTATCAGAGGTCAACCATCTATCACTGTCTGGCAGCCTTTAGGTAGAATGAGGATTAAAAGGACTTCTGCATTGGCTTAATCTTTCCAACCTGGAAGCTATGTACATGTTTTATGCTATCAATAGATGGTACTCTAAGGTCAGCATGCTAAAAATGATAATAAACCGAGCAGCAGACTAGCTTAGCATAACATAAAAACTGAAAAAAGCATTACTTTTTAAAGTCATTCTTTACAGCATATAAACTCTGTTAAATGAGAAATTCCTATTGTTTCATTTTGGTTTCAAAATAAAAATTAAAGTGGTTATAACAAATTTGATAATAAGCTTTAGAAGAACTCTTTGGTGGTTTTATTTGTTTTATTTTTTGAAAGAAAAAATAGTTTGTCGTCAAAAATATATTTCTAAAAACTAGTTACAACATTTTGTGTAAATTAGCTGAATGGATGAAATTATTTTGCATCTGCCACACATATTGATACATTTTATTTTGGGTTATTTTCTTCCTCTTTTATGTATCTAGAGTTGTCACAACACTAGAATTTCAAACTTATGACACCAATACCCAGGGAATTACTTGATGCTCAATAGCACTGACATACTGGTACGTATCTGAGTAATATTTTAAGATTCTCTCAGGTAGTGCAAAAGGAAAACCCAAAAAAAGACAGTAGCACTGTGCCTCTGGTGACCTGGCACCATATTTTTTTGGGGTAGGGTAGGATGATGCTGTTTTTGTCTGTTGCTGGTACACTTTTCTCACTTTTAATTTGGGTACTTGAGAAGTGCAACACTTTTTAGAGACAAATAATTGTGTTCTCCTATCAAAATAACACTGTCCATTAACGTTACAGATGGGCAGGACTCATAAAGTTCCCTAGCTCGAGCACATTAACATTATTATTTTAATATTATCCATAGCTGCCAGCCACAGCCCTACTGACAACTTCACAGACAGCTAATGTGGCTACTGGGTAATTGCTATAAGCTAAAAGCTGTGTTGGTAGCAGACCGTACGAACTGGATGGGGAACCAACTTTGACAGGGGCATTTGGCTCAAGTCGGTTTTCACTCACATAATTACAACCATACATGCATAGTACTCACAACACTCACAGTTGTAAAAGTGCAAAAATATGTGTCTTAGATTGCAGAGGCAAAGCAAACAAGACACCTTTTGTAGGTGCAGAGGTAGGTCAGTGAACCAGAGGTGGGAAGTACTGAAGTACAAATACTGATACTTTCATGTATCTGTACTTTAATTAAGTATTTTTTTCTCACAACTTTTTACTTTTACTCCCTACATGTTTAAACTAATATCTCTACTTTGTACTCCTTACATTTTCAAAAAAGGCTAGTTAATTTTGGTTTAGCTGATTTGAATGGAATTATTATTTCATCACTGCAGACCTTCAAATATCAAACCAATTTGAGTCTGAAAATTAGCACATGGAAGGCAGTCCTATTCAATTATTAATAACCAGGATATGTGGCACAAAAAGAGATGAAAGAGCAAAAACTGTGTGACATAATGTAATGAACACACGGCAGACCCTTCCACACATTCATGCTTTTCAGCATCTTGCTTTTATTCACTGGGTGCTCTTCACACGCACCTGAGGCTTTCCAGTCACCAGCCAAACATACACGCCAACAACAACACAATCTCAGGACCTAATACAGATTTTAAAGCCGGCGAGGCACGATTGCAGACCCCTTGAGCAGGAGAGGGAATCAGCCCCGACCGTTGGCATCCCCAGCCCATGGCCTAGCGGCAGGGGCGTGTTGGTTCAGAGGGCCGCCCGCGGATCCACCGGTGGTGGTGATGAGGTGTGTCTGGGGGCCACCCGTGTGTCAACCGGCGGTGGTGCAGCAGTCGTGGCAGTGACTCCCAGGTGGCTTGGCAGTGGAGGTGAGGCTGGTCTGGCCAGCACGCCGACTTAGGCTTGGCAGGACCCTCGCGCCCCTCGAGCTCTGTCTCCGGCTTATGAGGTCCCTCGCGTGCCTCGTCCTCCACCTACGGCTGGTGAGGTGAGTGAGCAGGTGGTGGGCCCGGCAGTTGCTCAACGGCCCTCCTCCGGGGAGCAGGAATGGGTGAAGGCCCCTGCTGGGCACCAGCCAGTCCACCTGAGGAGTGGAGATGGTTGCGGAGGCAGGCTGCGTCCTGGCTGGCCTCAACCTGGGGGCCGGCATGGGCGCCGGACCAGTATGGACCGCAGTTGCTGTGCAGTCGAGGGTCGCGGGTGGGAGTGGCGGCAGTGTAGGCCAGGAACTGACCCGAGCTGCCAGACTCACGATCAGCTGCACCTGATGCTCGGATCGGTCCTACAGTTCTTCCCACCAGGAGTGAGGCATGCTCCAGCTGCATGGCCGCCAGCTGGTGATGACGCTTAGATCCACTGACCGAATTCCACATTCATACCAACTTCATACTATCTAGAAAAAAGACATAAACAGGTACTGCCACTGTAGAAGAAGGAAATCACCCATGACAACTCACAAAACATCTGCTCACATCTTGTTTAATTCAGTTGTGTACATCCACAAAGAGCAGCAGGTCAGCTGATCACAGCCTGTACATTTAGAAAGTCTGCTGGTGCTCTCAATAGAAAGTATTGTTCCCCCCACCTCCTGAATCCCACTTTAACCTCTTCCCTACTCATTTCCCTATTTAGAAGCAATGTAGGCAACAGAAAATAGGGCTTTTTTAAAAATTTTCCTTTTCTTCTCTGCTCATCTTTTGCCTAACTGATTCAAGCTTAGTACCTTTATTAGAATTAAAATTTAGACTTAAATAAAGTCAGTATTCCTATTTGCTAATATTATTTTATTACTACATTTATAAAAATAGGTGGCAGAATTGTCCTTCAAGGAGCTCCTTTTTACTTTCTTACTTCAGAACCAGTACTTTTTCACTTTTACTTGAGTAAAGAAGTTGAATCTGTACTTCAACATTTACTGGAGTATTCTTTTACACTTTCTTTTACACACTATCTGTACTTCTACTTAAGTACATAATGTCTGTACTTTTGCCACCTCAACAGTCAACTCACCGGACATTAGGACGGTTAACTTATATTCTCAACAGTTTTGGATTTGTTTTGGGAACTTGACCATGTGTTTGTTTCAAAGAGACACAAGCAGTACTGCCCAAAGTGTGACCTGCACAGCCCCGTCTGCTCAGTGTCTTCCTCAGTCATTATAGTTACCACGACTGCTGCAGAAGCACTAAACTACTGTGAACCAAATAATTAAATCGAGCTGGGACTAAGCAATAAGCTAATGAAGATTTTTCATTACCAAATTATATAAATAAGTGTACTTTGTATGTTATATTACTACTTACACATTTATAGAATATAGTTTTATAAAATTAAAGCCTGATTGTCCCAACAAGGCGTCAATATTGAATTGTAGTCATCAGTTGCCGATGTCCTTTGTCTTGTTATGTGTCCTGGCATGAAAAAGGTGTATTAAAATCATACAAGAAACCCCACCTTGAGAGGGAGAGGCTTCCTCTGTTCACTTGTCTGCTCCCCACACCCTCATACATTGCTGTAGTTCTCTTGCTGGGCTCCACCTTGCCAAGGAGTCTGAATGATGTCCTGGCTCATAAAAATCCCAACTACACTTGTAAACATCGCTTGTGCTAAAACGTGTAGTAATCTGGTTGCTATAGCAAACAAAGCCAGACTGAAGTGCTGTCTGACAACACGATGCTCACAGCAGGTGAGGAAAAAGTAGAAAATTTTAAAAGCACAGAGGGACTCTTATTTAGTGGCTTGGCGAATGCAGGGCAAGAATCTGCACACAGCAACGAGCTCTGCCAGCTAACATTCTCCACACCGACTGCAATAAAGATGACAGAAACACGGAAAATTCAACAGTCTTCCTGTCAGCCATAATCCAGTAAACTGCACCTATTGTCTTGTTACTTACTACTGAGTATTGCCTTAGGATACCTGTAGAAAAACTAAATTAAGTATGCAGGCTTCTCAAGAGAAAAACCCGTGGCTACTGCACACATTTTCTAAGGACATTTTCCCTTTGTAAAACTAACAGCCATGACCCGCTCAATCCGAAGAGCAAACTATAAACCTTTAACAGTCACATCATAAGCCAACAAGGGAATTCTGTCCGGTTACAGAGGCAAGCAAAGGGTGGTTTCAATTTTCTCTTGAAGATGTGTGATGGACATTAGGCCTGTCACAACAGCAGGTTTTCACAACATCCTTACCATGGTGAAAATCCTTCATAGTAGCAGCAGTTTTGTGATATGCATTTGAATTAGGAAATTAATAGAATGAGCTGAATTTGTCTCTTGCCCGAGTATATAAGGGAAATCTCCGCAGAGTCAAACCTGTGAAAACAAGAAAGAGGAAGTTAAGTTTAAATGTATTATTTATTATTTCAATTATTTAAGTATTTATATATTCACCTTTTGCCCTTTTAACTTGCATCCTTTCTGTAGAGGAGGGGGTGAGCCTCAGCTAAACCTCCCTGCCCAGGTGGAGTGTCGGATATGGCGACAGCAACCAAACCCCCATTGCCAAATTACTGGAGCCAGCATCGTGGCAACAGGATGCCTATTTTCCCTTATCCAACTCTAAATTCTGATTCTTCTTCCAAGTCCCGAATCAGTAAAAAAAAGAAAAACAACACTCCAACACACATCAAAAACTTTTGGCATGTTTTTCTCCAAAGAAAATTCAGTTTTGCCCTTCTCTAAAATATAAGATTAGGGTAAAGTTAACAATTACGATGGCTTAGACCTCAGAGGGTTAACTAATACTGAAAGGGTAACCAGATGTACTGATAAAGAAGATACAAGGCCTAACATCTGCTATCCATACAGGGTCAGCTGAAGAAAAACTAGTGGAAGCAGGTGAAGGAGAGCTAATGTGTACTGTATGAGAGAATTCATATCTACTGTGATTTAACCCTCAGAGACCCTACAAAGAAATCAGAGAAAACCCGAACAATCATATGTCACCCTGTGAGCAAGCGCTTTGGCAAGAGTGGTAAGGAAAAAAATCCCTTTTAACAGGAAGAAATCCAGAGTTGGGAGGGTGGGAAATCATAATCCTCTTTAGCCTTTCTCCAACATATAACATCACCTATGATGACTTACACCTCAGAGAACTGTGTTGTCCACTGAACATGTCCTTGTATGTTTTTAATTCTACCAAATGTTTGCTTGTGGATTTCTAATATTCACTTAATATAACTATTTTACTTTTTAAATATCACAACTAAGATTATCATAGTTAAAAACATTCAAGTGGGCAAACTAAAAAAAGCGCATTCTGTTTTTAATGACATTTCACACAATATGCTACCTTTTTTCAGAAGTGGGGTGGTAAATATGCACCATTTAAGCACTTAAAATGTGCATTTGATCTTCTTAATAAGTTCTAGATTGCCTGCAGCCACTGGCAAACCCGTAGAGTATGTGGCGCATTTGAAGTTGATACCACTACACTTGCATCATTGTAATGTTATGAGACAAGTCCATGTGACTCATCTGAGACATACAACAAAGCTCTTATGTGAAGCTGAAATCAGGTTTTCTGGATACGTTGAAATGCTAATGCAGTGCATTATGGGTATTAATAGAAAATATTAGGAACAGGAGAAAAATTTGTAGGGTGTTTACCCACCTTAATACTCAACTCATGACTTCAGCCATTAGTTGACCTGGAATAACATGACAATTGATCTAATTACACCGAGCTCGTAAGAAAATAGAACAGTTTATTTAATATAACATTGTAACATGTTGAATTTAAAAAAGAGCTTTTTGAAAAGAGTTGATTATTTTCAGTTTAATATTAAATTCACCTTAAAGTAAATCAGTAACTTGACTTGTTCATAGAATGTCAGCAATTATTAACCCTGATAAAGTACTGTATATGTTTTATACCTCAACCTCAAATTCATAAGAACGCTACCAGGCAAGTAACCAGGAAATTATTATGCTAAACTGCAGTCAAAATAATGCAAAAATCTGTCCTGGGGTGTTTGGTGAACAGCAGACTGTATGTAGTAAAGCTATATGCAGAGGTAATGCATCTCCCTGTGCAGCATGTTAGAGGTCATATGTTACCATACTGCCACATCAGCAGAGGATATGAATCCAATCCAGCCGTCAATATCCATTCATAATTCATGCAATTTCTTTGCCTTTTGTCTTTTCATGGACTCTGTGGTCTTGTGATGTGATTGACAGGGAGAGTTCCTATGAGTGCATATCTGAGACTACGAGTGCCTCATGGCTCTGGATTGTGCAACAGAATCGCCCGCGAACTACACAGTCCATACCATGAGGTTTGGCCAGCAGTCTGAGGACAAACTAGCAGTCTTGCATTTGTGGTTACGTCATGGTGACGAGTGTGAAAGCTGAAAAGACAAGAGAAAGAGAGCGAGCGATTAAGATGCAGGGTAAATTAAGAAAGGGAGAAAGAAAAAACAACACAGAGAGGAAAGTTGGCTGTAATTTGCACACTCTTTCTTCCATAAGGGCATTGTACAATGGTTTTATGACAACTGAGGTAAAACTGGAAATCCTTGAGGGCAAGCAAAGGAGAGGAAAAGGCAAAGGTGGCCGTGCGTTGGAACTCCCAGGTCAAGAACAAGCGGGGATTTCGCAAAGCAGATGGACAGAAGCAGATGTAAATGTTGGCCAACACTTTTTTTTGAAGGATTCTACTTACTCAAAGAAATATTGGATCTCTGCAGAGTTTGTCTGTCAGTGGGAGAGCAGTGGGAACTGGGAGGTATGCAGACTATTTTTTATTTTTTTTGCAAAACGGTGGAAGTGGGATAGCAGCTGAAGCTGTCCATTGCCCATGAATCAGGCTGAGGCACCGTGAAGAAGTGGCCCTCACTGGAGCCAGATGGGCCCTTGGCTCGACGCTGGACAGGATGAAGGAACACACAAACACACACACCGAGCAGGGTAGGAACAAACGGCCCCTTGTGCTCGCTGCAGATACTGATGCAGAAAAGCAGGCTAAAGTGCCCACGTATACAGGGTTTTATATAATCGATTCATAACCATATATGCATATATATGCAAGTAATTACTAAATTGTATGGAACTGCCACAAAACTGCTAAAAAGCAGAAATAAACAGTTTGTCCGAAAATACATAAAAACATTAGCTACACATATCAATACTAGTTTTCTGATAAAAATGCATTCAGATAACAGCGCTTTTATTTTTTTAGCCAGCTAATGCAAATAGCATCAGTTAACTAACTTGTGTAATTTTATTAGAAACAAAGATTTAGATCACACACACAATTTCAAGTAAAAGATAACTTCTTTTGTTATTTCCATTCCATCTTTGAATTTGAAGATATTGATAGAAAGGCAAACGTATGTGAAGTGTTTTCATGAACACTGAAGTTTGTAAGGTTAGCGAAACTGTGCTAGTTAACATTAAATGACATGCTGTGTCGTGGCTAGCTACAAAACCATGGTTAGCCTATTATAAACAGTTGCATAGAGAAGATGTAGGGTTAAATTACAAATGACAGATATTTTTTTAAAGTTACGGAAAGTTCTGATCGTATCCATAATATGAAGTTATTATTGTATAATTTGGATAAGGTGAAAAAAAAACTGATTGAAAGAAAATAGATGGATGGTTGCAGTCCACACTGAAATCCTAATGGACAGTGGTTTTTACACTATCAGAACAGAAACACTGTCTAGAATGGCCTTTTAAAAATGTACCTTAAAGGCTTGCTACACATTAAAGTGCTTATAAAGGCTGTAGAGTCCTCAAATGGCAACTGAATAGTTTTTGATAGCTATTCAAAAAACAAGGGACAAAGCATTACACCATGTAGGTAAGAGTCTCATCCAGTGCTGTGGAGGCTTGGACCCAGAAACAGTTGCTATATTCTCACTTATCAAATTGATAAAGTATGTATTTCTATGTGCACTATATGCTGTTCCTGCTAAACGCTGCTAGCAGAGAGCCATAAAGTTATAGCTAACATGTGCTCATTTTTTAAGCAGAGATTTTACTCAACCAGACACACAATTACTTAAAAGAAACAAACTTCAAGTGGAGTTTTAAAAAAAAAATCCACATTCAATTAAATTTAAAAGGTGGGGTAAGCATAACAAAGACAAGTGAGGGAGCAGAGAGCTGTAAGTAGAGAAGATCCTCTGCCCTCAGATCATTTCAGCAGGTCACTCTTTCAATGAGGCCTGAAAAGTGTACTTTTGCTACAATGAATGGTTTCCTAAAGCCCATCAGCTCTCTCTGGCTGACTTAACTTAGACAGACAGTAACTGAGCTCAACCCAATTTATGGGCCACAGAAGACATGGGTCGAGGATAAAAAGCCACAGTTTAGCGACTAAGATCATTATTCAGTTTTATGTGATGGATTTCCCTTAAGTCTTTTTCTTAACATAAAAAAAGGCCACAATTTAAATGTTCATTAAATAATTTGCATTGATTTTTATTCTGTACCAAAAAATGGGTTAAGAGTGAAACCTTCCATAGTTTAAACACAAGTAAGAAAAAAATTATTTTCTAAGTCTATCTTAATGAAATCTTCTTTTATAAAAAAGAAGGAAACAACAGTAAAGTACACAGAATATATTTTAAATCTTTATACACTGCATTAATTTGGAGAGTGCTTGAATAGAATATTTTCCCTGGGAGGTCTTCAGATTCAACATATCAAAACAAAACACACAAACCAAACTGACCACTGTTTGTACATGAAGAAAAATAATCGCTCCATAAACATCTGAGGCCACTTGTGATCATGTTCATAAACATTTCCATAATTTTATCCACTGACCTCACAAAAATCCACAGGCTTGTGCCAACGGTTTCATACAGTGACAGCTAATCATAAGCTGCTTTGACATATGGCCGCCCCGACATCGATCAGATTACTGTGGCAGGATTTGGTTTTTGTGGTATTGGCTAGCCAATAAATCCAGTCCTGGTGAAGGCAGAACACAAGGCTGTAATTATTAACAGATAGAAAACTCAACCTGTGAGCCATGCTGAGCACATGCTCAGCCTACAAGACAGAAAACTACAGAAAGTGTGTCAAAGACTAAAACTGAAATCATGCAACACCTTCAGATGCAACAACACAGACAGAATTGGAGTGTTTGGTGATTTATCTATAAATGCAATAAAAATATAATAAGTCAAACAAGAAAAACTCAGTTAGGTTGATTAAAAAACAAACAAACAAAAACAGTGTCCTAGATTTCAGTTAAAATTGTGAAAAGAAAAATTATGATTGAAAGCAGTTTAAATTTTGTTTCTGATAAATAAGTTGTTAAGAATGAATAGTCACCCTGTTTCATTTTACAAATGCAAATGGAAAACAGATTAACATTTGTTCATAATTGTTCTTTTGGCAGGTCTTTTAACTCAAGTCTAAAGTAAGGAGGCAGCCTTATAATGACAGCAATACGAAATCCATCTGTAATCAAAACAACTGAAGACACGCGATTGTGCAGCACATCCACTGAGTTGTAACCTCCTTAAAACTTACTTGATATCAGCATTATCCAAAGCCTGCTGCTGCCGGCTTCCTAAACTACATTTACTACTCAACGCTGACCTCTGCTGGCCACTTGATGTAAAACAACTTGAATTCACAGCAGCGTCACACAATCAGGGGATGGATCTAGATTCTTTTTTTTAGGGTGGCATGGAAATCAGATGGGCTGACAAAATCAAAGCCAGGTGAGATAATGTAACATATTCAGTTTTAAAATTCAAAGCATCAATCCTAGCTTATTTTAATAAACAAAACTGCAAAACTAGGGTAGTGCTCAGGTTGGCAACAGATTATTTTAGGGTGGCACATGGCACCACAGTAGATCCACCCTGGTGAACGTATCTATACATTGCATGCTGTCTTGGATAGCTGGGATAGGCTCCAGGCCCTAGGGGCATTTTGGAAAATACATGGATCGATGGATACGTTCACAGATATATTCTAAGGGGTTCTGACAGGAACAGATACTTTAAAATACAGCTCTGTTGGAGTTTTTCTCTTTTTTTTGTCATGTTGTGGAAGCAGTTTTAATGTTTTATTCTGTTTGTTTTATTAGTTTGCATTTATAGTTGAATGTTTTTATATAATGTTGCATGCTTTTATTTTGAAAAGTTACCACTTCAAACTCACATTTCCCTAATCAAGGAAATTATCAACAAGTGCTCAGTCACTTTATAAAAGAGGGAAGTCACAATCAAGGGGGCAGATACACAGCACAGCAAGAGGAAGGAACGAAATTGACATTACAGACAGATGTCGAGGAGACCTGGGATTGGCTACCAGAGTTGGCAAAAGTACAGACAATCTGTACTTAAGTAGAAGTACAAATACTACTGCTAAAAAATAAAGCTGAATTACTGATTCAACTTCTTTACTCAAGATAAAGAAAAAAAGTACAAACTCTGAAATCTCCTGAAAGTAGGGAAGTAAAAAGTAGCTCTTTGGAGGACATTTCTATTTTTGTGCAAAGCTAACTAAGCCTTGTGCTATATTAACATAATGATAAAGTAATATCAGTAGAGAAGAGTGGGAATACAAGCTTTAGTCTAACTTTTTAAAATTCTAATTATATTCAGCTTGAATCTGAAAAAAAAAGAAGGGAAATAAAAAATATATCTGTTTTTGTTGCCTACACTGTAGAGGGGTTTAACAGTCAGGGGTTAAAGTGGATTCAGCAGGTGGGGGAACCCTAAAATTGGTTGTGATGGCTCAGTGTGGGGAAAAAGAATCATAACTCACAATAATTTCTATTGAGAGCTCCAGTATGTTTCTTAGTGTACAGGCTGTGATCAGCTGACCTGCTGCTCTTTGTGGATGTACACACCTGAATTCAACCAGATGTGACCAGATGCTTCACGGGTTGTCATGGGTGATTTCCATCCAACACTGGCAGTACTTGTTTATGCTGTCTTTATAGTGTACCCTATACAGTTGGTATGAAGGTGGAATTCGATGAATGGATCTAAGCATCATCAGCTAAAATTTGTATGAGTCTCTGCTACACTTGATGTAACCTACCTCTGACCATGAAACCACAGCCGCTGTGCACCAGTCACACAATGTTCTTTATTTTAAACCCACCCCTGCAGAAAACCTGTTTGTCCTGCACTAACCTGCAGAGGAGTTTGCAGCCTTTAAAAAACAGTTAGCCTACCTCAGTTTGTTTTGCAGCAGGTTTCACAATATGAAAAAGCATAGTGTCACATGTACAGACCCAATATCAGATTTAAAAACATGCCACTGACTAACCAATAAGTGCCATGCAGTCTGTTGACATCTCATTTTAGAAGCGCCTCAGATTGCTTGGCATTCTGGCCGCGTAGGTACTAAAACAGTACCTGGTGCCAGGTAATACCACCTAATGAAAAACCCTAACCCTAGTAAAAAGATTTTTTGAAAACACCAAATAGGGTATACTATTTTTGACCTCTTAACAGAATTTGCATTAGTATTAACATTTAAATAGTAATACATTTTCTTCTGATTTGCCTTTTATTATTTAAAATGTATATATTAAAAATGCCTCTGCATCTTATAAAGGAAAATTTAACCTGTGAGACTGTATAGAATACCAGCCTTAAGAATCTCATCCAACATGAAGCCTTACAAACACCGCAAGAGTTATGAACAGAACTGATTCTCCAAATGAGAAAAAAACCATTTTTCTCACTACTGCACCTCGCAGTATCCACCAGATAATGCACCCCCTCTGTTTACATACCCCCATTATCTCAAAGCAGGGTAGATTGTCATCCAATAATCCCACTAGGTGGCAGTAGTAGCCTGCTGTTGACTTCAGTTGATGAACCCATTAACCCCCACTTTCCACCCCAGAGCAAGAGAATCCTCAAGCTCCCAGCACTGTAACAGAGATATGAGCCTGTCTCATGCTGTTTCAACTCTGACATGCTGTGCTGCCAGACTAGACTATGAGATAGTTATGTATGGATGTGCACGTCTGTAAATATGTGAGTATGTCTGAGGGATGAAGTAAGTTGTCAAGAGTCCACCACAGTTTCCCTTCCTAGCTGCTTAAAGCATGCAAAACCTCCACACCTCCTCTCTGCATATTGCTGGTTAGAGCTGCATGTATATGTGTGTTTCTGCTGTCTCCTGGGCGCTGCCACTCTGCCCAGACTACTAATGCTCTACCTGCTCCTCATTAGAATGTCCCGCTTGAGTTTAGCCATCTGCACCAGCTGGTTGGATAACCCTCTGCCAAGCGTTTGATGTCATTGAGGATCTTGACGAGGTGTACTGCCGCCAAACTACAAAGCAAAAAGACCTTTTTGCTTTGTAGTTGTTGTTTTTTTTCCCATTTTTTGAAAAACCTGAGAAAATTCTCAATGTTTTCATCTGGCAGGCTCACAGGGGGCCAAGGTGGGTTTGGATGGCATGAGTCACAGGTACTTCACTGAGGTTTGCACAGATTGGACAGCCTGAGACGCACTTGTCTTGGCAGATGCTTTAACAGAGGGTGGGAGAGGTGAGGCGGCGTAAAACAGAGAGGAGGGGAAACTAGACAGAATGTACAAAATGCGTCCCTCTCGGTGGGTTTCAGTGGATTTTACAAAATCAACACCACAAAAATTATTAAATGTTTTTCAAACTCCATGTTTTTATACTTGGGGTACTTTGCATGTTTCACTAGTTTAAATTAATGCCTCTTTAATCTATGCAGCTTCTCAATTCATTCTCTGTCTGAAACTCTTATTATAGTGGTGAACTTGTTTGAAGCATGTTTATCAAAGGCGTATCAAACTGGTTGCCAGTCTGTCACAGGGCTAACACAGAGAGACAGACATCCAATCACACCTAACAATTAGAAAAACGAATTAACCCAACTAACAGGATGTCTTTGAGCTTTGTTAGGGTGCTGAAATACCTCGAGAGAACCTACAGACACAGGGAAAACATACAAACTCCACACAGAAAGGCTCTAGCCTGATGGTAGATTTGTACACTGCTGACCCCCATTCCACCATGCCGTCCTGACATGACTATAAATTCAGCACTCACATTGGATAGTCTATTTGCTATCTGTAATTTCTTCAAGATTTACTAGCTCAGAATGTCTTGAAACACCTTTAGATCAATGAAATTAAGCTAATGGCAACCTTGTTTCAGTCAGTACCACTAAACATAAAGAAGACGTTTTATTTTCATCCACATCCACCATATTTTGTGGGAAGACTGTGTTCTCCAAACTCTCTGCTCTTCCACATGGATACCCAGAGTAAAGGCATGGATGACAACAGATGAGGCATTGGTTAAGTCAGATGCAGTGTGAATTGGACGTAAATTTGCAAAGTGGCTTGCAGATGTGCAGCAAATGTGTGCAGGCTGAAGCATCTGAAATAGTGGGTCCTACAAGAACTCGACTCCACGGCGTGCCGGATATGCTAACATTTTTGTAATTAAGGACTGTAAATTGCTTCTTTCATAAACACTGTCCTTGTTACTCTTGATACTTCAAGTCCACAATTTCCTAGAAAGTAGTTCCTGTGAAACGTGCTCAGTTTCAATTGTGAGGATTATGCGAAAGAACTATTTCTTTCTGAAGTCAAGCGGCAGTTTAAAACTAATATAACCAGCTCCGTACCTGTTCTCTTCCCCTCTAATAAAAAGATGAGTTATATGGATTTAGCTTCAGTACAAAGCATTCCCTGGTGGGTTTTCACCCTCCCGTATCTGGATCAGCGATTCCTCTGCCCAGAATAACAAACAGTGAGTGGCTATTCGGGCCTGCTCTGATGTCAGGCTGGCCTGTGAGGCAGGCAGAGACGTCTACTGTCGTTGCTTTCGGATGCCTGCGAGGTGGGTAAACATGTGTTTGGAGATACTGGATACGGGCAAATACATTCACAGGCACAGGCTGACACATGGCTGAGCTAATCCTGCTCTCAGTCTCTTCATCTGCCCCTCTCACCCTCTCTCTCTCCCTCCCCTGGCTCACCTCCTCTTCCTCTTCTCTAGCATCATTTCCCACACTGAAAAACAAAACTACATAAACCTGAGGATCTAAATCAGGAGCCAGAGTGAGAAGAGGGGAGGAGGATGAGAACAGTGCTTTAAACACGATGATGAAGCCCTTCACCATCGTGAAGGGCTTCTTAAAGCTGGCAGCTACCATAGTGGTCCACTGAAACATAAAGATAAATGAATTGTTGGCTTATCTCTTCATTCCTCCCCTCCTCCATGCCTGCTCTCTCTCACTTTCCTACAGCTACTCTCTTTGTCAACGTTGTCTGCTTGCAGCATCTCTGTCTTCCTTTCTGCACTCTCTCTTACCTCGTTCCCATCGCCCCCATCTGTCTCTTAAATCCTACCCTTCCTCCACTCCAGCGGGTTGTGCTGATGTGTAATGCTGACCCACTTTATCTGACAAGCAGCGAATAAGGAAAAAATGGCTAAGGGAGAAGGAAGATGGAAGGACTTTACGTCTCTCCTCTGCTCCCCACTGCCACTGCTGTCCCACTGTGCTTTGTTTAAGGTAAATATTATTGCAGCAATGCTCATAGGAAGAACTTCCAGCCCAGCCGCCCCTGACTTTCACCTACCATCCCCATCAAAACCTCTCTCACCATAAATTAAAATATTTCTCTATAAACATATCTCTCATGCACCCTCCTCATCTTTCTGGTACTCAGTATGCTTAACCCCCACATCGTGCCACTTCGGGCTCCATAACTCCCCCACAAGCTTTTTCATCGTCACCCTTATTTTTTTTCCAACGTTCACCCTAAATATGTTCCACCATCTCCATACTTGAACTCTCACATCCCTCAGTCTGCTCACACGCTCATGAGCAACATCACTCGCAGCCTACGTAAGGTATCGCTTTCAGCATGACACGAGCCTGAAATGCACGTAGTCACATGATCAGATCGACATGCTCAGCTACGAATGTGCATGTCACTCATGTGCCTGGGTAGTATTTTTGAGAACAGCAGAAACAGCAAAAATGGCCCGAGTACACCGAGACAACTTGCACTTGAAATGACTGATTTATCACAGCAGCAGAATACACTTACAAGTTTGGCATCTAGGCTCAAAGGACATTTGATACTCCCCTGCAAATATGATACACTGGACTAACACCACATAAGTATGTACTTATGATGGTAAGAGTCTACAGGTGGATGTTGGGTGGCGGAGGGGTTGAGAAACCTGGCAGCAATATTAATTAAGTAGACTGGGAGATACTTAAACTATAATAAAAACTAAACTAAGTGTATTTTTTGTATTAAGCAGGCTTTAGAGAAAAATGAACTATTTGATACTTACAAAAATAATGAAACAGACTAAACATATACATCAGTCATCCTAGTTATAGTTTTTTATGATTTGGTCAAATTTGTCATCACAATCAGCATCAGAATGCTTTGGCACATATGCTTCCTGAACCAGGGATGTCTACATCGCTGTGACTAAGATATCAGTACTGTGTACTGTACCAACCACATTATAATAACAATTAAACATGACTCTAAAAGTAATAAGAGAACAAACTCAGTCTGGAAAGCATAAGTGAATCTGATCTGCAGTCAAAACTTAATGAAAACAAAAAAACTTTAATGACTTCGGTGTATGATATATGGCATATGGTATGTGAGAAGTGTGGGGCATGTTATGGGTGTATGGAGTGCAGTTCAGCTTGAGTCACTTGCATGACCTAACTCACTAGCTTCACTCTATTAAGAAGACTCACTTTGTAAGAAAGGAGTGAACAGCGAATGTCATTCTGCCTGATTTATAATGAGCTTATGCTGCTGCTGTACCAAATGTGTCTCATTTTGTAGGTATTTGACATAGTCAGAGGGAACACTTCTACCATGTCAAATGTTGAAGTCATAGTCTGCGTCAGTGTTAATGAACCGATGTGATGAAATGCTAAAAAATGTTCAGATTTGATTCTGTCTGTCTGCACTTGTATAAAACATTTTTCTTTAATAAAGAGCCTTTGAGGCCTCCTCTTATTTGGCATGAGATTTGTTTGGGCAGCATGAGAGCGTGAGACTGAGAGACTTGGCAAACCTTAACGATGTACTGTCCAATCTTGTGCATATGGCAAATATGGCACATATGGTGTGGCTCTCCTTGTCACTGTCATGGGTACGTTCAAATGAAGCCGTGAAAAATATTCACATAAAAGTGAACATTCTGAGCAACAGAATACCATCACTTTAACAGACTGACAATATGAGCAATGTTACATATCCTTCTAGAAAGCGGCATAGTGTATGTTAGGATAGACGTATAGAGTATAGGTGGAACTTCGCATGTATTTAACACATTAGGTAGAAGCAATTTGTGGTTCCTGGTTTCATTTTTTTTGACTGATGTAGGTTATGGTACAGTAGCAGTTCAGCACAAATGCTCACTCTGCCACATGATATGCATGCGAGGACAAAACAGCACTGCTGGATCATACTGGAGGCTGAAATCTGAGAACAGCAGTGTAGGAGTGAAGCATGCTAAGTTAAAACACATCTTCTCCATGTCTTTTCTCCCTCCTTACTTTTAACAATACAGTTTAACCCGTAGCGAAACATGCACTTTCTCAGTTTATCTAAATACCAAAAAGCAATCAGAGAATATGTTAAATAACCTAGTAGTAAGATATGTACATTGCTTCTTGAAAGGAGTCGCGGCGCTTCACTTGTCTCACATTTTACTGATTTTACAGGCTTTATTCCAAAATGGAAATTAAAAGTTAATTTTTGTTTCAAAACTACAACACCCCATAATGACAAACTCGCTCAGATTAGCTGGGCCGCTCTAGGAAGAGTACTGGTGGTTGCAAACTTGTATTATTATATGAATAATGGAGGCAACTGTGCTCATTGGGACCGTCAATGTTGCAGAAATGTTTCTGTCCCTCAATGAAATCTTGTTTCAGAGGTCTACAGACAAGTTCTTGGACTTTACGGGTTTGTCTGTGCTCTGACATACTCTGTAAACTATGGCACCTTATACAGGCAGGTATGTGCCTTTCCAAATCATGTCCAACTGAATCAGGTCTTAGAAACATCTGACAGATGATCAGTGGAAAGAGGAAGCAGCTGAGCTCAGTTGTGAGTGTCGTCGCAAAAGGTGGTGAACACTTTTGTACAATTTTCAATAAATTAGCAAGAATTTCAGGCAAACTTTGTTCACGTTGTCATTTTGGAGTATTGTGTGTCGAAATTTAAGATGAAAAATGAATTTAATTCATTTTGGAAAAATGCATAAAAACTGTGGAACAAGTGAAGTGCCGTAAATATGGATGCCCTGCATATGTTTGCTATGTTCTGTCATGAACAATATATGGCTGTATGAGATTTGTAAATCTTTTTTTAAAATTTATATATTTTTTAATTTAACAGTTTTACAACTTTTAAGGAATTGGGGTTGTAGTTGCTGGGTGTTTGCAACATTTGCAATACCAACATAATGCAATGACATAGGTTCGAGCTTGTGCTGAAGCAGCATGTGCCTTAAAATATTTAATAAAGCTTTACTATAAGGAAAACATGGCAAATGCACAATGCAAACAAGGATAAAAAAAATCATACAGTTAGTATTTGCATTACTTTATGTACTTTACAGTAGAACATACGGGTAATTTAGCAATTTGTCTTTGTTCTTTTCCACGTCTGTGCTTTCAGGAGTCCCCACAGATCAAATCAACAGGGACAACAACAGGAGAGGGCAAGCAGGACAGGGAGAGAAAAAAATGAGTCAAGAGGATTTAAGGTGCATCTGAAGAGAGGGATGTAATTCATATGGGTGGTGGGCAGAAAAGCACGTGGCAAAGCTGCCTCTCTTCCTCTATGAATATTTCATACAAAGGACTAAAACCAGCGTCGCGAACTCTGAAAAAGTGTGACAGCGGAAAATGCTCGGAGGAGAACAGCTTACAACAGCCATCTAGAAGCAAAATGAAGGGAGGGCTGCTACTCTGAAAGACATCTTAGAGAGGGAGGAATAAGGAAGAAGAGAGCACGTGAGTGTGTAGTAGCATGGCACGGGCTGAGTCACCGCAAAGGGTACTCTGAGACACTGACATCTCTATTATCAGCAACCCCAGAAGAAATAAAAGGGAAATATCAGTGTGTTTCTGAAAATCACATGCTTTTGTTTATTGGCGGTGGTTTTCTTAGGAAAATAAGAATTTTGCCTATCTTTGTGAAGATGTTTGTGCCTACAGAATGTGCAGGAACACACATGGTAGCACTTGCACACACTTGTGGGCAGGCCCATTGAAATATTGATGGAAGCATTCCCCTTGCCGTAATGAAAAATCATCCTCCGATAAATGTTTCATCCCTCTTGATGCATCACCTACCCATTTTTAACAGATGAGGCAATTCGCTGCAGAAACACAAACACTGGGGAAATGGGTCGCAATTTGTTGCCCTCTGCATTCAGCTGAGAGGGACAAGCTGGGGGGCTGGCTTTAAAACCAAAGAGAGTACAGGAGCAGTGCTTTAAATCAAATTCTCACCCCAATTAGTCTAATTTAATAGTCTTTTTAAGATTATTTACTACCATCCATCCTACAGAGGTTGTTCAGGAAGACACAAAGATGTCCATGTAGACGAGATTAATTTAAATACAAAACTGCTGTTGTTGGAGGCAACAGACATTTAATCTGGTTCAGAAATCACAGCTAAATATTAAAATCTAATGCTTAAAATCCCGGGCATTTTCCCCCCTCTTAAAAAGGACAACTGTTACACAACATACACTGTAAAGGAATAAGCGGTATCAACACAACAGCAGAACCTTTATAGACGAGATTGCAGGGCAGTCAAAGATGTGCAGAGCTATGAATGGGAGGTGTGGCTGCTTCTGAGAACTAGGAACTTAACTGCCGGAGTTGGAGCGTATTGAAAAGCCATCCTCAGAGGTAAACTCTATCTGTTTACTATACAATGCACCGCACCATTTTTAGCAGAAACCTGATCATGTTGGAAGGCATGAAAACTTTCAATCAAACTTTTGCCTACTGCTTATATTGTGTCAACTTAAAAGCACACATAGGAAGCTGCAGCTTATAATTTCTTTGTAATGATGCTTCCAAACAGTGTCGCATCATTTGAGAGTGAGTCAGGAGTGATTTCATCTCTTGGAAATGACAAATGCGTCAGGCAAAGCAAACCTTCAATGAAGATTCAAACCCCCAGACAAATGAGTCTTTTCCCAAAAGGATACAGTATGTGTCTGATAATTGATTCCTCTCTTAAGAGTTGCTTTGCCACAGCATTATATATTACCCCAAGGAAAGCACAGAAACTAGAGTTGAATTCAAGCTCTGTGACTTGAATGCCCTCCCATCATTGCATGGGAATGTTTAATACCCCTTAGATGTTGAAGCTAACTCAACCTCTAGAGTCTGAAGATAATAAATAAATATATACAGACAGCTAGCCTGTGTAAAAAGTATATGGTTCCTTTCAGGGTGAACCTCCAACCCACTGACCCATTTTATACCATACCAATGGCCCATGGCTGAGCCATGCAATGCGGCATCTGCTGTTCTGCTCACAGCACCTGCTTGCCTATATCTGCACTCTCTTCATATCCTATTTATATATATATATATATATGTATGTATATACGTGCGCATGTATCTCGCATGCCACATGTCCGCTAAAGTGCAAACGCTTTGGCTGAAGTTTGCACGCAAGCTGTTTCTAATGTTCAACTGCTCTAATAATGTATGAACAGTTTAACTTGAGTAACAAGGGCCACACGCACCCTCCCCTCTGTGAACACCGGCTTCCACTGATATACAGTGAGTGAGTGATTGTCCACGGCCTGATATGTCATCTAAAGCATGAAAAATCGCATGAATGTTTTGATTGTTCTTGCATGGTGTGGCTGGGCGTGGCTGCTCTGGGTTTGATTACAGCAGAGACTTGTTTGGGCTACATTTTGCTGCTCAGCGTCTGTAATTAGAAAAGCCTTTCTGCTCCCTCGCTCATTCAGCAAAGCGTACTGTAACTGGAACTCCTCTGGGCTATTTTCCCCAAACTCTTTCCAGGCTGTAAATGACTTGCAACTTGTTTGATTGGCAGCGCGTGAGAGCTCGTCATGGAAAGCAGGCCCGTTTTGTATTAAAATGCGCCCATCCTTATTAAGATTCAGAAAGGATTGGCTGATTCTGTCTTTATGGTACTCTCTGTCGCTTCATTGTTATTGAGCGAAAAGCCATTAAAGCTGGGCTAAGACTTGGCAAGCGTGCGGGATGCCGCCAATACAACTTCGCTGACATTGTCTGTACCCTTGATACATCAGCCGTTTTGCCGGTCTTGTGCTGAATGTTAGAAATATTGGAATTCAACTAATTTTCCATTGGCAAAGCTGAGACACTTTCCCAGCTGCAGTTAAACACAATACGATAGGTGAAACCGCTAAAATTGAAATGATAAAACACTTACAGCTGGTGTTCTTAGAGACAATAATATCAATCAGGAAGGATCCTAAAGGCTTGAATGGGGAAAGAGTCATGTCATTGAATTCTTGTACAATGTCCCTGTGTGTCAGGGTGCTGGGGGGAACACAACAGCAAAATGGCCTTACAGAATCCCTTTTAGCACTGCAGTCATGCTTATCCTAACAATCTCTGTGACTGTTGGAAGGTCAAAATGACAAGCACTCCAGGGAAGATCACCTGGTCCTTGAGTTTTTGAGGCTAAACTGTCTGTGCTGTGGTTAGTTAGTACTTTATTCATCAACAGCTGCTTCGCTTTAATAGCTAGCTAAGTCACATGCTCTTTGGCTGATCTCTGCTGATCACCGTAGTTCATTCAGGCCCGTGCTGGGCTGGTCACCAACACAAATACACTAATCACTGGTGTCAGTGGGCCATTGTTAGGCAGGGAAATGGTCTTCTTTATACTCCCCGGGTTTGTCCATGTACAATAATAAAAGAGGTGTCAATAAAAGATGCCAAAAAATCCTCTACAGTTAATAATTTTAAATGTTTATGGGTCAGAAGGTTTTAGGCATGATCATGTGCATAAGTCTGATCATGCTAAGACATTTGTTCTTTTAGTTTCTATAGAGGTTAATTTACAAATAAACATGCATGTAAATGTATGAACATTTTGCAAGATGTAGACTATTTATATCGTTGAACTGTTAAAACGCAATAGTTGGGAATGGGCTTGTTTAGGTGTTGCAGCACTTGCTAGTTTTGCAACACTCTAACACCAGTTGTGTCCAGCTCCAGGCCTCAAGGGCCAGTGTCCTGCAGGTTTTAGATATCACCTGCAGGACACCTGAATCAAATGATTAGTTCATCACCAGGCCTGAGGAGCCGGTACCGGTCGTTTGGTACTGGGCTGCGAGATTTGAGGCTCGGGTGTGAAATTTATGGTTTTCAGGGGTTTTATTGTTAACTTGGTTTCCCTGGGTCTTTTCCTGTGTTGTAGTTGTGTGTCTTATTTTGAAAGAAATATTTAAGCATTACCATAGCAATCAGAGAGCATTAAGGGGCAGAGAGGAGGATGTTATGCTCAATGTTGTTGGGGCATTTCAGGAGCACGCTGCAAATAAAGTTACACAATTACACAGTGAATTCGCATGTATTATAATATTTACAAAATACCGCAGTTTTTGTCTTGCTCGTATCATTTTATTTTGTTGTATTTATTTGCGACATCTTATACTGTCTGACATCAAACCGGTCCATGGAAAAAGTTGGGAACTGCTGGTTTAAAAGATTTGTCATGGTTCCCATGTCTGCCCGTCCGGCTCCACAAGGCCACATGTGTTTCTGTTTACTCTCTCCTCTCACCTCTCCGCCGGGGCGGAGCTCATTGCAGGCTCCCGCCCTTGGCTCACACACCTGCTCCTCATCAGCCTGCAATTATGTGTTGGATATTTAAGGCCGGGACACAGACGGTCTCATTGCTGGATGACTGTGTGAGACACATTAGTGAATCTCTAGCTTTGTGAACTGCCACCGTGTGAACGTGAGTGAAGAGGAGAGCGAGTGTGAATGAGATTCCCTTCCTTGGAACCCCACAATTCCCCCACTGTATATATTTGCACTTGGTGATTGTGTAAACTAACGTCATTCCTTGTATTGAACTCTGCTCTGCGCTTGAGTCCCTCCCCTGAATGTGACAAGATTTTTTTCAAAAAAATCATTGCTTGATATGTGATTTAAGCTGCTTAGTACTTCGGTGCCTCCGTTTGTGCTATGGAATGATTGCATGTGGTTTGACATAGTCTTGCTGTAATAAGCAGGTATTTTCTTTACAAACTCTTATTTTGAAAGGCAGCATATTGCAAATACTGCAATAATCATTTAGCTTTAAGTTAAATGTGTTTAACACTGCATCCCAATTTTTCAAAACCGGAATTGAATAACAGAAATTTTTGTGTAGTTTGTTTTTATCGCGCTTTACCACATATGTTTGCAAAGATTACGTTGAATAAATATTTCATTACAAAAATATCTTTCATTCCACAAACAGTTTTTTTTCTTTACAAAACATATTGCCGCTTGACTACAGTGCAGTCACATTAGAAGAGGCCAATGTTGCCTTGAACTTTTTTTTTTTTTTTTTTTTTTACTTACTCACTCTCTATCAAAGCTTACTCAAATAAGCTTATATGTAGTCGACTAGTACTTCACAACCACTCTAAAGACATTTTTATGTCTAAAATCAGAACAGCTCCCTTTAAAACGATGTGTTTTGAAACGATTAAAACAATAAATGTCCTTAACAGTTACCAGATCCCAGTTACCAGAGCCTTGGACTGACATGCTCAGACAGCACTCTACACAGACATCATAAATAAGCTAAATGCATAATCATTATTTGGTCTTATTCTGTTCCTCAATCAAAATAGTCTCTATTTTGAGTCTTCAAGAAGAGCACTGAAATTGAGGCCTGAGTATTGTTCTCACCAGTACATAAAAAAGATGACTTTTTAATCAAGCCTCTATTAGCAGCTGTAAGGACTAACAGTTTTAGACAAAAGTGTTTGAATAATCCTCTTAAGCTTACTGTGTTTCTACTCCTAAGGGGGGGATTTACAGTTGACCACTGAGTGCGTGAGGTGACCAAAGTCGCCTCCAGGGGGTGACAAGCTACAGGTCACAAGAAGAGGGAAGGAAATAAAAAAAGAATTGAACAGCTCCCGCTGGGTTTGGAGAGCTGGAAGAGGATAAACTTTGGAGAAAAATAAAAAAATAAATAGCAGATTATGAGTCAGACTTGACCTCGTTTTCCATGGTTGGGGGCTAAAAAGGAAAGAAGCACAACCTTGTAATGGGGAAAAAGGGAAATTGTGTTAATGGGAATGTATGTATTGATTGTAGCTTTAAAGGGAGTTTTTGTCAGTCTTTTTCTTTTTCCAGCATTGATCTTATCTCCCAAATGCACAGTTGGACTCCTTCCTATTTCATTTAAATCGCTGCCATCAAGGTACACCATTTACTCTGCCATAGCTGAACATTCAAGGTAAAAGCTATTAAGCCTTTATGTATTACAAACCTGCACATTCTCTGACTTTCCACTTTCTACTTTGTCAGTCCAATTAACAGCAAAGAAACTGAGGCAGCCTTTTGTGAAATACATTGTTCAGGCAGATAAATTGAACAAAGATCGGTGGTTCAGTGATACAATTTCATGCCTCAGCAGATAAAATTGTTTAACAATATATATAGTGAAATTTTTATGGTTTTAACACTATTAAACCTGTTGCTGTTTTTGTTTTTACTTAAATTTAAAAGGAAATTCAATGTGATTCCATTTTCATATATCACAAACCATACAACTGATCATTTTTTATGACCATTAGGGGACAAAAACACAAATCTTTCCTTAACTGTATCTATTTATGGGACAATTCTACCAAGAATTTTTGTGCAAAGGCGACTGAATCTTGAGCTATATTAATATAACAACAATATTAGTACATAAGAATGCAAATATGATTCAAATCTATATTTTAGCTCTAATGAATGTACTCAGCTTGAATCTGTTATCTAGGACACATGCACACATTCACACCTGAACAGTAAAATGAGTACAGTCAAGGGTTGCAGTGGGATTCAGTATCTGAGCTTCAGTTTTATTTGAGTACAGACTGTGATCAGCTGTCCTGCTCTTTGCCGATTTACACACTGAATTCAACCATATGTACGTAGTTTACTCGAGCTTTCCTGACTAATTTCCATCGCCTGCACTGGCACAATATAGCATGTACTATCTTTATACTACGCTGTATAAACTTGGTATAAAGTTGGCATCCAGTGAATGAATCTAAGCATCATCAGCTTAAAATCAAATTCTCTGCTACACTGACCATCACAACCACTGTGCACCAGTCCAACACAGCGCTTTACTGTAAATTCACCACAGTACTGCAATATGTGAATAAAATGATGACATTGAATGTAATCTTTAAATAAATTTGCAGTTTATCAAGCGTTGATGAGCAGTCCTTACCTTTGAATCTAACCTCTCTTCTTTCTCTCCTGTCCTCTCTGTCTTCCTACACCTCCCTTCATCTCTGAATGAAGTTATCTCACACTATTTTGTCTTGAAATGTTTGTACTTTGTTACTTTCCACCTCTGCTAATAAAACAGGTCAAAAACAGCAAGAAATGGGTTAATTAGTGCATTTATCCACTTCAATGTTAGCTTTAAATTTTTAGCTCACCTAGCTTAAAACATGCCACAATATAGCCTACATGCATAGCAGCTTATGAAAAACGTCTCTGCTGTTGCTTTATTACAGAACAGTTCAAGTGAGCTTGGTCAAGCATTATAAAATGACAAAGCCAAGCAGCAAAATTATATTAAACTAATTTAATCTACTTTTCTGAAGGTACACTACTGATACTGTCTTTGAAAGGCTACATGTTAATGATACCAGTTGACGTACTGAGTAAGATGGTGGAAATTATGTGAGAGTAAAAATATAAATTAAAAAATGAAAAAAAGACGTCAAAATCTGTGGATGTCTGTGTGTAAACTGTAAATTAAAATATCTGAATTCATTTTACAGTTCACTTAAACTGATGTAACTCCTACATATTAAAGAACTTTTACTATCCTTCGTGACCGCTACATTGCTTTACACAAAAACTTGAAAAAAATTAAGGTAATGAATTCAGTAAGTAGTGATTATTGTAACTGTAGATGGACCCCTGATTAACATATATGAATCTTTTAGGCACAGTTTTACTATTGCAGTAGCATGACAGCAGCTGCCCATTAAGTTTACACTCTGTATAAATTACTAGAAGTGCCATGTTTTCACATTTATTGCATATATTATTAGAAAATAGTGATGTGTCAGTTGCGAACGAAATGGCTCTTAGAGCCGACTCTTTGAAGTGAACGATGCGAGTTGGTTTTTGTATCTTATAATTAATTTATTACATTTTATGTGGCGTTAAAAAATCAAAGTATATTTACGGTGGCCCCTAGAGACAAAGCACGTATAAACTACCAAAACACAACAGAAGTGCTCCAGGATGCTAGGGTTAGTGTTAAGCTCTTGTTACTTAGTGGCTACACAAGCCAGGAAGTACCAACGACCTGATTTGGTGTGCGGTAGTAACAGGTGAATTAACTTTTTTTTTTATTATTTGAATATATTTGAGTGTTTGTGTATAAATACACAAACAATACACATATGCTTTCAATTGTGTAATTTAAGTGATCTAGGTAGCTCTGTACGTGCTTTGGAGTTTGTAGGTGCTTTGTTTCTAATGGCCACCGTATATATTTATGTATAAACATATATAAATAAAACCACAGGGTTTTTTTTTTTTTACATTAGTAATTCCTTTTGTGCATAATTTTATATGTTTGTTGATATTAAATTAATTAAAGCAACAAAACAACCTGAAGAGCCGGTTGGGAGCCGAAAGAGCCAGCTCTTTTTAGTTAGCCGAGCCGAAAGAGCCGGTTCTCTAAAAAGAGCCAGAATTCCCATCAGTATTAGAAAATGACCCATTAACATTACCCAATAATATAATACTCCAAATCACATGTCACTTTTCATTTTTGAACCTTTTTTCCTCTTTAAACAGTGAAATTAAATTCAAATAAAGTAAATATCTCTGTTTCTTGTCCAGCTTTCAGTGAATTTTTAAACAGTCTGATCTTGCTTTTTTACTCATGGTCTGGTTAACCTCATTAATACAAGGCTAACCAGGCCGATAATAAAAGCACATGTACCATCACGTGAGGAGGACAATTATCTATTAGTGAATATTTTGAAAAAACAAAAAAACCTCTTTGTTTCTCCCTAAAATGCAAATTACTTCATAGAATGACCCTTTAAAATTACCTATGGAAGGTAGTAAAAATGTGTTTTTACCTGAAAGCCCTCCATCTTATTTCTTAACATCATCTGTGTACAGTACACTGATTGATTTACAGTAGGAGGAGAGGTTAAAGATCATCACTAAACAGAGTGTTTTGCATTGACAGAGACAATTCTACTGTGATTTGGCCTTTTGTTCCTCTCTTCCCTGCACTACCCTGTTGTCTAACAGCCTCTGGTCAGCTTGCAGCTTGGTACTACCGAGGACAGAGGAGGTTAATTGCAGTGATGTGTGCCTAGCACTTTGCTGAGGATCTGAAAACAACTGCAATAAAGAAGAAACAGCAAAAAGCAAAGGATGTTTTAGTGGTTTTGAATTTGCCCATGAAGCAAATGTCCCTTTGAAAATCCCAGCTGTGAAAACTGTGCAGCTAAGACAAAAGTGCTGGCACCTCTGATGTTGGAGGCCTTCCTTTACCTTTGAATTACAGAAACAAACCTTTGTCAATAAAAACATCAATCATGCACATTATGGACATTATGCATTTCTTCTTTCGTGCAAGGAATTTACTGGCACCAGAATGAGAGAGGATAATTGCAAGTGGTTGGAACATCGACTGGGATTCCCAGCAGGCTTTTAGAGCCTAAAAGCGCTGCTGTATGACAGCATCAGACAGCACCCATGCGTCAAAATGATGAAGCATTGGCACATTCAGGACATATATAGACACAGCATATCGCCAAGTTGGCAAGGTGACAATCATGCCCACACACTGGTACGCCTGGCAGGAACATGAAGAAGAAAAGCTGCTGTCTGGGGCCTCGGGCATAACTGTTGGCACGCCTTGGCATTTATAGCGCCGGTGTAATGAGTGTGTGATTGATTGGCACCACAATAGGGGCTCATGTACCCAGAGTGGTATACAGCACACACACTCACACAGGCTGGCACTCCTGGATTAGAGGCCCCCTGGGCTTCCACCCAGATTAAAGGGTTACATTAAACAGCATGAATAAAAGATTGAAATTATTCTCTTTGGAGTGTACCCGCAGGAGAAAGAACCAGTTTCAAACCGTGCCTGCAGGGACGGAAGCTTTGGATGAAGCTCTTTAACCATTTTTTGTTTGCTTCCGAAACACAAAGACGTGGATATCAGGGCCGTATCTGTCGCTTCATGCATCCAAAGGGCGCGCAGAATTTAAATATGTAATTAACAGCGACAAATTGTACAAATGGGACACCGACAACGTGATTATGCAAGAGTTAAAGGTTACCTCAGTCATTTGGATAATTGCATTTACACGCTTGGGGCCGAGGCTCTCCTTGAGGAGGAGAGGGCACGGAGGGAAACGAGCAGTGCCACCTGAACTGTTTTGAAAGGATCCAGGAGCTTAATGTTATCATGCTTTAATGAGGGCCTTTGCAACCGCCGTCAACATAATTTTGCTTAAACCTTGAGAGGTAGGACAGTTCCGGGTGCTTTTACGACTTTTAATCTTTGTAATTGGCCCTTTAGTTCATGAGTTTATAGCATAAAGAAGGACAGGGCATTTTAAATGCAACGGTAGGTAAGCCTGGTGAGCTCTGACTCCCACGCCCATGCCATGATATTTCATCTCAAACTGATCACTTAACCAAATGAACTGACTGCTGCACATAGTGAAATGGTGATATTTCACATGTTTTTACCAGCATCATAAATATTACAACCATTTCCGCCTTACTGGGCTTTGGTAATTATTTATTTATCAGCAGCAGTGCTTTACAGTTTTTAGCTTTCTAACGGTTCATACCTGGCTTCGCTAAGACGGAAAGGGGGGCAAAGAGCCATACTTACCATGACATTAGAATAATTAAGGGGGGGATCTGCATTCTGTGCCATTCTGATTGGATATTCTTCAAACCGCTCGTATTGATCTGTAATTCATCATTCAATCCAGGGCAATGGGCTAACGCAAGTGGAACAAGCATTGGCTCAGGTCTCAGATGATGGCTCGCATATAATCAATGGCTGATAATAAAGAGGCCTCCTTTGTTATTGACAACCAAAGCAATGCTTCCTTCTGTTTCACTCTTTATTCACACAGGGGTCCATTAAATTGCAGTTTTGGCCTCAAATCCGGGCTGTCCAGTTGGTCAGTGCAGGCTGGCGTCCTGTGGGAGGCAGAGGTGATAGGGTAAGGATGAAGGGGATAAGATCCAAGAAAAGATTTACTTATCTGTCACCTCATCAGCAAGCAGCCGCAGAATCACAGGTGCTGCTTGACAGAGGATGGACTCAGGGTGAAGACACAAAATCTACAGGGTGGGCCATTTATATGGATACACCGTAATAAAATGGGATGGTTGGTGATATTAAAGTCCTGTTTGTGGCACATTAGTATATGTGAGGGGGCAAACTCCTCAAGATGGGTGGTGACCATGGTGGCCATTTAGAAGTCGGCCATCTTGGATACAACTTTTCTTTTTTCAATAGGAAGAGGGCCATGTGACACATCAAACTTATTGGTAATGTCACAAGAAAAACAATGGTGTGCTTGGTTTCAACGTAACTTTATTCTTTCATGAGTTATTTACAAGTTTCTCTTTGTCCACAGCCATTGACATGTTGAAGAGGTTAACACGTGAGGAGCGGATCGAAATTGTGTTGATATCTGGTGAACGCAGTAACCGGGTCATTGCAGCAGATTTCAATGCAAGACACCCTACGAGACCACCCATGAAAAACGGGCCTGTCATTGCAAGAATTTCACATATTTCTCTGTCCCAACCTTGAAAAACAATTCTAGCATAGGCTGGAAACAAAACAACACACATTATCTTGTTTTTTCCCATGAAACACACCAACTGGGCCGGTAGGTGATGCTTGCTGGTAATTCAGGATATTAGGTGTGGTGAGAGTGTGGTTTGATATTTCTCCTTCCACATCACAACACTGACACTGATAAAGCTGTGGGAAAATGGATTTAGCTAGCGACAGCTGCCCTCTCCTCTTAGCCACAGCTTACTTCTTTACGCAGTCCTTCATGTATCCCATTTCTTACAATAAAGATCTGCCAGGCATTTCGGAAAAGCTTACTGTCATTAGAGCAACTGTGTTGTTCATTTGTGACACACGGTTAAGTTGACCCCATAACCATCTATTCTTATCACAGTGCAATCATTGTTGCGATGCATGAATGGTCATCACTGACAGGTTGCTCATGTCTTAAAAGAGAATTAAGTTGTATTTTTTAAATGTATCTTTTTTAAAATTATTATTAATAAAGTTCCTCTATATGTAACATGTCTTAAATTAGTAGGGCACTACTGCTGAAAAGCAGTTAAAGGGCATCTTTAATGTTATTAGAAAAGAGCTGTTATCAAGTAGTGTAAGATAAAAAACTGGCAAAACCAATGGCAAAGTGAGGATTTGCTATGGAAGTGTTCTTTGTTCCTTTCTCAGAATTAATTCCAATGAGAAATGAGAAATCAGCTCTTGTATGAGTAAACAAGTTATAGTGCCTTTAACTTCAAATGCCCTTGCAGCAGCCTAGCAAACACTAAAAGATTTCTTGCAGAACAGATAATCTTGTAATCTTGCTTCCAGTGTGGATTCAGCAGCCAAACTGTCTTCTGTCTTGGTTCTTTCAAACAGTGTTAGTTGTTTCATATCACATAATATGGTATGAAATGCAAATTATGCTTTTCTGCATTAGCATTGACTGAAACCAAACCAAAGTGTCTTTATCATCAGTAATACAATAAAGAAAACCATCTTCAGTTAAAACAGGGAGTTAAATCAAAACCTTTAGATTTATGCAGCTATGCTGATCAGACACTTTTTCAGTCCCTGAACCACATGCAGTAGAGGCAGTCGACCAAATCATCTAGTACTTAAAGCAGCATTACTCCATACATACAGGTGTATGGAGGGCCATCATACTGCCCCTCTATACATGTGGACAAGAAGCAAACTGCTAAAAGAGCAGCTTTGTTATTAAAGTTTTTGAATTCGGACAAACAATCTTTTATTGTGTGGACTCAGCACAGAGCATTGTGTACCCTAATTCAAAGAGTTTGTAGTGTGTCACATCAGTGTAGTGGCAGCCATCATGGCAGCCATTTTTAGAATCCCATAAAATACTACGATTCATATCAGTATGTTATTTATTTTGTGAAAAATAATTCATGTTTTTCCACTGAGCTTAACTATCTGCCAACATTCGATCACCTGGTTCTTTCTGCTTTTCTACAATCTACTGTCCTCTTACTTTCCACATCCTCCTCACTACTTCTTTGCTCTGACAGTCACACACAAACATGTATTCAATGACACAAAAACAGAATCTTATGAGAATGATAAGATTCTGCTAATATTCTGTCCACATTTGATAACCCTGCTTAGTGATGTGAAATCATCATCAACGTGTGTGGGCAAAACAGAAGCTACTTTGGATTTATAACTACATATCCACTCTCCCTTGTTTCTTTTTGTCGTTATTCTGCTCTAAAAGTTGTGGACGTAACAGTGAGACGTAACACACATATTACAGCAATATTCAAACATAATAAAAGCTGCTGCTGGCCCATGACACGTAACATCATTTTGACTTGAAGTCATATGGAACTGTAGCTGTGCTGTAAACAAATAATGAAGCCAAATGTGACCAGAAACACAACAAAAATCTTTAACACACTAAAATAATAATGTACACAAACTCTGTTGAAGCTAGGGCCTGAGGGACCCAGGGTTCATAAGCAGTCTATGGACTTGTTTATTTGTGATGGCATGAGTGTGTATTGTGCTGCTGTCCCTGGTTTTCCTGCTTGCCTCCTTTGGCTAATACTCTCTTTTCAGGTTCAGTGAGAATCCTGTCTGAAAAGTTCTTAACCCATTTCTCCTGACTGACTTCAGGTGTGTTTTCTTCTCTGGGTTGTGTAGGTTCGGGATGAGGAGTGTGTGTTTTTGAAAGCAAGGTGTGAAATTTCCTGTGTTGTCTTTCTTTTCCTTTAGAGTGTTGGGCCCGCTGAGCCTTGTCTACAAACTTGTAAACCTCTTCTAAGATTGGAGAGGGTAGAAGGGTTTCCAGTTCCTGCAGGGTCTGGCTGATCTTGATCTGGAGGGCATCTATAGTGAAATGGACCTGTCTTATCCTTTCACTTAAAAGGTGATTTTGTGCTCTCTGTAGAATCAAGTCTGCTCTGTATCCCCTGACAGTGGATCCAAGGCACAGGCTCTTAGGAACAACTGTGCTTTGTCTACATCTTAGGTTGAAACGGAGATGATTCCTATAATCCGCTAGTTTCCTTGATTCCCTTTCATACTCCCGCACCAGTTGAAGGGTGTTCCTCCCAAAATATACGGCAATATGTCTGTGAAGGTTCTCAGTCATCCAGGTCATCGTAGTCAAAGGAGCTTGCAAAGAAAAGCGTCTGGACTTCTTTAAGTTACTTGAAGACGTTTCACCTCTCATCCGAGAAGCTTCTTCAGTTCTAAGGTCAAATGGTGGAGAGTCCCAGATATAAACCTAGTGGGAGTATCCCCCCACAGAGGGACAAAGGACCCCCTGATGATCCTCTAATCGCCTGAGCCAAGGTGTGAAACTGGGTGTGGGTCCCTCAATTTTGCCATTTCTCCACAACAGTTGCCCATGGTGGACCTCATCACAGCCACAGAATCTGCCATACGGATTAATAAATTATCACAGACAGAAGCAGAGCAAATCAGGATGAAAGTCTCAGCCACGCTCTCCAGTGCCAAAGTCCCTCCATCCAACCTCACAATACAGGAAAAGAAGGCCGTCGCTTCCCTGAGCAAAGACCACAACATCACTGTTTTACCAGCTGATAAGGGGAGATGCACCGTGGTCCTAAACACTACAGATTACCATCCTAAGATCACCACTCTCCTCAGTGACAACAATACCTACGAAGCCTTAAAGCGAGACCCCACAAGCAGCTACAAAAAGAAAGTTATAGCTTGCCTTCAAGACTTTGAAAAGGACAAAATTATTGACCGCCTTACATATCACCGCCTTTACCCAGGGGATGCCATACCCTGCATTTACGGACTTCCTAAAATCCACAAGGAAGCTGTCCCACTCAGACCCATAGTCAGTAGCATAAACTCAGCCACTTATAACATTGCTAAACACCTTGCTACCATCCTTGCTCCTCTCGTGGGGAACACCCCACACCACATCAAGAACTCCACCGACTTCACCGACTAGGTCCAGAAACTTACCCTGGATCCAGATGAAACCATGGTGTCCTTTGATGTAGTCTCTCTCTTCACTTGCATACCCACCACGGAGGCCGTGGAGACGGTCAGAAAACGACTACAAGAAGACAGCTCCTTGGAGGACAGGACCAACTTCACACCCGATCAGATTTGCACACTGTTAGACCTCTGCCTCACCACTACATATTTCAAGTACAACGAAGGCTTTTACAGGCAAAAACATGGCTGTGCCATGGGCTCCCCTGTGTCACCTATTGTAGCCGACCTTTACACGGAGGAAGTGGAAAGGAAGGCTCTTGGCTCTTTCAAAGGAAGAGTACCCAGCCACTGGTACAGATATGTAGATGACACCTGGGTCAAAATCAAGACACAAGAAGTGGAATCCTTCACTGCGCACATTAACGCTGTGGATAAAAACATCAACTTCACCAGGGAAGACACAAAGGACAACTGTTTGCCTTTCCTGGACTGCGCTGTGCACATTGAAAAGAATGGCAACCTCAACGTCGAAGTTTACCGGAAGCCCACACACACGGACCAGTACCTCCTGTTCGACTCCCATCACCCTCTGGAACACAAACTTGGAGTAATTAGGACCCTACACCACCGGGCAGAACATGTTCCCTCTAAGCCTGAAGGAAAAAAGAAGGAACACACACATGTAAAGGAAGCACTCAAAACGTGCGGCTATCCTAAATGGGCATTCTTAAAGTCAGCAAAGAGGCACAGAAAAGAAGATCAGACACCAGCGAGGGAGGATAAGAAAGACAGATGCAACAACATTGTCATCCCCTATGTAGCCGGTGTATCAGAGAAACTCAGGAGAGTTTTCTCCAAGCACGACATCCCAGTGTATTTCAGACCCAGCAACACGCTCAGACAAAAACTGGTTCACCCGAAAGACAAAACTCCAAAACACAGACTTAACAATGTGGTGTATGCTGTACAGTGCAGCGAGGAATGCCCAGACCTCTACATTGGAGAGACCAAACAGCCACTTCACAAGCGCATGGCACAACACAGAAGAGCCACCTCCACAGGACAAGACTCAGCAGTCCATCTGCATCTTAAGGATAAAGGACACTCTTTCGAGGATGCGAATGTTCACATTTTGGACAGAGAGGACAGATGGTTTGAAAGAGGAGTGAAAGAAGCCATCTATGTCCACTGTGAGCGACCATCTTTGAACAGAGGCGGTGGTTTACGACACCAACTCTCTGCCATCTATAATCCAGTTTTGAGATCCCTTCCCAGACGCCTTAACGCCCACTCACATCCTGGGCCATCTGACCTCAGGAATTCGCATGATAAGGTGGGGCCAGGTTTCACAATGAACACACCCGAAACTCTGGCTGATTGGGACCCACACCCAGTTTCACACCTTGGCTCAGGCGATTAGAGGATCATCAGGGGGTCCTTTGTCCCTCTGTGGGGGGATACTCCCACTAGGTTTATATCTGGGACTCTCCACCATTTGACCTTAGAACTGAAGAAGCTTCTCGGATGAGAGGTGAAACGTCTTCAAGTAACTTAAAGAAGTCCAGACGCTTTTCTTTGCAAGCTCCTTTGACTGTGTGTAGGTTTGTGTGTGTGCATGTGTGCTGGTGTATCTGGTAGGCCGGTTTACAGGCACCATCAGGCCTGGTGAGTGTACCCTGCCAGGTGGCTGACCACACCCAAGGACAATGATACACACCTGCAGCTGATCAGCCTCGTCGGGGGAGCTACTTAGCAGTGTGGCTGAGCTCTCCTCGATGCTGGATCGTTGCGTGAGACTTCCAGTCAGTTTCCCAGCTAGAAGTCAGTGAGCGTGAGTTTGTAGTGTGAGGTACTAACAGCTGCCTCTGTGTTTTCCCTGCAGGAGTGTGGAGACGAGAGGGCAGCGAGCATGGGTACACGGACACTTGGAAGTGGAGTTACGGAGCACGGACACTGGGGAGAAGACACGGCACGGGAGTCAGGGGGATTTATTGTTGTGGATTACTCTGTAAATAAACGCATTGCTTTCATCGTGAAAGTCCAGCATTTGAGTTTGCGATGGCAAAACATGACAACCAAAGTCTGATTTAATAATGACAAACCAGCAGTAGAAGCATCATAACATCGAGAAAACTGGACAGTTAAACATTTTTTCTTTATAACATTAAAAACAATAATTGTTTGATGATCTGAAACATTTAAGTGTGACAAACATACAAAAAATGGAAATCAAAAAGGGGGCAAATGCTTTTTGACATTAGGAGGCTGAAGGGTAGCACTGTATTTATGAAGAATTACAAACAACAATTAGTTGATGCTTAAAGCTGGTTTATTTGATTAATATCCAATTTATTTCCAATTTGTGTCGAATTTATCTGTGTTAACATGTTGTTTTAGGTCTGATTGAAGGGCTAATGTGATGGTAAGGTGTCCGCGGCTCCATTTTGAAAAATAGTAATAACTTGACGCAGATTACTTGATGGATTTTAAGCAAAATTGTGCCCAAGTTCAAGACCATATTCATTGGTTGTTTTTGTTGTTGTTACTTTTTTTTGGGGGGGGGGGGGTTCACAAGAATTGCTACTTCCACGAGAATTTTGGCCACAATTAGACAATTCCCTATGAACAAGCATTTAGCAACCCCCCATCTAGGGAGTTTGTTCTTGATGTGATGACCTCTGGTTGATTTATAATGTAATTTCTACCTCTTTTGCAGACTATTACTAGATTCCTGCCCTTGAAATACTTCAGAGGCACTGCGGTTCCAGAACTCCCTCTATCCCTGCATAGTTTATGGTTCATGATGATGATGTCTTTTGAAAACATTATCTCAGTCACCTAAATTTTGTGAGCCATTCTTCATCAAAAAAGAGTTTGTCATTTGGAAGTTTTTGGGTTGTTTTTTTTTGTTTGTTTTTTGCCTTTCCAACATTAAATTAAAAGTTTGGGACTGTAGTGGCATGGGGCAGCCTGAAGGATCTGCTCTTTTGAGAAGTTAATCTCAATTAAGTCTTTACTGTTGACTGAACTGTTGATTATCAATGAAAGCAGAAGGACTGAGTTTGTGATATATGTGCAGTAAAATATATTTTTAGTGACATGGTTCTATTCTGGGAGCTCTCCAGTCATGCATGCATGGAGAGACTAAGGTGGCAGGAGCAGCATATAAACCACAGCACAGAACATATGACCAGAAAATTATGCTTAAGTTCCTGGAGGTGGGTTACAAAGTGGCTTGCAGGTTGCTGCACCTGTGGACTGACTAAACCGGCATTAATGCCTTTCCCAATGTAATAGTTGCCATTTGGATGAGTATCAGCTTGCACAGGCAATGAGGTTAGCTCACTGTCAATGATTGTGGCTGAGCCTGCCCGAACCAATGTTATGACTGATGGTCAGTAAAAGCTTCTTTTTAGTAGAGCAGATTTCTTTGCAGGAATGTTCCAAACTATTGAACAGTACAAAATAATCTGTTTTCCCACAATTTGTTTGAATGATTTGTTTGAATCTTTTTTTCCCCTCTGTGCACACAAACACATGCACTGCTACTACCATACCTATTCCCTCTGCTCTCCTGGTTATTAAAATTCATTTGACTCACAGCTGTCATAAAAGCATGTTGTCACACTATGGCTATGTAGCTGGTTATATAAAAATGACTTACATCCTTCATTCTGTTCATTGACGCCATAGTGGACCAGCTTTTATATAGTATGTAGTATATACCTTATTTTTTATTTATTAATTTCTGGGTTTGTTCGATTTTGTTTTTTTCCCTACATTAGATAACATCAAAATAGCATTGTGAAAAATAACAATGTTGCCATTTTTGTTATTTGCGTGTTGTAATCTTTATGAAAAAACTATAAAAACACATTTTAATCTTTCCACAAACAACAATTATTATTCAATTTATTTATTGATTGGTTTCCAATTTCAAATTTATCTACGTTAACATGGTGTTTTAGGTGTGATTGAAGGACTAATGTGATGGTAAGGTGTCCGCTGCTCCGATTTGAATATTGGTAAGAACTTGACACAGGTTTTAAGCAAAATGTGCCAAAGTTCAAGACCATATTCTTTTGTTGTTTTGGTTATTGTGGTTTTTAAGGCTTTTTAAAAAAATTTTTCACAAGAATTGCTAGTTCCGCTAGAGTTTTGGCCATCCCATCAATCAGACAAACAAGCATTTAGCGACAGTGGGAAGGAAAAACTCCCTTTTAAAAGGAAAGAACCTTCAACAGAACCAGGCTCAGGAGGGGAAGCCATCTGCCGCGACTGGTTGGGGTGGGGGGAGTGAAAATAAAAACAAAAGCCAAAGTGATCATTATTGGAGCAGCTTAATTAGTTTTTGCAGTGTAATTTGCTGTTAATATCGTTTTCCAACCTCAGTTTGTGTTTTTGTCACTTTTGCCCGGGGTCAAAGAAGCAATGCTGGAGATTGCTTCTGTGTTCTCTTTTAGTGTCAATACACGGGAGCCTCTTAGAGAGGCCAGGGTTAAAAAAGGGATGCTGGAGAAGCTCCGAGGGTGTTATCCGCTGGTTTGCATCCAAGGCCAACATCTGTTTAATAAGGGTGACAAATAAATGTTGGCCATTTTCAGGTCCTCTTCCAACCTTCATTATCTGTTCGAGGTCATCAAGACGCTTGAGTTTAATACATCAAGTCTCCGGGGATTGATATTCTGTCTCGTATTTAAATTGTCTTTCGGTGTTAAATGTCCAGCGCTGTTGGTTGTAGCTGTCTTCAATGAAATAGTCATCAGTGTAGATACTAAAGTCAAGAACAGAATCTGGGAGCTGAACCTGAGTCTGCATGATGAATTTCAATAAATCATAATCACTATTTCCAGGGTAAAGTGGGACCCCTGTAGCAAGCTCCACAGCTACCAGCCCCAGAGACCACATATCAATTGCTTCATTATATGGAAGGCCAAGCACAACCTCAGGTGCATTACAACCAGCAGTACCCACACAATCACTAGGATTCACCTCAGACGCAGGACATGCGAGGCCAAAGTCAATAAGTTTAACTTTCACTCATAGCGGTTCACAACCATGATTTTTCCAGGTTTGAGTCAGCGTGCACTATTCCCAGAGAACCCAGGTGGGACAGAGCATTTGTGAGTTGACGTAATATTGGCCTGAATTCTCTTTTGGGGAGACCCTGGTTATTCTGGCCATGTATGTAGTCCCACGGGCATTGATCAAGGAGTCCAAAATTTAAGCAAACCCGCTCTCCGTCTTGGAAAAAGCCGTTCCATTTAACAATGTTGGGGGCATCTGGATCCAACCTTCGCACCTGCTCCAGGATGAAAATCTCCAGTTCTATTCCATTCTATAATCAGCAGACCTGTGAAAAGTACACATATGATTGTGGAATTTGAATAAAATATTTTGATATGTGAGTGAGATATTTAACTTTCTGTATTCAAAGTTTCATCAAGATCAGTCTTCTCATCTAGGATTAAATAAGGAACACACATACATAAAATCCTTGTAGTATGACGATTACTCTTAGAAAAATGGTCCAAAGGCATAACACTGCATGATGATATTTCAGTTTAAACATGGATAAAAAAAGACATTAATCTCATGCAGATTTGGGTCTTGAACTAGAGCAATGATGCTGGAGAAGACTAGCTGTTGGCCTGCTCATTAAGAATTATTGTGGAAATTAAAAATCATAGTGATTTAATGGTCATGAAAATGTGATTGGAATGTGACTGGAATTTATAAATCTATATATAATATTTTAATTTCACAGATCATGAAAACCAAATAAATTGATCAAACATGGAACATATTTTTGTAATTCCAATCTAATGAAAAGGTGTCAGAATATATTTTAATATAATGTTTCCTGTTTTGTATCCATGAGGGCATCATTTGATGGATTGACTGCAATGGCATTCATCTATTCTATGAGAAACATTTCCATGCCATTCCAATGATTTATCCCAATGTCACATCTCACATTCAGCTTGTCAGCCTCTAATTGAGTCTCTGTGATAAGAAGCGCAGAGTGCAGACAGAGGAGGAGCAATCGATCTCTCCTCTGTGGTCACAAGTGTAAATGTTTAGATGTATAGCCATGTTACTTCCCATGTTAACTTGCACATCCATTAGAAGGAGCCAGCAGGTCTATAGACTCCCTCTGACCTGTTGGGCTTTTATCAGTGGGAGACTCTGCACCTGGACTCACATGTTTGTGTGCGTAGGTGTGATGAGTATGGATCAGTTCACAAGTGAGGGGAAAATTGTGCATTTTCTCTATTACAGAGTGCAAACTTTGATTTGTTTTACAGAATTATGGGTGTATATCCAAGTGTGACTTCCTTTGTGATTGTTTTTATGTCACAGGTCAGAACTGGGAGACACTAGAAGGTCGATGGGATCGTGACATAACCACCACAACCGTCTCCCAACACACACATGCGTACACACACACACTCCTCTCTCCCATAAGGAATGCCATTTTTCAGTCTGATGCTGACTTTCCTGTTTGAATTAGAGGTGCAAACATCAGTCTACTGTGATAAATTGTGTTTATCCAGGGCCAAAGGATCAAGGCGACTGTAATATAGTGTAAATTGATGAAGAAACAAAGAGAGGCACAACAAATGAGAGTGGAAAAAAATCCCAATGAAGTCAACATTGTATTTTGGCTGCTACAGAGAAAGGACAAAGAAGCTGAATGTGAAGCAGAAACAAAGGGATGGATGGATTTTAGCTTGAGTCAAAGAAGAGCAAGGCATGGGGGCATTAAGAGTGTCTGGAGGCCACACTTACCTCTTTCAGTGAGAGGAATGTGTACACTCACAGAGAGAAAATTAAGGTGTGCATTTAAGGAGAAGCACGAACAAATCAATGAGCAGTTTAGCACCACTGGTCAAAGGGGTGCAGGATACTTTTGGGGTAAGACACCGGCTCTCGACTGTTTTCAAGTGTCACTTTTTGTACATGTGCATGTGGGGGTATGCACTATGTACTCTAGCTGCAGGGGGGAAATTAGGTGTGAACATACACCCACACACATGCTCAATCATCATCCCCCATCCTTCAACCACTAGAACACCCCACCTCAGCAGGTCTGCCTGCCCAACTGCCTGGAACCTATTTTATTGGGGAGAAAAGAGCATGTAGGGGGTGTTTAATGACTGAGTGGCAGGGTGTCCTTAAGCCACACGTGGGTGTACGTGAAAGATCACCATCCCCCTAAATGAGGATTTGTCTTTGTTTCAGGGAGAAGAGGTGAAGGATTCTGGTCTTTAAATAGTAAACCGCCTTCAAACAATCCATACAGTTCGCAGCATTTTACACAAAAAAAGAATGAATAAAAATATGAATAAAAAATAATATGAATATATATATATATAAAGAAATAACAAACCATCAAATCATCCTGTTACCTCTCAAAACCACCAGCCAATTTAAACTTAACTTTTCCTCTCAAACCATGAACCTTTCTTGCTATCTTATATTCAGACTGCACTTCTACTTTTTTTTTTTTTTTTTTTATAAAGCTGTTTTGTTAAAGAAGAAGAGAACTTTTAGTAACTCTGCCTACTTGGATTGAATTGTACTGTGAGCTTTGTTAAGGGGTCCACTGCAGCACTACAGGATTAGAGTCAAGCTAAATGCTTCCTTCACTAATGTAATAATTTCTCTTACTTCTGTTTTTAGTTTGAGCATTTATTACAATATAATTAGGCATAAATAACCTATTGCAATCATAGACAGTGAGACAAAAATGCTTTTGTCTTCCACCATGTCAAATCACTGGCGTACCTTTTTGGAGTGTAAACAAAGTGTATGCATTGGTGTTCTTGGCTATGCCATAAAAGCAGGTCTTTAATGGGGCGATCGTGGCTCAAGAGTTGGTAGTTCGCCTTGTAATCGGAAGGTTGCCGGTTCGAGCCCCGGCTTGGATAGTCTCTGTCGTTGTGTCCTTGGGCAAGACACTTCACCCGTTGCCTACTGGTGGTGGTCAGAGGGCCCGGTAGCGCCAGTGTCCGGCAGCCTCGCCTCTGTCAGTGCGCCCCAGGGTGGCTGTGGCTACAATGTAGCTTGCCATCACCAGTGTGTGAATGGGTGGATGACAGGTTGTGTAAAGCGCTTTGGGTCCTTAGGGACTAGAAAAGCGCTATACAAACACAGGCCATTTAATGTTCTTATAAAATTCCCTTCACATTACCACATTTATTGTTGTATTTTGAGTTGTAAGGTTATGATTTGATTTTGGACCTCTCAAGTCTTTATTAAACATTATCATGAACATAGATCACTCATTTTCTTAGCTATGAAATTATGCTATCTATATTTATTTGTTGTTTTATACATATACATATACATATACACAATATATATAAAAAAATTTCCCCACACGCCCCTGTGGGCAGTCAATCCTTCAAGCTCGGGTCCTCTACCAGAGGCCTGGGAGCTTGAGGGTCCTGCGCAGTATCTTAGCTGTTCCTGGGCCTGCGCTCTTCTGGACAGAGATCTCCGCTGTTGTTCCCAGGATCTGCTGGAGCCACTCGCCTAGCTTGGGAGTCACTAATGCTCTGATTACCACTGGGACCACCATCACCGTCACCATCCACATCTTCTCGAGCTCTTCTCTGAGCCCTTGGTATTTCTCGAGCTTCTTAACATCCTTCTTCCTGATGTTGCTGTCATTCGGAACCGCTACATCGATCACTACAGCCGTCTTCTCATGTTTGTCTACCACCACTATGTCCGGTTGGTTAGCCACCACCATTTTGTCCGTCTGTATCTGGAAGTCCCACAGGATCTTAGCTCGGTCATTCTCCACCACCCTTGGGGGCATCTCCCATTTTGACCCCGGGACTTCCAGGTTATACTCGGCACAGATGTTCCTGTACACTATGCCGGCCACTTGGTTATGGCGTTCCATGTATGCCTTGCCTGCTAGCATCTTGCACCCTGCTGTTATGTGCTGGATTGTCTCTGGGGCATCTTTACACAGCCTGCACCTGGGGTCTTACCTGGTGTGATAGACCCCAGCCTCAATGGATCTTGTGCTCAGAGCTTGTTCTTGTGCTGCCATGATTAGTGCCTCTGTGCTGTCTTTCAGTCCAGCTTTGTCCAGCCACTGGTAGGATTTCTGGATATCAGCCACCTTCTCTATCTGCCGGTGGTACATACCGTGCAGTGGCCTGTCCTTCCATGATGGTTCCTCGCCTTCCTCCACTTTCTTGGGTTTCTGCTGCCTGAGGTAATCACTGAGCACGCTGTCAGTTGGGGACATCTTCGTGATGTATTAGTGGATGTTCCTTGTCTCATCCTGGACTGTGGTGCTGACACTCACCAGTCCCCGGCCCCCTTCCTTCCGCTTAGCGTACAGCCTCAGGGTGCTGGACTTGGGGTGAAATCCTCCATGCATGGTAAGGAGCTTTCTTGTCTTGATGTCAGTGGCTTCTATCTCCTCCTTTGGCCAGCCTATTACCCCAGCAGGGTACCTGATCACGGGCAGGGCGTAGGTGTTGATAGCCGGATCTTGTTCTTACCGTTCAGCTGACTCCTCAGGACTAGCCTGACCCTCTGCAGGTACTTGGTGGTTGCAGCTTTACTAGCGGCCTCTTCATGGTTCCCATTCGCCTGCGGGATTCCCAGGTACTTGTAACTGTCCTCTATGTCTGCAATGTTGCCTGCTGGTAGTTTGATCCCCTCCGTTCTGACTACCTTCCCTCTCTTTGTTACCATCCGACTACACTTCTCCAGCCCGAACAACATTCCGATGTCATTGCTGTATATCCTGGTAGTGTGGATCAGTGAATCGATGTCTCGTTCACTCTTGGCATACAGCTTGATGTCATCCATGTACAGGAGGTGGCTGACAACTGCTCCGTTTCGTAGTCGGTATCCGTAGCCAGTCTTGTCAATTATCTCACTGAGGGGGTTAAGGCCTATGCAGAACAGCAGTGGGGACAGAGCATCTCCTTGGTAGATCCCGCACTTGATGGTGACTTGTGCTATGGGCTTGAGGTTGGCCTCCAGTGTTGTCCGCCACATCCCCATTGAGTTCCTGATGAAGGCTCTCAGGGTCCTGTTGATCTTATATAGTTCTAGGCATTCCAGTATTCAGCTGTGGGGCATTGAGTCATAGGCCTTCTTGTAATCAATCCAGGCAGTGCACAGGTTGGTCAGTCTGGTCCTGCAGTCTCGGCTGACTGCTTGGTCTGCCAGTAGCTGGTGTTTTGCGCCTCTGGTATTCTTGCCCATCCCTTTCTGTGCCCCGCTCATGTGTTGACCCATGTGCCTGTTCATCTTAGCCGCTATGATGCCTGACAGGAGCTTCCACGTGGTGCTGAGGCAGGTTAATGGTCGGTAGTTGGAGGGGACCGGTCCCTTCTGGGGGTCCTTGAGGATCAGGACTGTCCGGCCTTCGGTTAGCCATTCCGGGTGTCTCTCGTCAACTAGCAGCTGGTTCATTTGTGCTGCCAGGCGCTCGTGGAGTGCAGTCAGCTTCTTCAGCCAGTAGCGGTGAACCATGTCAGGGCCTGGTGCTGTCCAACTCTTCATACTAGAGACCCTTTCTTGGATATCTGCCACTGTGATGGTTACTGGACCCTGTTCAGGGAGGTCGCTGTGGTCTGCCCTCAGATCCACTAGCCACTGAGCATTGCTGTTATGGGTTGCGTCCTTCTCCCATATGCTCTTCCAGTATTGCTCCGTCTCCAGCCTTGGTGGTGCTGTTCTCTTATTGTTCCCTTGCCCCTGAGAGTACACCTTTGCTGGTTCTGTGGAGAACAGCTGGTTTATTCTCCTGCCTTCTATCTCACTGGTGTATCTCTTCAAGCGGCTGGCCAAGGCTGTGAGTCTTTGCTTGGCAGTTTCCAAGGCCTCAGGTATGGACAGTTTCCTGTACTTCTTAGGCACCTTCCTCATCGCGCCTTTCTGCATCTCCGATAGTTGGCTAACCTCCCTCTGTGCTACCTTGATCTTAGCCTCTAGCCTCCTTCTCCATGGAGGGTACTTCAACTTGTAGCCAAGCATCTCACTGATCACTGCTGCCGTATTGTAGATCAGCTTGTTAGTGTCGGTAATCGTGGCTGTAGGTATTGTCTGTAGTGCTGCATTAACATCATCTAGCAGACCTTCTGAGGGTACTTCACGTAATCTTGGTAACCGGCTACGGGGGGTCCAGGTTTCAAGCTTGGCAGCTGGATAGCGTAGTGGTTAGACTACACGCCTATTGTCCTTCAGACCAACTGAAGGACAAAATAGCAAAGATATCTTTTCTATTACTTCTTGGTCTTGACTGAATTGCAGTATTTTCAACTGCTCTAAAAAGCAGTTTAACTTACAGTGTTAACTTAGCATTTCAACATTTTCATATTTCTGTATATTGCATTATTTTCAAATGCCATTTTGTTCATGTTAAACTCTTATTCCTTTTTTCTTAGCTGTAGAAATGAAGCTTCCCTATTGAGAATAATTAATGTTTTAGTTTACAGCATCTAAGAGGCCAGATTTCAAAGTCAATATATTTCTTGAACGTCACATTCTTTTATTCATTGAAAAGCAGTTTTGTGGTTTTACAAACGGCTCAGTTTGAAAATGACATTTATTGGAATTAGGTCAGGAGAAGTCAGAGCACGGGGGTAAGAAGTGCAGCAGAGCGTCTCATTTCTTAGATCTGGCTTGTTTAACTCTGACATTTGAACAGAACATATTTCAGATCAGTGTTTTGTTTTTTTTACGTGCAGCTGAAATTATAATATGGAGGAAATTAGTTGATAAATTGTAAAAGAGACACTTTCTTCCCTCTTTCTTTGTTTCTTTTTCCCCTCTCTAACACTCATACGTACTCCCACCCACACACAGATACACACACGCGTACACAGCCTGGCTGACCCTGGTGTTTAATCATCATCCATTAGTAATTAGGAGCTGTTTCCTGAGTGTGTATCCAGAGGCTTGCTGAATAAAGGCTTTAGAGGAAATAATAATAAATAATAATCAGACCGAGCCAATTAAGACTGATTACCTTCCCCATGATGTTGGGTGCTACACACAGCTCTGCTCTTACACACACACAGAGCCTGTTTATAGGGCTGTGCTGATATGTGAATATTTATGTACAGCCTTCAGTACCGTACACACACACACATATATGTCGGATATTCACATCTCGTGGGGAAATCTAATTGAAATAATGCTTTCGCTAGCCCCTTTCCCTAACCTTAACCATAAAAAATGAATCCCTAACACTTACCCTAAACCTAACTATAACCCAACTGCAACCCTGTCACTAAAACCACATTTTGAGTCTCAAAAATGCCTTAAAACTTGTGGGGACCACAATTTTGTTCACCATAAGTACAGTAAACTTCCAATTTTTGGTCCCCACAAAGATACGAATACACGCTCACACACACACACACAGCTGGGTTTTGTCCTAAAAAAGCCAATTCTGTGCTCCAGTAAATAGTGGCGCAGTAATTGGGAAAATGTTCCTCCTCACAGAGGCTCAGTCTGACTCCAAGAGATGAGGCCTCCGCCTCTCAGGATGACTCTAAGCCCCTTTAAGTCTCAGTCTTAGCTGAAGACAAAAGCTAGGTGGCTTGGGGAGGATTAGTAATACGGGTGGAGAGGGTCGACATCCCAAAACGTGATTAAGTGTTTGGTAAGTGACTGAGAAGGACTCCTGAGATTTAAAGGTACGCACCGAAGACGTGGGGGCCTTTCTGATGTTAAATAAGGCTGGGAGATGCAGAGCAAGAGGGAGGGGAGGGGGTGACAAGTAAGAAGGAAGACGCGGAAGTTGTCAATAAGGAATGCTACGCTTCTGATGACAAAGATGCGTCCGCTTTTGTTTCTCTGATAGCCTAAGGCTGGACCACAGGGAGGTATCAATACACAGATGCACCGAGGAACTATTTTTTAAATATATGAAATATATATAAGTTCTTGATGCTTATGAAAAAAATTACAGAGACACACTCTTTTTCATGTATTTACTCAATTTGAATCCACTTTCATACTTTTGTAGCAAACAGAATGCACAAATTTGTCCATAGTTTTCCCCTGAAAATTAAAGAATCATTCTGTTGTTGCCTCTGTCTCTTTCTTTCTGTTTCTATCAATGGATTTTTAATGGCGTGTAATCGTCATCTGTCAGTGGCCTGTGGGCCCTGTCCCCAACGGCTGGTTGGAATCCGACACCCACGGCAAGTCTCTAAGAAGTGCCATATGGCCACAGTTAACACTGATATATAGGACTGTAACACAGCCTCATGGGAAGTCAGTGACAGTTCTTGTGGAAACGGTGTAATGTGTCTGTTGTGTGTGTGAAAGCGAGTGAGCGCAAACACACAGTAACAGATTGGCTTTAAGAGATATCACTATCTCCGTTAGATTAGATGATTAGAAGAGTGGCTCTGATTTGTGGAGATGAAGCCCTTGTAGATTAGAACAAGGCCAGCGTGGATTTAAAATATTCTGATAAAGCATTTCAAATTACTCTGGAGTGTGATTGGACATAGCTGATGAGAGCAGACAGGAGCAGGAAAATCAAAGCATCATTGCTTAAAAGAAAAAAAGAATCCACAATAGGCATGGCATATTACAAATAGTTGTAATTATTCTCTGATACCAGGACTCAAAACGCTAATGATATCATACTCCCTTTTCCAATAATTATAGCACATTGATGAAACCTGAATTTAGTAAATTATTTAAAATGGCTACTGTCAAATATGTCTAATAAAAAAAACAACTTTTTTAGAACAGCCTAAATTTTTATGTTTTAAGATATGTTAACAATAAAATTCTACCTTCAGTAGTATGTAGTTTAAAAAACTAGATAGAGCCACATATCTAATTTGGCACAGATGTTTACACCACACAACCTTTCATTTAAGCAGGCTTTAGATCAGCAGGGGTTATCCACTACCCCGTGACTGGTTTAGCATCGCGTTTCCTACCAATTGTGAACCAGGAATTATTCCCTAGACTATAGAAACACATCATGCTTTAGTTAACTTTCAGCTTTGTCCTGTAGACACAACATGAATGTCTTTGAAATATTCAGTGCATTTTGATAGTTTAGGCGTTAGCATGTTTGTCTGACACATCAAATTTGCAACTAGCATGATGCACAGATCCAATCTTGTGTGGGGCAGTCACAAGTTAGTGTAGAGGTTTGTGAGGAAAGGTGTTTGATGTAAAAATCTGTGTTAAACTAAGAAAAGTAGAAACTGATAGGAACATGGCAACTGAATAACAGCATTCAAACTTCCAAAATTCTTCTCCCAATGTGAAAATCTTAGCAAAGTTAACAACAGAGGTCAAATGATGAGGAAATTCAGACAGCTATTGTATGGAAGCTTGTTCTCATCATTGACAAAAAAGAGCCATCCATAATTTGGCACTTCAAGTAAATAAGTCTAAATCCTGAGAAAATAACTAGAACCTTTGAGATGGCTCTGCCAGTTAGTAAGCTCTCTGAAGCTGTTCAACAGTTTGACATGAACACGTTGCATACCTTTTATACAGTTATCATTCGCTAGAATGCAGTCAAAGAACCTGAAGAACCTGCGAGAAGTTTGCTCACGTTTGCTATACATTGGCAACTCACTGTTGCTATCGCTACCCATTTTTGAGTGCACATGCGTATGTGCCATCTACCTCCAGGTAACAAGGAAATGCTGTCGTTTATGGGACTTCTGATTGGCTGAGCTAACATAAAATTTCAACTTGCTAATTTTGAAAACTTCTCTCTAGAAAATAACTCAAAATTTTGACTTATTTGCTAAAAATTTCTGCTTATTAACTCGAAATTTTGAGATACCTATCTTGAAATTTTGTCTGAAGCACATTCAGTTTGAGAAAGTATTCAGTCTTACTACTCTTGGGAAACCATAGACTGAAGCTACAGGCAAGTTAGCCAGCTTCTGATGCATCACACATTGCATTTAGTTTAAGGCTCTCAGTGCCAGTACTGTGATAGCTCACTGCCATGTGTATATGACACATGAACTGAAGCAGAGCTTTTCTTATTTTCTTATTTTCTTATTTCTTATATTTTTATTTGTCTCGTTTAGAATTATCCCACCCACTCTTACCTGAACAATACACCATAAAATACACTGCATGCATTGATTTAACAAAATAAAGTCATTTTATGTGACTCTAGGAAACAAAGCAAATAAAACTGTAACATTAACAAATAAAAATGAATCAAAAGTCTGGGATACATTACAACACTCCCAAGATAAGAGAGCAAGATAAAAAACAGTAGGGTTAATATTGATGTCTGTAATTTTAACAGTTACACAAATGAAAAAAAAAAAAATTTTTTAGAGTGGGATGATACATTTTTCAGATGTGTAAGCAGCACACTGACATACTTCTGGACCAGGTTGTTATTTCAACAGCAAAATTAGCTTTTAACAGGAGCAATTTATTGCAACAGCTCTGATGAAAAAAAAAAAACTCTATTAAAAAAGCAGCACACACTGTGAGCCATTTCCTGTCTTACATGTTACAAGCACTATTCCTGCACTGATTATTTACTGAAAAACTGTGCTCGTACTGTATGTTCTGGCCTGAGTCATTTACTATTGGCTTCGTGTGATAAATATGACCTGTCTCTGCTACTCTGGGTTATGTGCCATTGAGGGATGGAGGCTGTGTTTTGTTACTGGGGAATGAGGCAGGAGAACTGGCCTAGTAAATGACTTTAACCCTGGGAGAGAGTTAGGTTATCATTAACAGAGGCGCAACACCGTCGCGCTGCTGTCAGAGCTCTAACCCGTGACATAGACGTGACAAGGACACGAGACGCTTCTCTACAGTTTTGACCTTGTGTTACTTTAGAGAGGTTGGCAGCTCAGCTGTTTGGCTGGCTGGTTTCCTTATTTTTGTGCTGCTTAGCTTTATGCACCAGGTACGTCCATGATTTTCAGGATGTCAAGGAGTGCAAGTCCGAGAAAACATGCTGAAACACATGCACACAAATTCACACACTTTCTCAAAGGCTCTTTGTCAGTTTGAGTTGACTTGGGTTGTATTCCACCCCTATTTTTTAGATAGCTATCCTTTTCCAAAAAGAACGGATGTCAGATAAACAATGAACTGATTGTATAACATTCATCAAACTATACACTTTGTCTCATGCCATAAAAATCCTTTGGAAAATGGTTCCTTGTAGCTCAGATTGTAGCTACTATATTATTAATCCCTATAATTCCCTCCTGGGTCATCACATATATTATTTTTAAGCTGCTGTATTCATAGTGACATGAACAAAGTGTCCTTTGGTTCTGGTGCCTTGACACACCAGCTGCAGCAATGTTGCACTGCAGGAGACTGCAATTTGTATCCTGTCCTGAAAGCTCTATGTTTTGCACTTTACTTTTTCTTTTCTCCTTTTTTCACTCACTAGGTTTTGGTACCAAAAATATTTGGTTTGGTTAATGAAAAGTTGATGACAAGAAAAAATGTAATTAAGCCTGAACACTAATAAATGTCAAAATGTAAATCGTGCATTCAAAAGAAACATTGAATGTTCCTGACCAAGTATCCTTATGTTATGTATTGGGAGTAAAGCACATGTGATTATTGTCTTGACCCATGCATTAAGGCACTTACACCAAAGTTAGATACTTATAATACCTAACAAAAGTATTTGATGACCTGAGAACAAGCATGGGTTCAAATATGTCAGCTTTGGATTGGACATGCTGCATAGATAAACTGCACTAACTATATAAGATCTCCCAACTTTTGATGTTGTACAAGAGGTTCAGATCTGTCTAAGAGGGAGATGTCTCAACAGCTGTTGGTCAAACTGATGGACAATGTATTCAGATCCAGCTTTAAAGCAACTCTAATATTGTTAGAGGTTCTGATCTTTACTTATTCCTGATGTGGTAATGATAGTCTTGCTTTACTTTTGTCATATAGACTAATATGATCAAATTTAGTGCAGTTAGCTAACACTCTAAATTAAAATCAATATTATTTCCTGTAAACATTTGTATTTTAGCTTCAGAAAAGCAGCTTTAACAGGTCTAAACAGAGCTCGCTGTAGACTTTAATTTTCCACTAAGGCCAGCCTAGTTAAAAATAATACATTTCTTTCCACTGTTGCATTGTTAGAGAACCCCTGTCTTCATCAAAGAAGCACTAAAAAGCCTTCCTTTGTCTTTGTCTAGCCCACCTGTCTTTATTCCACACAAACCTCTGTCATCCCAGCTGTCTTCCTTTTCCTCCCATGCCCATGTCTCTGTCCTGTTGCCTAATCAGTTTGTCAGTCCATCACTTTCTAAATAGGCTAAGCCAGTGCAGCATTGTTGTTGATTTCATACATGTCATACGACACAATTGCGTTAATGGCTCCATGAATAGATTTCATGGAGAGTTGGTCGGATTTGTTTGGGAGGCAGTTTAGAGACACAAAGACGCTGTCATCTCTGTTTGGCCATCAGCTCCAAAGCTCTCATTAGCAGATGATAGATTTGACAGTCTTGCTGCAAATGAAGTGATGATTTCTTTATGATGAACACATTAGAGAATTGTCGAAGATGAGTTCACTTTCTTTCTTTCTTGCTTTTGTTTTACATGCTGGTGAATGGAATATTGAACTTGAAAATTTTTATGCTGGATTTGTGTTTAGTTTGCTTTATAGTGTACGTAATGTAGATGGTTTGGGTCAGCAGTCACACCAGCTGGGCTATTAGAAGGGGAAAATTTAAACTTTCTTTGGGGAACTGAGTCAGAGAAGAATGCAATTCAGTCCAGTCACCTTAACACTCGCCTTTGCTGCTCCTCACTTTTAACACTTTAAATCACTTTCCACCTGAAGGCTCAGATTGTTGTCCTTCGAGGTGTCCTTTGAAGTTTTATCAGTACAGGCTTATACAAAGTTATGAAACCAGCTTTTGTGCACACTGTTTTGATTGCTTATATTTGAAAGCATAAAATTTCCCCAGCTTGGGAGTAATGGGGTTATGACTGTCTGAGATGTCAGGCTCAGTGAAAAAGGCTCAAGTTCCTGCATGACACAGTGCAGTACTGGTTTGTAAACTGGTTCATGAGTCTAAGAAGCACCAAAAAGGTGAGCCAAAATTTCATGGCAAGCCTGTATTCATATCTTTGCAAAATGGCCTTTGTGCCATTTGTCTTGCCTGGCTAATGGATGTCATTTTTAATAATAACTTTATTGTTTTTTCAGGTGCTATATAAATAAACAGTTTAAAAATAACAAAATGATAATATGACATCAAAACAAGTTCACAAAAATCTGGGTTTAGACGTGAGTGCAGGAAATCACTGAGCCTTATCTCCTCGGCCAGGTTGAGCTTGATGGCAGAAGCACGGCCTCCTTTAGATTTAAGCTTTGACTCTGGAACAGCTAAGAGCTGTTTACTAGCACATGTGGGGTTAAGATTTCTGCTGTTTAGGCAGAGACCACACACAGCTGTTTTAAAAGTGGTGAGTAAAATATTAAAAATCAATTCTATAAGAAGATTTTGAAAGCTGAATTGCAACATCTGGAACTATGTGCACAATGTCTGCACATTAGGGAGTGTTGCTACTCCCTTGGCATATACCTTGAGTTCACTGCTTTATCAGATACTTTAACATAATCTTGGTTGACATCTGGTTTGAATCCAGTACTCTTCTCTTCACAGAAGAAATGTTTGGTTTCCAAGTGCCTCTTTAGATTGCTTGACACCTTGGTTGTCTGATTGTTGGGGTTTTCTCTGTATTATTGTAGGGTTTTCCCCTTACATTATAAAGCCCCTCAGGGTTACTGTTGTTGTGATTTGGTGCTAAATATATAAAAAAGAATTGAATTGAGTATATACCAGTAACAATATATCATAATTACAAAATGCAGCACTGGGAATAGCAGTACTCTGTGTGCAGGTATTATAAAATACCATATTTAATAAAGGTTATACAAAATACGTCCTTATTTAAGGTTAAGTTTGGGAGGATTTGTAGTGGTGATGTTCTGATACAGTTATTCACATGAGCATAAAAGTAATAAAATGTAAATTACATGTAAAGATTGAGAGCCCATTCTAAGTCTGGAATACATACACAAGGTGTCCCTAGGCATATCAGAGCAATCTTCAGTCTTCAGACAGTCTTCACTCATGGGGATAGTTACAAAGCATTCTTCGTTATGAATTAGCATACATGTTTTTTATTGAACATTTGAAGAACCAGCAAAAAACAGAAACTCTTGTAGAGGACATAAAGTCACAGATAGAAGCGACAAGGAGCAGGTGCATCTAGTACAGGTAGAGCTGCTGCAAAAACCCACAGAGCTCAGCAGCCAGTGCAACAAATTCTGGATCCTTGGCTTTTAGTTAGCAGTTAGCAGCACATGCTGTGTCCGATGTGAAAGGACCTTTATGCTGCGCACTGTGACTCACAGCAATGGTCCCGGGTCAGCCCTGACTTTGTGTTGAACTAATCCTAAAGTAATAATGGTATTTCTAACCACTGATATACCACAACGTTATCCTTTCAACAGCTACTGAAAGTTAGGGGACCGGGGACCTAGCTGCTATCGGATATTTATATAGAGATCCTACAGTTTCAAACTGTATTACCCTTCAAGGACCTGCAGTTCATAAAAGCGCCCCTCCGACAGCCAAACAAATCTGTTCTCTGATTGGATAGTTACATTTGTGATTGACATGACATTGGCCAATCAGATGAAAGGCCAATCAGATGAAAGGAAGAAAAATAGGGTCAAAATTTGTACTTGTAACTTGAAACTTGAGTGCAGAGTTTCACACGTATTTTTACAAATCTTTTTTAAGCAGCACATGTGTGCGTAAATCTTTTTACACACATATAAATTCTTTTTAAACATACAAATCTTTTTTTACACACACACAAATTCTTTTTACACATACCGGTACAAATCCTGATTTACAAGTACAGTACAAAACTGATTTACATGTACAAAATATTTATGACCACAATTTGAGCCCATACAATAGTGCAACAAGTCCAAGTCCAAATTTGTCACATATTGTCTACATCCTTTGTTTTACCTCTGACCTCACTGTCTTCAGCAGTCTTGAGAGTCCTTTTTGAGCATGTAGTGCAAATGACTGGAATGCTATTAACTCACCATAATCTTAACCAGTACAGTTTGGTGTAACTTTTGAATGGTACTATTAAGCTACTGCGTATTCTGTCTATTTGATTTTTTTTTTTTTAATCTGAGTAAGGCTAGATGGACAGATGTGAAAATGTGAAAAGGCATGGCTGTTTCTGTAAAATGCAAAGGAGTGCAGCAATATAGGCATATGAAATAAACAGATGCAATAAACAATGCTCATAGTTAGTCTAATAACCATGTAATCTTTCTAATCTGACAAAGCCAGCATGCCAGGTAATTTAATAAGTTGCGCTGTAGCATAACACAGATCTAAGCAGAAAAGGCTCCTTCCTGCTAGCTTAAAAAATTCCTTTTGACAGAACAGTTTTGCCAATGATATTTTACATCTTTACTTGTAAATGTATCTACCACACAGCTTAAAGAGTAAACCGTTCTGCTGCTCTTTGAACATCTGAAAACAAAGAGAGGACTTAAAATTAAAACTAACACAAAAGCCCTGGATCTGAAGAAACTTCAGCACAAACTGCTGTGGCAAAACTTACCAAGTAGCATTAAGCGGCTAACATAACCACTGAGTAATAGCCTGTATATGTCAGAGACCACTGATTTTGACAGAACGAATCAAAACTCTGAGAAAGAAAATAGAGTGAGATTAGACAAGGCTTCTACATTTACACTTTATAAAAGGGAGTTTGAATATAAATCTGTCATCCCGTGGCTCAGAAAAGTCTTGCTTTCCCTTCTCCACCTGAAGGCACTTCTGCTGTTTTCAACCACCTAACAGAGCTAAGAACTACATTTTCATCAACCAGCCATCAAAAAGAAGCCAGCAATCACAGAATATATCCCCACTTTGTGTTATCAGAGCTAACTGACACAGACTAAGACACAAGCAGGGCCTCAGTGCGCTCCTACCTGGCTAGCTGCCACCGCAGCAGCCCTGTTAGCCGGGACGTTGCAGACAGGGAGCCTGGGCCTTTTGTGCATTCACTGCCCACCATGCCAACCAAAACTGAGTCATTGTGCTGCAGGGAGTTTCACAGTGGACTGTTTTTCTTGGATACTGTTACCGACGCTAGTGCAGAGAAACCTGTGTGCGCCGCAGCACTGGAATTGAAGCTGTTTTGTTCACAGATAAAGGAACAACCGCCGCCAGCAGGAAGAGGGCTGCTGAGTTATGTAACCTAATGCTATTGCTTCACCTCAGATTGCTCTTTCATTCATTCATTCACTTTCCTAAAATGATAAGCACTTCACAAATTATCAGGAGCAGAAAGTTATGAATCGTTTTCTTTTTAGTGTTAGTCAGCCCTGGGCCTGATATCAGGCAGTCACAGCGGAAGTGGAACACAGGAGTTCAAAAGAAAACACACACACACACAGAAAATAAAAGAACCTGCAGTGTATGATATTGTTTCTGTTTAAATAATATGATTAAGTACTCCAGGCTGGGGAATTTTCTATCAGTAGTGACACAGCTACTGAAGTGATTACAGCTATTATACAGACAATCCATGAAGACATTTACCTAGTTAGTTACAAAAGTAGCTTATGGCTCCGAGCCTGAGGTTATATGTGGAAGTTCTTTCTTTTCTCTTCTGTCTTTGCTTCTTTTGATCATAGAAAGTATTCGTGTCATATTTCTGCAATAAAACAAGCTTCCTTTATTATTTTATCATCAATATCTTACTTCAAAACAATTATAATACTTATGAATCATTGTCTCCTTTTTGATATGTCCCTTGTAGCTTAGAGGACTTCCCTATGTGTTTAACCTTACCAGACATGAAAACTAATGCTGGCTCTACTGCAGGTGACAGGGTGTAGGGTCCCTTTTAATTACTCTGTTGTCTCAAAGGCCAAATGCCGAAATAGCCTTTCACCTCTCAGTATAACTCTCATGGAATACGCTGAGATGGAGAGGACAGCGCTAAATTATTGTGACTGCATGTGTGTGAACACTAAGCTGCACAGTAATCAGGGATATAAAGACTGTGCTCTCAGTCTTCAGTGAAATATCTAGTGCTGCCAAGGCAAATACCCATTTTTATACCAAATACTAACACCTCTGCCATATTGTAAAAGACAGCTACACTTATATAGTACTTTTCTAGTCTCGCTGGCAACTCAAAGTGCTTTAGACTATAAATAACATTTCATCCATTCAGACAGCACTTCAATCTGTACATTCCAAGCACCCCACATGCCATCCATCCATCCATCCATCCATCCATCCATCCATCCATCCATTCACTTCCGCTTGTCCTTTTCAGGGTCGCGGGGGGCGCTGGAGCCTATCCCAGCTGTCATAGGGCGAGAGGCGGGGTACACCCTGGACAGGTCGCCAGTCTGTCGCAGTGCTAACACACAGGGACAGACAACCATTCGCACTCACATTCATTCGCACATTCACACCTAGTGACAATTTGGATTATCCAATTAACCTATCCCCACAAGCACAACTTATAATCACCAATGAACCTAACATGCACTGAACAGTGGAGGAAGCCAGAACACTTGGAGAAAAGCCATGCAGGTACAGGGAAAACATGCAAGCTCCACATTGGATTCAAACCAGGAACCTTTTTGTTTTGTTCTAATCAATCCACCACTAACACTAAGTTACATTAGAAATCCTTGGTGACTGGTACATTTTGCAGAAAGTCAAGCAGAGTCCATGACATACCCATAATCCCTTGACCACTAAACAATCTTAATGAGTAATTCCACTGTTTAACTCCTCAATGAGACAAACTAAACCAGATTAAAGTATACTGCTGCTGCCTGTCTCCAGGCAGAGCTTCTGCAAGTATTCACCTATATTTGACCTATAATGTACTTTATAGAAGAAAGCTAACTTTACAAAATACATCTATAGAGATCATCAAAGTATTTATCATTAACTGACAGTGTCCAGGAGTAATACCACACTATGAAAACATTTAACTTCATGTAAAACTGTAATAAAATGGCTGTAATATGAAGCCTTAAACCTCTGTTAGGTACTTTAATCTAATCTACTAAATCATATGTATGTAGTGTGGCTGTGCTATAAATAACACATATCTTTTTTTCTCATGTTCAAATATATTACTGTAATAACAAAAAATCAGAGCATCCAGTAAATCAAAGCCAGAAACGTTCAGAATCTACAGGAGACTTGAAGACATTAAAGAATAATAACTGTGTTTAACCTCCTAAGACCCGAACTCTTCCATATCATGCATTTTTAATTTCTCTTTGATATTTGGGCATGTTGGGAACTGACGAATGTAAAAACAAAGAATTGCAATTTTTTTTTTAACCTGATTTTTGTTCCTGACAAAAAAGAGATTCACATATGAAGACGCTGGTCTTAAATTTCGATAGAACGGTTGCAGTATAATGTCCTCGTGAGTGGATATCAGGCCCTTGTAGAGCAAAATTGAGTATTTTGGTCTAGACAACCCAAAATGTGATGTCCACATATGTGGACGCCAGGTCCTAGGAGGTTAAATTAGCATTCGTGGTTTAACTTAACAAGTGAGTTCTCATATGTGGAGTGAAGCCCTGCACTGTAAAATGTGCCCATTTTCTAAAAAGCCTACTTGGCGTAAAAGCTCACAGATGATGTTGACTCAAGTCAGTGTGACTAAGGTCTAATTTCTAAAGTTGATCAGCTAATTGTTTTAGGTTTGACTGTGCCCAAACTGTGCCAAATAAGGAGGATGAATGAACTTATGATCATCAGGTGAACAGAAACATAACATTAAATGGGTGCTGCACCACACCAATTGGCTGTATAAATACATAAAAGGCTGTTTAGTTTAGCCTAGCAAACAAACTGAAAAGGTGACATTGTCATCTTTAAAGTATATTTAGATGATGATGCATAAGAATAACTGTAATAAATTACTTCTAGAAAACCGTAAAAATGTAACTTTTACTCTTAATATTCCTTTCCTCATCAGAGGTCCCATGCATGACAAACCAAAAGGCTTTATGTCACATGGACAGCCCATGACAAATGTTTTATAACCTATGACAAATGTAAAAATAATGAAAGGAAATTATGATTTATTTGGCAATTTCTGCACATGTAAAAATAATATCTTATATAAAAACATGCGAGAATGAGCACTATAACTACTTTTTTAATAATATAATTAGGGGTGTTCGGTTAATGGGGCCACAAATTAGCCACAAAGAGTAATTCATAGTCAGCAAACTCACTATATGGTTAATATAAAGTATTTTAAATGGGTGAATAGTTTCTATTTTTTATGCATTTTAATTAAAGTTCATTAGCAAATGAACCGCTAAATTAGTTTATTTAGTGTTTTCTTTCCTAATGGATGCCCTCTAGTCATTCCATACAGACTTTTTCCAACTCCATATGGTGAAAAATCACTAGCCATCACTGGAAATGACTTCACTAAGGTAAGTGATGAGAAAAGTAAGCACGCTTTTCTTCATAATAAACCCATTCAAGTATACGTTAAATAGAGAGATAGGGTAAACGAGTAGGGAAGAAAATGACAAATGAATTAAGTTGGCTCATGGTTTGAGTAGAGACTGAACAGGCACAGTATGTGTGTGTGTGTGTGTGTGTGTGTGTGTGTGTGTGTGTGTGTGTGTGTGTGTGTGTGTGTGTGTGTGTGTGTGCGTGTGGATGTGCATGCATGCTGTACTGGTCAAAGGTGGCATTAGATAAAATACTTGCCTCTCTGGCGACCCCACTCCCATCCGTCATGGTAGGTAAACAGCCCTCTGACACCCGCTGACACTCCACCAGGACCCCGATCGTCCCAATGTGGCAAGTCACGGGTGGGCTTCTGTGGATAGTTAAATGAAGGACACACACACAGATTCACACAAAACCTCTTATACGCTACGTTTGAATAACACAGGAATAACCAAAATTTTCTTTCTTTCTGGGTACGTTTCTTAACAAAAGAAAAGAAGGTTCCCTGACTTCAACACATGCACAGAAGAAAAGATAACACACACATTTCCTCCTCACTGAGGGGTCAGCGTGGGGTGTGAGGTTGCTGGCAGTTTGTTGTCACATTCATGACAACAGTGATGGGGGTCTTCCGCCACCTGGTTTAGACTAGCACCTTATGCCAGATGTGTCTTTTCTGCAGCACATAATAAGTGAGCAGGAGTGCTGCAGAGCGGTGGCAACAGAGAGGCTGAGCTCTGCAGCCGCAGAGCGACCGCCTCGTGACATGCATGATTGAATGAGCGGCGCATCTGCTCTCCTTCCCGGCCTCTTGCAATAACAAAGCCTGATTTGAAAATCCTCCGCCTAGGGCTCTGGTTCATGCTTCATATGTAGCTATACGGGCCGGAGCCCTGTACTCTGTAACTGCTTCCAGTGCTTGTTGGAAATTTTAGCACGTCAGTGACGAATGTGGGGGAATTAAACTTTCTAGACACCACATTGAGAAAATAATCCTAGCTCCAGCTCTTTTTTTTTTTTTTTGGTGTGTGTTTATGTAAAAGATTTGTGTAACAGGTCATTGTAGAAAAAATGCAAAACTCCTTTTTCGAGTCGGTTGACAAAACAAACTCACTTCAAGGTCCATTTGATATGATACTCTGGAGCTTTCGGTCACCCAACTGCGGAGTTTGCTTGGCTTTTACAGAATTGTAAGTGCTCAAAATTCTACTTTTTGGAAGACTTTTTTCACGCACTTTAAAGATTTCATGTCTGTGTGCTGTTGAAGATGATCTCAAATGATTAAAATGACCACAATAGCTACTAAATGTCCCTTGAGGTGCTGACATTTAATCAGTTGTTGTTTTTAAGGTAACAGATGAACTTTCAAACTCTGATTTCTTAGTGTACAGCAGTTCAAATCAATCCTGAAAAATCAGTTTCTTGGTACTTTAATGCAGTAATTATTACTAAGAGAAGATAAAGAGAAGAGAGTGGCAATCATTACCTTTCCACATCTCTACAAACATACTGTGAAAATAATTTTAATCACGTACTTTAAGATATTATATTCCAAGCAGCATCTTCTGAGTATTTCAGTAAGAAAAGAGTGTACAATAATTGGCTAGATCCTTGTTTTGTCTTTATTTTGCAACAGATTTCTGCATATTTAAAGCAGCATGTCATGCACAGATGCAGACCAAACAAAGGGAGCTCATGTTTCATGCATATCTTCAGCATTTGCATCTGCTGATTCACTGAGGCCACCGAGTCAAATCATGATGGCAAGAGGCAGAGCTTTATAAGCATCTATGTGCTTTGTTCCTTGTCTGAAATCCACCCTGTCCTTAAACCTGGTAGCCTTTCCACGTGTGTTGAATTGATACCAAGTGAGGACACTATTTTAAAATGCTCGTCTATGACCTGACAAACACACCAAACCCAACAAATTGAACAAACTTTAAAAAACATACACTTTATTTAAACCCACAGTGAGGAAATTCACTTGTTACAGCAGCACAAGGGACAGAAGGAAAAGACGAATTAAAGATATATTAGAAAAATACAAATAGAAAAGAGTAAATAAATACGAGAAATAGTGTATAAAAAAGCCAAAATCCTATAATATGTGCAAAGGGTTACTATATACACTAAAATACACCAGGATTTATTTATTTTTTGTATGTACATAAATTGCAGGGGGAGTGATGATAGCTGTGGATATATTTACAGTCTTTGGCACTGGAACCACACCGGAGGTCCACAGTGCAAGGACCTTCTCGAAACTGAGGTTTATACAGACAATCTGCAGAACCGAATAATTCCTCTAACTCTTGGTGAAAGTCCCTTTTTGTGTGAGTCCCCACTGAAGAGACTAGCTTCATAGAACAATTTTGGGATGTTTCTTGGCTCCTACTTAGATAGTAGATAGTCTCCACTAGTAGATAGTGGTTGTAACAGTTGTACAGTCATTCTTGAGTGAGCTCCCAGTGGTCATTTACCTTTAGGAAGTCTCTAGAACTCTTCAGCTCAAATGTGACTATTACCACTGCATTATTTTATATATAAAAACAAGTATCTGCATCTTTTTCCCTGAAAGTACTTTTCTTAAACTCCAAAACATGTAGGTTCAAGGTTAGGCGTACAGTTAGATTTGTACATTTTGGGACAATGACATAATTTGTGTACTTTTACTTCTGTACAAATACCCGGTGGATTTTAAATGAAACAATCAATATGTAATTAAAGTCCAGACTTTCCTGGCTTTAATTAAAGCAGTTTAATAAAAGTATTGTGAATTATTTTTAGATATAGTGCCCCAATTTCAGAAGCTCAAAAGTAATTCAGTGGTTGACTGACAAGCAGCTCCATAACCAGGTGAGGCCTGTTCCTTTAGTATCTCATAGGTTTAAGCAAATAAAAAGATCTGCAGTTGACTCCCAGTGTAGAACGTGATAGCTGTTCACTGGACCTCTAAATATGAGGTCAGAAGAAATGTTGATGCAAGTGCCATCATTGACTGCAAGGATTTTCATCCAAGTAATAAAACAATCCTCATATTCAGAATTATGTTAGTTTGCCCATTTACTTCTGACTCTCTGAAAATGGGGCATTATAAAAACAGATGTAATTCCTAAACAGTTAATCCAATAGTTTTGTTTAACCTCTAAAGTCTGCACTTCAATCACATATTGATTGTTTTATTTAAAGTCCACTGTGCTGGAGAGCAAAATCACAAAACACTGTCTTTGTCCAGGTACTTATTAACTTAACCCTAATCCTGAGAGGAGTTAGATCTCAGAGGGTTAAATCCATTTTTAATGTAGTGCTCAAGTAGAATTTAAAAGTCAAGCTGTCATGCTGCTTCATGTATTTGCTCAATTTGTCTGTACTCATTCCAGGGGACAGACAAATGGCTATGATGTCATGCTGCCTAATATTTGCAGAGTGGAAAGTGAAACGCAAATGACCAACATACGTCTCCTCTAACAGTCAGCTGGATCCGCTTAACTCTGAAGGAAAATGGCTCTCCTACACTAGCCTCTACAGAAAAGATGTAATCTCGTGGATCTTCTTTGCAAATTAATGAGCAATATATTATGCTTTTAAAGCAACTTTCGGAACAGTTAAGATAACATAAAACTTTAATGATACCTCTGGGTAAACTGGGTCATTTCAGAAGAAAGAGAAGGTTATATTGTGTGAGAAAAGAGAACAAATAAATGCTTGCTACAACACTTTGGTTGGATTTAACAGTCATTAAGTGAAATTCTAAGATGAGTACATATTGTGTTTCCACAGAAGTGCTGATTCTGTTCTTACTATTGTCTGGTGGACTGCCTTGGGGTAAATGGTACGAGGCCAACTTTACTCCAGAAACAGGCTGTCATCAGCTGGGTCCTAAATGACTTAGCGCTCCCTACCACTGCTTTTACCCCAGCTCCAGTCCTTGACTTGTTATCAAGTCGTTAGTCATCGCTAATCTTCAGGAACTTCTGTCTAAACCTACCCCCGACTCCATCCACCCTCCAATAAACATTTTCTGGTGGCTACTTGCAGTTGGATCCAGCATCAACACAGCAATACTTTAACTTCTTTTAAGGTTGTTTTCGCTTTTGGTTGCCTGCTGCTGGCCATCAGAAAGAATTAAGGTTGAGCATTAATTTTCACAATTTTGGGACCCAGAAGCTACAGCTACCTTCTATACAATGCAGGATATGGGAGGGAAAAGTTATATGGTAGGGAAAAGTTTAGAGGTGAAATCGCATTTGAGTTAATTTACAAAGCTGTGACGACAATGTTTACAGAGCTCACCATTTGCACATTTCCATTTGCTATTTACATGTTTATGGGTTTAAATGTTTACAAAAGCCTCTTTTCCACTAGCACCTATTCGATTATGCTCAACACTGTTTTGGTCATTTTCCATTACAACTGAGTAGCGGCTCAATGTGGATGGGGTCTCTGGATTTTAGTTTGACTCCAGTCAAGTCAAGTAGGCACTGGTGGAAAAGAGGGTATGTGCACCTTTCAAAACAGCTATAGAAATGTGCTGACCTCTGTGGTTTTTAGTGGTGCTACAATGCAAATGTACCATATGTCTACTATGCACTATAGAGCCACTATGTAGATTAGCTAATTGTTAGCATAATAATAATGACTCATAATAGCAATAATAATATGCTAATGTTTATGCAGTACTATATTATCCAAGCATCTCAGCTGGCATATGCAAACAAACTCTTACACAAAGTTGGGTTTACAGCTAATGTGAACATGATCACAGGATAAATGCAAATGTTGGCATGTTAGTGGTGGGTAAAGCATCAGCAGACGATATCTGGTATAGATATTTTGATTAGCCTGAGAATAATCTCAATATATGCACCAAATTGCATTTAGTTGGTCACATCTGGTCAGAAATGCCAACTTCACAGTGACACAAGAGTCTCTATCAGAGAGTCATGCAAGTCCTTTAAAACACAGTGTCTGTGAACCGTGAAGATCTGAGTTGACAGGTAAATGTGGAGACACTTTACAGTAAGTGTGAGCCGAGTGGTAGTGCAACAGAAATATTCAGGGTATCAACAAATTCAGGAAGAATATGTTCAAATTTTCAAGGAAATCAAGTGAATCCTTCCATGATGCTACCAGAATTACTCAAAGCCAGTAAAGAAGAATTAGAATTAGCTGGAAAATGGATGAATCACTCAGTGTTTTGGCAAAGGTGAGAAGGGAGAGCTGCTCTCAGGTCAGTTTAATAACCTGATTCAACTGAAAGCACCCATCAATTAGTTCAGGCCTTGAAGATGCTAATGGGAGTCCATGTGTAGCACAAGGAGACAAGGAAACGGGCCAACAGGCTCACTCTCACCTACATACCACCCGACGAATATACTGCCCTTGCTGTCGTTATCTTCAAATGAAGAGTGGATGGGTGGTCTGGGAAAGGGAGGAGAGGGTGATAAAGCACTGAAGTCTTGTTGACAGGTAGTTGCTTGATGGGCCAGACTGTGTCTGACAGGCCTGCCAGAGAAGTAGTGTTGACGTGTCTTGTTCTTTGAAGAGACAGCTGGGTGTCTCTCTGTCCTGGTCATTGTTATAGGAAGCAAATGAGCATCTCTTCCGCTGCCACAGTGTGTTACAGGAAGCTCTTGACATGTTGTGATATATCACATTGTCTTCTTTTAGACTGATTCAGCAATACTGGGCTCAGAGTTGGGAAAATAGCATGTCATGTAATTTCCCAATTGTCAAAAGTGGACAGAACTGGGATAAATATCAAAGGAAAATGTTTCCATATGGAAGTCAAACTCTGATCTCCGACACCAGCTTTAAGCATATACTGTACGAGGTTTCATGTTGTAATAACTCGAGTTAGTGAAGTGAAAAGATTTATATTATAATTAGCGTAGGTGCAAAAAACCTCAAGTGCCTGTTTCTAAAATGCGCTTCAATAAGATTATTTCTTCAAGAGTTGTGCCACTTTGCAGAAACACTGCTCTATCATTTAGCCTTTTCTGCAATGCTGCACACAATCTCACATTTTTATAAATGAGCCCGCTCGTTTTATTCGCCGTGTCTCAGCGCAGAGTGACCTTGAATTTACGGTTGGTTGGTTTCGGCAGCAAGCGATGATGGTTGGAGGAGCTCAATGGGCTGCGGTGCTGAAACCCAATAGGGGCTCCATATTAGGAGGCACTGAGTGAAACAGTCAACAGCAGTGTTTCAGGGAAGCAGTGGAGCTTTAACACCTACTGTAACGCCCTGTACTGCTTCCTGCTCTGGATTACATCTAGGCTTAGGACACGCACACATAGATGCTGAGACTGTCTCTGTGTTGGCCTCTCTTTACCCTGATTTTTTTCACCTTTCCCACCTACTCACATTCATGCAGGGGTTACCAAAACTGCGGGACTGCATCTACTCAAGCTCACATAAGCGCACGCACAAGCTATGACATCTAAGCTATTTCCCATCCCACTTAATACCTACTTGTTATAATCTGTTTGCAAGTGTTGTTAATGGACAACCAGCAAAACACCCAAAGTACTGAGCATTAGCAACATAAAACACACCATTCAGAACAGCCATGATAGGTTTTCACATACATGCATACACACACACTCACACGCATGGCACATGCACCCTGATGGAAAGCCCCTTCTGTAAGTGCTGGCCTCATTTTAGTAATTACCGTGTGGAAGGTGTAATGGAAGCCTAACCCCTTAAGCAACACACGAATGCAGACAAGCACACACATTCAAACACTTATCAGCATATAGAGCTACATATAAGTGTCTTCTCTACTTTTCCCCTGTTAATTCTCACTGTTACACACACTCACAGCATGAATTGTTCCTCTAGTCAGTCTGCCTATCAAAAATACACACATACACATACACACAAACATATGTGCCATCTGTCAAATGGCCAGTCGTATCTGTTATCAGCATGTCTTGGCCTGTCATACCTGCCTGTCGTCTGCAGCCTGTGTCCCAGAATGCTGACAAGATAAGCCTGTGCTTGTGTGTGCGTGCATGTGCGTGTGTGCTAGCATCAGCGAACATTTCACGCATCCCACACTCACCCACTTTTAAGAGTTTCCCACGTTCTCAGGGTTAATCTTAGTCCCACTAGGCCCAACTGAAATGGCCAATTTACAGAGACAGCACATTTTTTTTAACCCACATAGACATCCACACTACTCTAAGGACATGAACACAACAACACGCTTATGAATACAAGTGAAAGGACACACTGTATGATGTCACGCTGTAGAAACTGTTGTAGCAGAAATACACAGCGCTCACGAAACCATAACATCAGTTTAGCGCTGCGTTTAATGGCATAACTGAGCATAAAATAAAGCCTGGCAATTTAAACTGATACTTGTTATAAGGGTGAAGTTAGAGAAAACAAGTCATACACTGATACTGACTTGGAACGTGGCCTTTCTCAAACACACAAGCTCTTAGGAGCTCAAGAGGCCACAACTCCAGAGCGTCACTCATTGAAAAAAGAAGATAAAAAGTGGAAGAGCTGTCTCTAGAGTTTTTTTTTAAGTGTGACTTAAAACCGCGTAAGACCAGATAACGTTCTGTTTTAGTTATGTGTCTTCTTCTCTATGTTGGCCACTCTTTTTCATCTTACTCTTGTTTGGCTAGTTAGGGTGGCTGTAGCTCAGGAGGTAGAGCTGGTCACCTACTGATCGGAAGGTTGGTGGTTCAATCCCTGGCTCCTCCAGTCTGCATGTTAAGTATCCTTGGGCAAGATACTAACCCCAACTTGCTCTCCAATGCATCCATCGGAGTATGAATGTGTGTGAATGTACTTAGAAAGCACTACGTAGAGATAAAGTGCTTGTGAGAATGGGTGTGATTGGGTGAATGAGGCATGTTGTATAGAGCGCTTTGAGTACTCCGGGAGAGTAGAAAAGCGCTATATAAGAATCAGTCCATTTACCATACAGTGGCCCTGAGAGGCCAAACGGACTGCAACTTAAGAAAACACCAGCAATAGGAAAAAACTGATTTCCAAAAGCACAAGGGAAGTGTTTCTGGAGAGACAATAACCTGACAGACCAGTTGCAGGAACCAAAATATGCTGAAAATTGCACCGGGAGACATTTAAAAGAAGTGGAGGATCTATCGGTTTTGTAAGGAAAGAAAAGATGAAAGGTAAGTGTGTTATTAGCCTAAAAACTAAACTATTAGCCTAAAAATCCGTCATCAGTATTATATGAATCATGATAAAACATGCCTACCATGTTTTGGGTTCCTGCAACTGGTCCGTCGGGTTATTGTCTCCCCAGAAACATTTCTGTTGTGGTTTTTCCTATTTCTGTTTTCTTTTTTCCTATTTCCATTGTGTTTTGTGTGCTTTTGCAGCGTTTTTCTTATTGCTGGTGTTTTCTTAAGTTGCAGTCCGTTTGGCCTCTCAGGGCCACCGTAAGTCCATATTAAGTGGTTACAGTTTGAAAAAAAAATGCAGCCTTTTGACTAGTGATAAGTCTTCAGATTGCTTACATTACCTCTGTAAGAGTTTCATTTGAGCTAATTCAATTGAATTCAATTTTATTTAAATAGCACTAAATCATAACAAGGATCACCTAAAGGCACTTTATACTGTAAGGTAAAGACCCTACAATAATACAGAGAAAATCACAATAATCAAACGATCCCTATGAGCAAGCATTTGGAGACAGTGGGAAGGAAAAACTCCCTGTGAACAGGAAAAGCAGAAGAAGGCTCAGGGAGGGCCATCTGCTGTGACTGGTTTGAGAAACAGAACAAAGACACTGCAAAAGAGATCCAGAGATCAATAATAACTAAAGAGTGATGTATAAACACACACAGAGTGAAAAAGGTGAGTGAAGAAGAAACACTGTATTATGGGAAGCCCACAGCGGCCTGTTGCAGCATAACTAAGGGAGGATTCAGGGTTACTTGATCCGGCCCTAACTATAAGCTTTATCAAAGACGAAAGTTTTAAGCCTAATCTTAAAAGCAGAGAGGGTGTCTGTCTCCTGGGCCTGAAAGCTGAAGACTCTGCTTCCCATTCTACTTTTAAATATCCTGGGAACCACAAGTAAACCAGCAGTCTGAGAGTAAAGTGCTCTATTAGGGTGATACGGTATTAGAAGGTCTTTACAGATAAGATGGGGCCTGATTATTCAAGGTCTTGTATGTGAGCAGAAGGATTTTTAATTTGATTCTAGATTTAACAGGGAGCCAATGATCCTAACAAGGCAAATTTTCAAAAACTAGGAATTACTATTGAGTTATGTCTCATACAATTCGGCATTAGTTTTCAGCTTCTACATTTGAATCTTTAACCTTTGAAAAGACGGTTGACGTTAACCAGTCTGAAACTCTACCCTTAACCTAAACCCTAAATCTAGCTCTAGATGGGTCATCAGTGACCTGGTGAATGTTAGAAGATCAATACTGAACAAGATGCAGCATTGTGCATATTTTATCCTTTAATAACAACTGCAAACTTGATGTGGTCCTTATATGTAACAAGCCTGTCTTTTTCACTCCCCAATAACCTGTTCTTGCACAACAGCGGTTTTCGCAAATGCACTCCGCAACCCTGATTTGTTTTTCTGTATAACTTTGTGATGCTAGAGATGAGAAAGTAAATATCAGATCCGACATTAAGTGACATTTGACCTGTCAGCACCTTAAGTACAAAGTCCATGTGAATGGTCCAGAGCATTCACAGCAAGCCAGTGGCTATCCTATGTCCCACCTCCTACACATTATACCCAGGCAGAAATAAGAGTATTTTCATTGATGCTGACTATCTCATGCTGTTTCCTACATGCAAGGGCAGACTTTCCTCACACTGTCTGGAGGTGACATTTGAAAAACCCTTAGTTACATAACATGCTTTCAGCAAGCACAATCTCCCAAGAGCAGTTTGAGACACTCTACATCAACATCAACAACATCACAAACCACTAACCATGAATTTTTGGCTAGCAATAAGAACAAATAACTGAACAAGATCTTGGTTTCTCTAAATCTGGAACCTGCTTTAATTAGTTGGAGCGAGAACTTCATTAAATAACATGTAATAACACTGCTGCACTTTCAAAGCTGACTACTTGCTTGCTTCTGATTATAAACTAAATCATCCTTTTCATCTCTTGAGACGATGTTAGCAGCCTGACAATATCACACCCTTGGACACTGTTACTGGTAGTAAAATATCATCCCTGCCTCTTCCAAATCCTTGACAGTGCCAGCAAATGCATGTAAACAGCTGTCCATTTGGATGATGGGTGTGGTGGTCAAAGCACGGTTTGTATTTACAACAGTGGTGTAAACATGAATTGCACATATGGGGCGGTCAGCTGCAAAAAGATGACTTGCACATTCCTGCAATACATAGCCTCGATTTACTATTGTGCATCCCAATCATACGAGTGGTTAGCATCACTATGTTTTAAACAAACGATCTTTTATACAGAAACATTTAGACAAATAGTTGTTGCAATCAACGGCATGAAACACGCTGTCTTTTTATACACTTCAAGTAATGCCAATGAAAAAAAGACAAACCCAGGATTATTACATTGTATTACATTGGAGACACACACACATACGCAGGGAGACCAAACAGTGGACTGGAAGACACAGTGGTGCTTGGAGGTGGGTGGCACTCCTCAGCGACTCTCAGTAATAAAAGTCGAGCGTGATTTGAAAAGGCCCTATTGTGGCTTCATTCTGTTTTTCCACGAGGGTAGCATTCCTCCCAAATTGGACAAAAGAATTTTAATGGGGCGGCTAATGGACTGTGATTAGATAGGAGTAGAGGGAGAGAGAGAGAGAAGGACAGAGAAAGAGAGAAATAGGTGGGCCTTACTGGGAGCTGGCAGGGTGGGGGTCTAAATGCTGTGATGGGGGGGGGGGGGCTTGAGTTTCAACAATCCAGAGAGAGGGGGTGATGGGGCAGCAGATTATCCCATTTACCTGCAACCTGGGGGGAACTGGAGAGGAGGACAGAGAGTTTTTTTGCGGAGGTTAGGTTGCTACGGGACACAGGGGACTCCACTCCAAAGGTATATCTGTGCATATAGTGGTGGGATGGATGGAAGCCTACCTGCTTTTAGTTGTAAGTGGATTCAGTGCTGTTGAAGTGGTTTAATGCAGGGCTTACTTACTGCTGCACCTTGTAGGGCTGTGCAGCAGTATATATACGAGCACAAAGATGCTACAAACAGTTTCATGTTTGGATAAACACCATGGTCACCTTTACGTGAAAGTTACCAGTAACATTTCCACTATCAACAGAGAACATGTCTGAACAGAGGCAACGGGACTGATGGATAGAAATGCACAAAATTACAACTTACAGAGGCAGGATATTTCATGTTTAATCACAGTGGCTTAAGAGGTGATGAAATGGCAGGTTTGACTACAAAGAGTTGTTGCGGTTTTTATTTGGAGAATAACAACATAAGCAAGAACGGTTGGTGATCTGGTCTGATTCTCCTTTACGCTGGGAGCAAGAAAAACAGTCATACATGTACAGAATGAAATACACGGTGTAGTCTCATGAGTCAAGTGCCAAATACTGTGTGCCTACCTGGACACCTGGACTGGTCAGAACATACTGTATGAGTAGACATTACGGAGTAGAAGTTGCCAATTATTATTACACCCCCCCCCCCCCCCCCTTTTTTTTTTTTTTTTTTAGGAATAAATCTTTAAAGCTGAGGAAACACTTCATCTTTATAATAGGAGCCATGATGAGCTCTTCTAGAGTCCTACCATGAGAATTTGAATAGTGCGCCAATGTTCTTTACACTTTATTAACAGCTGTAGAAATAATGTACTACTACCACCACTGTTCTCTGTGTGCTGCTGCTAAATCTCATGGCCTTCTCTGTGTGTTTTCTTTTTCCACTATTCTGTTATAGATTTGCTGCAGTGCTTGGGATTATTATTATTATTATAGTCCTGTTGCATGACCCAGTTTGGACCAAGCTTTAGCTGTTGGACAGATGGCCTCTAGAATACTTTGATATACAGGGGAGTTTGTGGTCGACTCAGTGACCGGAAAGTCCCCGGGTCCTAAAGCTGTGAAACAAGCTCATATCATTACCCCTCTATCATCGCGCTTGCCAGCTCACGTGAGGTGTTTGTGCTGATATGCTGCATTTGTTTTTCTCCAACCCTCCCTAGATTGATGGGCAGCAGCAGTTGCTTCTCTAAGATCATTGTTGATATCTTTCCTACTTGGCACACCTGAATGCTCCAAACCAAAGTGCCAAAACCTCTGCTTTTACTTCTGGGCCTTAGTTAATCAAGTGCATTTAATTAGCAGCACCTGGCTGCTACTTAACGTCTTAACTCCTAAGGTAGCAGTAAGTACTCCCAGACTGATTCCATAACAGTTAAGATTTTTTTTTTTTTTACCAGACTGCATAGATTCAACTGAAATCTTTTCTAATAACAGAAAATTATCCGTATTGAAAAAGGATGTAGTTTCCACTTAAAGCCAGGACTCCATGAAAATAGATTTAATTTGCTGAACTTTTGTTTTTGTCATGTGAGCTCATGTTATGTCAACTTAATATGTTGAGTTAAGTTAAAGTTGTTACAAATAAGTAACAATATCAGATTTAAAGATTTTCTGAGCAGAACTAGGGTCATTTTGATTTCTAGACTTATAGACTAGACTGATGAGGATAATGGAAGCATGTGCAGAGAGTATTGATTTTACAATAGATCAGTTAGTCTGCCAGCAGAGACTCATGATCTGAAGAATGGAATGCTCCCCTGACAGACTAGCCATCAGAAGTGGGGTGATCTCTTCTATTTTCATGTTCAGATCTAAAGATTCTTCTGTGTTCAACAGAAGAAATGGATGGCAACATGTAAAAAAGTGTATAAAAGTGTAACTATGCCATAGGATGAAGGATAACAACCAAGAATGTACCTTTTTATTCATGTTATAAATTTCATTTATTTAACTTTATAATTTAGTATTTGATCAAGTGGACTATTTTATAAATCAAAGTAAATTTAATGATGGGTACATATTTGCTGTTACTGTGGACAAATTTCTTTCTTCAGACTTGTCACAAACATTTTAGAGCTGAGACATTTGTCCCCCCTGTAATATCCCACCAGTATCACTATTCCATATTGAATTTTTGTCTTTCATTTATGGTGTTTTCTGAATTAAATTTCAACTGAAAGTGTGGCATTAGTTATGATTTTCACATACAATAATCTCTGACTTACATAATATTATAGCTACTAATTATTGGGTTAGCTGTCACCACTGTACATGCAGCTTTTCGAAGAATTATGACAATAAAATAAGCTTTAATTATACCAATCACAGCCACTATTCAGATCTCAAGAGAACTGCCTTTGTTTTAACCACAGTGAATAAACATTACATTTCCTGTAGAAATAGAGCAGCTGGTTGATGCATAAAATGTGTGTTTAGCTTTGTGGTTGTAAGAAAGGTGAGAGAGGTTGCTGGGTCAAGGCTGGTCAAAGAGGAGGTGGGTCATAACACTTTATCATCTCCCTGTCTAAGCTAAGACAAACAGGATGTCAGTGATTAACCAGCTACTGGTTACTTGTTATCATTTGACAGTAACTATGAAGATTGCTGAAAGTAAAGTGCTGTGATTGATAAAAAGGTGAAGCTGAACTCTGACAACAGGATTACACAGGCCTGAAAAACATACGCTACACTGCTAGCTTTTAAGTAAATCTAATTATTTCATGTAATTAAGGCACTTTGACCATTCAACTAGTCACACTCACGCCTTGCAAATTCATCAGATTTTATTGCCACACTTTCACAGTAAGTAATGTAATTGGCGTTAATAATAAATAATTAGAAATGTAACAAAATCATTTTACATCTTTGTGCTTGTATACTAGTGTGATTGGTTCTAACATAATTTCTATTCAGGCTTTACTTATATTGTACAAGTCTTCATACGAAATCCACATGAGATTCACAACATCTTGTGAGTGGTTATTTCTGGACAAATGAATAGGCAGTTATCTGAATGGAGATTGACCCACAACTGACATTGTTGGAAACAAAACCCGTCTTCTATGACTGAACAGGGTTTCAGGAAAGTACAGCTTCATCTATGGCTCAATCTACAACTGCACCCGAGAAAATGTCATGCTGATTCATGTTGGGGATAAAAATCATAAGTAAAATTACCAGCATCTTTACCACAGTAAACACATGCCTGTCACCTCACAATTGAAAATGTCATGAAGCTTAATTGTATACAACAATGTGATTAGCTTACATGTTTGGCAGTTATAAACAGAGGTGCCAAAAGTACACACATGTTGTACTTAAGTAAAAGTGCAGTAAAAGCTGAGTAAAAGTAAAAGTACTGACTCAACGTCTTTACTCATATAAGTGTAAAAGTACAGAAATTAAAAAGTAGCTCCTTGAAGGAAAATTCTACCATCTAATTCTATGCAATGCTAACTGAAACCTGTCCTATATTAATATCATAATAATAAAATAATAGTAGTATGTGAGAATACAAATCTAAATTCTAATTCTAATAAATGTACTCAGTTTGAATCTGCTGTGTAGGACACAAGCAGTGAAAGATCATTTAAAAAGTAAGACTTTTTGTTGCCTACATTATAGGTGGTGACTTTAGCTTCACACATAAACAGGATATGAATACAGTCAGGGATTACAGTGAGATATGCCATATAACCCCAAGATTGTAGTGTAGTGGTTCAGCATGGGAAAAAGAATCACAACTCACAATAATTTCTGTTGAGAGCTCCAGTAGGCTCTGATCAGCAGACCTGCAGTTTTTGTGGAGTTACAACACTGAATTTGAGCATTTTCATGAGCCATGTTGGCTGATTTCCATTTCCTACACTAAAAGTATAGTGTCATTATACTATACAGTATAAAACTGGTATAGAGATGGAATGAATTAATCTAAACATTGTCACCTTAAATACAAATTAGTCTGCAACACTTGATGTAACCTTACACTGACCATAAGGACCACAACCATCGACAAAATAAATAAATTGACAATAAATTTAACATAGTATGGCAAGCTAAGCTCTTTATCCCATACAAGCCCAGTATTTTCATGCTACTTTTGAATAACACAAAGTTACCATACTTAGTTTACGTTTCACAATATGATACTTACATAATACATAATTATACATAATAATCTCAGAACCACATCCTAATAATAAAAAATAATACACAAATAAAGAATTTATCAAAACAGATCCTTACAGGTGATGGCTCTTACCTTTAAATCTAACCTCGCTTCTTCCTCTCCTGGCCTGTCTTTCTTATCTTTCTCCAGTTATCTCTCACTCTTCTCTCCCTGTGAAGAACAAGTATACCTATAGCTAGTAACACACTGTGCTACAGACTGCACACAACCAGTTTGTGTGTTTGCTGTTGGTGAGTTGATAGAAACATTGAATTTGTAATTCCCTGACAGTTAAAAAAAGTTTAGACATTTAAAGTTTCAAAAGTTTAAAACTTATTTCATGATCACTGCTGTTCTGTAGCTAGCTAGTAAATGCTACAAAGTAGCAAGGCCACAGCTTCCAGACACCTGCAGTCGCTGCTGCCCACTTTAATGCCCGCTTATGAGCCTGTTTTGAAAATGTAAGCAGTAAAAAGTACAGGTATTTGTGTAAGCATGTAGGGAGTCAAAATGAAAAGTTTTCAGAAAAAAAATATTCAAGTAAAGTGCAGATACCTAAAAACTTTACTTAAGAACAGTAACGAAGTATTTGTACCTCATTATTTCCCACCTCTCTTCGTTTTAACCTCCTAGGACCTGGCGTCCACATATGTGGACATCACATTTTGGCTTATGTACACCAAAATATTCAATTTTGCTCTACAAGGGCCTGATATCCACTTACGAGGACATTATATTGCTACTGTTCTATCAAAATTTTAAAGAAATATCCTCATATTTCCTCATTTTACTTAAAAACAAAAATCAGGTTAAAAAAAAATCTGGTAATTCGTTGTTTTTACATTCATCAGGTCCCAATCAGCCCAAATATCAAAGAGAAATTAAAAATGCATGCCGTGGAAGAGTTCGGGTCTTAGGAGGTTAAGTAAAAACCTGCCCAAGGTCTAAATTTTTTTGTCTGGTTTTTGATTTCATTGGCATTAAATCATAGTTTTAGTTTATGTGATTTTGAATCTTAGTTCTCAAAGTGATTTCCGAATTTTGGTTTTTCTTTGTTATTCTAGCCTCCCCAGCGTTTGCTTGTGTTTCTTCTGTCTCTTTTGCATTACACGTATGTTATCATGCTTAGGGTAGGCTCCAGATACAGTTATCTGTTGTTTATTCTCTGCTTTAAATCTCTGTGCCCTGCATTCTACTTAGTCCACAGCTCTACCCTCTACACACCCACTGTGGCAAAAAGCCATGTCGATAAGATACCCAAGTACTTTTTGACCAAAGTGCAGAATAAACAAGTTGATGCAAACATTTGATAAATTCAAACATTTCTACAAAATGATTTGGGATTTTGAAACTGATTGTGAAACCTTTTAGGCTTAAAGTATGGAATTCCTGCTTTATCTTCCTAAAATGTTGCAATCAATGGGCACAGTATTGCAAAGTATTTTTTATTATGTATCTATCTAGGCTAACGGGCCTCCAGTAAGAAAATAAAAAAGATTTTCACCTGTCTTAAAACTTACATACATTTCAATTAATAATATATTAATTAATTAAGTTATTTATAATATAGTATGTGGAACCAGCCACTTCAGTTGACTAGTCAGAACTGTTCAGACGCTTGTTAATACAAATATCTAAGCAATAAATCACATGGCATCAACTTTTACATAACTAAATACATTTAGGTATGTAGACGTGGCCTAGATGACCTGCTGACAACACTGCTGATCTGATAGGATTTTCCCACACAAGCATCTTTAGGGCTTACCAAAAATGGTCATAAAAAACAGGCAGTTCTCTGGATGAAAATGCCTTGTTGATGTCAGAGGTCAGAGGAGAAAAGCCAGACTGCTTTCAACTGATATGAAGGCAACAGTAAAACAAATAACTACCCATGACAACCAAGGTTTGTAGAAGAGCATCTCTGAATGTGCAGAACAATGGCCTACAGAAGCAGAAGATCACACTGGGTGCTGAGAACAGGAAACTGAGGCTATGATTCACACAGACTTTCCAAAATTGAACAACAGAAAATAGAAAAATGTTGCGTGGTCTGATGAGTTTTGATTTTTGCTACAAAATTGTAGGGTCCACGTGAAAACATGGATTCATACTGCCTCGTGTCAGTGGTTCAGGCTGCTTGTAATGGTGTAATGGTGTGGGGGATATTTGGTACGCTTTAGGCCCCTTAGTAGCCCTTAGTGAAATACCACAGCCTACCTGAGTGTTGTTGATGGCCATGTTCATCCTTTTATGACCTCAGTGTGCACATCTTCAGACGGATAATACATCATGTCAAATTCATCTCAAACTGGTTTCTTGAACATGACAGAGTTTGCTGTAGTCATGGCCTCCACAGTCACCAGATCTCAACCCAGTAAAGCACCTTTGGGATGTAGTGGAACGGGAGATTCATTCATAGAGGGTAGCTGACAAATCTTCAGCTACTACGTGACGCTGTCATGTCAATATGGATCAGAATATCGGAGGATTGTTTCCAGCAATGGCGAGTTTGATTCTTGTGAAGGAGTTGCTCACCTCACTCATCCAGTGACATCCCTCCCTAGCCAATCAGTGACGTGCAGTCTGTTGATGTCACGTTTTCATTTTGACTCAGCTCACTTGGAACCCTGGGCAAGTAGGTACCAAAAAGAGTACCTGGTACCAGGCACTACCACCTAATGGAAAACCCTAAAAAGTCGAGTTGAATTGAGCCAACCAGAATAGGTACTTGTGGAAAAGAGGCTATAATGACTTGGCCAGTGAGTGAGTATATATAGTTGTTGCTGTTGCTAAAGAACCTCTGACTTGATGTCTCTTGTTTTTATCTACAAAAAGGTTTTATTTGTGGTGTTTCTTCAGTGTACCCACTGAAAGTCTGAGGATTGAAAAAAAAACATAAAGTAATGATCAGTTTGAGATTGTTTTGGTTCTTTTATGTATCTTCAAAAGAATTCTCCTTTCATTTTCTCTTTTTTAAGCTATATATTGTGATGTGATTGTGAGGATTTTTTTTGTTTCAGACTCTGTTATTTACTCAATAACAAAGCTATCACTATTCTAAATATATGGATCTCTTTTTCCAATCCCACCAGACTGCAACGACTTGAAATCTCTGTTTTCTCAACTGCGTGCAGTGAACACCCAAACACACACTTCGCTCCTACCCTCATCCCTATGCAGATAAACCATTCTGACACACACAAACACACACACATTCACACACTGTCATTCTTTTTCAAATTGGATAGAGACACAGCCATGCGATATTTACATAAGTAATAACAGCGGCTGCTCCGGGGGCCAGAGGCTCCTATCTCACAGCACAGGATGGGTAATTGCTATTTTGGCATGGAGGTGCTACCTGTGTGTGCGCTTAAGCATGACTCTGTGTGTGTGTGTGTGTGTGTGTGTGTGTGTGTGTGTGTGTGTGTGTGTGTGTGTGTGTGTGTGGGTGTAAGGAAGCAGCATCTGAATAAGAATCAAAGTAAGAGTAGTGAATTTGTAAGGGATTTGTGTGTGTGTCTGTATTTGCATGCTCGGCTTCTGACAGAATAAAGCTCTTCCTCTTCCTCTTCTTCTCTCTTTTTTTCATTTGCAGCACATGTCTAGATGACTGTTTGTGTTAGTTTGGGTCCAGTGGGAAACAGCAGGCTGCCTCTGTAGCCCACAGCTACACAGCTTCTCCGCTTGATATTTAGTGTTGGGCTGGTGCATGTGTTATCAGCACATATTGTCCCATTCTGCAAGTGTGCTGCTGTGTGTTTTAGATGGTTGGTGTGCGTGGATCTCGCTGCTGCCCTCCCTCGCTTTACTTTGTGTGTGTGTGTGTCTGAATATGCTTTTTTCAAGCAAATATGTGGGCAGCTGTCAGTTGCTCTGGACGACTGCGCTTCTGTGTGTTTTGAATGAGTTTGTTTTTGTGTTAGGATGTGGTTGCGAGATGGGACTCTGAGCCGCATGTGTCTGTTTTGCCAAGTGTGTGTGTGTCTGTGCGTGCATATGTGTGCTCCATCCTTACGAGAACCTTTTACATTTGCCCACTAGCAGGTTTATTTTGCAGGAAAACATGCACCCTTTTTTTCTCAGAGGAAATAATTCAGTGGTAGTGCAAGATTAGTTTTAGGCTCTATTTAGAGTCTAAAGTTGTGTCGGAGGATAAATGATACCAATAGAGGGTCTTCACTGGTATGGCAAGCCAAACTGTGTTGTGTGTGTAATCCTCAGCGCTCTCGACACTTCTCCCCTCCTCTGTGCAACTCAGTATGCTGCTGTCACTGTGCAGTGGCGGGACGCCATAGCAACCAGCCCACCTTTAGGTGATTACCATGCTCAGCCCAACCTCATCCACCTCCATCAACACCCATGGTGCAAATACATCCCACCCCCGGGAGGAGAAGGAAGAGAGGAGGAGGAGGTGGTTGGGCAGGAAAGGGAAAGAATTGCTGGTCTAAACAAAATATTTCACCTCTGCATTTGTACAAAATTAGCTTTTCAAGATATTTGTTTTTTGTCATTCTCACCAGCTGTGATGATAAGATCAAAAACGGACAATAATTAGGCTACTAACAATCCTTTGCAGCGAAAGCCTAATGCAAAGATCTGTGTATTATGTAAAATAATATATATGGTTGCTCAGCAGCACACCAGATTTATCCATTTTCTTCCACTGAGTTTGGGTGGGAGGTTAAACCAGTCATCATAGGGGGTATTTTTGGATTTTATAGTTAGTCCTTTGTTTTTACTTCATGTTTTTAATTGAGTTTGGTTTCCAGAGTGGGCTTGTGCATTTTAGTTGAGTTTTTATTTGCTTCAGTGTGGGTTTTAGTTTTCTTTACTATTATTGGATGGAGGGTGTATGCCAGTGAAACTTAGTCCAACTAATACAATAAAAAAGCCTAATTGGGCAAGTTGTGGTAAGAAATTTTACTAAATGAACAGGGACTAAGACTAAGGGTATTTGCTCTATAATTTGCATATTTTAGTTATTTTTCCAACTTCACAAACTCATTTCAGTGAGTTTTGTTGTTTTTAGGAAGTCTAGATTTAATTTTTATTTTAGTTAGTTGAGTGAGTTTATTTTAGTTTAGTTATAACATTGAGAGAGACAACCATTCACACTTACATTTATAATCATGCCTAACCTGTCTTTGGACTGTGGACTTTGGACTACCTGCACATGGGGAAAATATACACAGTTCTGCAAACTTTATCAGCAAAAAAAGCACAAAATGCTTAGTGGTAATGCACAAATGACTTGTTGTGTTATTCATACACTGTTCTGTGATGCCAGGCTGAAATGGTTCAAGGCATAGAACCCTTGAACTAAAGTGATAAAAACAATAAGAAGTCAGTCATTAGTTAAAGTAGACACTGTACCTTTTAGTTAAAGATTAAAGTCAGCTTATTTTAAAGGCATTACCTGAAATGCAAAATTCTTCCAAGAATTACCCCACCTAGTACAATGTGATATGACTTGACTTAAGCTTTAATTTGCTGTGCTGCAATACAGACATGGCATGAAATTCAATATCTGTAAAATGCGCCAGCCCTTTTCTTTACTGTCAAACAAGACAGGATGATGTACTTATCTTACTGCAAAACCCAAGGAGGTTTGTGTTCTCTAGTGAAACACCTCACCTATTTTTCATACTGTTACTGGTTTGCTGTAACACAAAACACTGCCGGGTACACAAGCAGCTGCAATTAAAACATTCTGAAGAAGAAGACAGAAACTTTAAGAGTTCCTCAACACAGTAGCTAATGTCGTCTCACAACACACTGTGAGATAGACATAACCTTTAAAAAAAAGCAAAAAATACCCCACTAGGGTTACAGCACATATTTTTACAGAGCATTTGTATAGTTTTTTTTAATACATAATTGATTGTAAATATGATATTTGGTCAGATGTATTGTATTAGCTTGGTTAAGGTTTGGCATTACAAACTACTGAGTTGAGTTTAGAAAATGACATGGATTGGTTTAAAATACTCTAAAGGCCTTACATTACTGGTTTCCATGGTGATGCTTTGTCTGGATAAAATATGTTCCTCTGACACAAAATATGCTTCCTATTAAAATAATTTTAATAGATTTATGTTACTCATGTGACCATTTCTGTTCATGGAAATAAATAGATCAACAGATTGGCTTATTTGTGTCAGCAAATCACAAATATACATGTTAAAAGAAGTAAAAATAAAGGTTTCAATACAGAAACAATACAGTTGGCTTCCAATGTACCTCCAGTTCTGACTGATCTGGAGAAAACATCTCCATTAAAATACACACATACCTTGTGTTTTTGAATGCTTTTCTCTCTTTTTTCTCTCCATCCCCAGCTGCCCCTCCCTGAGCCTGGTTCAGCCCAGGTTTCTTCCTGTTGAACACGAGTTCTTCCTTCCCACTGTCGCTAATTGCTTGCATATAGGGGACTGTCTGATTGTTGGGGTTTTCCCTTTAATGTTGCATTGCTTTGAATTTATAAGTGTTGAAGTCGGCATGTATTTGGTTTTCATGAGAGACCATTGTTGTTTTTGTTGTGGACATTGTGTCCCATGTTGTATATGCTGCTCTTAATGTTGCATTTTAACATTTTGTTAGTCGGTACTTCTGCAATCTTGGCTCTTCTAGAGATTTTGATTTCAGCTGGACTTCCTGTTAAAATCATGTTTATAGATAGCATTTACTGTAACTGACGAGGCCAGACTACTGCTCACATGTCCGTCATCGTAAATACGTGATTTATTTTTTATGCCATCAGCGATGCCAATCCATGTAATGAATATGCAGATTTATGAATTCAGTCAATTAAATGCAGTGAAGTATGTGTCACCATTTAACATTAGTAAATCACTTATTCATTTGCTGCCTTGTTCTGCTGGTTTTGCAGCTTGCTCGTCTTGAGGCTGAGGTGGATTTGGCAGTAAAATGTGATTGTTTTATGGCTGGAAGCAGGAAGAAGGGGCTGTCCTTACGCCACATGATGATCTGAGGCTTTGCTTGGTTAGCAAAAATCACTGTGGCTGGGGAACCACTGGAAAATACAGTGTCAATTTTTTAAACCCCTTCTTTTGTAACATCAGTAACGCCAAGAGCACACCATAAAGGCTGTCAACTTACTTGTTATGAAGGCACCACAATTCTTCACATAGCACCTTCCATTTGTCCCAATTTGTCTGAGAGTAACAGCTGAAGGGCCAAATGTTCATTGTGTGCTCGTAAACTCCCACCGCCTTCTGTGCCGCCTCTTGATTCTCACTAAGTTGGGAGACGATGCGAGATGGAACGTGAACTCCATCACCAAATCACGCCACCAGCTCCGACGGTCAGCCAAGTGTCAGTTCATTTGTTACCGCGACGATGGTGTCTGCACATGTGCATCTGCGAATTGTTAACTATGCAATTAAAACAATGCATCAGACTGAGGGAGAGAAAGTCTGTGCATGGCTTTTATGGATGCAATGTGACTGACACATGTGCGCCTGAAAAGAAATCCATGTGAAGAGCTATACGTGTGCATTTGTACAGCTTATCTTCCACATGCATAAACTCACCAATCCACCTCCTTGTCTTTGAGGCTCCAAAGCAGCTGACACCATGCCATAAAATAGCTTAGAGACACCTTAAATCATCTCCCCTTCAGTGCTTATTCCCTTTTGCGGCTGCCAAATGTATTTCGCGTGTAATCTTTCACATACAAATTCGAAAGCTGCCTAGAATCGGAGGTGATTTGTAGCTTGTGTTGACGCTTTAAGCACTGAGCGATTGCACTGCCACAGACATCTAAATGTATCTAACGGCAGCGGTTTAATCTGGCAGCCAGTTGAGTATGCGCTGGATCGTTACCCAGCCCCCTAACAACCAAAAATGATGCCTCTACAACAAAAAAGTAGCATAAGTAGGTTTTCATGGGGTTACAAAGAATAATTTGTGACTTTGATATGACTTCGCAGGCTTAACGCCTCATAAAACAAGACACAGCAACTTGTAAATCACACATTTTAGTCACAGCTTCAGAATAAAGGTATCCATAAAAGATTCTGTTATACTTTGTATTTATTTATATCAGACTTTCCAGAAAATGCCATGCGACTTCGATATGTCTTGATCAGAGAGGTTATATCAGAGCGTGGAGAAACGCTCTGTGTGAGCACATACCACCTGCTGTTCACTCTCAAACCAGTGGCATTTCCCACAACAACAACTCAGGACTGCAACATGAAGGGTGGTAAACAACAGGGTAGACACAATAACGGCCCAGCTCTGAAAACCCCCAGGTAAATCTGAAATGACACAAAGGATCTCTAACTGGTCGCTTGCTTTTCCACAACAGCAGAGAGAGCTCGCGCCTGCTGGGCTCGACTGCCAAACCTGCCGTGATGCTTATTGATTGACACACTGCCGTCGGGGGGTAGAGAGCTGGGTGGCAGGGGCGTGAATAGGTCAGAGAACAACCAGTCAACATTTCGTGGAGCACACGGATGGATGCTGCACGGTGAAGTGCTTGTGGAGGGAGTTAACATGGCAAGGCTTTCTCTGTGAACTGTTTACCCAGTTGTGACACTAGCAGGACTTTACCAGTATGGACTACACATGTAAAACCTTAACCCTTTAACACCTAGTGTATCATAAACATACAGGTTTTTATGTAATATAGAAGGTTTTGAGTCTTCTACATTTACAATACATTTTTAAGCAATAAGTAAACAACAAATTGTTTGGTGCAATTGTGATACTAACTAATACGACTATATTCAAATTAATAGATATATTTTTTGTAAATTTGTCAGAAGGTTGAATTGACACACATGCTAATGCTACAACTGTTAGCATATCCTGCTGCCTACAGTAGTAAAGCAGTATTTTTCAAAGGCGAGGGTCTGCTGTTAACTGAGAGACTGTTTGCAGGTCGAGATTACAGGTGTCATTAGAAACATAAAATTTCATCAGTCTATTAATATTTATAGCCATATTGGGATCACGTATAATGAAAGTTTTTTTTACATGCAGAGTTACCTGGTGTAACTTTGCACAGCAAAAAGTAACTTTAATTTCTTGTAATGAGGGAGACAAATTTGAAGCTAATTCTAGCTAAACTTGACCACCGTGTCAGGGTTGTGTTTACTTTACATGTTCTCTTGTAAAAGTAAGGCAGAATGCAAAATTTTTTAAATATTATATAAAAGTAAAACACTTATAAACCAGTACAAAAATGTGAGAAAAGCTTGGCAGACAGCTAGTATCCCACTTGGTGCAGGTTACTTTTTAAGCCCCTCCTTTAAAATTTATATGAGCTGTTAAAATCATCAAAAATATTTTGCCATTTAGAACAGGTCTGCAAGTTGCTTCAGGTAACAGCATCTTCAAATGTAAGTAAAACCACTAGGAAGATGACTGTTTGAGCATCTGTTTGGAAGATAAACATGGGCATGAAGTGGGGCATACAATATGTTTTAAGAGCTTTGCTTGATGGGGATAACGAGTGTCCATTGAAAAGAAATACTGGATGATAAAAACGGTTAATGTAAGGAATGTCTTAATGTGGAGCCCAGTAAATCATAGTGACATAAGCTTAGAATTAATGGAGTTTTCAGAGTAATTGCCTTAGGACATGTGGATGATCACAGGCAAAGATGTGTTGAACTGAACCCAAAACAAATGTGCTTAGAGAGTATAGAGCTTGTAAGAGTGTATCCATGTGTTTGTGTGAGCAATGTTTCCAGTCCAGTGGATTTTATCTCATCTTTGACATTCTGGTTCAGAGCTTCTCTCCCGCTGCTTCTTTGATCTCCTCTCCCCTTTTTCTCTTCTTGTCTTCTCCGACTCCCACTCGCTCTGACCTCCGGGGACTGTCTTCCTGACTGTGGTCTCGAGGAACACGGCATGAAGCTGGGGATCCGAAGGCGGTGGGCTGCGCCTTTAGCCTGAGGGGGGGTCGCAGGCCAGCAGGAGGGACTTTAGATGGAACAATGAACCAAACTGTAGTGGGGAGAGTGGGAGAAGAGGACAAAAGGAAGGGGAAGGGGGGCCAATAAATATGTGGTAAACCTCCTGTAAAGGTGGAAGATTGGGCAAGTTTGTTGGCTCAGTGTGTGATGGGTTTGTTTGGAGACTTTCTGAAGGTTAGCTTTGGTAATTTTTATTTAACATTTTCCTGCTATAATGAACTTAAGACTAAAACATAATGTCTCTGCCATCATGCGCTGTGTTATGAAATATATGCTTCCCTAATCTGAAATTAAAGCTGAAGGTACAAGCTTCTGGACATAAAATGCTGAAGGGAGACGTTGACTTGGACTTCCAAAGTGGACTTGGTGAGAAACATCCAAACAGCAGGGAAATGAAGATTCAGTAATCTACAGCACAGTTCAGTTCACTTTTGTCTCTGGTTTTCAAGGCTTCAAAGCTGACTTCAGCATCCTCTGATATCATTTTACATTTCATAAAAACAGAAATGTCAAATGGACTGCAGTTATACAGTGATTTTACATTTTTTTTCTACCAGTCAAAACACTACAAGGCGCATTTATCCATTCACACACGCAAATACACATGTGATGCTTTGTGAGCAATACAGAGGTTTGATATCTTGCACTAAGGCAGGTAAAGCTTTAAGGCTGAAAATGAGGCTAAAAGCAAAGTGACAAAAGCTGCAGTTCCCGGAGTGGCCACTTGAGGCTGCTTCCAAACAGGAGTAAACAGTATATATGGTATAGTACAGGGGTCAGCAGCCTTTCACATCCCAAGAGCCATTTGGACCCGGTTTCCACGCAAACAACACACTGGGAGCCGCAAATACATTTTGACATGTAAAATGAAGATAACACTGTATATATTGTTTTTTTTTTTTTTTTTTACCTTTATGCTTTGTGTGAACAACTAAAGTGTGTTGCTTATGAAATCCATGAAGTGCTACAGAGAAAATTACATTTTATTTATGTAATTAACACATTTTGAACTCTTAAAGAAATATAGCAAAAGGAAAGACGCTGAACTAAAATGATCCATGTAGCAAACAAAAACTGTTGTGAGCCGCCACCCTTATATCGCCTTTGGGCTTTTGGAGCCTTGACCTGACTTTTAAAAAATAATTGGGAAAAAAAAAGCATTATGCTGCTGAAAAATGAAAAATAGATATTTGCAAAATTCTGCCTAAATATGTATTTTACCTGGTTAATGTGTGTGGCGGGGCGTGGTCTGCAGCGTCGCTGCAGGGGAGGGGACGCACCTGAGCGGCACCCGCAATCACGCCTCACCGCCTTAACGTCTGTGCCATCTATGCTGTTGTGTTGGTGTGCGTCGGGCTGTGAGCTGAAAAGCTACAGCCGGCTGTATACGTACAGCAACCGTGTGTGAAAAGTGGTCAATAAAGACATGCTGAAAAGCCTGCTCATGCAAACATCGTCAGGTCTGCCGTGATATGTTTACAATGGAACTTCTGCTCCTGAACCTCTGCGCACAGCGTCTGCAAATCGGGGCATCTTTACGCAGGACTGTAAGCTGTCATCTGTGAGGCGTGAGCGGTGTTTGTTTTTAACATAGTTCACGGTGGAGAATCGCTGCTGACATAATGTGGATCCGAAGGTCCATAATTGGCCTACCTGGGGTTGAAAGTCTCGATAAATTCACGGCGTTTCAGCGGGTACACCGGCTTCCGCGAGTGGGACGCTTATTTTGAGCGATGAAAAAATAAAAGAATATAATTGTATTTTTATATTTCAATATCACAATCATCTTCCAATTTAAACTACAAGTTAAAAAAGAACTAACATAAATAAAACACACTTCAGCGGAATACTTCCCGAGCCACACTGTAACGACTAAAAAACCGCATGCGGCTCCGGAGCCACATGCGGTTGCTGACCCCTGGTATAGTATATACCACAGGCTCAGCTTGTGGAATTAAACAGCATTAAAAAGCAGGTTTACAACCTACTACAAAGACCTGGTTTGGATTAAAAACAAACAAACAAAAAAACAACAACAACAAATTCCTCCATCTGGATGCTGTTGAGACTTAAAGGTAGGAGTGTGGCTGCTTGGACTTTTTGCTTCTTAATTCAGATAAAACTGAGGTTATTGTACTCGGCCCTGAAAAGCTTAGAAATATGGTATCTAACCAGATTCTTACTCTGGATGGCATTACCTTGGCCTCCAGTAACGCTGTGAGGAACCTTGGAGTCATTTTTGACCAGGACATGTCCTTCAACACACATATTAAACAAATATGTAAGACTGCGTTCTTCCATTTGCGCAATATCTCTAAAATTAGAAATATCCTGTCTCAGAGTGACGCTGAAAAACTAGTTCATGCTTTTATTACTTCCAGGCTGGACGACTGTAATTCATTATTATCAGGGTGGTAAATGGTAAATGGCCTGCATTTGTATAGCGCTTTTCTAGTCCCTAAGGACCCCAAAGCGCTTCACACTACATCCAGTCATTCACACACTGGTGATGGCAAGCTACATTGTAGCCACAGCTGCCCTGGGGCGCACTGACAGAGGCGAGGCTGCCGGACACTGGCGCCACCGGGCCCTCTGACCACCACCAGGATGTCCAAAAAACTCACTGAAAAGCCTTCAGCTAATCCAGAATGCTGCAGCAAGAGTGCTGACAGGGACTAGAAAGAGAGAGCATATTTCTCCTGTTTTGGCTTCCCTTCATTGGCTTCCTGTTAAATCCAGAATTGAATTCAAAATCCTGCTCCTCACATACAAGGTCTTAAATAATCAGGCCCCATCTTATCTTAATGACCTTGTAGTACCATATCACCCTATTAGAGGACTTCGCTCTCGCTCTGCAGGCCTACTTGTTGTTCCTAGAGTATTTAAAAGTAGAATGGGAGGCAGCGCCTTCAGTTTTCAGGCCCCTCTTCTGTGGAACCAGCTTCCAGTTTGGATTCGGGAAACAGACACTATCTCTACTTTTAAGATTAGGCTTAAAACTTTCCTTTTTGCTAAAGCATATAGTTAGGGCTGGACCAGGTGGCCCTGAATCCTCCCTTAGTTATGCTGCAATAGACGTAGGCTGCTGGGGGATTCCCATGATGCATTGAGTTTTTCCCTTTCCAGTCACCTTTCTCACTCACTATGTGTTAATAGACCTCTCTGCATTGAATCATATCTGTTATTAACCTCTGTCTCTCTTCCACAGCACGTCTTTTATCCTGTCTTCCTTCTCTCACCCCAACCGGTTGCAGCAGATGGCCCCGCCCCTCCCTGAGCCTGGTTCTGCCGGAGGTTTCTTCCTGTTAAAAGGGAGTTTTTCCTTCCCACTGTCACCAAAGTGCTTGCTCATAGGGGGTCATATGATTGTGGCGTTTTTCTCTGTATCTATGAAGCGCCTTGAGGCGACTTTTGTTGTGATTTGGCGCTATATAAATAAAATTGAATTGAATTGAATTGAATTGGACTGACAAGTGTTCTGACAGCTGTAGCTGATAGCGGTCTGCTAGGCCTCATCTCTGCTGGAATCACTGAATTGGACCTCTGAGCTGTATTTGTACTTCAGTTTTGTTCAGTGAGGTTCCAGTGTTTTATACGTCTGTTACACATCACTCATTAACACATATTTGCGTCTATTGCATTGTAGTGCAGTTTATGGATGGATGAATGTCGCTTGCTAACCAACGTTGCTAGCATTAGCTAACAGCTCAGCACTTTACCCATTAAACCAAATATGACCACTTCTGACTTCCTAAAAAGTCACACTAGTGGTGTCCATAACGCTGACTTTGAGGGTTCAAAACACAACTCATTTTACCTCCAGTCTTTCTAGTACTCACTACCCTTACACAGAGTTTGTAGGACTGTTAAAACTCTCTGTGGCCCATATGGTGGTCCTCGAGGTGACGATAGACATATCGTGTATAATGGAGAGACACACACACAGGGATCTGACAAAACTGCGGTATGTGTCACATCAGGATGAGGTATAGATAGAGATGAGATATGATATAGCCACTATTGGAAGATAGCTTCATTGTCCTCGAGCTGTATAAGTCCTGTGGACTAAATCATGAAATATTGTCTGTCAGGATGGTTTTTAGTTACTGCATGAGGTATGATGTTCACTTAATTTAATTACTGTTGTGTGCTATGAATTCTGTACACCTTAACTTAAAAATCAAAACTTACACAATGTTAAAGCTGGACTTTGTAGCATATCAGTGTGTTTGTGTGTGTGTGCAAACTCAAGCAAAAGATTTGGAGTCGGTGTGCATGATTGGCACACAATGCAGATGTGTGGGCAGCAGATGCCATCTGGAGAAAGCGGAGTTTGCTGGTGGAGGGAAGAAAGAGGGGTGGTGGTGGTAGTGTGTGTGTGTGGGGGGGGGAGTTACCCCCCCCCCCCCCTTCACCACCACCACCACCCACCCTCCCTCAACTCCAGAAAAGAAAACCACCAGTCTGACAGGAGCATAAAGGAAACGATGGGAGTGTAATCAATCAAAAACACAGCCGCTCAAATAAAGGGAGACAAGAGACACCACCCGCCCACTAGCAGCCTGTCCCGACCACCACTGCTGCCCCTCGTCATTGCTTCAAACCTTTGCCACCGTTGGTCTACGAAGATCAAAAGCACCACTCCAGTCACCGATCAGGCTCCACATCTGACTGACGAACAAGAGGTATAATGTATATTTTGGGTTGTTTGACCAATTTCAGTGGACACCAGATGCTTTGTCTGCATCATTACACTGGACAAACTAGGAAGACCATAAAGCCACAATGAGACAGAGTGTCCAGGGCCGACGAGAACAACATAAACCCACACACTCATCTCTCCATCTTTTTCTTAAATCAGCCTCATTTTTTGCAATCCAAGATCAGGACTCAAGAGCTGCCCTTTCAGAGCATGTGAGACACAAAAACACTCTATATGTCTTTCTTTTTTTTTTATTGGCATCTATGAGGGGGAAAACAAAGCCACAGTATGTCTGTTGAATCACTCAAGACAAAGGCAAGTCTATTTGCCATGAGATCACCACTGTGAGGGAACTCCTGGATGTTTCCTTGTATGGGCACATATAAACATATCATAGCCACGGTTTGGAAGCTTCAGTTTGGTGTGACAGCTACAAAAGCAGATAAGAGCTGGTGCGCTTGGCAATATATCCACACAGACACATTCATATATGTATGAAACGAGAAAAAACTAACAACCAGAAAAAAAGGCATTCACACACCTGCTGAGAGTGAGGAAAGTTTCTAATGGCTCTCGCCCTTGCTGGCTCGCCTTTGCAACCTGGGCTGTGAATGAAGCAGTCTAAATCCAAAATGCATGCAGGTGCATTTTGGATTTTTAAAACAGCAGTTTGCACACAGCGCTGGAATACTTTTCTGATCTTCGTGAAAAATTCTGTTTTGACTTTCCAACCCCCAGAAAGAACAGGCAGCCATACAGCTGATAGGGATACAATGACAAGCCCAAGGACAATGAAGGCAGAGGGCATGCTGAATCACTGCCTTCGTAATCTGTGAAAAGGCCACATTTCACTCCAAAGGAGACACAACATTCAAAGGGTGCCGGTCGTGGTTTGCGGAAGCCTGGCTGCAGTCACCGGCCGCAGTGTGTGGTGATGCAGAAAGCCCTAATCTGCCCACACAGTGACAGTCTTCTCTGCAGATCGTTGAGAGGCCGCCTGTCAGCCACAGCAATGGGCGCATCTCACGGGAGCAGTAGAAAGACCTGTGTAGGAGGACAAAGATGAGTGAGAGCACCCTGGGCAAAATCTTAAACGTGGACACAGCTGGCTTTTCTCAGATGTGAACAATGCCGCCTTTGTTTCAAGAAAAACTGCAGGGGTAACAACCATTTGCTTTTTGCTTTTTTGCAGCAGCAGCAGGAGCTCAACAGACAACCAGGTCTGCCTCTCTCACGCTGCACTGTGCCTATAGGTTTCATCGTAAATACCCATAAAGCCGTGATAATATCAGAATAACAGCAAGTGACAATAATCCAATACAAGCTCGCCACCCATCCTGAAACGTGCATTGTCAATTTTACAAAGTGCAATTCTGTGTAATGTTAGGGGAGGTCATGCTCACACTTGCTCTTTAATCCAATTTTTCCCCCTTTCATTCTTTTGGAGAACAGGCGTCGAGTTGTCCGCTAGGTGGCGACCTTGGTCCGGTGCGGCTCGCTCACCTCGGACTCACCTGGAGCCGAACTATCAGCACAGTGAGAGTGCTGCGAGCGCGAAGGACTGAGACTGACGCAGTGCATTTCACTCCCATACTGGAGAGTTCAGGAGCGCTTTCTACAGTTAGTTAAGGTGTTGCTTTTTCTAAACCCCAAACACACACACACACCAGGCAGATTGTATCTTGTAGCTCACAGTCAGTGTGAGTTGGACAAATGTGCGCTATGATTCCCAGTCTCATGCGTCTGAACTGTAGTGACCACTGTTTGGTGTGTGCAGAGGTGTGTGCCTATTTGTGTGAGTGTGTGTGTGTTGGGGGGTAGTTAATGATTATTTCCCCCCGTCTCTTCTCTTCCCACCCCCAGTTCTTCTCGTTTCCTATATGGATTGACGGAGTCCGCGTCAGAGCGCACGGAGTGGACCCGCCTCCTGGCTGTGGAGCGCTCAGTGCGTTTCTCTTCCCCCTCTGTCCGCTTCAGACCCATATTCCACTGGGAGAGAGAGAGGAGAGAGCGAGGGAGTGAGTGAGAGTGTGTGTGTGAGAGAGTGAGAGAGAGAGACAGCAGGACCTGGGAGAAGAGCACCGAAAGAAAAAGAGGAGAGGGGAAAAAACGCAGCACCGACACAAATGGCACTCATGGCAGGGATTTTGTTCACGGCCACTTTTCTTATTTCTGGGATTTCTACATCTCTTTCTTCGTCACGGATATATCCCCCAAATGAAGGTAAGGTCGCTGGGAGGAAAATTAACTGCGGCGGGACTTCATCCCCGCTCCCCCGCGTCTGTGCGGCTTTTGCGCCGCGGAGGCTCACTTCGCCGAGCCCCAGTAGTTGCGAGTGCGTGGAGCCGCGACGAGTTGGGTCACCTTTACGCACTCAGCGGCTTCTGCGGAGCTTTTATGCGAGCGAAACTGGAGTGAGAAGTGCCTGACCGAGCGCGCATCCGTTGTTTTGGGTCGGACTTGGATCGTGCCAGCAGCGGAAAGCCTGGGAGTACTGATACTTTTGCCCCCTCTCCCCTCCAGCAATACGTGCTGTTTTCTGTAGGACAGTGAAGGAGACATCTGCTCCCCCCCCCCCAAAAAAAATAAATAAATACAATTTTAAAAAGCACTTCGCACAAACATGTGTCGAAAAAGAGAAACCAAATGAATATACGAGTCAGTTTGGAGACTCGCAAACCACACATCCGACTGACAAAGCAGCTCTTAATCCATCATTTTCAGAAGCATCCGCAGCGATGTCTCCTGCTGTCACTTCGTCATTTAGGGGAAAAAATCCGAATAAATTCTAAAAGTTTAGCTTTCCTGCCTGGCGCATTACATTGACGCCGACACAACAAAATATTTGTCGTCGATTCATTCAAGATTTTTTGCCGATGATGTGTCAGATACACGTTTACTTAAAAAGGATCAAGTGTTAAAACGAGAACTATTTAAATGAAGTGTGGTGTATCTCATTCAAAACATGCGCTCGGAGGTCTTCGGGGCTGCAGTCGCCTGCTCGAGTCCCGGAGCGCCGCGTGTTAGGTCCGCTACAGATGAGGCTCAAACCCACTTTCTACTGTAAACACTAATAAAATCAATACTTTATTTTATTAAAGACGAGCCCATTAGTTGCACGTCTGTTCTCTGACGGACTCTTTGGTGTGCGTCTGTTCTGCTCGGCACAGCAAAGCTGTCCGACACAACAAGTCCACAGTTAGAAACCCCGAGCGCCGTTTAGTTGGGACTCAAAAGATTCAAATTTAAAATGAGTCTTCATTGTGCACGATGATGTATTTCATGTGCTTACGTGCTCGGTTTTTTATTTAATTATTTATTTATTTACAACACATGCAGCTGATTAAGCTTTTTTCCTTTCAGTGGGAATTTAAAAGAAAATTTAAAGGACCGCAAATATAAAATAAATTTGATCCCTTTTTAAATTATAAATATATGCGTGAATTTTTCTTGTGCGTGATGTTTTACTTTTTTGGAGAAAGTATTGTGTTCGGTTTTCTGTCTGTCACTGTGTTTTTTCCCCTTTTATAAAATGCTTTTTCTTTTTTTTAAATTTTTATTTTAAGTTTACGCACGAGGATTCAGTCAAACGCGTAAAGCCGACGGTGAGCAACCGATAAAATCACGATGTGAAAGGCTCCGGGGGAAACGCGTTTGTCGTTGATAGAAGATCCCTTTGCTTAACGAAAATCAATCAAACCACATCTCTTAGGCACAGCAAGGAATTACGCAGAACAAAGCCTTCACATGTACATCTTTGTAACACTTGCTGGCCCACAGTTTTTACTCCTGAACCATCATCATGAGAAGATTTCCTCAACTACATAAATCGCTTTAAAGCTTTGTGTGTGTGTGTGTGTGTTTGCTTTAATCATTTAAAAAAAAGGAAGCCATTTCTCCTCCTCAGAGTGTAAGGCCTAATTGGATTATATGCCAGTGCTGATGTTGTGTGGACGGTCTGAGACTGCATGCTCACTTCTCTCATTCTTGTTTTCCAGTCACGTTATTGGACTCCAGAGCTGTACAGGGGGAGCTGGGATGGGTCTCCAACCCGACAGAAGGAGGGGTAAGTGCTGCAAAGAAGTGTCCCCTTGTTAGGACGCATGGTCCCCTATTGGGAAAAAATAGAGAGATGATATCCATTGTTGGCAGGAGCTGTAGAGTGATCCGCCAAATAGATACACAGCCCCCTTTGATAAGATTCTGTCCTGGAGAGCATTTTATGGGAATATCTTTGTTGTTGTATTGCGTGTGTGTTGGTGTGTGTGTGTGTTTGTGTGCATCTGGGCTCAGGATTAGATCATTTCACAAAAAAATGAATAAATTCATTTTTTATCTTATATAGAGGCCACCTGTAACCCACCTCGAGACCCACATCGGGTTCAGGAAGCTGCTTTGAGAACCATGAGGTGTGTAAGCACCCCAGTAACCTCACAAGCCCTGTTCCTCTTTCTCTTCTGCTCCCCTCCTCTCCAACCACTCTGTAATGGTCAGATGTGGGGACCGATACTCCAGCGGGCGTCGGGTTTCCTGAATAGACCGTGGATTGAATCGGCCTTTGTGGAGAAACTTTATATCCCTTTCCACCATTGAGTCGAAGCGAAAGCGAGAGGGAGAGGGAGAGGAACTTGGCAGCTGAGAGAGGGTCCTCTGGAATGGATGAATGAGGGGGGGAAAGTGCAGTGGGGTTCAGCTCTTGCCTGCAGTATGACCAGCTACAAAGCAACGGGGAATAGGATCGACAGAATGTGTGATCTCTGGTGGTTCTAATTGGGCTACAGTGGATCTGGTACGAGAAAGAACAGGGGCCGCAGAGGGCCCCACGATGGCCACAAGTGTTAGATTTTAGTTAAACGTAAGGCACATGCAATGCCTTAACCTAGCCTAAACGTGACTGTATAGAAACAGGTAAATATGTATTCAGATGCATGCTGGGAACTAACCCTCACCCTAACTAGCCTTTTATAAATAAAAAAGTAGGTTTTGATGTTTTAGATAAAATATTCATTTTTTGTCCTCTGATTGTCCAAACCTGGGGGGAAAAAACAAATTTCAAAGGCCAATAAATAAATAAATAAATTTTAAAATCACAAATCGTCAAAGCTTAGAGGTCAGGGTCACTCAAACGACAGAAGGTTAGTGATCGTCAGTCAGAAGTCACTTCTTCCAGTTGTCCTGCTTGCACAAATGTGATGAAAACCACAATTAAGCCTTTTAATGTTTTATGAAAATGAATACAAATTAGCAACCGCCATGTCAGCTAATGAATATGAACCCAGGGGAGCAGGATCTCATCTTGTGCATCTGTTGCGAGCTCTGTTGTCGGCCTCTCTAAATGAACTTGATCGGTGCTGCGCTCCGGTCCTCCCCTCAGCCATTTTATCACAAGCAAGTGATTGACAGGGTCCCGGCAGCCGCGCAAAGCCTGCATTCACCCTCTCATTATGACCAATTGGCCTTATTCTCCCTCTTTCTTGCTATCGGCGGGGGGAAAGGTGCAGCGTTATCTCAGCGGTGCTTGATTTCCACAACAAAAGCGGGGCTGAAGCCAGAGAGCAGGAGGGAAATGATAGACATTTTTCTAAATCCTACAGCCACAGCTATGTTTAGCATTATCGTACCACTCTGCTTTGGGGAAATAAGGCTTAAATCCAGATTGTTTATGATAAGGCGTCAAGTAAAATCTGGCAGCCTGACTCACATGTTTCAATTTTTTTTTCTTTTTTGTGCAGTTTTCTAAATGGCTGAAACGACAACGGCCAAAAGCTTGTCTGCTCTTGTTTACAGCCCAGCTCAGTCAAAGGCTCTATTTAAAACACACGGTAAAAAAAAAAATCAGAGGCAGCGGGCTGCTCCGAGGCTCTCGAGAAATACTTGCGTTTCCTCAATGGTGCCGTGTAGAGAGAGAAACTTTATTACGAGTTGAACAAACATTCTCCCTGGGTAAAAAATAAGTCAGACCACACCGGGTAATCTGTGCACCCCCCGCGCAAGCTCATACTGACATCAGTGCCAATCATGTATGCAGATGTAGAGCAGGCGCACATTAGATCATTAGCAATCTTCTAATGCCTAGGTGTGTGTTTGTGTGTGTGAGACGAAGATTTTGTGTACAGCTCACCAAGTAATTGAACTGTAGGCATTGCTGAGCCAGAGACCTAATCACATATTTCCTTCATAGTGGAGGAGAAGCAATAAATATTAATATCTTTGCACAACTCTATTAGGTGTCATTCATAAAATATGCATTAATTTAAGCCATCGATGAACTGCTCTGCTTGGCTAAACCAACAAAATGCTCTTTTGCGCTGTATTGCTTGGCGCAAACTGGCACCGTGTAATATGTACTTGGTGCTTAATTGGTTACATATTACACATTGGCAGTTAGGAGAGCTTTTATGTCTGGCATTTTCTAGATGTTCTTAATGTTGAACAAATTTTCTTTACAGGTTCCTTTTAGCTGCTGTTTGGAAAATACCATTTTCACAAGCAGATTTAAAGTTTAAACTCTCGTCATCCACCCAGTCATTAGGGAACCACTTAGGGTTAGGTTGCTGAACAAGCACAGTTTAAACTGGAAGATCTAACTTTTCCAATTAGCTCTTCTATGCATTTGGCCCTCTGTTGAACACTTTTAATTTGGGAAAGCTACATACAGGAAAATTCCATATAAAGGGGTAGATTTGAAACTAACTCTAAACCAGTCACTGGTGACCTGGTGGAGATGAATAAAGTTTAAGAATTTCCCTCTGGGATTAATAAAGTCTCTCTGATTCTGATTTTAACATTTTATTATTTGTTTCCTTTCCCCAGTGGGAGGAAGTGAGTATTATGGATGAAAAGAACATCCCCATTCGGACGTACCAGGTGTGCAATGTCATGGAACCCAATCAAAACAACTGGCTCCGCACTGACTGGATCCCCAGAGGAGGTGCCCAGCGAGTCTACATTGAGATTAAGTTCACTCTCCGAGACTGCAATAGTCTCCCGGGTGTCATGGGAACCTGCAAGGAAACCTTCAACCTTTACTACTACGAGTCCAACAACGACAAAGAGCGCTACATCCGAGAGAACCAGTTCGGCAAGATCGATACCATCGCTGCAGATGAGAGCTTCACTCAGGTGGACATTGGCGATCGTATCATGAAGTTGAACACAGAAGTCCGGGATGTGGGAGCCCTGAACCGCAAGGGTTTCTATTTGGCTTTCCAGGATGTTGGGGCGTGCATTGCACTTGTTTCTGTCAGGGTCTTCTATAAGAAATGTCCTTTAGCCGTGCGTAATTTGGCCCAGTTTCCAGATACTATCACTGGAGCTGATACTTCTTCACTTGTGGAAGTTCGTGGTTCATGCGTGGATAACTCAGAGGAGAAGGAGGTGCCCAAGATGTACTGCGGGGCAGACGGCGAGTGGTTGGTGCCCATTGGGAACTGTCTGTGCAACCCTGGATACGAGGAGCGCAATTCAGAATGTCAAGGTAAGGAACTGATATTTGTCTATGGCATTTTTTTGGCTCCTTTCTCGATTTATAGACCACCGTCCCCCCTCTCCTCCAGTCCGTCCCACCCTTACAATATCCTGTCTCTGTCTTTTTGTCTTTATCTCGTGTGTTTTGTTCTCTTTGTTCTTCCCTCTCCGTTGGATGTTTTTATCTCCTTGCTCCCTAGCTCTCTACAGCCTTCTCTCCAGTGTTTAGTTGGGTGATAGAAGCGGAGATGACTGTAAATGGAGTAATTAGTGGGCCCACTGGGAGGTGTTGTGCAGTGGGATGCATCCCAGGAGAATTGGTGACACGGAGAGAGGAGACTAGTGCCCCAACTGGTTTGCACTAACGCTGTGTCTTTCACCCCCCCTAACTGTTCTTTCTCTCATTCCCAATAGAGCCCCAAGCTGTGGAAAAGAGATAGACAGCTTTAGAGGAAGAGAAGGAGAGAGAGAAAAGGGTTTATAATTCCAAGCAGGTATGAGAGGAGTAAAAATACACAGCTGGGAGATGGGGCTGAAATAGTTCTATTTGGTAGGAGAGGAATAGCCCTTTGTGGACAATTATTCTACTCTTGGCTTGCCGTGATCCTATACCAGGCAGTTTGATGAGGTTTTAAGGTCAGCACAGAGTGCTTCCCCCTTCAGACTTTTTAAAATCACAATCATGATAGAGCTTGAAGCCTGTTGGTGAATTTAAAATGATCCTAGGAATGCCAATCAAAAACCCACCAATGGATCATTTCAAATTTCTGTCAGTTTCCAAGCTCTTCATAAATGGCATTTTTGATTGCCTCTGACCCACTTTAACTCCCTTGTTTCATTGCACCCAGTGGTCTGTGGCTTATGGTATACAGTACTGTGATGTTAATAACATCTAGTAGGATTCAGCAGCTGTTTTGTTGATCAGTCTTTTGCCAAGCTGGGGGCACACTTGTAAGCTGGCCAGATGAGCGGATGCCAGTTCTGCCAGGAAAGTTTATTGGTAAACCCCGGTCGTCACCACCCACCAACATCACACAGAAAGCAGTGGGCCGCAGCAGTGAGGGGTCAGAGGCTGGGCACGGGTGATTAACAGGGGGGCGGACTACTACACCTCTCCTAATTTACGAGGCAGCCTTTATCTCGGAGGACTAATTGCATGACAAACAGGTCTGGTGATTTAGGGCTACCACTGGCTGCTCGGGGGTGGGGGAAAGGCAAAGGGGTTCAAGTAGTCACAGATGGAGGTTTGTGTGTATAGTTCAGAGTTTATTTGTTGAGCGCACTGTACGATCAGTAAGAATTCTCCTGGAGTGTTGCCACCTCCTCGGGGTTCAGATGGCTCCAGCCAGGTTTCTATATCCAGAGTCAGTTTTAGAGAAGCAGAGAGAGAGAAATCTGCAATCAGTTTACCACAACAACCTCTTATGACTCAGTATGAGAACCCTGATCTCATATTGTATACCATAACTTCCATTTTGTTGCATCATTGGAAATGACTTCTTATCTCTTCCCTTTAATTCTCGTTGAGATAAATAGCTGTTATAGTCATCATAGAAGGCAACAAAGGACTTGGAAGCTTTGATTTTATGTGACTAATGCAGTATTGTAGTGTTTGCCAGCTTGGCACCAGCACTGTTGCTCAAGCCAATATATCCATTTAGTCCCCATATCACTGCATCTGCTTGAGTTTGTTTAAGTTTACAGTGCCAGTACGCCCACTCTATTCACTTTTACCTACAGTTCTACTCTCTTTCTAAATTTCACTTTCAGCTGGATAACATGTGTTGGCTTTATTTTGATTGTGGGTCAGGGACTTGTGGGTTAAAAGGTGCTGGTCCTCAAGTGCACAGATGAGCTGGTTAATATTTCCCCATGTGACAGGCTCTGGGGGGGAGGGCCTCCGCTTTTCTATGCCCGTGTTGACAAACAGACTTACGCAGAGGTTTGGGGTTTCTTTGTGGTAAGGGTGAAATTAAAGGAAACATGAGTTAAGGTGTGGTTTTTTTTTTCAGTATTGTTTTGCTGTTTTGAAAATGTGTATGAGAGTGTCAGCCTATGAGGTGGTTTGATAAAGTTCAAACTGTTTTTGTTTAAAAGGTTTTCTTTGGTGCAGTTGTGTGAGTGGTGTGTGTGTGTGCTTGTCCTGTGTACGTGCAGGGTTACAAGGGCACCCTGGCCCCTGGTTCCCAGCCCAGGATGAATGGGCTCCCCTCCATCATTGTTTGGGGCAGCAGCGGAGCCGTCTGAGACTGGTGATGTTTGAGGGGGAGAAGGATTTAGAGGGGGAGCTGACAGGGGATGTAGGACTTGTATTCTCTACCCCTGGCAGAGGTCAGGGGTCATCCCCTTCCGCATCCATCTTACTGCAGTGTATGACAGGGTTGGGGATCCAGGATTGATTAAGATGTCAGGGTTTTGACAGCTGTGGTAGGGGGAGTGTGTATGGGTGTCTGTGCCTTAGGTGGACCTAGGGTGACTAGGGTGTATAGCCAGGGCCAAGGCAAGAGGGACAACCGGGGCACTGTGGGCCAAGGGGCCCCCTGATCTAAGGAGAGGGGACTGTCTGTTTGTGTTTGGGATCTCGTTCCCTGTTAACCACCTCGCCCACTCTGTGGGGAGGGCGCGGGGGTCAGCTTGTTGTCTCACTCCTCATCTGGTGAGGGAGTCCCTGCTGTTGGAAGTGCGGGAGTGTCTCTGAGGTAATGCAAAGAAGAGATTGGTGGGCACTTTGGCCCATCATGTGTATCATCATGGAGAAATGATAATTGCCCGCTTTTTTCTTGATTAGAAGATTGATCGAAATAACGTTTTTGGCAGTTGTTTTTTCATGAATCAGATTTTAAGTTGTTTCCCTCGAAGCTGCTTCTGTTGTCATGTGTGTTTGTTGGGGATGAGTAGCTTGTTTAAGGTGTGAAGTTGACAGATGCTTCTGACACTGCAGAATGCTTGCACATAGTTGAGCTGTGAAGCTTTCACTCATAACTGCCTCTCATCACAACACAAACAAGTTTCTACTTCTTTGTGAGCTTTCTCTAGAGCCTTATCCTAATCCTAACTATCAAAACTAAATGTTCAACCTTTAGTCTAATTCTGTTGTAAACCCAGTTTTAACGTGATTCTGATTCATCAGCTGTGTGGTCTGTCCCACAGATCAGACAGAAGGCCCTGCCTTGCATGTTTTAAACTGTCAAAGTGTATGAGAGGACATTATATGAACTGAGGCTTACTCTGACCATAATCACTACTTTCCAAAGACCCTAACCCCTTATTTTTTTGTATTTAGGTTTAAATACAAACATGTAATATCGCCCCAAAACCCTGCTTGGATGCATCTTGCATGTGACATCACACAGAGCCAAAAGTAGGAAAAACTGTCTGAAACACTGATCACATCATTTAGTATTATTATAGGGTCTTTACCACACAACATAAAGCAACTTGAGGCGATTGCTGTGGTGATTTGGCGCTATGTAAATCAAATTGAATTGGATCAAATTGAATAATCAAAACTTGTACCATGTTTAATATGAGCATCCACTAATGTAACAGCATATAAAAGACAGAAAATAAGCAAATGCATGGTAAAATCCACTTTAAATTCCATCTGTGCATTTGTGTCCTCTTTAAATCCTGCTTGTGCACGTGTGTGTGTTCAGGACCCGATTGTGATGTCGGTGTGCGATCGGAGCATTTTTGCTTCAGCAGTCTTTGCTGAGCTGGAAACTCTCATTGGTATTGGATTAAGAGGTTTTACGGATGAAGTTTCTCTCCTGTGCTCCGTTCATTATATGTGTGTGTGTGTGTGTGTGTGTGTGTGTGTGTGCGTGTGTGTATCTAGGTCTCCCATTCTATCCCTCCCTCTGTTGACAGTGTTAAATATGCGCTTGGGAGCATCATTCTAAATTCACCACGTAATTCTATTTAGCCCGCCGGTCCCGGGTGACTTTAAATCCACAAACTCTCCCCCCACCACCACTCCTCCAACCCCTGTTTTGCTCCCTTTCTTCCTTCTCTTCTACATATACACAAATTAAGCATTTGCATCTTCCTTTTGGTTGTCTTTTTTTTTTCTTTCTGTTCCATGTCTTCTGTCTCTTCAGATTTCCTGTTGCTTCAGCGGCTATTCACAGGCGTTCCTCCTCTTTTCATATGTCTCTTTCTCCTTTCATAGCCCTCCATTTTTACTGCCGAGTTTCTGTAAGCAATTTTCACCCATTCACGCTGTCTTTTTTTTCCTCCTTTTCTCTTCTTCTTTTAACCCCCCTTTTCTTCTCTCTGCTCCGGCCGTCGAGGTGGTTAGTGTTTGTCAGCCTGTCTCTGGTGGCAGCAGCAGGAAGTGGGCTGAATAATGAGATTACCTTCGCTGTGGGGAGGGAGGCGGCACACCAAACATCATCACCCGTCACTCTCCCAGCGAACACACATGCGCGAGTGACACCCGAGAGCGTGCGCACAAACCCCAGTCATCTACATCTTGGGATAAACATTTGCCACACGTATGCTCGTGCAAACAAACTCTATATATCCAGGCAAATGCATGGAAATAGACGAAGCAGTGAGACGCATGCACGCGCGCACTCACAATCTTTAGTTTTAATTTCGTGCGCACACAGACCCGCACTCCGAGCAGAGTGCAGCAGAATGGAGGTGAATGTACTCATCACTCTCGCTGCCACCAGAGAGGCTCATTTTGTGCCGCTGAATAGAGACGAGGAACGGAGGCTATTACCAACGGAGAGCAGCAAAGAACAACAGATGCAGAAAGAGAGGACAAAATGTCTCACGAGGAATCCTTCAACTCCTCCTCCCTTCTTCCTCGTTCCTGCTAAAATAATTGCTTAAGGGATTTTTAAATATTCTGCTGTTGTTTTCTTCTGATTAAAAAAAAAAGAAGCAGTCCTCTCAGCTCACACAAATCTTCCCTCTACTTGAATGGTAAAGAAGGGGAGGAGGGAGGTGGGGCGGGGATGCTGGTGGTAATACAGCCATCATTAGTCGAGGTGCTGAAATGCTTTTCCTGCTCAGGCGGCCGTCCTGCCTCTGTGTTTGTTCCCTTCATGGCTCGACACTCATCACCCTTCTCTGTTTCTTCTCGTCGTGCCCTGTTTAAGGCGGGAAGCCACCGGTGATCAAGCATGACCCGGGTTGATAGCTGGAGTACTCCCACAGTGCCAGCTACACCTCAGGGTGTATGACTATGCTGCTACAAGTATCCATGTTTATCCATGTTTTTCCTTCTTTCTTTTTTTTCTTTTTCTATGCAACTTAAGCTCCTCTGTCACAATTTACAGTTGGGCCTCATTTCTGTTTCTAACACCAGCTGGAAGAGAGATCTAGTAACTATATTTAAAATGAGCTAAAGGATTCAATAAATCACCAGGACTGTTTTCTGAAAAAATTATTTAAAGGCGCACTAAATGTTGTTGTCATTGGAATCAGATTGATATAAGTGTTTTGAATAGATTTAAATCGAGCGCAGCACTAGGTCAAGCAATTCAAACTCCATTCAGTTTTTATTTATACAGTACCAAATCAAAACAACACTTACCTCAAGGGCTTTATACTGTAAGTAAAGACCCTACAATTATACAGAGAAAACCCCAACAATCAGTTGAGTCCCTTAGGGCAAGCACTTGGTGACAGTGGGAAGGAAAAACTCCCTTCCCACTGTCACCAAGAAATCTCCCGGAAAGTGGTGGACTTCTGCTGCGACAGGACAAAGACACACTGTGGAAGAGAGCCAGAGATTAATAATAATTAATGATCAAATGCAGAGTGGTGTATATTACACTAAGGTGAAAAAAGTTGAGAGAAGAAGAAACACTCAGTGCATTATGGGAAGCCCTCAGAAGTCTATTACTAAGGGAGGATTCAGGGTCACCTGATCCAGCCCCAACTATAAGCTTTATGAAAAGGAAAGTAGCTACCAGGGGGGCAGATCAGCTGATCTCAGTGCTAACCCACATCAGCTGACTGCTCAATACATTCTACACATATCTTCGGCCAGACTCTCTATGAGCCCACTCTTTATCCTGCTTTAGCCTCCTGCTGCACATCTGCAAGCAGATTCACAATCCACTTCCTCCTGTCATGCTGCTTCAATCTGTGTCATATCTGTTATCGTCAGGGCTTGCTCTGTTCTGTGCTTTTTGTCTTGCTGCCGCTCTCCCATGACAGAGCACTCCTGCCAAAGACAAGTTACTGCAGACGGAAATCTTTCTTTGATTACAGTGGGTCTGACTGAAAAAGCAACAAGTGTCAAATCGGCTCCATTCGATGCTTTGTTTAGGTTTTTCATTAGGTAGTTTAGCCACACTGGAAAAAATGACAGGTGTTGTTTTAGCTAAATTAATTAGGGAAATTTGGGGACTTCTGTTTTTGGTTGGACACTGTGGTACACAGTGGGAACGAATGATCCACAGAGTACAGAATATACCGTTGCTTCCCTATTAAGGCCACAAATCTCTAACACTGTACAGCAACTGTTGATGAACTTGGACCTGCTTTAAACTTTTGAATAATCCGTTTTTTGTAATGATCTGCTTTTTCAACCTATAATGGAGCATTTAAGCCTTCAGCTCATTTTAATTTCATTGAAATACACTCGATATTGTGAAGACACACTACTTTTCTTAAGTACACTATGTTTGTAACAGTGCAGCTTACATGGTTGTCAGCTGGCATTAACAACATATGGGCCATGAGGATGATAACATTTCTCCTCTCCTCTCCTCTCCTCTCCTCTCCTCTCCTCTCCTCTCCTCTCCTCTCCTCTCCTCTCCTCTCCTCTCCTCTTTGAAAAGCATCCTCTCTTTGAAGCCCGCGATGGGAAGAGGGAGCGATTAAAGCAGTCAGCAAGCAAATTAGCATGTCAAAAGGCCCTGAATCAATACCCCAGCTCTCTACCAACACAACCCTGCAGTCCTTTCACGCCCACCCCTCCACCCCCCATGCATCTCTGCCATTCCCCCATTCCTCAGGCTGTTCCCCTTCTTCTCCCTCCTTTTTTCCTGCACACTCTCCCTCTTGCTCCTTTGCCCTTTTCTTTCTCCTTCGCTCACTTTTCAGATTTTCCTTACCCCCCCCCCCCCCCCCCCCCCCCCCCTCCCTAAAAAAAGCCCTGTTTTCTCCCCGAGCTGGCAGGCAGACGGAGAGAAGAGGTGGCGTTTGTGGAGGGAGATGGATGGATGTATAGGCAGAGAAAGGCCGACGGAGAGGGAGAAGTGGACAGCCATCAAGTGGGCATGGGTGAACTGTTTTGGAGATGGAGAGAGAGAGAGTGGTTATGAAAGAGAACGAGGGCCTCTGCCACCTTCTTTGTGCTGAAAGAGAGGCAGAGCGGACCTCACTCGCCAAGAACAGCAGAGGAGATCCGAGATGAGGAGACAGGGAGGGAGAAAAGGAGGCAAAAAACACGGGAGGGAGTGAAGTGGAAAGAGATTTAGTTCCAGTCTGGCAACCTTGCCTTTCTTTTTTTTTTTGCACTTCATCTGTCGGTTCACCATCGCACGGAAATCCCTTCGATCTGGGGCAGTGTGTTAGTGATCACCAGCGCAGACGGACGCGGAGTAAATGTGTGTGTGTCTGAACCGTTATCTGGCCCGTGTTTATTCAGTGCATCTGTCTCAGCAGGCGTATCACATGCTGTATCAGAAACTTCTATTAACATCCCGAATCGCAGTGCGCGATCTCTGCCTGCAGACAAAGCAGCTCAGCAGCCCCTCAGATGAACGGCCGGCTCTCCTTCAGTATCTGACAATGGGAGGCTGATTGCAAACACCTTGAAATGTTTTATCTCTCCCTCTCTCTTTCTCCTGCTGATTTCCAACTTAAGATCCCCCCCCACCCCCCCTTCCCACCACACACACAATCCAGCACCATCCAATAGTATCTAGGTGGTCTTTTTCTTCTCTTTCGTCATCATCCTTTTTTTTTCCTCAGAGGGCAAAGAGTTCAGTGGCCAAATCAAAGGCAGCTCCGTAGCAATCAGTTAGGGGTTATGACAAAAAGCCTTGCAATAAAGGGCGGCTGTGTAATCTGATGGGCCCTGAGACTGGATGCAGTGCCCATTCTAATGAGCCGAGATCCCCCTTTTCTAATCACAGCATAGGAGGAAGTGGCACAGTGCTTCATTCTCCCTGGAAAAACACACACACACACACTTAGAATGTGTGATTAGAATAAAAGACTACATGCAGATTGTTGCAAGGAAAACAGATTAAAGATGTGAAGTGGGAGGAAGTATTCTGGGCATCCAAAGCCTCCTTCATCTTAAACAATGGAAGATGAGTTTGGAGAGCCTAAACTGACATTACGCTCGCCTGCGTGTGAATCGGTGCTTCAGCGGAGGAGTCGGTGCATTAGGTTATGGCTTGTTTTTTGGTAATGAGAAAGCTTAAACAGAGAAGCTGGTTACAACTTACAGGTTGCATTTACAACACAGGCTTAAGTGCAGAAATTAAGACATGTAGGGCCAACAATAAATAGTAAAGTTTATTTTTTTAAAACTTAAAACATATGTTTGACTGCTTAAATTGACACTTCTAACAGAATTCAGCTCTAGCATGTTGATTTCCTGCCTGTTGGAACCATGAAGTAAATGTAAAACTGCTCTGACGAGTACCGCCTCTGTTCTAATAATGGTTGAAGCTCATATGTAGTGCCATATTTAGAGCTATCCACATTGCCACACCAATGGACCGTAGCTACATCTGTACTGTAGATGATGAACAAGGAGAGTATTCTCTTTGCCTTTACACTGCAGTCAGTCCCTGCAAGGTCTGCGGCTGAAAAATGAAGAAATACACAAGTGTCAAATGCTTGTAATGACACTCAAGGCTGGCTAAAAATGCAAGTCATTGTTGGAAGCTTCCCATGTTAGAATTCCCATCTTTACACTGCAAATGAACGTGTTTTCAACTCAGTACAAAAAACAAGAAGTCTTAAAGTTATGCCAGATTAATGGTGACGTAAGTAGCTGTGGCTGTGAGCTCTCTGCTAGACCTCATGTTCACTAGCTTGAATAACTGAACAGAATTGTTTTGCTGTTGGTGCTTTTTGGTGCATGTGTTGTAATAGTTATTATATGGGATATGGGATGATAACCAAAAACCATGTGGTTATTTGTGTAAACAGGCTGTCAGTGAAGTCAGATTTTTTTTTTTTTTGTTAATGTGAGAAAATTTGGATTTTATATGTTTCAGTTAGCCGGTATCTGTGTCTGTCTGCCATCTTGTTGGGGTTTTCTCTGCATTTCTCTGTAGGTCTTTACCTTACAATATAGACCAAATATAGACCATTGACCAAATACAAAACTTTCAGATTGTTAGTCCACAAACCAGTCGGTCATGTCTACGTCTGTTATTTTTGTACAGTTGATGATTCCGGTGAAAAAACAGCCTACAACTACATTAGCCCATGTGCTGTATCCTCAAGGTCTGCAAAGCTCACTGTCTGTTAGCTGTAGCTTTATATTTCTATTCAATGTGTGACACCAGTTTCTCCAAGAAAAGCAAAGCTTTCTTTCTTACCTTTGTTAACACGTTTTTTGCCGTCTACAGTTTTGATTTCACCCCAGAATTTTGAGAACAGGTGGCTGACACATTGCTGAGATGGGTATGCACACAAATATGGCAACGTACATGTGTATCAAACACACCGTGGGCTTGCCTCTGAGGTGTAACCTCTGTGCAGGAGAGCTGAAATGTAATTTGGGGATGTGGAGCTCTTGCTGCGCCGGTGGACCCAAAGTTGCTGATCTCCAGCCAGAGGCTGAGGTATGTCCGTGGCAGGGCACATCTCTGGGATTAGAAACCTTGATCCTTCCTGATATCTAGTGAGTTTTCAAATACTGCTAGAAGGGGAAAGAAAAAAAAAGTAACGTGTTCCCTTGAAGACTTGTATCGCTGGAAGAAAAAAAGAGGAAGGGAGAGAAAGCGAGGCAGACAGATAGGATCAAGCTTAAGAGAAAAGACAGCGATTGAAATCAAACAAGGGCACCAAAAAGTGACTTTATTTGACAGAAGGAATGTGTGTGTGTGTGTGTGTGTGTGTGTGTGTGTGTGTGTGTGTGTGTGTGTGTGTGTGTGTGTGTGTGTGTGACAATAAAAGAAAAAGCAAGATGAATTGATTCCTAGTGGCCTGATAAATGGCTGGAGATGTGAAAGGTGAAGTGGGGAGGGGGTATGGGTGGTGATCCCTCTTTGAACAAGCGTAGTGTAGTCATGTCATGACCTCTGGCAGCTGCGGTAGATATTACAGTCAATATCAGCTGTGTGTATTGTAGACTTGATTCACCTGATCTTGAACCGTTTTCATTGGGCCTACAGGGAGCATGAGTGAACTGACCCTTTAAAGAGTGCATTGAGTTGGAAAGACACCAGAGCTAACCTCCTCAATAAAAGCAGCTTCTGCTGTGTTTTTTTTTTTAAAAAGGAAAAAAATTTCAAACCAAAGCTATATGTCCTGATATGTTGTGTTTACATTAGTATTGGGTTTTAGTGTGCTGAAATCATAGACTGTATATAGTAACAGACAGACCAAGCCACCAGGGCATTTCTTCATTTTTGGATTCTGCTTTTTGAAACCTCAGCTTAAGCATTTCGGCTGCCACCATGTTGGGATTTTCTTTTAGAGCATTCTTCCATTGGCATCTATGGGCATTGGTTCAGCCTCAAGTGGCCACATTAGGAATTGCAGGTTTTGGCTTTACTCTTCTTGGCTTTACTTTTCAGGCCTGGAGGTTGGAGCTTGATTATTGACGGCATTAAGCGGGAGAATAAAGGAAGTTATGAGCGCTTTTCTTTGCTTTCACAATCAGCAAAGCTGATAAGTGCAGAACGTCAACTTAAGAGGTGATAAATCGCAACGATAAGAAGAGATAAGGAAAGGCAGAGAGAGCTGTAGATATGCTTGTGTTGGAAGAATGTAAAGAGTTAGAGGAATGTGAAAAACACGACACAGAAACTCGACCGCGGTGGTGCCCACACACTTACTTCAAAGCACGCTGTGCATTTTACCTCATATCCCTTTGTTTGCCCCCTCCAATATCATCCTTGTGCATGTGTGTCTGCTGTCACATCAAAGCTAAAGGCTAAAACACATTAGCAGAGTAACCTTGTCAGAGCAGCAGCCATTAACCCGAGGCTCCTGTTACAAACCCTGCACGCCCTTCACCCCACACACACCCTCTCCACTCTGCCCACAAGGCTAGGTTTAACTATTCTGGGGGTTAGGCAAGGTAGCGTATGCATCCAGCTGTTGGACACACATATACGCTGCCAGCTTAGGAGTGTACACACATCATGTCAAGGCATGCAGCATGAGCAGGAGTCAACACAGTTTCAAACTGGGGGGAGGCTCAGGATGGGAGGTGTCATTTCTATGATGGCAGTGACCTCGTTTCTGTTTCAAGAGGAGAGAGAGACAGAGAGAGGGGGAAAGTGGTCTGATGAGGCCTGAGTGACACCAGGTGAGGTCAAAGGGCAGGGCAGGGACAGTCGCGGTGGAGACCAGCAGGCCGTCACTGGGCTGACATGAGCTGTTGAAGAGCCAGTGACCCGGGACAGTTTTTATGTAACCTGTGTGTGTGTGTGTGTATGTGTGCACTCACACACACACACATCCAGAGCATCAAAAACGTGTCCCCCAGTGCAGAGACACAATGGCAGCGCAGCATTCCCAGGGCTACACACACACCTCATGTGCACACACATGCACAATAGAAGGTGTTTTGAGGCCCCAGACAGCCTGTCGTCTGGGAGCTACAAGTAGATTACCTAAACAAACAACCTAAAAATACCTCCCTTTTTCACCCATAAGTCGACCCTTTGCAACCTCTGCACCGAGCTGCTTCTGAGAAACCGTCAAGGTTGATGTTAAACTCGCCCCCGAGACCGCAGACAACGAAGCAATTTAAGTTTTTGCATGTGCGAGCTTAAGCGCTGACAGATGTGCGCGCACTTTCATTTGACAAACTGTACGTCCCGTGTGCGTGTGGTGGAGCGTGTTTGATTTACGACGGGGTCGTGGTGGAGTCATCTAAACTTACATGTAAGCTCGGTGTAAATATTTTACGTGGTGAATTTGTCACTGTGGAGTCGTTTTTAATGATCCAAGTGTAAGTCGGAGCCCTTTTTCTTCCGCTGTAACTAATAAAGATTAAATAAACCATGTGTTCCGTTTGAAAAGACAACTGAAATTAATGTTGAAAATCCACAGCTACAGGCAGTGGTTTAGCCATTCTGCTTTCATGTTTATCTGGATATCAGAATACATGTGATGGAGGTTAAGGTTTATTTTTGCTTTGAGCTATCTGCAGAAATGTAGCAATTACATCATATTTGAACAATTTTCCAGCTGCAATGTTTCCACCTGAGGTCACACACCTGTGGCAACCAGGCCAGAGAGGGCGGATTTATGGGCTTTTTTGGAAAAAAAAACTTTAATTAATTTAATTTACGCTTTGTTTAATCTGGACATAAGATGTTTGAGTTTCCCAGCAAAAATGGACATGAGAGTGAACAGTGGTTCCAGAACAACACCCACAAGAAGACATATTAGTCTTACACACATACATAAAACAAACAGTGCTCATCCAAATCCACATCACCTTAAATTTATTTATTGAGACCAGCTGCTTAGAGTTAGTTTCTTTTGCAGCTGGTTCCACGCCGAGTTTGCAGATAGAAGGAACATTTAGAGATTATTATGTTAGTTAAAAACTACTCATATCTAGATCTTGAAGCACCTTTTAATAATTATTGAGGCTCTTCTTTCTGCAACAGAACAACAGAAATAGAAAAAAACACACGAAAGTTGACCCAACACAACAAAAGTGTTTTTAGGGTGACAAACCAACCAGAATGTAAGAAGCTAACAGGAAAAGGTTAATAGCAAACATGTAACTACAGTATTAGATGAATGATGCAATTAAAAAACACATTACCTTACATCTCCCTCACAGCGCCGGTGAATCCTCCAGCAGTTCGTCACATGTTTTGGTCTCTGTCGCTTCTGTCACAGCTGGTCTGTCACATTAATGTGTCCCCAGAAACACTTCTGTTTTTTTCTTTTTCTTTTGTTTATTATTTATTTTGTGCTTTTGCAACCTTTTTTCTATATGTTGGTGTTTTCTTATGTGTCATGGGCCACACTACTACCAAGAAGTTGTCATAGTTTTGTATTTTGTAATTAGTTTTTGGTTGTTTCATTTTGACTTTTTGCTTTTAATTTAGGCTAGTTTCAGTGAGTTACCAGAGTATTTTGGGGTTGTTGTTTTTTTTGGTTTATTGTTTGAAAATGTTTAGTTTTAGTTTAGTTTTTATTAGTTTCAGTCTTAGCTTTAGTCTTTATTAATTAATAATGTATGGGAGGGCATGTGTCAGAGGCAAGATTTAGGAAAATGATTCCAGGTATTAGAATAAAAACACTGAACCTTTTGAAAATAGCAGATTCACAGTCTTATAGTAATCCAAAGTCTCAATAAACACCACCATAAAGGCCTCAGCAGGCGGCTTTTAATATTGACTTATTTTTTTTGGCAAAGTAGCAAACACTAGAAATCAGGATATTTTGTCTATGCTTTCATTTTATTTTAATAATTTTTTTTTAATTCACAAAATTGTTTCAGTTAGTTTTCCTGTTTTGGTGAAAGTCAAATTTTTCTTATTATTTTAAATAACCAGCTAACTAACAAAAATGATTTTTTCACATCTAGTTTTAGTTTTTAGTTTAGCTTTTGTTAATCGTGCTTCCCAGCCTCAGTGGTAATCAGCAGCAAGCAGTCAGTGCTACCCTGCAAGAGAAATAGCAACATCATCATACACATGCATTAATCACAAAGGCACATTTTTTGTTTGTTACTTGCATTAATCTTACCAAGTTCGCTTCGTAGTGTGTGATGTATATATTCAGCTGACGCATAGCTAGATTGTCCTTTGTTTAGCTGTCGTGATATTTTCTCCCATTTTGCGCAGAAAGCTCGTGATGTTGATGTATTTCCCAGTTTCAGAACGTATGTGTGACGTATTATGCACTGTGCAAGAAAAAATGGATATGCGAGTGAACAAGCTGTGCATTGAGCATGTGTCACCTTGAGTCTGTGCAGTGATTTGTTGTGTATTTGTACTGCAATGTCACAAGTGGTTTACACTTGTTTACAGAATTGGCTACGAGGCCCCATTGAGACCGCTTCCCTATCACTTCCTCTTCACCTATTCTTAGTGTGTGTTCTCCTCACACATGCTCCCCTTTCCTGCCTCATTCTCCTTGACTCACCGCGAGCAGAATAGTTAAACTCCCCCAATTGTTTAGCAGCGTGTGCGCCCCTGCGAGTGTCCCCTCACACAACAACATTAGCATACCACCCCACCTCCCACACCTATCTACCTATTATTTATTTTTTTTGTCATAACTGAATTGAAATGCGGCTCTTTTCATTGTAAACAATGTCAGGAAAGTATGCTAAACACACACACATGCAGACACACACATATCCAACATGAGACACTAACCCCCCCCAGAGAACCTGAGGAAATTGGACCAAGACAATGCCATGATTGTGTTTGTTTACCTCCCCTGGTCCCTGCTGTGCTGCCTGTGCTTAACCTCCTTACACAAAGCCTGTTCAGCTGATATGTGCATCTTTGTGTGTATTTGCATGCATGCATGGCTCTGCAAAGTGAATCTGCATAGTCCAGAGGACGTTTGAAGGGCTTTTGTGTTCATACCTGAGGGTCTGCAGGTGCACAGAAGTTTGCATGCCTCTGTTTGTGTATGTTTCACTTGTCTTGTTTGCCTTGAATTATAGCCCATTACCCACCTGCTGTGTGAATCTCAGGTCACAAAAGGTCCTTAGTCAGTTGGCACGATGCCCGGCTTTGGGTGGTGCCACCCTTGCCGACCTGGCATGGGCGCAAATGTGGAATCTGAGTGGCTCCCACCTAACGCAGCCAAGTCAAATAGTGTTTCACCAGACAAAGATGGATCTGTTTGCCTGCACCTCTTCCTCATCTTTCCATCCTGTTGCTGTAGCTCTTCTCCATTCGTTTCAAAGTCCTAACAATTTCTGCTCTCTACCCTCCTCTCTTGAAGTCTTTTTTTTTTTTTTGAAGTGCCTCATTCTTTTCCTTACATTTACTTTCAGGACTCTCATTCTTTAAGCAATTGTATTGTATGTTGTGAAGTTGGCTGGGTGGAATACTTTAGATTTCTGCGATATGACCATTGTACTAATATTCCTTCTTAAGGTGAACTTAGAGGAATTAGGGAGGAAGTTGGGGCCTACGTGTCAATAAGAACGCCGAGACCTTGGTCTACAGGAAGTCCTCAGAACAATATTGCAATTTCTTTTTACAATATGGCACCACACTGTGCTCTTAGCAAAAACGGCTTCATAATGAAGCAGGAAACTGTTTGTTAGTCTCTTGTATTATTTGAGCAGCAACTCCTTGGGATGAAAAATGAAGACAACATGTCACCACTTGAGCTTGGCTTCAAAAGTACCTCTGTTCACAACTGGTTTAGTTTCTTCGTTCATATCCACTATACATCGGGTTAACTGATGGATACCTCATTCAGTTAAATGCTACGAAAACCCTTCCTGTCTGACATATGCACACAGTGAGCTGCTGTTGGTTGCTAGGCCTAACCTGTGTGGTACAGTGTGGTACACGACCATCCAAGTGGTTTGTGCTTCAGTTCTAATAAACTTAATCGTATTTTATTAGTCTGTTATTTAGCACTGATTAGCAGACAAAAGCTAGCAGGAATTGGTAACTGAGCACTCCATGTGCTCCAAATTTCATCGCTTTTGGCTCCAAAAAAACCAAACTCACCAAGGCTTCACTGGTTTTGCGGAGTCCAAAACCAATAGGTGGCGTCACTGTGGCTGCGTCCATATTTCATATCCAGTCTGCGGTATAGTCTATATTTGGGTGAACAGTGCTGTCAAAGGTCTTTTACAGTGTCTGCAAAAATTCAGTACTGACTTGTGGAAACGCTGCAGGTTAGAACATTTCAGATCTGATGTTGAATTTGGATGAAAGGCCAAGGCATCAGCACGAGGGAACAGTTTGTTTTACAGGCGTAACCTCGGTTCTCGGAGCCTTCTTTTGTTATAATTCTCCTTTTTTACAACACGCTTTGCTCATCTGGTTCATTGGCCGGTGCTCCTATATGTCAGGTACAGACATTTTAATTAGGGCAGCGTCTTGGGTGGTTCTCGGGTGATGGATTGGTGTGGCTGAAAATACAGTTATAAATCATCTGGCCTTCGACAGACAAACTGCTGGCAACCCTCGCGCTTGCTGGCACCGGCCGCCGGTAGCGAAGCATCGGTGATTGTCAGCAAGGTTGGCTTGGGTCTTATTAACGTTGTTAGCCTCGATGGCTTTTGTTTGAAGCCTTCATTAACACCAGTGAGGATGTCGGCCCAGATGTCGCTCCCAGACTTTTTCACTTTTGCATCTTAAAGGATGCTACAGCTAATATAGGACCTTTTCCCCTGCCAGGTCAAGGTCAAGATGTGTGTCGAGTGTATGTCATCAATCATGGTGATCAGTTTCGGTGGCCGTGTGTCCCTCATCCATCACGCTGATGTGTTTCGCTGGCCGTGTGGCTCTGCGTCGCTGTCAGGGCTGGAGGTAATTAATAACCAGAGTGACAGAATTAATGAGTTAACCTGCTCCACTCTCCTGCTGTCCCAGTGACAGACGCTAACGGTCAGCAGCTAGTTAGCCCCGATAATATGCCACTGGCTCAGGTGTGTCGATATGGAGGCTATTTTGTTTTATACATTCATGTTCGTGTGGGGAATATACGTTCAGCTTGTGAGTGTATATTCCATAGCTAGGGGATAAAGAGAAACATTATTGGAATCGTAATCTTTTTTAGCAGGAGTCTCACCTGAGCAACTTGCCTTCCACAGAGAGGGTAAAAAAAGAGATTGAAAACACACAAAGGCAGGGGGATAAGGCAGAAAGGCAGTTTGAATAGAGATCGTTGGCTCCTCAAGGTGCAGGAGAAGGCGAGACTCTCCTTGCCCTCAGGTCCTGAAAGCCGATCGCTTGGTTTTTTGAAAGAGCGGCTTTGTGAGGATGCCTCCAACCGCTCCTCTGAAGAGCGCTCACTGTCTGTTATGACTAAAAAAGAGTGACCGAGTTTTCATCACCTATAGAAGATAAAGCACGGCTTTGAAAGCGGGGGGAAAGGCAGCAGTTTGAACTTAATTCTCCCTTTTTTTGATTACAAGAGAGGCAATTGTTCTGCCTGGGCAGGCCTGGTTATTGTGCGCCGTGCGCTGGGTGTTACATTCCCGGGGTTTTCGGATGCTTATTGTAGTGCAAGTTCGCTCTCATGCTTTCATTCCCTAGTGTATTGGTTACTTTGTTGTGTAGGCTGCAGAATAGCTTGCCTATCAGGCTTAGCATGAGGGTCACTCAAGGTGGGCTGCAGTAGGTGGGTGTGTGGGTAGATGTGGATTTATTTGGCGGCATCTATCGCTGTTCAAAGCCTGGTGTGTGGGTTGCTGCCACTCGGAGGAAAACTTAGCTGTGTTTTTTTGTAGTTGGCTCGCCTGTGGGTAGCTATCATTGTATCGTTAGCTTTTTCTGTGCTCCTATTTTTTACAGATGGACGCATCGATGGTCCCATTTCCCCCCCTCTCCATTAAACTAAATCAGCCAGCAGAGTCCCCGACTGCACAGACAAAACTACTCATTAACTCTTGCAACTCACTCCAGTCTCCTTTTCTCCAAACGGGCTTTAGCTCAGAGACAACAGGGATGGGGCAGGGGAAGGAGTGACAAAGAGGGAAAAAGACTAAAGCTAGAGAGGAGGATTGAATGAGTGAAAGAGCTGCTGGGGTAGAAAAGGGGAAGAATGTGATGTCCCCGGTCTATGAGGGATTCCATTTTTGCCTTTCTAGAATAGAACAGTAAGTCACCAGTCTCTTTGTCTGTCTTTGATCTCTCAGCTCAGGGATTTGGCACCTGACAAACCCCTCTCTGTCTCTGAAAGGAGGCTTGCTGAGAGAAAGCCTCTGAGAGCGGGAGACAGAAAGAGTAAAAAAAATTAAGGAAAAAAAGAGTTAGAGAGCATCGGGAGCGAAAAAAGAGACGTATAAAAAAGATGGTGTGGGGGGAAAAAATTGGGTTAGACTTTTGAGGGCTGCATGAGAGGATATGACGAGGGCGTCTCAGCTCAGATCCCATTAAAACTCAATACACATGTGTTCCTGTGCGCCTCTATTTGCGTCTGTATAGGTTTGCCACGGCTGGTCCGGACAGTGATAAATCCAGCAAGTCTTAAGGGAGATTCCTCTCTGAAGCCACGGTCTCTTGGACCACCCACTATTGTGGTCTCTTTCCTCTCACACACACACACGAAGGCTCCTAATAGGAAGCAAATTCCCCCAGCTTTACTTGGATATCAACCTCTCTTTTCTTCCAGTTATTCCCTTTGCAGGGCAGTCGCTGCTATAAACAAGCCCTGATATGTTGACATCACATTTTCAAACACAAGTTCTGAAATCCTGAGTTTCAAACCACAGATGAAGATGCCAGAGCCTGTCTATGGCAAAACGGGGGGATTTGGAGTTCTGCAAAGAATTCTGGGACAGCCTGTGAGGGTCAGCTTGGGACAGCTTAATAATTGACGGGCAAAAAAAAAAAAAAAACCTCATCAACCGTGCACAGTTTGAGGTAGGCTGCTCTTAGACTGTCTTTAGACTTTTAAGAGGCTCAGACCCAAAGGCTGTGAAGCATGGGACTCAATTAACTCTCCCACCAGCTTTTAGGATTCGGGGGTTGGGTGGGGGGCACCTTCTCAAACAGCTGCTTGACCCCGCTCTCAGCTCCGGACACTTTCCTGGTCAGCGCACATGTACAAACCCTGACTTTGTGTTTTGTCGACTGAAGCGGTCACAACCTCTCGAACAAAACCCACAAACCCTAGTGTCCTCCTGTTTCTAATGATGACACCGGGCGCTGAAAGATTCCTTTAGAGACAGGGAGATAAGACAAAGTACCCCCTTACTAATCTCCTCACTTTTTTTTTTTTGCTACTGTGAAGAAAAAGAAATGGAGGCTTCACGCACCCCTGCGGGCTACAGTCAATGAGGCCCTTAGCTTAGTGCTAGCGAGCAAAGCGACAGGGATTTAGAGCTGATTGAGGGAATGGGACTGGGCAAAGAATGGCTCAGCAGGTAGCAGCTAGCTTTGGCTCTGTTAACGCCACGCTATGCTAATCCAGCAGCTAGGGAGGAGAGTCTGCAGGCTAAATAGCCTGACTTTATTGCGCCTCCAAGACAGGGATTTCCCAGTATTTTAGAGGGTTTGTGGATTTCCTCTGCTGTTTGTGTGTGCAAGTGTGTCAGCCGGGTGGCGGAATATGTGTTTTTGTTGGAAGACCCGGCTTCCCTCTTGGTGCGGTGAACGTGGACAGGCTCTGATTTGATTTCTGGTGTGGGTAACTCATGCAAAAGTTTGTTTATTCGACTATATGCAGGTTTCCTTGATGTATTTATGACTGTGGTGTTGAAATCCATATGCCTTTCAAAACGTACTTTGAGATCCGGGTTGTGCGTGAGCTTTTGAAGAAAAGGGGAGATTGCTTTACCCCTGCAGACTGTGAGTGTGTAATTATCTGACTTATATTGGGTATGAGTTTACCCATCTGTCTTCATTGGAGTTCTTTTTTTTAACACCATAACAATATAGACAGACACTCAAGTATTTCATTCTAACAAAACCCAAACCACAGCCCTCTGGCCTCCATACCATTTGTTGACCCACTGCCAAGCACACGGCTGCCTCACTGACTGACAGGTTATTCGGTCCAATCGGTGTTGCGACTGTCTGCGCCGCACCTTTCGGAGAATTGTTCTATTGTCCTCGTCTTTCTGGTTCAGCGCTCAGGGGCTGAAACGTAACCCTGCTAGGTTTCTCCGACCATTACAGAAATGGATAGAGGAAGGAGAAACTCCTTGAAAGACGAGCCCTCCAATCAAACTGTCACTCAAAGGAAAGGCGAGCAATGTCGCCAAAAGTAGGAAAAGTGTCACTTAGGTTACCATTTCAGGCTGTGAGGTGTGTGTGTGTGTGTGTTAGGCCCGGGCTCACAGCCTTGTGAGAGTGACAGAGCTCCCGGTGTGCCAAGTGTGGTGGCATTTGTTTGTTAAATGGTCTGAAATGCCATCGGCTCTGGTTTCATTGCAGCTCCACATCTTGCCAACAGAGCATAGCCTAAATTTGTGAGAGAGACAAGAGGTAGTTATTTGATCTTCTCCTTTTTTTTGGTCAGAGGAAATAGCACCCTTTCCTCCAGTTCTGTTGTTTCTGGTAATGGAACGCAGGCTGGTGAGAAAGGTGAAAAGAGAGAAAGCGCTGAAGTAGAAAAACGAAGACAAAGAGAGAGAGGAAGGGGGGGGGGACTGGTGAAAGGAACAGGGGCCTCTCTGCAACATGTTGTTCTCTGTTGCTAATTGGGGGGAATTGGTCAAGCCCACACTGCTCTCTTCTTCTCTTCAGGGATAAAATACAGGTAAATTTCAAGTTCAGTGAGTAGGTAATAATCCTTATTACTGAAACTAGTGTTGAGGGACACGCTGGCGAGTCTACTGATTTAGCCTTTGGGAACAAGAGGCGATTTCTATGGGCTTTAAATGTATCCAAGTGATATCTAATAGTCCATTCGTCGTTTATGAATATATAGGTAAATCTGACATAATTTTTAAAAAGCTACACAGAGAGATGTTGCTGATGCTTTTAAGATTGCATTTCAGCAAATTCAATTCCTTTTTGGCACACACACTAAAAAAAAGATTCTTCATCCTCAATAAATGTGATGCAATAATTTTGAGTAAATTCCAACTAATATCTAAAATCAAATAATTAATCACTAAGGAAGATGTGCTTGGTGTAGACAAATCAAGGCCATTTCATTTGACTAGATTCCATTAGATGTTAGTTAAAATTTTACACTGTACTTATGTAACAAAATTACATGGAAAAGTGGCACGTAATTAAATTAGTTAAAGTCAGCATTTCATTATTCATCCAAAGCCTTTTCAAGTGTGATCAAAAACTACAAAGTAGCTACACAACCAGAAACCTTCCAGTTCTAAAAATCGTGACCACTGCCTTCAGATTCTCCACATTTGTTTCCAGTTTGCAGAGAGTACAAACCCCAGGCGACTGCATATATTAACTGTGGGTGTTTCTGCTGTGTTCACCCTCTTTGGTTTGGACTAAAATATCTCAGTAACTATTGGATGTCTTGCCATAGCATTTGCTGCAGTGTAATTGGTCCATTGCAGTCCATACAGTGGGTAAAGATTTTGTGGACTGTTGTAATAACTTTGGTGTTTCGCTGACTTTTAATCTTAATCTATATAATCAGATCTAAATTTTTGTTCCATACTTTGATTTGTGAGCAAAAACCCTTCAATGACATTCCAATGAATTTTAGCTGCAAATGCTGTGTCGAAGGACAGAAGCATACAGCTAAAACCACCACTAATTTATTAGTGGGCTGCTTGGGAACTACAGCCTCCCAGCTTCTTCCAGAACTTTCCCCTCTAGTACAAAAGCATTTGAGTCATAAACATGTATTTCATATTGTCCAGATTTGCAACCCTAACCCGACTTCCTCTCTGTGTTTTTGCTATCTTTCAGCTTGTAAGATTGGTTACTACCGTGCTCTGGCCACCGATGGCGCCTGTTCCAAGTGTCCTCTTCACAGTTACTCTGTCAGAGAAGGCTCCACCTCCTGTGCCTGCGACAAGGGATACTTCCGCTCCGAAACGGACCCGGCATCCATGCCCTGCACCCGTAAGTACACCCACATGTAGCATAACGATACACAGCACGCAGTTATGTTACCAGTAGGCCGTGACAGGCTGTGGTTTGCAGTGATTTTCTAAACAGCCAAAGATAGCTGTAACCAAACACTGTTTTGGAAAGGAACCCCGACACACACACTGAGATAGACCGCCTCCACCGAAACACGGGCATTGATTCTAAAACATGCATTGCCAGGCCCTCACACCCACACACACATGTACACGTACACGTATACACACACTGACAGATAATCATGCAAATTGTGCAAACATAAAAAAGGCGCATGTTGGTTTAATAGGCGTCTTTTGATCTCAGGTGGTACTTAGTCATCGGTCACAGTGACATAGAACTAATGAGGGTAAAAACCGCTGCATCCCAGATTCAGTCTTCCAGACGGTGAACAGGAATGAAACTGTTTGGGGGAGGTGATGAAAAAGGAAAACAAGGGCAAGACATATGTAAAATAAAGCAATGGGGACCAGGGGGATAAAGGGAAGAAAGCTAGAAGACAGCAATGAATCAAGCTAGAGGAAGGTGTTCAGTGGTAAATTCATCTGTGTGTGTCTTCACTTTCCTCCTTCCGGTTGTATGAGTGAACTGCTAGTGAATCTGGTCCTTCCAAGCCTACCCCACTAACTCACCACGTCTGTGATAACAAATATTGCCAACAATCCTGCTGCCTAATGATACCTCTTGCCTTTTTTTAGACCTCGTTCCCACTCTGAGTCACAGAACTGGGAGTTCATAGTGGCAGAAATGCACACAAACACGAAGAGAACAGGAAAAGCCACATAACACCCGAATCCCTGCACTCCCATCTTACGGGAAAATAATAAGATTGATACATTCGTTTGAGAGCCGTTTGTGTTATGAATGAGTAATTTTAGTGTCATGAAGTAATTTTAACAACGAAAACATCTGTTAAGGTGCTTAGCTCATAGTTGGCTCGCCTTTCTGTCAAGTTCCTGAGGAGTCATCACTCAGCAAATCAGCTCACTGAATCAGAGTGGATGAAGTACCCCCCCCAGCCCTAATTATTTCCCTCTAGCATAGTATCTATACAGGATCCAAAGCAATACACCACTGTGAGCAATTTGTAAAATTGGAAATGTTCGACTTTGCTACAAAGTACTAGAGAGTTTACACGTATTTTCCAACTGTCATTAAACATGAAAGTAGGAAAGTATTTACTCAGAGCAGCGAGTACAAAAGCTTTTATGCAGTGGCTGGATGTGTCACATAAAGTGGCAATAGAAAGGAGTGAAATGGGTATTTTATTTGAAGGATAGACAACAATGTAGAGCTTTAACAAAAAACTCCATTAAAGGGGACCTATTATGCATTTCCTCTTTTTCTGAAGTACACGTACTGTTATAATGGTGGATGCTCATTAAACATGACCGAGGTTTCAAATAATCGGCTCGCCGTGTAAACACATAAATCCAGAGGTGGGACCAAGTCATTGTTTTGCAAGTCTCAAGTAAGTCTCAAGTCTTTATCCTCAAGTCTCAAGTCAAGTCTCAAGTAATGTCAGGCAAGTCAGAGTCGAGTCTCAAGTCACTGGTGTAAAAGTCCGAGTCAAGTCACAAGTCTGAAATTTTGAATTTCAAGTCCTTTCGAGTCTTTAAAAAAAAAAAAAAAAAAAAGTATGTTGCAGTTATGCTAAATGTAAATATTAGACCATGTAATTTTTAAATCTGTGTTTTTCTCAACACATGACAAAATAGTGAACTTAGAAAATATACACAAATTGTGAAATTGCACCTCTTTAAAATGCAGCTCAATTAAACCTAGCTCCAAGAATAATTTTCACGGACAGTTCTGAGATAAGCTGCATGTTATTCTTGGATGCGGTTGTAGGACCGGTGTTGTGCCAAAAAGTGATTGTCTGCCAAAAACTGATTTCCGGTATTTGCCAAAAAGCGATTGCTCATATTTAAAGTGCTATAAGTAACTTGTTGGGCTATAATATGTTAAACATATGTCAAATGCATCCCTTATGGATGACATAAAGTCATCTTGAGCCACAAACAACATTCGTGTAACAAGATACAAGCCGCAATCAGTTTTTGGCAGCGACTTTTATATAACCTTTATTTATGCAGTAAAAAAAATCTCATTAACATTAAAAATGTATTTTGTAAGAGTAAGTTGCCCAACAGGACAGCAGAAATGGCAGCAAATATTACAATAGTTCTGTAAAAATATTTTAAGTGGGGATAAAGGACCGGATTGGTTATAATGTAAGTACAAGTTGTAAAGATACTTAAAAAACAGATAATTTTTTAATTCTTTATGTAACCCCTTTGTATCCCCTGTTCACCGAAGTCTATTTACGAACATACGTAAAGATATTACACATAAAAAATACACAGAAACACTGGAAATCACTTTTTGGCACAACACCGGCTTTAAAATCGCATGACAAAAATATCATATACATTAAAAAAACTGCATCACCAACGTAGCCTGGACAACATTTGCTAGTTAGATGAAGTCAGCTATCTCATCGTAGCATATTTATATGCATATTTATAATTATACGGTTCTTGTGAGTGCATACACTCGTGAAGTTTAGTAACTTCCGGTCACTGCAACAAGCCCAGGTACAGTTTACCGACGGATGGGTACAGGACCTTGAAATGCACCGTGTAGAACGAAAGACCATCGTACGTATCATAAGTTTACCAGTCTCACAAATCGTCGTCATAAATACACAATCGTTAACCGTTTATTAATATAACCTTTGAGCTTAACGGTAATTAATTAGTAGTGGAAATAATTTCTGGTACGCGTTACAGAAATGTAGCAGTGACAATAATATTGTATGCTGTAATCGCACTGGACAATTAGTGATACAAAACAACTGTCTTATTCTGTGAATAAAAGTATATGTTTTTGTCAGTGTACCATAATAACAGAAGCGAAACGCAATATTGTGTCAGGACAATTCACTATTTATGCACAATAAATAAAGGAGCATAGCGCGACAATTTCTGTTCAGCGCCAGACTTGCTTGTAACCTATATCACCAATTATGTTATGAAAATGACGCATTAACTACAACAGCAGACTGACCTTTGTGTAAATGCTTGGAGCAGACTAACCTGTGAGCTGGAGTGTTCTGGGACGTTATATTTGATCTTTGAATGGCTGCAATCCAGTCGCGTCTTTGTTACTTCGGAAACATGGCTCGAACAATTTCTCTTCAACGACGTAATCCGATAACAACCGATCTCTTTACCCGTCGGCTTCCCGTGGCTGTCATGCGACCGGCTATTGTAGTTAATAATACAACGGCTTCTTGACATTTTTGTGTTTCTTTTTATCGCTGTGTGACTGATTTCAATTGAAAGCCTGCGTGCGCTAGTACCGCTTGCCACGAGTTCCCAGAATCCTTTGCGGTTCTACCCGTGAATGACGTCACATTTTCAATCTCTATATAATATGCATGTTAAATTTTATATTTGGGGTAAAATATCAAGTCTTTTCAAGTAAACCGGTTCAAGTCCAATTCAAGTCCCAAGTCATTGGTGTAAAAGTCCAAGTCAAGTCACAAGTCTTAGAACATTTTTTCAAGTCAAGTCTAAAGTCATAAAATTAATGACTCGAGTCTGACTCGAGTCCAAGTCATGTGACTCGAGTCCACACCTCTGCATAAATCCCTTGAGCCAAACCTCAGGCTTCAGACTGCTCCAAAAGGGTCAGTTTCTACTCTGGGCTCTGTATGACGTCACATGAGCAGATATCCCTAATATGGCTGTCAGCACAGAAGCTCCGCCCACCTGCCATGCTAATTTTTGATTCTGAGAAGCAGCCAATCAGAAGAAAGACATCTTAATACACACATTAAGGATAGGTGTCCAAATTCTGACTTGTAGTACAAACATATGGAGTTACAAGCATTTGCAAGTGCACCAAAGCCCCCAGTATAAGAGAAATGACGGTTATTTTGAACTGTGAATGATAGAAGGCTGTTCTAGTAAAGTCTAAATATCTACTGGACATGTAAAATCTGTGCAAATATTTCATGTGGTAAAAATATTTTTCAGACTCATCTACTGTTAGTGACGTCATACCCCCCCCCCCCCCCCCCCCCCTTCTTTTTCTTGGGCAAAAACATCAGTACCTACAGTGTGTATATACGTTACATGAGAAATTGGCATTAAAAAAAATCAGAATTTTGTTTCATTTTTTTTTGGCAATGAGCTTGATGCATAAAGGCCTGAGGCAAAATAAATAAATGTTTTAAATCTTGTGCTGTAGGCTGTTTGAGAGCTTGATATTCTAGCAGGAATTCTGCTTGGATGCTTTTCATGCTGCATAAGGACATGTAATGTTTTCAGCAAACAATCTCCACCTGGGCGTTCAGCTTCCTGTAATAGAAATTAAAGTTGAAAACAAGAAGAAGAAAAATAAGTGCAGTGCTGCTGATTATGAATCACTGAAAAAAACAAGATAGTTCAAAAACAAAGAATCTGTGCTGCAAAACATATTTTTGAAAAAAAAACAAAAAACAGGATTCCCTGCTGTTTATTCTTTAATACACTTACACCTGATTTGAATTGTTTTTCAATTGCAGTGCAAATATTGATAAATCCCCAAGTATTCATAAATGAAAGTAACAGACTGCTAATCCACCCTCCTGCCTCACTGTTCAGCAACATCTCATATAAACTGGATTACTAGCCGTCTTTTAATGGACGAGCAGGGAGGTCATCCCCATTGTATCGTTAGTCAGTACGGCATTTCACAACGGCGGCTGCAAGTAACAGCTGTCGAAGCTCATTACTCGACTGATTTTATAGGACCCTGCTTTGTCATTCCAGCTACATTCCTAACTTGGCGGTTAGGAACTGAACATTAGCCCGACTCTCTCAGCGACCTTTGCCCTGCCTCGTCAGCCGGTCAACATTTGATCTTTGAACTCTCACCCTGTCTGTCGACTGCTGTTTTCCTTCCCCGTACATTTCTTTTTTTGTTTTTTGCACATCTCATCCACATGTTAGAGCTCTGTAATTACAGCTGTCACTCTTACATCCCTACTCATCCACATTTTGTTTTCACTCTCTCCCTCTCTCTGTTTCTCTAAAAACCCACTCAGAGTCACGAACAGAGCAGATGAAGAAAAAAAGCCTCTTAAATTCATTTCCCAGTTTGCTTTGCTGAAGGTCAGGCTGGGAACGAGCCAGCATCTCTGGTAATTGGGGAGCATGTCTTTGTGTGTGTGTGCGCGTGTGTGCGCGTGTATGGGTTATTGAAAACACTTTTCCTCTCTCTTAGTTTGCAGTCTAGCAAAGTAACATTATGATTAAAACTGGATGTTGTAGTTTCATCATTTGCACGACTCCAGCTGTATTCTAGCTCTCAGTGCCCACACCTTTTTCATTGGGATGTTCTTTTGGCCAGCCATTAATGCACGCTGCATGTGAATGGAAACGTTGGTTACTAGTCAGATAGTCATCTTAGGAGATTTTATGTACTATAACAATTTTTTTTGAGAATTCTGGGGTTTCATTTTTCTTTCTTTTTTTTGTTCCATCAACCTTGAGCTCTAGTCTTTTTCATAGTTGGGATACAGGTTTTAGCTGTGGTTACTTTTGTTTTCATTTTTAGGAAAGATTTTTATGTTCTCAGCAGGGGTGCAACCAAGGTTTTGCCAGAGGGGGGGCACTGGCCACTACTATGGCCACCCTAATTGCCAGAATTTTCTGGCAATTATTTCATGCTTCAGGCTTTACAGCCGTAAACAAGAATAATTATTTAAGGACTTTATATTACATAATAATATATAGAGATATGTAGCACTCATGCCTTCATAAGTAAATGACAAAAGAGATCAAAGTGACCAAAAAATTGGTTATTTGGACCTCAGTTTCTGTACCACCCCAGTCTATGTAATAGTGTCTAATAGTCTCAGCCTGGCCACCTCTATAGAAATGATCTTGCTCTGCAGCTGGAGCACTGAGATCCATACACGCATACACTTCTTTTTTTTTTTTAATAAAGTAATCAGGTAGAAGATATCACCGAACACAATTTAGTGTACAATATTAAAACTAGGTAAAATACCCATGTGAGTGGGTATAAATACACCCACACACAAAGCAGTAATGAGGACCAGCGACAGACACCCGTGGGAGCTGCTTGCTCTGCTTGTGTTCAGGTTATAAGGAGGGGTTGTTCTCCATTTTGGGGTTTCTGTTGGCCCTTGATGTGTTTTTCAGATTTTTCCCCAGTTTTCTTAGCGGTGGTTTTGTGGAGGAAGGAGGTACGGAGTAAGGAATGAACGCAGACTGTGGAGGACTCAAGGGGGGCATTGAATGAATCCCAGCCGGATGGTAATAGCAGGGTCGTAGCTCTGGCCAATTTAGCCCGGCTCTTTAACTTGGTCCTGCGCTGCACTAGGCTAACAATTACTGATAGAAAGAGACAGACAGACAGAGATAGGGGTGGAGAGGGTGGGAGCTTGCTGTGGGGAAAGATGGAGAATGGGAGTGGAGTAAAAATGAGAAACACAGATTAAGGTGGGGAGGGGGGGGGGAGTATGGAAGTGAAAGAGCAGCAGGAAATAAAGAAGTAATGCTCTGAGCAAATTGCTAGGCCATAAACGAACAGAAAGGGAGGGAAAAGAAATCACCAACTTTCTTTAGGAGAAACTTTCCAAGTGTCCCCCTGGATACCTCCCATAAGGAGCGTGAATTTTGAGGCCATGTTGAGCTAACGTTGTATGAAGGTTGTGCGAGCATGAGCTCCCGTCTCCCCCTGCCATTCTTTCTCCCAGGATTAATTACCGGGTGTCAGTCACAGCCGACGGCTCTCCCACGCTCCCTTGTTCCCAATGGTGCCTTCTGGGAGAGCGACAGGTACAGGCAAATGTAGTTTGCGTGTGTGTGTGTGTGTGTTTGCAAGGAAGAATACTGATATGGTATTTAAGATTTAGATTTTATTTTTATTTGTTTATAAAAGCAAAGCTACATAGTGCAGTTGTTAGGTTTGTATTAGCAGAACAAAAAATTCTTTATGGGATGATTATACACATTCTCCTGTCAATGGACATCCTGCCCCCTAAAGACCTTTACACACCAAAAAATTGCTACTTTTCAAAAAATTGAAATTCCAAACTTTTTGGATGCAAGCTTGTTTTATAACGTACACACCAAGAACTGAATTTTTTCGAAACATTTGTCCTACGAAAATGCACTACGAAAAAAATTGAATTGACGTCAAGCAATGATGAGCTGGTACTGATGTTTCTACAAAAGAAAAGGAAAAAAACGATTCTCACAAGCAGCAGCAGGGAGAATTTTATTGTTTGATCCAGGAGTTGAAACTGTATCCCGACTGCTTTTGTACACATATTGGGAAGTCAGTGGGACAGTTTGAGCTCTTGCTGGCAGAGTTGGGACCACATCTGAGGAGACCGAGTAATCATTTCAGAGAGTCGATTGAACCGGAACAGCGTCTAATTGTGTTTCTGAGGTAAACCGGATTATTTTAATATTTGGATATTCAATGCTGCGAGTGCGCTTGTTCCTAAATGCAGTGGTCTGATTGGTCAGATCTGTTTGTTTCATTCAAAAATCTGAAAAATCCAGCTTGGATAGAAAAAGATGAATGCCACAAATTTGTTTAAAAAAGCAAAGCAAATACAAATGAGTTTGGATAATAATATGATCTATATTTCTCAGTTTGTACATTTTTACCAGGGAGCTGATTTTGGGGTTTGAATCATGTTTGATGGATTAGTTCTGTCTAACACCCTTTCATCAGCACAGTATATGTAATTGTTCAATACATACACAAGGGAAAATTTTTCCTTGTGAGTTGTTTTTTTTTAGCTGTCTCTTATATGAAAAGCTAAAGAAAACTCAGCTAACATAAGGATGTCTAGTTTTATAGATTTGAGGTAATGGAACTGCGTCTGTGTTTCCATAACATTTCAATTATTAATTTAACAGCGTAGCACTGCTGTGCAAATGATCAGCCACCTTTGTCCTGTTACGTTTATGACACCTGAAGTCCAGATAAGAGCCCAGTATCTCAGATAGTGTGTCAAGAATTGGTGTAAAGGTAGTAGGTGTGAGTTAAACCTAGCTCACTGACAAAGCCGCTATTGTGATAACGCTTTGAGTGGGCACCTTAAATTAGAAATCCCATCTGTAACTTGTTCCCATTGTCTGGGCAGCAGATGTGGGGAATAAGGTGAAAGAGCAAATGAGGAAAAGTGGGCGAGGAGATGAAAAGGCAGGGGCAAAGGATGGTGGATGAGTCCTTTATCATGATTTTTAATGGGAATGTATTAATAGATTTTCATGGAGGGCTACACTTGGTAAGGGGAGGCTGAGCGGTGGTGCTATTAGCGCAGTCCATTCTGCATCCTTTCATCTCAACGCTCATGTACTGGGCAGTTAAACCGATACCTCTCCTTACCAGCCACGCTCATTATTTGCTCTCCCTCCTTGTATCCAACCCTCCAGACCTGCTCCTTACATACTAATCAGGTTTTTTTTCTTTTGCTTTCTGGGTGAACAGACGGTGTTTGTCTTCTCCATCTCCTTCCTCTCAGCCTCTGCCTCCCCTCAGCATTTGCGAATTTACCGCTATCTGCCAGAATAACGCTGGAGTCGTGTCCATACACGCACAGCCAAGCGCCTTCCTAGCGCACAGTTACTCGTCTCCATTAATACGCTGACACTCAGAGCGCGCTTCTTCCTCCTCGGGCGACCGTGCGTGCACAGCCCCACACGCGGTCCTCCCTCTGCTGCTCTTGGTGTCTCTGTGAAATCATTCATTGCCATTCTCCTTCTCCAAAAATAACACTGATAATTAATTTCCGTTGTGAAATGATTCGTCTGCGGACTGACTAGCTTTCATATTTCACCCTGCATCGATCCCCCCAGCCAGCTCGCGTGCGCTTCATTAGTCAGAGGGAGAGAGAGAGTGGAGAGCAGTGAGACAGGGAAAACAGAGACATGGGGAGAGAGAAAGTGAGAGTTAAGTCAATTACCGCCGCTTATGTTTGAAAACAACGCAAAAAAACACACTAATTACAACGGAGCTGACATGTAAATTGGGATTGATGTGCCAGGAAGTTTGTCACATAGCTGCAGAGCTGCTTCCATATAAAACTACAGCATGTGGCTTTTTATATCAAAGCAGGGACTAAATAACAAGCTCCAAAGCAAACTTTGTTTAAAGTTATTCACTGACTGCCATAAAGTCCCACTGTTAGCAGTGGGCTCAGGCATCCCACCACTTTCCAGCTGATTCGACAGGAATCTGAATGAAAGTCTGTTGGCCTATTGGATTTCTGTTAGCATTCTGAATTAACTGAGGTGAAACTGGATCCTCCCATTCTGTAATGGACAGGACATTAAAAGGTAACTCAAGAAGCTTCAGCTCCCAATAAACGGAGAACCCAGTCAATTACAAATTCACAACTTATGCATAGAGAGGATTAATTGCCACAGGTATTCATGAGGATTATGACAACTGTCCAGATCAGCAGTTAATTTCAGACCTTGATGTTTTTTTGCGGTTTGGTGAATATGATGACAGCCTGTTCCTTTAACGTGTTATTTTTACTGAAGTAAAACCTTGCAAGTTAAGGTTCACCTATTGTGCATTGTGTGTATCTTAAATCTGTAGGCTTAGTCTGCCTTATTAACTCAAGTTAATTCATCATGTTTTACCAGTTGACATAATTATTACATAACATAATTAAGTTGTTCCAAGAATTCTTTTTTTGTGTGTCGTGAACATTAGTAGATGGATACTGAACACAGTATTGCCAACTTAGCGACTTTGTCGCTATATTTAGCAAGTTTTCAGACCCCCTTAACAACTTTTTTCTAAAAAGTGACTAGCAACAAATCTGGCTACTTTTTTCTGGTGTTATTGGAGACTTATGACGACTTTTTGACGTGAAAGCACATAGGAGATATTCACCCCTACTAACTACTACCCTACTAGCTAACTCTGCCAGAGGGCCTATTTCATGTCACTTTTGCCGGTCCCAAGTCCAGATAAAGAAGGAGGGTTGGAATTGTGACATAAAAAAAACCCAATAATTGCTAAAAGAAATTTAATTTCTAGTTCTAAATATATTCTAAATGCTTTTAGGATGATTTTTTTTTACTCACTATGTCTCTTTCACAATGTTATTTCTCTCTCCTACAGGGTCTGTTACAATTACACAGGCATGACCAATTATGCAAACTGGGCGATGACGTCATTTAGTGACTTCTAGCAACTTTTAGGACAGCCAATAGCGATTTTACTTACTGAGGAGTTGGCAACACTGGCTGAACAGGCCTGTTAATATGTGTAAAAACAAAAAATGGTTAACGGGAACACTAGCTGAATGTGCTACATTTAGCTCATTTAACAGTCTTTGAAAAGAGTCAGTAGTGGGGGTGGGGGTTGGGTTTGAAATTGTGTCCATCTTGCAATAAATTGGCAGAAACCCCGCTGCTTTAAACCATACGCTAACCACTGCCGCTTTAGATAGCTTATTAGCATAAGCAACATGAGCACACAGCTAATTAGCTTATAATTACTTAACACATTACTGAAGCTGCTTCTTAAACCTACAGATTGCTGTTTAAATCATTACAAAAATATGTTCTAAACAAAAGCTGGCTAAACTCAAGCTCAATTAAACTGCATATTCCACCACAAAGCACCGCTAACACATGAGTAGCTAACAGCTTAGCAGTTACTGTAAAAGTAACTGACAGAATAAAGGACAGTAAAAGACAGAATCGTGAAAGTGTGGCTGCTTGTATTATGGATTTCTTCTCAATTTCAGTAACCACAAGTCAATGTTATTGCATCTGTGTGCTTTTTTAGCATTTGGCATGCTGCTTTTTACAACGCCAGCTCTCCTCCCTCCCTCTGCAGGCCCTCCGTCGGCACCTGTGCATCTCATCTCCAATGTGAACGAAACCTCCGTAAACCTGGAGTGGAGCCCACCCCGGAGCTCTGGGGGTCGCCAGGACTTGACATACAACGTAGTGTGTAAGCGCTGCGGTTCTGACGGCCGGCGCTGTCAACCCTGCGGAAATGGAATCCACTTCAGCCCACAGCAGCTGAGCCTGAAGGGAACCAGGGTGTCCATCAACGAGCTACAGGCCCACACCAACTACACCTTTGAGGTGTGGGCGGTGAATGGAGTCTCACCTCAGAGCCCAGGGCCTGAGCAGGCCACATCAGTGACCGTCACCACCAACCAGGCCGGTAAGGCGATGGGAGCTGATTCAGCCGATCCTAACATGGTTTCCTGTGACCCCATAATCATCAAACATCTGTTTAATCACTTATTAACATATATTCCAAACCCTCCTTACGCTTGCTTACTTTAGTGAGTTCAGGGGGGTCTTCTGGTTTTGCAGGAGATCACAAAACATAAACTCTCACACTGTGTGAGAGTTTATGTTACCAGAGTGTGCTGGCTCATGTATGATACAGAGCACGGGTTCATTTGACTGAATGCTTGAAAGTACTTTTTGGGGGGCATGTCAAAAACATGTTTATTAAAGTTGTGAATAATTGGGGGGTAGGTTGGGTGATTACTGAGGAGGATGATGATGGATTTTCAGCAGAGGGAAATGATTTTATGCAATATTTCACTGGAGTTTTGCATAATTAGGCATAAGAAGCCAGGGCTGACGATGGGGGCACCGTGCTATATTTAGCACCCAAACTAATGAATTAGATGAGTGGTATTGATCTGGGGAGGATTCATTACAAATTCTGCTGGATTACATGTGCCTGGGTGCCTGTGTGTGTAATTATTGTCATAGAATACAACCACAGGCTCCCCTTCTGAGCAGGAGAAGAGCCCTCCAGCTTCCATGCTGTATTCAAAGCCTCCCGTTATTTAGTCATTTAGCCATTTTGTGACCAGTTGTTGTGTAAATGGATTTTATGACCCGGGTCTTTTCTCTTCATCCCTCCCGTCTATCCTCCGCTTATAGACGATCATTACCTTGGTCTGCTTTACTGCTCTGCTCTTGGGTGGCAAGCTAAGTGCCTTTTTGTGTCTTCTTTTATCGCTAATTTCCATCCCTGGGAAAAGCGAATATCTTCAATAGGGCTTGGACTGGCAATTTAAGGACACAGTGGCTTGATTTATCAGCCGGGGTCAGGAAGATAGAGATGAATGGATGTACTGCCTGTGGGAGAGCTGCGAGTACTGCCAGAAAGGCCTATGTGGGAGCTGTAATGCAGCACACCCTGGAGTCCGGGCTGAAGGCTCATAATAGCATGTCAGCGTGACCATGCTGATGCACAGTTGCACAAAAAAATGCAGATTTTTTTTTTTCTTACAGAGATTCAGTCCCAAACACACACACACACACACACACACACACACACACACACACACACACACACACACACACACACACACACACACACACACACACAGAGCCCCCTAAGGTTGCTGGAGGCTAATGTGCTGACTTGAAGTTGTAAGATACAGATGATGCTGCCTTTGGCTCGTCACTGGTGCATGTTTCACAAATGTTCGCCAGGATTAGTTATATGAAGCTGCAGCTGGAAGCTCTATTATAGTGTGTGTGTGTGTGTGTGTGTGTGTGTGTGTGTGTGTGTGTGTGTGCGTGTACTTGCACATGTGCAGCACTGACTGCATGCATGGTGAGAAGTAAAAAAATGTTTTGCAGAGATGCTTGCATGAATGCAGATGATCTACATTTGCTTCTTAAACAATGTCCTCTGTGTGTATCCGTGTGTGTGTGTGTCTCTTATAATTTGTGTGTGTGTGTGTTAAAAGAGAATAGCTCCAGACTGATTGGATTTCTTCCTGCTAATGCTCGGTAGGGGCTTTAGAAGCTCTGGTTTCAGCCGCTGGTAATCCAGCCAGTCATCTGTGGCTGTCCCTCTCTCTGTATCGCCTCCCCTCATCCAGACACCGAGGATTACACATTTATTATGATAGATTTATTAGGATTTATAAGTGCTGTGGAAAAGACACCCCCGCCACCTCCCCGCCCCATTAAAGTTCAAATTTCGGCTAGGGAGGAAGAAGTGAGTTAGGCAGGTTGAAAAGGATCTGGATTTTTTTTTTTTTTTCGGCACGAGAGGAAAGTGTAGGAAGGTGCAGTGGAGAAAAATGAATGCCGTCAGATAAAAATGAGCAGTGCCGCTTAATGTGCGTGTGTGTGTCTGTGGCCAGGCATGTATTTATGCGCGTACAAGAAGGTCAGATTCCATGTGTCGCCACGAACAATTCCACTGTCGTAAATCAGGCGGGGTGTAACCCTTTCACCCGGGCTACAGGAGGAAAGCGAGGGGAAACGGGGATGGGGAGGGTGAGATGTCCAAGCTTTGAACTGACCCCTGGCTGTAAATGGATGTTTTCTTCCCCTTTTATAAGATCGAGCGCTCTATATGTCGATGTGTGTTTGTGTGTGAGAGAGGGAGGGGGCCATTTATGTCCTGATACAAAATACTTCAGGTGGCTAAAAGTGAATTCATGCATAAGGATTGTGTGTGTGCGTGTGTGTGGGCACTTCCATCAGTGCGTGTGTGTGTTTCCATCGTTCTGGCAACAAATGGGCCGGCATACATGTGGAAATGTGTTCTCGGGAGGTGGAGGCTGACTCTAGATAGGTGGAGGGGGCGAGGAGGGAATCTTGTAAGCAGGAGCCATTTTCTCCCAACACCCTGAAAAATGGCTCCCTCCTCGACTCTTTCTCCTTGGTGGCGAAGGCAAAGAAAAAAAAAGAAAAGAAAAAAAGAGTGACTCAAATCTGGCAACCAGGCTCCAATCTGGCAACCACATGTGCAGCCCCTGTCTGTTTTAATGTCAAACTGTAATCGGCCGCGTATTCGCGCAAATCCTCCACCGCAGATGCTCCTCGCTGCACAAATACTCCGTGATGAGCACGCCCGCTCAACGAGCTGGAAAAGGAGAAAGAAGAAAATAAAAAATAAAAATCTTTTCTGCCGGGAAGGTTATTTTTCAAACCAAACCCTGAACTCTGTGTGCCTCTGCCAGGTTTTTACCGATTATAATTTATGCATGTGCGCAGTGATTGAGTTTTTTTTTTTTTTGCTGTCTGAGCTGTGTGAGATAATGGGGCTAGGTGTGTGTTTTTCTATGTGAATTTCTATCTTTCTGTTTGTATAATGAGTTCCTTTGTGTTGCTGGGATGTGTATGTCTGTGTGTGTGTGTCTGTGTGTGTTGCAAAGCATTTTTTTTGAGAGAGAGCACAATTCTGAAATAAGATCTGAATATTCATTGCGTCTAACACTTATTATTCCACCGGCGTGTTTAGCCCACGCGTTCAGAGGGGGGCGGTAAGAAATTACAGATCTGTCCCACATATTTAAATTCATCTACAGAGGTGCCAGCAAGTCTAGCACGCTGTGCCTCAGGTGAATGTTTCAATTTTAGGATCTCAAGTTTAGCTGTGCACAATTTGTCTGTATGCATTTGTGCACAGTTTTGTTTTGTTTTTTATTTTTACCACGTTTTTTGTTTTTGTAGTTTTTTTAAAGAGACCTTAATGGATCTCTTCTTCTGTGTGTGAGCCGAGCTGCCTGGTCGTGTCCATTAGAAGGGACCACTCAGAAAATCTGTCATCTTTATCCTCACATTAGTCGAGAGGAAAATAAAAACGCAACAGGAGCAGCAGAACACGATTAAATTGCCATATCTGTCATCTTCGGAGGGGAAGATGGATGTGTGGATTACCTCCAGGGAATGAAGGCCCGTGACCTCCTCGGGGGTTTTCCTTTCGGAGTTGGAGCATCCTCAGTCGGCCCCAGGAGGGCCTTCAAATTGGCTCTTGCTGCCGGCTAAGATTGATCGGAGGGCTACAAATGGCCGCCGTGTAATTGTTTAAGGGAGACGCAACACATTAGGCCAACAGGATGACACAACCTTGGGTTAATCTATTTACTAAGAGATGTCTGCAATCCCATCCCTCTCCATCACAGTCGACCCCCACCAGTCGCAAGCCCTCTGCCTCCCCCTCCCCTCTCCCATCTCCCCCTGTCGCTTCTTCACCCCAATGAAACTCAATCCCTTGGTTGGTGCTTGAATTCCAGGCCTGTTTGAACTCAATCCCCCAGCTAAAAGCAGGGTTTTGTTAGCATTAGCTTGTGGGCTAGGCTCCCTGGAGCCCCCGCTCAAAGTGATGAGAATGTATATAATGTCATAGATAATCCAATCATAATCGGTGGACTGTGAACCCCTCATTAATCATCCCCACTGTAATTTTTTAAAAGGCAGATGGTCTGGAACGAGTAAGGTTACAGTAATCAGCGAGGGGCAGAGGTCAAAGATCTGCTCCGTTTGGAGTCGTAAGAGCAGATGCCATAAAAAAACTGTGTTACCTGGGCGTTAGTGGGAATGTTTGTCTATGTGGTGCTTTGTTCTGACTCTGTGGGCGAGGTTGTTGGGAGTATTATTTAACCCTCTGTGGTCTCTGTGCCCTGAGTCCTAACCCTAACGCCGTGTTATTAGAATATGTGACGTTTGGTTTTTGCAATCAGGGGCCAAAACCAAAAGCAAGCATTTTAACTGACACAAGTATCACAAGTATTTGCATTTTTCCCTCTATTTTACAGGAACTTTGCTGATGATAAATCCATCATGGTTTTATTTTGGTCTTTTTGTCTGTGTTTATCTGTGGAGCTTTATTCTATCATCTCGTGACTGCACTGCTATATCTCCCAAAACTCAGTCCTTACACGAGTTGTTCCTCTGTTTACAACTCTTATCTCTCCTACACCTATGGATTTTCTCTTCGTAAAGTCGTGAGCGTGTATGACCCAATTTACGTGTTGTCACACTCCCCGGAGATAGAGGTTTGATTTGTGCAGCGGCGACGCACTTGGAGGGAGGGGCGAGCATAAGCCATTATCTGTGCTTTAACCTTCATGTGTTAAAGGCGTCTGAACACAGATAGCACGGCTGCTTGAAATATGGCCTCATTATCAGCTGCTGCAGAAAAGGCTCGAGATAAGATCGCTCTCTGGAGCTTTAATGAAAACCAATTGATTTGCTCTCTTAAAGACAAAAAAATGCAAAGGTGTCGAGCCCATTTGATTTTATTCATATACTTTGCGGTTGAGAAAAGTGCCTGAGACGCTCGTGTCACGGGAGAGCTTGTATCGGTTTTATAGACGCCAACGTTTAGTTCACGCTCCTTCTGTCAAATCAACTGTGTGGCCGCACGGTTTCGCAAGACCCCTGATTCTGAATGAGAGCCAAGCTAAAGAGAAGTGGAAGCGATTGCCTCGTGGCTTGTTTGACTTTCTCAGCATGAGCAGGAGAACGCGTGGGACAGAACAGACTCAATGTCTCCAAGGGTGAAAACAACAGCTAAACATATTTTTTCTCTTCTGTTTCCTCTTTCTTTGATCGTCTCACCAGCTCCCTCTCCAGTGACTTCCATCCAGGCCAAGGATATCACAAGACACACCATTTCCCTGGCCTGGCAGCCACCGGAAAAAGCCAACGGGGTCATTCTGGAGTATGAGGTCAAGTACTACGAGAAGGTGAGGGACGGTGCGAGAGATTTTGTTTCTGCTGAACCGTCAAAGCAAAAGCAGCCTCTGAATAAGTTGTATTGTGTTCTTTCTTTTTTTTTTCCTGTCCCGCTGTAGGACCAGAATGAAAGAAGCTACCGCATCATAAAAACCTCATCAAGGAGCACCGACATCAAGGGCCTCACCCCCCTCACCTCCTATGTTTTCCATGTGCGGGCTCGCACAGCGGCCGGCTACGGAGAATTCAGCGGCCCGTTTGAGTTCATGACCAACTCGGGTGAGTTAAGTCACACTGCCTGTTCATCTTCGTCTTCTTCTCCCTGCAGAGCCAAGAGAGGCCTGATTCCAGCTCCGCCACGGCAGTGTCTGAAAAATTCCTACAATGATAGCATCTCTTACAAGTTTGTCTCTTTCATTGGAGAGTCATTAATCAAAATTGCTGTTGTCTATAAAAGATAAATGATATTGTCCTCCGGCACCTGACTGGCAACTTGAATATCTTCCATTATTCACGTCTGAGTATCAGCCTCAGTAGACGTGCCAGCTGATGTTTAAACTGTATGAAGCTTTGAAGAATGGCACCATTTGTGGCGATTTCAGTCAGAAGCTGCTGCTAGATAATTCTCACTGCTCGCCAGAACTCTTTAATTGAATCAGTTTCAAGCCAAAATAAATGTATTCATTTCTCTACCAGAGTCTAAGGCACACAAACCCTGTGATAACCGGAGCAACAGCGCCTGTGTAGGTGGACTCTGATCACAATTTCAGATTAGCCTCTCAAACCTCACTAACCCACTAGTGGGTTACTTACTACAGTGATATAGAGTGCAGCCAAAACTTGTTCAGACCCTGAGAAGTTTATTTGAAATTCTAGTGGAGATCCCACAGTTTCCAAAGATTTCCATTTGATACTGAGTAGCAAAAAAATAAAAACTTGGGAAAATCTGTTACAAAATAAATCAAATGCTATAAGACAGAGTGGAATAACATGACCTTATAAAACTCCTTTGAGGGGAAATGAATGAGGAAAACTGTGCAAGATGTAAATGAAAGTCTGTTTTTTCAGGAAGAATTTTACTACTGACTAATGCCCGACTTGTGCTTCAACTTGAAATCTGCATAACCGGGAACCCCTCTTAACCCTGAGGCCACAACCTTCTACGTAACCTGACGTGCACCTCCAGAGAAATGTAACTACACGCAACCCGCCTGCAACGACTCTCATTGGCGTGGAAGGTTTTGGTGCAGGGTTAAGAGGGGTCTCTGATTAAAGTTACGACACAGATTTCTCTCTGAAGCAAAGATTTGGCATCAGACTGCATTTGTGGTGGTGAAAGGGGCACGAGTTGGGCACGTCTATAACAATACATATCGTACATACTTTGTGACGATAAATAACTGAGTAGTAATCTCTCCAGTCTGACAGCACGGTACATACACCAGCCGTCCACCTGCTAGAGCTTCTGTTTATGGTGGACTTGGCCTCTAAGATGATGGTCTGTGTGCCAACGGGTGACACACAAAACAGTTGTTATGCACCCGAGTAGCTTGTAAGTAGTGGTAAACAGCACCATCACTCCAATAATAATATGTGGCCTATTAAATCTAATCTCAGCTTTCTGTGTTTTCTTAGCATTCAGCTTTTGGTCCAGTGAATATATTTCCACATAATGTTTCCCGTTACTGATGACACAGAGGGCTAGAGAGATCCACTAGAAGCCCAGGTGTCCCTTTTGTAATGCAGATAGAGACAGCAGCGCATGATAATGACACGGTCAAGCTCACATCCTAATGGGCTGTCATTGTCTCCCAATGAAGCATGCGAAACAGTGGACTTTATGATCAGAATAGTAAAATGGAGGGAGAGCGAGCAAACACTGCGTGGGGACAGGAGGAGGCGGAGGGATGAGGGGTATCGAGTTACTTTGCTCTTTTTTTGTTGTTTCTCGTCAACCTTTTTTCTCTCCTCTCTCTGATAGTCCCAGCTCCCATTATCGGCGACGGGGCCAACTCCACAGTGTTGCTGGTGTCAGTGGTGGGCAGCGTGGTTCTGCTCATCATCCTCATCAGTGCTTTCGTCATCAGCCGACGGTGAGCTTCGCTACCCACCCCCGCCCTTCCATCGAACTCTGTCCCTTCTGCTTTCTGTCTATCTCTCTTTCTCGGCACACAGATGAGGGATGTCTTACTTAGTGCCGTCAGGAAATGGAAGTCACTCAAAAGAGCACACACATACACACACTAACACTCCCAGACAGCTAGTGCAACTCGCTCACGTCGGATGAGTGATGACTCGCCACACCGGAGATGTGATTGACAGCTCCGACAGCTGAAGGGATGCAATCAGCGACCCTTCGCTCCCTGTCCTCTGCATCCAGCCCGCTCCCTTCGCATAGTCCCACCCGCCTCCACTCCACCCCGTCCCTCTCCCACTATCTCTCAGCTAGTGGCTGTAATCCTGCCGCTAGTTATTTTCTCCTGCTGCACCTTGCTGACCGCCGCGACGAGAATGAGAGAGCGACGGGAGGGTGGACAATGAGATAAGCGGGAAAAAGTAGGAGATAGAATAGAGCGAGGACGAGGCTGAGAGGCATCAGGTGGATTTGCAGTGACCCAATCTCAGGGTGTTAACCAGCGAGCAGGACAAAGCACCATCACACAGATGGGATTACATGCAGATGGGGCTGCCTCACCTCAGGGTGTAAAACCACACACACTCTCTGCATGTGTTTGTGTTTGTGTGCGCTTCCATATGTGTTAGGGGTGCGAGTGCATACATCCTGTGGAAAAAAAATAAAGTTTTGTGTGCGTGTGGTGTGGCAGTGGGGGGAGGGGGGTGTCAATGGCTTGTGTGTTGATTCTTGAATTGACCAAATCACTGTTTGCATGTGTGTATTGGTGCTGTGAATGATAGGGAGTGAAGGGGGCTGTTGATTGTGTGTGTGTGTGTGTGTGTGTGTGTGTGTGTGTGTGTGTGCTCTCTTTTCCATGTGATTGCCTCTCTCTGCAGCCAAGCAGGTGGTTGTCTCAGGCTTTTTTATATGCATGTGACGGCCACTGTCATTGTGCTGCCGCGTTCATCCTGTGATTGTGGGGAGGGACTGTAATCACGTAGCCGTTTACCATCATTACACAGCCGTAGAAGAGGACAATGTCTCGCACATCTGGTCATTTCCACCACTGACCTTAACACGTCAATAATAAGCACAGGTGTCAGGCAGCCTGAGGGATTCGCAGGGATTTAAGTGCATCTTCTCTAGAATTGATTTATAGCTTTTATATTCGTTCAGCTTCTCTGCTCCATGTTGTTGTTATACGCTCAGTGCCCTTCAGGAAGCTTCAATGTTGGAAGATTTCTCACTTGACTTTGATGCAAAAAATATATCGAAGTAAAACTGTTATCAACAAACATCTAAACTAAAGGCACTTATAGTATTTATTTGGATTATTACTATTATTGTTGCACTGATATGTATTTTATGAAGTAATCATTTAGTTTTTGCATAATACTAATAAGACTGTATTATTATTACACAGTCTTAAAGGGTATCGGTACATATTTGTGCTATATTTACGTCTACAATTGTGGATTATCATCTTTAAGCATGGTCAAAATCTCAGGTAACAGGGTCAGAAAATGGAAAAAGTAGTCCACGTGTGCAATATGAACATAAAGATTAGGGTTTGGTTTCCAGCATTGTTTTTGTCACCTCACGAGGATTTCTTTAGTAACTAGTCACCTGAAACCCTTCCTTTAATGGGGACACAGGTTCATGTTGGCCCCATAGATTTATTCTGAGAGCTATAGATGAATTTCCCTGAAATATGGAGGAAGAGCTAAGAAGTAACGTCTTTTGTTTGAGGAAGTCTGGTAGCCAATCAAAAACACACACATGCCCCTTTTTCCAGCCAACTGGGGGCAAAATATCAAATCAAATCAAATCAAATCACTTTTATTGTCACATCACATGTGCAGGCACACTGGCACAGCACATGCGAGTGAAATTCTTGTGTGCGAGCCCCACAAGCAACAGAGATGTGCAAACACAACAACACAAACGAGCAAAATACAAGAATGGCCAACCTGAAACTAATAAATATATGTACAATATATAATAGTGTATGCATTTCTGGATGTGTATACTAAATATTTTCCTACGTGTTTGTGTGTGTGTGTGTGTGTGTGTGTGTGTGTGTGTGTATACACATTTTTACAAATTAAATAGTAAAAAAAAAAAATAATAATAATAATAAAATATATAAAATATACAGAGTTGAATATGTGCAAAACAAGTGGCATTTATATACAGTGTGGAGTGCATAATGTTGAAGTTCCAGTAGTGAAGCTGAGGTGTCTATGACGTGTTCAGCAGTCTGATGGCCTGATGGAAAAAGCTGTCTCTCAGTCTGCTGGTACGGGACCGGATGCTGCAGAACCTCCTTCCTGATGGAAGCAGTCTGAACAGTTTATGGCTGGGGTGACTGGAGTCCTTGATGATCCTCCCCGCTTTCCTCAGGCAGCGCTTCCTGTAGATGTCTTGGAGGGAGGGAAGCTCACCTCCAATTATCCGTTCAGAGCACCGCACTACTCGCTGGAGAGCTTTGCAGTTGTAAGCGGTGCTGTTGCCATACCAGGTGGTGATGCATCCAGTGAGGATGCTCTCAATGGCACAGCGATAGCAGGTCCTGAGGATGCGGGGGCTCATGCCGAATCTTTTCAGTCTCCTGAGAAAGAAGAGGCGCTGCTGCGCCTTCTTCACTGTTTTGTTTGTGTGTACTGACCACGTAAGATCCTCAGCCAGATGTACTCCAAGGAACCGGAAGCTGCTCACTCTCTCCACAGCAGCGCCATTGATGGTGATGGGGGTGTGTACTTCTCTGCACCTCCGGAAGTCCACTATCAACTCCTTTGTCTTTGCGACGTTGAGGGTGAGATGGTTGTCTTGACACCAGTGGGTCAGGGCGCTGACCTCCTCCCTGTAAGCCGTCTCATCACCGTTGGTGATAAGACCCACCACTGTAGTGTCGTCCACAAACTTCACAATGATGTTGGAGTTGTTAGTGGCTGTGCAGTCGTAGGTGTAGAGTGAGTACAGGAGAGGGCTCAGTACACACCCCTGTGGAGCACCAGTGTTCAGTGTGACGGGGGATGAGGTGATGCTGCCCAGTCTGACCACCTGGCGTCTGTCAGACAGGAAGCTAAGGATCCAGCTGCAGAGGGAGCTGCTCAGTCCTAGATCCTGCAGTTTCCTGTCCAGCTTCGAGGGAACGATGGTATTGAATGCTGAGCTGTAATCTACAAACAGCATGCTCACATACGTGTCTCTCTTCTCCAGGTGTGACAGGGCAGTGTGTAGTGTCAGGGCTATGGCATCATCAGTGGACCTGTTGTGGCGGTATGCAAACTGTAGAGGGTCCAGTGAGTCGGGTAGTGCAGAGCAGATGAAGTCCCTGACCAGCTTCTCGAAGCATTTGCTTACGATGGGGGTCAGGGCTACAGGTCGCCAGTCGTTCAATGAGGAGATGGTGGAGGATTTGGGTACAGGGACGACGGTGGCCATTTTGAAGCAGGCTGGGACTACAGACAGAGAGAGGGAAAGGTTGAAGATGTGTGTGAACACTCCAGCCAGCTGAGCCGCGCATGACTTGAGGACGCGGCCGGGAATCCCGTCTGGACCAGTAGCTTTGCGTGCGTTCACCTTCCTGAAGCACCTCCGCACATCCTCCTCAGACACAGTGTGCGCACTGACGTCATCCGCGGTGCGCACACTGTCCGGTCTCATGGTGTTCGCTGCGTCGAATCTAGCGTAGAATACGTTTAGATCCTCACACAGAGAGGCCGTGGTCTGCGGTGTGCTGGTTTTCCCTCTAAAGTCTGTGATCGTGTTTAGTCCCTGCCACATACTCCGAGGGTTGTCAAACTGTTGCTCCACCCTGTCCCTGTACTCACGTTTGGCTGCTTTGATCGTCTTCCGGAGTTTGTAATGTGCGTGTTTGTAGTCCGATGTGTTCGATGTATTTACTTTACAGACATAAATGTGCCACACATAAGCAAGAAAATGAGCTTGCAAAAGGTTTTAACTATTTTTAAAGGTTTTATCATAACATGATATTTTAAATCATCTTTCCTGAGAGCTTGAAAAAAGAAGGCAAGTGGACTTGGGGCAAAAGACACATGAACTGGATGATTGAGAACCCACAGACAATTAAAATCCTTGTGATGAGCATTGTTTAATTATATTAAAAAAGGAATATCCATATCTCATCTTATATGTATAAGATATAATTGTGTTCTAACTTCCTGAGATTTGAAGCTTGATTCCCTGCCATGAGTGATCATTCTGCTTTTCTTTGCCCCCTAGAAGGAGTAAATACAGCAAAGCCAAGCAGGACTCTGATGAAGAGAAGCACTTACATCAAGGTAACTCATAGTTAACACTCCGCCTACAGACCTTATAATTGTAAAACATTATTGCTGTCAGGTATGCTCGTGTGCACAAATGAAGCCCATAAAATGGGAGGAAAAACAAACTGTTTTGAAGTTAATGTACTTGCAACCCAACATGCTCCAAACACCTCATTATCAAGTCATCAGCATTGTTATTTGTGTGCCACAAAAATTTCAAGTTAATGAGCTCCATCTTCATTGGAGTCAGCCATAGTGACATGAAAAGCGCTGGAGTCAGTGTGTGAAGCGAGGTATGGAGAGAAGAAAGGAGGAGGAGGAGGAGGAGAGGATCCATAGAGGAAGGCAGCGTAGCCTGCAGCACGATGGAAATAAAGAACAGATGGAGAGTAGTAGTCGGAATAAATTAACCTTCACTTTTTTTTTTAACTTCCTTCTCTCTTTGCTTCCTTTTTTTTCAAACTTCGTTCCCCAGGAGTGAGAATATATGTTGACCCCTTTACCTATGAGGACCCCAACCAGGCCGTCCGTGAGTTTGCCAAAGAGATCGATGCCTCCTGTATCAAGATTGAGAAAGTGATTGGCATTGGTGAGGAGATTTTTTTTTCCTACATTACATGCATGAATACCTATTGGAAAAAGATCACATTTTGTATTTGTTTCATACAAACACACCTTTCTCTGTGATATGTGGACTTTTTGTGGCCTCTTTGAGATTAAAATCCATTGTTTTCCCAGACTTTAACATGTGGCTTCTGGCTCTAGAGAGGTCAACAAGTTAAAAAAAAAAATCAACAGTGGCTAAATACGTTGTCCATGCTATTCCTTGGGCCAGAGAAAAGTCATCCAATGACAAAATAATAAAGAGAAAGAATCAATATCCATTTCCCCCTCTCTCTGCTCCAGTGGGTGGAGGGAGGAGGGGGAGTAAAGGATTAGAGACCCTGATCAATGTTTAAAGTGGAACCTTTCTAACCTACAGACACACACACACACAAACAGACGTGTAGGGGCACACTCTTTTTGATTTGATTTATAGTCTGTGGATCAGAGTGCTCGTGTATCAGCACTTCACATTTTCATCTGTTTTTTTTTTTTTTTGCTGTTCTTGCTGTTGATTCAGGGGAATTTGGAGAGGTCTGCAGTGGACGCCTGAAGATGCCCGGCAAGAGGGAGATCTGCGTGGCCATAAAGACTCTGAAGGCTGGCTATACAGACAAGCAGAGGAGGGACTTCCTGTCCGAGGCCAGCATCATGGGCCAGTTCGACCACCCCAACATCATTCACCTGGAGGGCGTGGTCACCAAATGTATGTCAAGGATTCATTTTTACAGAATGTGTTTCAAATGAGGGGAGGAAAGTGTTTTGCGCAGGTGAAATTGCTTCTGGAAATTGCAATAATGCTTAGCTCACACACATACAATTACTATTATATTCTAAAAGGGCAGTCATTTCTGCTGTCTCCCTCGAAAAATGTAGCAATAAATCATCACAAAGTGCAGTTCTGGGTGACTTTGGAGAAAGGTGAGCGTAGGGACAAGCCTGTTTTTACTCACACGCCTGCGCACTAGTGTATATCTTAATGCTTCTGTGCGGACATTTTACAAAGATTTCACAATATTCTCAGATAAATGCGTATTTTTGAGCATCGTCCGCACGTCCCATCCTGGCTTATCCCCAGGTGGGTTTCTGTCCAGATGGAAGGGGTCCAGCATTGCCGTGGAGGGGGAGGTGGTTGTAGAGGTAGCTGGGCAGTTGGGAGAGGGGTGGGTGTGGGAGTCTAATGGGCCCAGGAACAGGCCCTGTAGCACGGCACCAGACTCATTAATCATGGTGTCAGCTGTAAATGTGTTTGGGGTTAGGGAGTGATACCCTATCCCTTCTCTATCTGCTGCTGCATGGCCACAAAACACTGGCCAAATCTCCCTCCTCCTGCCCTCAGTGCTCTCTCCGTTTCTCCCCCTCTTTTACACCTTCCCCTGATGTTATTTGTTCGGCTATAGGTATGTGTGTGTGGGTGTGTGCTGTGTGTGTGGGTGTCTTGTCAGCACATGCCAACATCCGGTACCTTTGATTGCATGCATGTGTGCCTGAGTGTTACCATGTAGCCTCGGCTACATGTGCCTTAATGTGTCGTGATACTGCTCATCTCTATCTGTGCTAGATAAAACTGCCATTCTCACTGTAGAACACACACACACACACACACACACACACACACACACACACACACACACACACACACACACACATATATGTATAGATATACCCACACACAAACATGCAGCCCAGCCGGAGCTGAAAGTGAACAGCAGCACAGGCAGAATTGCTTATCACCTATCACACCTCACATGGCGGGGAATGACCTCTCAGACCTCGCAGCGGCGGCGTGAGAACGACAGAGAAAAAAGGCGGACAGATGGAGAAAGGAAGAGAAACCAGAGACGAGCTGCTGCCAGGGAAGGTGCAAATAGAGATGCCGGACAGTTAGGAGCTGATGGATGAGAGGAAAGACAGGGCGACGCAGAGAGAGGGAAAGCAGAGGGTGCTCGAGCTACTCAACCGGAGGCTGAAAACAAAAAGATGGGGGGGAGGAAGGAGCGACGCAGCGGTGACAAGAGAGCTGGAGTGAAAGGACGGCGAACCAAACGCAAGAAGGGCGTCCGAAAACTCCCACTCCACCTCCTTCCACTCTTACTTTTGAGAGCTTGACACGAGGTTTGGGCAAATTAGTCCTTCACACTTGAGTGTGTCAGTGGAATCTATTAAAAATCCATTATTTGAATTGCGCCCCACTCTCCATTACAATCAAGTTAAAAGGAATTCTCAATCTGGCCTCAGTTTGCTGGCATGTCCAACAGAGCCAATTAAGGCTTATTAATTATGGAGGAACTCCAAATAGGGACTAAAATACATAAATGTGCAAAAATCTCTCGCTGAAGACTTGCTGGCTGTGGTCCACCATCTTGAAGGCTATATTTAATGTTTCTATCACGTTGGTGTGTAATTAAAAATCGAGCATCCATTAAAGCTTGAAATCAGACGTGATGTTCTTAATGGGTGATTTACATGAAGTAAGAGCGTGCTGGTTTTTTTTTTTAAAAAGGTCCGCTTTTAAAACCCAGATCTTTGTTTGCTGCTAACGCCAGGGCCTCCGGAGGACATTTGCCCAACGTTCCCCCAATATTGTCCCCCTGACGCGTTTTTTTTCCCCCCTCTGCCATCTCCCTGTTTTGTTGGCAGGTGATAATCGGCCCACTGGTGGGTTCCTCGCCCAGAGTTCATTGCCAAAGGCGGCAGGGCGTATTCAGTAAACAAGGAATTAGCATGCAAATGGCCTGGAAGGAAGAGGGCGGGGCTGGGAAGGCGAGAGTTTAAGGTCGCAGGTCAGACTCTCCTCAGACTTGATTGCGGAGCTGTCAATCACCGGCGGCCCTGAGGCAGAGGCACGCAACAAAGGGAACAAAGATGGCTGACAAAGACGGCCCCCTCTGCTCTCATACAACTTTCGCCGAACTTCCTCTTTTTAGGGCATCGCCGGAGTGCCCCGTAATTAATGGAGTGCCAATCACGCAGCGGGTAAGGCAGTGACTGACGGCCTCTTGGCACGGCCAGAGACCCGCAGCAGAGCAGAGGAACTTCACCTTCTCAGCGGGCTTCTGCAGCTCTCGACATTCTGCTGGAGCACTCGAGAGGCTTCATACAAGCTCCCCTTAAGGCGGAGGCTTTAAGTCAGCAGTTTTCTATAAGGCTGTAAGCTTTTAAGTCCACCTTAACTGTGCCACTCGAAATGGAGCACAAAGAGCGACGCTGTTCTAGGAGGCGAATGTGTGGCAGCACTTTTCAGCATGTGTTGTTGCCGTGGCTGGTTAGGCACCAGCTTGCTGCAGTTTTGGGACAAAAACAAGCGGGTCGCCCTTCCTTTCCCTTTTTTATCTCTCTTCTCCTCTGATATGCCCCTCCCTCCCTCCGTCCTAAGAGACAAAGACAGACAGACAGAGACCCACCAGGGAATGTCCACCCTCCCCGCCGCCTGCCCCGGCTCAGATAAAGACGCAGACGCTCCCCCAAGAGAGACAGAGAGGGATGGGGTGAAAAAAGGCCAGAGAGGATTGGCAGGGTTCACGGAGGATAAAAACGAGGAGAGGGAATGAGCGAGGGAGGAGTGGGGGAAAAAAGAGAGCAACAGAGATGAGCTAGCAGGAGAGTGACAGATGCGTCGAAAGTTGGCAGAGGAGAAAGAGGGCAAAGGGACAGTGAGTGACAGAAATAGCGAGTTAGGGGGATTCTGGGTGGGTGACTGTGATGAGACTTTGGATAATACGCCCAGAGTCAGATCATATTTGCATAAACACAAGATGGTGTGTGTGTGTGTGTGTGTGTGTGTGTGTGTGTGTGTGTGTGTGTGTGTGTGTGGTGTTTTGTTTCAGTGGAGATGCCTTTGCATGTTAAGGGAAAAACGGGGGACGTCAGGGCAACGGTAACACACAGCTAATTAAATCACTATGGGACAGAGATGGATGGCCTCACACACACAGACACACATGCATTTTCCCTGGAGAGCCCCCTCCTGCTGCGTTGAGCTGTGATGTGCGTCGTTTACCTCTATAATCATCTGCCTTTCCTTCTCTCACTCTTATTCCCACTCTCTCTCTCTCTTTCTAGGTAAACCGGTGATGATTATCACAGAGTACATGGAAAATGGATCCCTGGATGCATTCCTGAGGGTAAGTCATGCGTTTCTGTCTCCACACACACGTGTTCATGCGTGTTTGTGCATCAACGCTGATCCCATGTTATCCACCAAATTTACAAGTGTCGGTTCACAAACATTCGCACTTTGTCCTTCCCATTTATCGTCTCGCTTTTCTCCTGACAATGAGGTTGAAACAGGTGAAACTTTGTGTTTCTCAGGTTCACAGCACTACAGGTCCACTATACATCTTAACCAGTTGCACAGTGCTAGTTAAAGGGAGATGTGGAATGGAGTGGACTTTTTATAGGTCTTTTCTAATCTTACGGATCTTTACGCTATAAAGTTAAACCTTAAGACTATTACTTATTACTATACCCAATGAGCTATTAGGAGTGACCCTTCACAAGTGTCCCTGTATTTACTTAGCAGACATTTTTGTCACAGTGTGGACATTTAACAGTAATAAGGATGAGCGTTTCTCTTTTTTCCCCCGCAGAAGAACGACGGTCGGTTCACTGTCATCCAGCTGGTCGGCATTCTGCGTGGCATCGCTTCCGGCATGAAGTACCTGTCAGACATGAGCTACGTCCACCGTGACCTGGCCGCTCGCAACATCCTGGTTAACAGCAACCTGGTGTGCAAGGTGTCCGACTTCGGCATGTCCCGAGTCCTGGAGGACGACCCCGAGGCCGCATACACTACCAGGGTGAGTGCAAGCATGTTTGTGTGTTGGCGAGCATCTGTCTGACTGAGTCAGCGGGCTGTCTGTACCCTCACTTGTCGGCTTTCATTAATCAGCCCAGCTTTCAATTACAGGGAGGAAAGATCCCCATCCGCTGGACGGCCCCAGAGGCCATCGCTTATAGGAAGTTCACCTCGGCCAGTGACGTGTGGAGCTACGGCATCGTCATGTGGGAGGTGATGTCATACGGCGAGCGGCCATACTGGGACATGAGCAACCAAGATGTAAGTCAGAAGCAACGTAATCATATGCAGATAGTCATGAATAATGCACAGGGTGAATTACTGTGAGATATTAAGGCTGGGTAATGTCAAACAACTTTATAAGAATGCTTCATCATTTTAACGTAGTTATACAATTACCTGCAGCTGTGATGAAACACCAGCAGAGCGTTCCTCTTCCTTATTGCAGTGAGCTCACATGTGTGGTTCCACTAATTATGAAAAAGGGAAAAAAAAAGATAATGTATTGTGTAGGTGTGTAAAGTACAGTAATTAAGAAAAAAGTTATAAAAATGACAAAGTAATCAAACTGCCTGAAGTTTTTATAACACTTCTGCTCAGTCATAAAGTCTTACAGCCACATTTATCTGCTATCCAGGTGATCAAGGCCATTGATGAGGGCTATCGACTGCCCCCGCCCATGGACTGCCCCGTGGCACTCCACCAACTCATGCTAGACTGCTGGCAGAGAGAGAGGGCCGACCGGCCAAAGTTTGGGCAAATAGTCAACATGTTGGACAAACTGATCCGCAACCCCAACACCCTGAAGAGGACCGGGGGAGAGACCACCGTCAGGTGAGAGGAAGGAGAATGACGCAAGGGGCTGAAAAGAGGAAGAGTTTTCAGTTCCGTTTGTGCTTTGGAAAATGAACGATGACAGGAAATATCATAAGGTGATGGTTGAGTTAGTGTTGAGTGTGTTTTCAGAGGATATTTTAATCTTAGCAATGAGCAGTCCCAATATTGGTCACACAGTCTCGGGCTTAAACAGTATCAGTCCATATGCATAAAAGCAGGAGAGTGAAAATAAAATAAAAAGCAACATCTTAAAACAGTTTTCTCTGTCAGACTTCTAAGATTGCTCTGATTGCGTAATAGGAATTAATTATTTAATCAGCTTGCTGCCTTGTGGCTGTTAAGGGAAGATCGCTCTGGAATCCACTGAATGAGCTAATTAACATTATCAGGAAATTTGACAATTATATAGGTTTATTACACTTAATTTAAAATAAATTGGCAATTGTGTTACAGGAATTTCCCATTTAGTTTAATTAAACAGCCTGGAAATGTGCTAGTCACACATTCACTGCCACATTTGCAAAGTACAGCAAATTGTATAAAAGTAATACAAATACTGTTTGGATACTTCAATGGGTTATTTTCTGTTTGGGCTCTATGATGGTTCTCGAGGACCGGCCAGCTGCAGGAAAATGAGAGCCGTATGTTGAGAGTGGGCCTGAGACAAGTTAAGATGCTCTGTGTGAGAGCAGAGTCTGAGAGTGAGGTGACTGCCTGCTGTAACACGTGCGTTCACCTGTCAACCTCGATATCACGTTGACATTCATAATTAATGCATCTGTATTTTATACTCTTCATCATCTGCTTCTCGTCTACATACAGTTCTGTATGAGAGCATCAAAATTTCCATAACACATAATATTTGAGAAGCCACACCAACGTACTGACACGCGCACACACACAGCGTCCCACTCTGTCACCGCTATTTACATTCACCATTAAACATTATCTGCCAGCACCGTGTGGCTCGTTACAACGCAAACAACCTCCATAATGGCTTTCTCTGCAAACTAGCTTTAATGGTGCTTTACACACAGGAATCTAGGCGCTCTAACAGGGGGAGGAATTACAACGTTACACCGAGTTAAAAACAAACACGACCCTACGTCTCCAACACCATTACTCTTGAGCAGCCAAACGTGTTAAGGATGACCTTTGTGTGTTTATAGACTCGACGCAGGCCGACGGGAGTCTGTTTGAGTTTAACGAGTGTGCGAGCGCACACGAGCGGGTTGCGCGATCGCACACAGATGCGCACTCCTAATAGGATACAGCGAGAGCAAGCGTGGAGTCTGTGTAGAGTAATTAGCAGAGCTGAATCCTATAACTGCAGCTCTACGGTTACAAAAAGGAAAGAAGAGTATGTGTGTGTGTGGGAAGGTATCCCTGCGCATAATCTTTTCCACCTACTTAGAAGTGACGACTTAATAAAGAGCCTGACATCCAGTTCTCACAGCTCTACTCGACATCCTTTTTAAAAAGGAGAGAACGATAAAGAGGCCGAGAGCGCAAGACTTACCCAAGCGGGACAAGTGTGACTCAGACTCACCGGCCTCGTGTAAATGTTTCACAGCTGCTGCCACAGAAAGGGAGAAAGGCAGGGAAAAAAGAGGGAGGACAAATATGCTGATGAATATCTGAATGTGAAGAGGGACTCCAAGCACACTGTAAAATTCACCGAAGTGTGCCCAGGTTGTGTGTTTTCCGTGAAATAAGGATTAACTAACTGTATCGGTGACACCAGAGGAGGAGCTGTGTTTGACTTGGCTCAGTTTTTGGGTGCAGCCTGCAAAATACAGACACAAAAAAAATACAAAATTGCTAAGCTGACACATTTGGTGTTTCAATCAGGGAGGACAAGCTAGGGAGAAGTGTAGCTCGGTGCTTTTTACAGCTTGTAATTGTCACACATTTTTGACACTACAGCACAGAAGCATAGTTAAGAATTATGGAATAATTCCCGCAATGTGGCCGTTGCTGCAGTTGAGGTGAATCGGAGGTAATCAAAGATGGAGATGATTATGCTTCAAGTAAAAAGCACTTGAACAACTGGCTTTCATCATCTACATGCAAACAGCTGCATACAGTGCAGTAGCTTTAAACACAACGAGGAGTTTGATTTCGTGAAATAACCTCGTCACTTTTCTCCACCTATTACAGGCCCACTACCACCCTGCTTGAGCCAGGGAGTCCCGAGGTGTCCGCGGCTGTGGGCACAGTGGAGGACTGGCTGCAGGCCATCGGCATGGAGAGATACTGCGATAACTTCACGGCCGCCGGCTACACAACTCCAGAGGCCGTGGTCCACATGACGCAAGAGTAAGCACTTTGCCCACAATCATACTTTTACCATGCTGCAAGTGATTTTGAAGGATGAGGAGAATGAAACAGAAAACTAAAGGAAATGCCAAGCATCACAGTGAAATAGGAAAGTTTTTGTAAAAGTAGGCAATTTTATGATTTTTCTTTAACTTGTTACGCTATTATTGAGTTTGTAATAGCTCACACAAACCATTACAAACAGTTTACAAAGAGGGTGCTGCACCACCTCCTTGTGATTGTTTTGGTTACTAGTGGGTCGACAGGTCGCTCTTAGTTTCCATGGCAGACGGTGACTTGTTTGCAAACACCCACTTATCTACCACAGAGCAGAAGAAAAACCTGCAAAAGTGTGGCACAAACCGGAAACAGAGTAAGTGAAAGTTGTTTCAAAAGATGAAACATCTACTTTTAAGATGAATGGTCTCCCCTTTCAGTTTGCCATCCAGTTTGCAAGTAGTTGGTGAGAGTTTGCAGGCAAGTCAGTGCCTGCAGGAATATCCTCACAACCAAAACAACTGTGAAGAGGTTTTAGGGCAGCATTACAAAGCTGTTTGGGAACACAGTTGCCAACTGGCTGGGGCAAGTGGTGTCACTGGGATCCTATTTAGACATTACTAGAGATCTTAGGAGACATGATTAGCAACAACTGTGTTTATCTATTATTTTATGACAAAACAGTGAAATCACATTTTCTCATTAAACCTTTTCAAAGAGAGACAGATTAAAACACCTTCATAAATATAAAGCTAAGCTGAGCATAAGACATGAAAACAGCCAACCTGCTGTTTCCAAATGTAACAGCTTAGAAACATGTTGTGTTCATACGCAAACACTCGGTTTTACGTCAGGCAAAAATAAGCTAATTTCCTGAAATACTCCTGGCAAACTGTGCTTTTAGAATTTACACTAAAATAAGCTAAGCTAGTTTTCAAAAATAATTCAAGGAATTAAGCTACTATGTTACCTCTGCTTCAGTTATATATGAACTAAAATAAACTAAATGAATCTAATCCAGTCACCTCAAATAATTTGAGCACACTGCTAGCGACTTAACTTTGCTTCAGATGTTAAGGATAAGCTAAGCTATGCTAGTTAGCTCAAGTAATTGGAGCATGTTTTTGGCTGTTTCCCTCTGCTTAAGTTTTTAGTCAAGTTAAGCGGTTCCCCCGGTGTCTCTGCTTCATTTTTAGCACACAGTTTCTGTTATCCCCTTATTAAGGTATTCTGTGACACATTTAGAAAGGAAAACATGAGTTAAATTTGTCACTTCTTTATTATATCCACATTTTTCTTCTGCTAAGATTACACGATTAGAGTTGCCGTGTTGGCAAGTGAAATTCCTTATACAGCAGTTAAACTGTCAGACCAGTTTCCACTGGTAGGCTGTAAAATTCATCATGTGGATCAGGCCTCCGTGTGCATGTTATTGTTGTCCTCGGTCCTAAAAGGCCTCTTCTCCCAATCCTTTTCAGGGACATGGCACGCATAGGCATCTCCTCCGCAGCGCACCAGAACAAGATCCTGACCAGTGTCCAGGGAATGCTATCCCAAATGCAACAGATGCAAGGCAGAATGGTTCCCGTCTGAGAAGATTAAAACAAAGAAAAAAGGAAGCAAAACGACTTTGTTTCTTATGAAAAAAAAAACAAATAACAAAAAAGATTAAATATTAAAAAAAGAGACAAATCAACTATGAAGAAATAGTTTACCTCATCCATGCACTTTAAATTGGATCTAAAAGAAAAGAAGACATTGATGAAGAAGGGAAAAAGTGTTGCAAATGGCACCTTTTTTTCAAAAATCATACCTTTACCTTGCCCTTTTAGTTGTTTTTGGAGAATGGGACACTTCTATCTGCAGCATTTATGGATAGATGGAGGGGACGGCTGGAAAAGTGCTTCCGAGAGGCCAATCTGGAGTGCCTTTAATGGTCTGGAATGAAAAGCGGGGGAGGGGGATCGTACCTTTTCTTCCTCCTTTTGCAGAGAGTGTTATTTCTGGAACTTTCTCTCTGGAATAATCCACAGAGCATTTTTTTTTTTTGATTTTCTGTGTTTATTGTACATGAATTGTTTCTGTGGGACTCAGAGGCTGCCCCGGCCACCATTGTTCTCTCTCTCAGCTGGAACTGTTTGATATCTTCCAGAAAAAATGGACAATCCTAGCCGTCAGATATAAACAGTGAATCTCTGACAGGCTGGGGGTTGGATTCTTCGGGGGGGGGGGAGGGGGGGGGAGGGGTCAAGATGGCTGTGCAGGGAGGGCTTATTTTAAGGAGCTATTTGTGTTGCGTTTTTTTGTTTTTTGCTCTGTTCTGGCCTGTTTTTTTTCTCCCAGATCGCTGTATTATGTTGCCCTCAGGACATTTCTGAGAATGTCTTTGATCTTCCAGAGGAGCCTTTCCACTCCCCTGTCTTCCCAAAAAAACAAAAACAAAAACAAAAAAAACACAGTCAAAAAAAATAAATAAAATCCCACCCTGCTACACCTTCAATAAACACGCAGTTCGGATTCTCCCATCCATCTCCCCACGTGGATCGAAGTCCCATCCCCATCACTACTGCAGGACCAACCAACTCTTCCACACCACTTTTGACGGACGCCCGTTTGGACCACATGAGTTGGTTTTATAAGCGGAATGTGAGATGAAGAAATTTGCCAAGACGTTATCGGACACGGGGGGCAACAGGGATGCAGAAAGAGTCATCAGCGTCAGGAAATATTCAAAAAAAGAAAAAGAAAACGATGGAGGATCAAGGTGAGAGTTGACAGTCTTTTGTTTTCATTTTGTTACCAAAACTTAGCAAAGAAACAACTCTATTAAAGAAAAGAAAATACAGACATTGGATTAAAGCTCCCTTTATTATCGAAGTGTGCTTCTAATATAACCACAGAGTGCCTGTGAGAGTCATTAGATCCCCCTATCACTGGCCCCTCAGCTCTAGAAGCCGTGTTAATTAACAAGCAGGTTGCTCCACCTCAGGCAGCAAGAGCGGATCAATAGCCACTGGTCTGTGATCAGTCTGCGGGCCTGATGCCTCTGGCATATTAATGAGAAAAATTTATCAGCGGCTGACTCCCATTGAGCCTGACAGAGCCCAGCAGAGCTCCAAGGCACTTTCCAAGAACGAAGAGAGGCGCTCTGGGGTGTTAACTTTCTTCTGAGCCAACACACCAGCACGTTGTCACGGTACCAGAGGGTCCTAACGCAGGGTCTTAATTAATTTTGGCATATCAGATGCTACGTACTGCTCTCTTGTTGGTTAACCCGTGGCCAGATTTATTTGACTTTTTTTTTTTTAAATAATTTGAGCATCATAATTTATGTGCATAAATTAGCACTTGCCCACAAGGTAATAAAGTGAAGGTTAAGCTTACACAGTTCAAGGCTTAGTTTCATTTATTCAACACTGATTTATTGGACACAGCTACCACTTTGATACTGGTAAAGCAGTATGGATGTGAAACAGCTGACTGTCCTCATTGACAAGAGAGAAACTAGATACCAAAAGTAATTGTTCATATTTTACGTGAGTACAGTGCCAGTTAAACCCCCAGATGCAAACCCCCGTCTGGTTCTGTGATGGAAGGTTGTTAACACAGTGGAAAGTAAGATGAACCAGATCTAGAAAATGAATGTTTACATGTAGGCGAGTGGAGTAAAAAGTCCCTACTTTCTGAAAAAAGCCAAACTATCTAACACTGTGTGCAGTATTATGGAAATCCTAAACTTCTCAGTGGCATTTAAGTATACATTCAACTCAATTCAGTTCTATTTATGTATCACCTCAAGACACTTTGTATTGAGGCAAAGACCCTACAATAATTCCAATAAAGAGACATGTAATAAATATCTTTAAAGAGAATGTTTCAGTTGTCAGATTGGCTCAATTAGGAGTGTTTTCATACTTGAGGCAAATCGATCAGTTGTAACATGCAAAAGATCCTCGGTTTGAGATTGTGAGGAGACACGGATCCCTGGGAGGGTTGAGTCAGGAAGGGAATCTGGTGTAAACATTTGATTTATCTGCTGTGGTGACTCCTTGCAAACAAGTGAGCAGCAGAACCCTCACCAGCATTCTCTCAAAAACTCTGTTATTAAAAGTCGAGTGTTGGAACGTTTGGTTACTTCTCGCTGCGTTTTAATTAATTAATTTTTGTCTATGCAGGATTAGCCAAAGCTCAAGCCGGTGTAGTCGCATTGCTTGTTTTGTCTTAGCAACACACCAGAAGAGTGTTTCTGGTTTTGTTACTGTATATGTGTGACTATATACATGTTTTGTTACACAGGCAGTTGTTTCTAATTATTAGTGTTTCTTATTATATCAGTGTCTATCATTTATTAAAGATCTTCTTGAACGTGTGGTTAATTGTAAACGATCAATCACTTCTTGCCTGTGAAATGTTGACAACTTTACAAAGGAATTAAATCGTTGAGTTTTTGACGTGCGCCAATAAGTCGAGGGCATGTTTCATATATTGTGCGCACAGAGCAACATGTGGCACGCAGAAGTTAGTACACTTCTTGCCTGGAAATCCATATTTCGCCCCCTCAGGCCAGCAGTTCGCAGACTCTGGACGCTCTGGCTTTGGCGCTCGGTTTTTGTTTAGCAGATGAGTCGAATGTTCCATGGAGCTGGAGCCGGCGAGCAGGGTTGTTGGTCAGAACTGGATGCCAAGCAGAAATTGTTTATGTTCTAAACCACCGTGACTGATGCAGCCTCTCATTCCTCCTCCTCTTTTTTTTTTCCTCTTTTCTTCCCAGCTGCTGCCGTCCATCACAAACAGGATCCCATCCTCCCTCGCTCCCTCACCACAACTGGATTTCTTCCCCGCTATTCCTTCTTTGTCTTCCTCCTCCTGGCTACCCTTCCACTCCTCACCGACACAGAGATGACAAATGTATACCCCCTCGAGCGTCTGAGACGTCCGCTGTCCCTCAAAACACGTCAACTTGACAAACTCGTCGCCGTCCATCAATCCGGCCCCGCGCTGGAATTACTCTGAATGAATTTAACAGCATCAAAAAGAGAACAAAGGAAGAATGTAAAATAACGGAGGAGCCCCTCTCCAGCTGATGATGATGATGATGATTATTTTTTTCCTGAAAGTTTGGTTTTATTTTGTGTGTTGTTTTTTGCTTTTTTTAATTATTGTTTCATTCTGTTTGCATGTAAAGTAACAAGAGTTTTATTTGAGCGAATGCGATGACGAGTGTGCACGTGGGTGTGTGCGTCTCTGTGAGTGGCAACGTCTTTGAAGTACTATCAGTAAATGTGTCTGTTTTCATGCCACTGTGCAGGAGGAGGAGATAACAGAGTTGTATAGTTTTTGATATTAAAAAAAAACACAAAAAAGACTTTTTTCTTTCTTTTCTTTTTTTTTTTTTGCTTTTTTGTGTCGTCTAAAAAGAAAAAAAAAGGAAAAACATTGTAAGGTGTGTCGGTCATGTTGTGCAAACTTTACTCAGCAACAGCATTTGTTAAAACAACTTTCATGGAATCCGACCCATTCCTGCTCCGGCAGCGACGACGGCTTGTGAATGGACACATGGAGACTACAGAGCTGCACGTGACTAACGGTCTCCCCGTGCGTACAATCGCATCAATCTGGACCTCAGACTACTGCGAGCCCGTGACAAGTCGAGGAGGAAACGTTGGCGCCGTCTTCTCCACGTGGATGTGGGGTGGGAGGGGAGAACAGATTCTAAATGACACACCTTTAAAGAAGCAAGTGGCGTGAGGAATATGGTGTCTAAGGAGGGAGAACTGTTTATGCTTTTTTTTGTTTTTTAATTTTGTTTTTTAATTTTGTTGTTGCTTTTTTTTTTTTTTTAATATTCAGACCACAACATACAGTTACAGGTTTAACGATGGATATTTTGCTCATTTATCTCTTTAAACTATACTTATGTGAATGTTTTGAACTCGTAAGTGATGCTTCATGTAATATGAAAGAAACACCTCCATCCTTAATACAGCTCTACTGTTTCCTTTTTTTTTCTTTTTTTTTTTTTTAGCAGTGTGTTTTCGGATGTTGGGGTTATCTGTGGACAAAAGGACCTGTTTGGAAATATGCAAGACATGCTGGGAAAGAGAATGAAACTAGAATGTACTGTAAAATACTTTTTTCCTTTACTTAAATGTCAGATGATTTAAAAAGAAAAAAACCAACAAAAAAAATCAACAACAAAAAGCAAGAGTTAATGTTTGTCATTGTATGCCTTCCGATGCCATATGATCTAGCCATGTAGATCTAACATTCTCTCAATCTTTTTTTGTACTTGTTTTTTTTGGGCCGGGGGGGGGGGGCATGGTCATGATTTTTTCAGTTTTTTTTCTTTTGCTTTGTTTTTGTTTTGGTCAATGAACTCTAGGTACATGTAACTTATGTCATTTATTTATGTCCTTTTATATCTAGTTTGTAAAATAATAGCCTAAAGTGAAGAAAAATAATGGGGTGCCAAAGTGCATTCTTATTAAAGTAGAAAGTACATGATGATCGTTGTGCCTCTCATTTATGCGTGCACGTACGTGGCGTTCCCTTCATCTGTTGTTGGAGCTATTATGCCCGTAAAGGAGAGCTGATAACCTAGCTATCACACATGGAGCACCGTGTTACATGATTGGGTGTAATTGATGGCTTATGTAACTAAAGGAACGGGCCAAGGTAGCACATCAGGCAGATTCGTAGCTGTGGCCCGTCTGTTGGCAGTTTGTTCGCTCTTCAGCACACGCTCAGCAGATATCATGACTCTGGACAACTCCTCTCGGGCCAAGAGGCAGCAGCAGGGGCTGCTCACTTGGCATACAGTATGTCTATTAATGTGTGTGTGTATGTGTGTTTAATCAGAACAACATCTGCTTCCTGCACTCATTTCCAGCAGCGATAAACCACTGATTGTCCTCAGTCTTTGATAAGGGCCGAGGGGTTGAGAGTGGTGGTGGGTACAGTTTCAGAAACAGCTTGTGTGAACGTTGAGCCAAGTGGCATTTTACACGTTCCTTGAGCCATCACCAGCGCAAGGCAAGCGTACATTAAAGCCTGAAGTCTGCAGTGGGAGATGGTTATCGGCCTCAAAGGGGGAAAGTATGCCTCCTTTGGAGATTATTGGCAAGCTTAAAGGGGGAACACGAAAGACGATTAGTCAGAAGACTTGGGTTGATAAATTTTCCCTGAAGCTCAGAATTCTTTTTTTCCTTTTTGATTTTGCATGTGTAAAGCATGCATTTAAACACTGGGAATATTTTGTGCATGTCAAGAGAAAGTCAGGTTTATCTATGTCATGGGAATTGACAGTAGATTCTTTTCTGGGAAACGGAGACCTGTACAAAATTCTAGGCCAGTGGATCCATGGAGATGTCAAACTATTTCACTGAAAGTCATTTTAAGATATCCACAAGGGAACCTGAATATCTGTAGCAAATTTCATGGCAAGTTGTAAAACAGTTGTCAGGCTTCTGTGCTTGAAGTCAGAAGTATATGCCTGAGATGACCATATTAGGATATTCCTTCATGTGACGTCAATGAGTAGAGAAGACAAAAACAAGCTTTCAGAGCAGTTAGAAACCTAAGATTTTACCCCAAAAAGATTCCTTTTATGTATCTTCCATTTTAACCGTATATGTCAGAAAACAAGGAAAGGCATAAAAGGTTTACTTTAAGATTCGCCATCAGGGGAGCGTGAATGTGTACTACATCTAACATTGTTGGCATATTTCAGTCAAAGTGGTAAATCAGCATAACTAAAATCAAGAAGGTGTGAAGCTTAAAAAAAAACAAAAACCCAAAAGGCAGGAAATAAATCAAAGAAAAGTTCTTGATGCAGCCCTAATTGAAAGAAAAAAGGAGAACAGAGCAGAAGAAACCGAGACACTGGGAGTGCAGAAATACTTGGCCGACTGCTGGACTTGGCTAACCAAAGTCAGTTAAAAGTTCAGGTAATGGCCATTATTCAGCTGGACTGCTGCCTTCCTCTTAACAAAATCAGTGCAATCCAACACCTCTGTCAGTAAAGATTCTCTTTTAGGGCCAGTTTCTCAGGGAGATACTGAAAAAGAGGTCTCTCAGGTACTTCAGCATGTGGCCCTTTTTATGGGTAGAAATAAAACACAGATGTTGGGGGAAAGAGACAATCCGATATTTGGGTCACTGTTGACTTTATCTACCAAATAATGAGAAGCTTTCCATCTCTAACAAATCTCTAAAGATTACTTGTAATGTGGGATACACAGGCCTAGTTGGTTGGAATTTTCATGTTTTACTCCCAGTGTCAGTGCTGAAAACAATGTTTCTTTTAGTGAATAAGAACATGAATTAACAATCTTTCACCAGGGACACCTATGCAACTATTATTCCCATGAAACATTGTTTCAGGGGTAACATCCAGGGGCGTGGCATCAGAAGGCTCCCTGGTTAACAGACTTGGTACGGTGGTGCAGTGGTGGTGTAAGGTTCTGTATGGATTGCAACCTTTCTGTGACTGTTACCGTGGGTTTCCTCTGGGTAGTCCAGTTTCCTCCCACAGTTCAAAACAAGCATGCAAGTGGTGATTCTAAGTTGGCCGTGGGTAGTTGAAGTGTGCAAAGCACTGGGTATGGCTTGCAGTCTAAATCTCTTCGTGCGGTAAGACTAAAAAAGCCAATTCATTTCCATTGCAATATGTAAACTGTTATATCCAGACCTTCCAATTCCACCTGTTGCTGGGTGCGTTGGTATAATATTTAATAATATATAATTGGGATGGCTGTGGATCATGTGGTAAAGCTGGTCATCTGCCAATAGATCAATCCCTGACTCCTCCAGCCTGCACACTCAAGTATCCTTGGAGCAAGTTGCCCCTGAGGCTTGCATCAGATGCTTTATGATCGTGTGTGTGACTGAGTAAATGAGAATTGACGTACAAAGCAAGAATTACAGTACAAAGTGCCTTGAGTGCTCAGTTGAACAGAGTAGTACCAATCCATTTACCATTTAATAACATTAATTTATCGCTATTGTGCTAATTATAAATACAGAACATAAACTTCTAATTCACATGCCTACTATTCTCTAACCTACAGACAAATTACCAAGTATTAACCTCCTTAGCTGAAATATAAGGCCAGTGCCGAGGTGCCTATGACAGCAGTTCTTCTAATGACCACTTGAGGCTGGCTTCAAAAACAAATCCCTATAAGGCTCCCATGTTGGGCGATCGTGGCTCAAGAGTTGGGCGTTCGTCTTGTAATCGGAAGGTTGCCGGTTCGAGCCCCGGCTCCGACAGTCTCGGCTGTTGTGTCCTTGGGCAAGACACTTCACCCGTTGCCTACTGGTGGTGGTCAGAGGGCCCGGTGGCGCCAGTGTCCAGCAGCCTCGCCTCTGTCAGTGAACCCCAGGGCGGCTGTGGCTACAATGTAGCTTGCCATTACCAGTGCGTGAATATGTGTGTGAATGGGTGGATGATTGTGTATAGTGTAAAGCGCTTTGGGGTCCTTAGGACCAAGTAAAGCGCTATACAAATACAGACCATTTACCATTTACCATGTTAAAATTGCCAAACAGACAGCATTAGAAAGCATGTTAACAGGCTGCTGCATAAAATGGTTTTGGTTTTTGTGGATAGATTCTTCCTCATAATAACACAGAGGAGGGTGATTTAAAAATACTGGTGTCTGCGTTTATTGACAGGCAGCTATAAGGTCTCTCCTCCATTATTTTGATTCACAAAACTAGATCTTTTCACTTTGCACTATTGGTGCCTTGAACATTTCTAATAGATTATCTAGTACAGCTTGATGTTTGGTGCAGACCATGGTGAAATTCTTCTATTTGATTTGCCCATTAGCGCTAATTATTTAATATATGAGTTGAATGAATGCTGCTTACTAACTAAGATACTTTGTGTTAGCTGATAACTTAGCATAAGGTAACTTCTAGCTCTAACTAACATGGCAAGACCTAAAACTTTAAGTCTAATAATGTGACTTTCAAGGTTAGGGTAGGCCCTAGTCAGCCTGTGCAAGCAGGTTACCCTGGTCTCCAGTAATTTGCACAGAAGACGTAGACTTGCGTGGAAACATTTGCCAACACTTTGCCAAAGGGGTATGAAACTGTGAAAAAAAAGTAACACAAACCAGAACACGGGATGAATTGCCTTTAAATTTGAAGTTATCCCTTTCCAAATGTGTTGGTTGCAGCGGTAATGCAACCAGCTCTTAGTATGAAGACAAACAGTCTCTGTTTCCAGTTTGCACTGTGAGTAAATGGTGAGTGTTTATAGAGAAGTTGACTTTTTCATGCTAACTACAGGCAACCACAGTAATCTGTTAACACCCAAAACAAGCACAAAGAGGTTTCTGATGCAACAAGATAGTATGTCACGCTGGAAACAAATGTTGCCTATCCCTGCTGTAACCCCTTTATTTTATTTATCCCGAACACGACAGGAAGGTTAAGGTGAACCTAAATTAAAGTTTATGGGAGATATTGTTTTTTTTTTTTAATCTCTTCCTTCTTTCAACCTCTAGCTGAATCTGGTGCCTGAGATGAGAAGTTGTCATTACATCTCCTAATGTTTATGTAGCTACTGTGGCTCTCTAGAACTCGCTAAATTTGTAACCAATTTTTAGGTAAATGTTTTGGGTTTTTTTTTTACCCAACCATGCCCATTCCTTCCCCGGCAAAGGGCCTCTGGCTACATCTCAATCAAGCCTCTCTTCAGTAACCCCTCTCACATGCAGACCTGACAAAGGAGTCTAAAATGATGACCAAGTCAAGACACAACAAGCCTACCACTTCAGCCCTTCTTCTAGATACACCCACACAATGCTACAAGCCTGAGTGCTTTTGTCATCCAATCTAATTAAGAAAGCCTTAGGTGAAGTGGCAGCCCTCAAACAGGCTTAACCCCCACTGTCACTGCAACCCCTTTTCATCGGTCACTTTGCTTCATAATTCAATTTTCTGATCTAAAAGATGAAACCCCTCCAGGCTCGTCCTCTAAGCCGCTCACAACGGGGCACAACACACTGACAATATTACTCTGTCTTTTGTGTTGTCATTCTAAAGTGCATCCTTAGGTCTGAACAATATTATAATCCTTAATCCAAACACTTCAGTGTTAATCCCCAGTTGCGTCTGACTCAAGAGTTTTCTTTTTCGTTTTCGATCGTTTTTGTTTTTGTGAAGGGCGAATGAAGAGGCAAACAGAGTGTTTTTTTTTATGGAGAAAGAAAAAACCCCAAAACGAAACAGAAAAGCTGGGTGAAGAAAACAACAAGAACTGAAAGCTTCAGTTGGGAAAATAGCCAGGCAGAGCCCCTCAAACGTCTGAGCATATTGATTGAGAGGCTTCCGGCACAGAGTTGACCTTGTGTCTGGTCCGCGAGATATTACGTCTCCGGGCTTTCGATGGACAACACACATGTAGCATTAGATGTGAAGGGCCAAAAAATGTCTGTGCTGGAACAGAACATGAGAAAATTCTGGCAGCAGGACAGAGTGTGTCTTAATTTAGCTACATTTGAAATCACTCTGTTCACAGTCAAATGTTGTGTGTGTGTGTGTGTATCCATCAAGTGCGGCTTTGGTTCAGAGAGACAGAAACTATCGCAGACAAACACCCAAGAACATGAAAAAGCACTTACGGGAGAAGCACCGTCTTTTCGTTGCAACCGCGCCTAAAGGCAGCTTTTTTTCCTTTTCCTCCTGCAGAGCCTCCTGTGAGTAATGGAAATGAATGAGAGACGACTAAGAATCACAGAACAAAAACAAACACAAGAAAACAGAGCTTTGAGTTGGTATAACAAAAGAAACAGAGAGAAAAAGAAGATAAAGGGAAAAGTGAGCGAAGATTGATCGGTGACAACTTCGGCACAAAGCTAAGAAGACTGAGTCGAGAACTTTACAAGTAATTGGCAGCAGATCTCAGAACACTGATTCAAGGATGCTTGAAAACAATAAAAATAAATATCTAACAGATGTTAAATGTTCATTGAAGCTTTTTCAAGGCAAATACAAGAGAAACTTCTGGTTTCTGTTGTGAGAGCAACTTAAAGAAACAAAAGGGCGGAACAAAAATGCATCGCTGAACTTATATGTCCAGAATTTTACATATTTAGCTGTACTGATATCTATTTGGGTTCTTCTGGTGGCTTTGTCAGAGTGATGGATCGATGGTGGACCAGTCCTCCACTGCAGTTCAAAGTGAAATATCACACAGAGGTTCAACACTTACCTTTAGTGCCAACTGAAGACACACAATTGTACATCTACGAGATGTATCTATGAGATGTATTGGCGAAAAATGTGATGCCGGTGTTAACTGTTTCCATATGATGTCCAGTGACTTTAGTGATCCCCTGACAATTCCAGTGAAATCAAAAGCTTGAACTTTTGAGCTCAGAGTGAAATGTTTTCCCAATTATGGGAATGGATTTCCATGAACTGATCCACAGACTTTCCTTCTGGCATCAATAATCTTTTTCTTTTCTTTTCTTTAACTGAAATATTATCACGACTGTTGAATGGATTGCGGAAAATTGTAGCACAGAAATCAAAAATCCCTGGAAATGATTTTTTAAAATAAGCTTTGAAGACTTCCTGACCTTTCGTCTAGATCTAGTTCCAGCATCAAGTCTAAATTTACCTAGTATTTTGGTCTATGACCAAAAAGCTCAAAATAGAGCTGCGTTTGGGCACAGACACTCTAGAATTGAAATCTTTTACCTCCTAACATCCACCAGATTGCCTTTGGTGTTGGAGTGTAGCTGTTGGGGTAAGATTTATAAAGTTTTCTCCTATTTGGAACACACAAAGGGGAAAGCATTTAGTAGAGGAACTACACTGCCAAAATAAATGTATTTATGAGAAAAAGATGTACTCTAATAGTTTCTAAAAGTTTGGTTATTTAGTATGATGCTAAAACAAAACTGCTAATCACAGAATCACAGAGCAAGATGAACTTGTCTTGATCTTGGTACCGTCGCTCTTTGCACTGCCAGTGACTAAACTAGCAGTTTATCCCTGCAGGACACAGAGGGATGGAAAGGAGATTTTGGGAAAAGGTGAATGAAGACTTTCGGAGGCTTCCACAGTTTATGAACTCACTATTTATCACCTCATAAAGCATGGCTGTTTTCAGAAATGTCATGGCCATGAACATCTGTCTGAGAGTGAAGACGTCAACACTGGAAGACACATTTGTATCAAAGCCAAACTATTTGCAAGTTGAAAAGGTGACCAGTCAACGACTGCACCTTCTTTTCTGGGGAAAAAAAAGCTACAAGGCTACAGACGGTGAAGCAATAACATGAAGAGCCATTAAGTATGGAGTCTTTTCATCTCTCCCCACCTGCTTATTGTGGAACCCGTTTCTCTCCAGGAGCATAATCCTCACTGATTGTTGGTCCTCTGGGAGAACGAGAAGCTTTATCAGCCCCACCAGACTAATCTCACCTCCAGGCCAAAGGGTGCTGGAGGGTGGCTTGTTCCCAAATGAAGCCAAAGGGAGGTCACCTACTTGACCACTGAGTGGCTTCTTATCCATGGCTGCTGGCCACACGGATAGACTGACCCCACCTGATAGGCTAACCTTTGACCTCCCTGAACGCACACATGCACAACACAACCAAATATACAAACATGCTAATCTTAAAAGCAAAATACTTTCTCTTAGCACCAAGTCTCTTGTGTGAGGCCTTCTCAACATGCAAGCTGGATGACAGATAATCAAGTTAGCCCTTGCACTCTTCTTCATCCTCCCCCTCTGGGTCTGGATGGAAGCCTGATGAAGGTCCAGCAGGCTATCAGCTCAAGCAGAAACCTGATTATCACGGTGAAAGCAATGTTCAAAATCCCCTTGATAACTGTCTGATAGACTGAGATGGACAGACAGCTATGTATATACAGAAAGACAGAGGGGGAAAATTGGAAAGGAGGAGTGAAAAGAGAACTGTTGATGAAAGGAGAACTTGGGAGACAGCCGAGTGATTCAATTCAAACTCCCAACAATTGCCCCTCAAACTAGTTTTTTAACCTCATTTTATTTAAAAAGTTGGGGAGAAAAAAGGTAAGAAGAGCGAGAAAGCGATAGAGTGAAGGGGAAAAGGTAACATGTGACACAGCAGCCATCCATCATCTGCTGTTTTGATCCTCGTGCTGAGAAAAGGGAGTCTAGATTAAAAGAGACAGAGAGCTCAGTAATGCTGCTGAGAGTCGGGCTGTGGGATTTTCTCTGTTCAGCACAGCTTTGGCCTTTGGTCTGTTGACAGCAATAAGATTCCTATCACTGCTCACATGTGGGCTACAACACATGCAACCCAACACACACACACACACACACACACACACACACACACACACACACACACACACACACACACACACACACACACACACACACAAACATATGGACACATGATCTGTACAATTTTAATCCTTAGTTTTCAGCAGGTTGGGGAATGGAATTAAAATAGCGCTCGTGCCAGGGAATAGTGATACAACATTCTATGATAAGATCATGAGAAATATAGTATGCAACAGCTTAGCTCATTTGTGTGTAAGCATTTCTTTCATGTCTGGCTGCTTTTTGTTAAATTGGGATATGCACGGTTGTGATATAAAAGATAAAGTGGTTTAATATTTCACATTAAAAATGTACTACAACTTCTACAGCCATGCTAAATACAAACATGGGAATGGTTTGGCTTATAATATACACAACGTTCCTGCTGAAGCATTTTCAAAACAAAGAAAAAATACTTATGGGACATGGAAAAATATACAAAAGAGCATTGCCCAGTAATGTCATGTACATTGGTAGTCTCTATCAGTAGATAGCATTGATAGCTAAAATATAATCAATAAAATCTCACTCTCAGCATCACCTTTGGGTAGTATGTGTGTCATCTATCTATCCTCAGTATTATGAAAGCAGTGTTGGATCACATTAATAGAGAACAAAACAAAAGGCAGCCAACATCCAAAAAAGAGGTTTTAATGTCCTTGAAGAAACCTGGAGAACTATCTCTCCAGGTTTATTGGAGACTTTATTAAGGACTATGGTCACGAGCTGTGGGTAGTGACCAAAAGAACAAGATTGTGGATACAAGCGGGCTTCTTCTGAAGGGTGGCTGGCCTCTCCCTTAGAGATAGGGTGAGAAGTTCGGTCATCCAGGAGGGGCTCAGAGTAGAACAACTGCTCCTCCACTTCAAAAGGAGGCAGTTGAGGTGATTCGGGCATCTGACGAAGATGCCTCCTGGGCGAGGTTTTCCGGGCATGTCCTACCGGGAGGAGGCCCCGGGGCAGACCCAGGACATGCTGGAGAGAGATTATATCTCTTGGCTGGCCAGGGAACGCCTTGGTGTTCCCCCGGATAAGCTGGAGGAGGTGGCTGGGGAGAGGGAGGTCTGGGCTTCTCAGCTTAGGCTGCTGCCCCTGCGACCCAGCCCTGGATAAGCAGAAGAAGATGGATGGATGGCTGGATGGCTGGATGGATGGATGGATGGATGGATGGATGGATGGATGGATGGATGGATAATGGAAGACAACAATGGTACTTAGCAATGGGCTGTTTGTCGTATCTCTCCTATGACAACCTGAATCCTCACAACAAAAAAGCACTGCCTGTCCACACACTGAACAAACGTGCTACAAACTGTGAAAAAATGCACAGCTAAAATGAAAATGCGGCGGTGTAACTAACAATTTTCTCACTGATGATTAGGAGCAACAGTTCATTACGGATTCTCCTTCATTATATAACCCCCTTATCCTCTGCAGCCTGCTAACAGCCCACTTGGGGAGTTCTAATAACAGATGCGATGTTTGATCCTTAGCAGGGAGCACAACTCAGGCTTTCACTCTGTGTACAAACTGCTATATCCAAAGAAAAGCTTACCTTTCTACATTAGGTTAAGCCTTCCCACATATTAATTAGGGGCAATGACAAATCAATTAAATTGATGTTTTTTGGCTCCCTGTTTGAAATAAGACTTAGGTGCAGCTATTGTGCCTCAAGCAAAAAGTTTTACCTGAGGGATTGCGATGTCTTGATTGAATCATTACCAACAAATCTCTTAATAGAACACTCACAGTGTGGGTACTTATGTTTCTGCTGTTTGGATTCTTGATGGATTCCCCAATCACAGAACAAGAAGGTCAGCTCAACAACAGGCTCTCAGTAGGCTGTGGGTACAGTATGTTTTTGTATGAAAAATATCCTGATGCATGCTGGAATGGGCTCCAGTCCCTCTGTGATCCCGAATGAGAAATTATTGAAAACTAATGACTCACAGAAGTTTTTTTCCTTAAGATCAGGCATCACCAAAAGCAGCTGAGCTAAGCTCTGACAGAGTGATATAATCTGATTTGAGGCAGGAGGAGTGTGCTCAGCTGGGCAGTGAAAATGGAGTGCTTAATAAAGTCGTATAATAAGCATCGCCGGTAGTGTGCCGACATATTTATTTACAATTCTTTCACCCACCCTCACTCAGCTTGTGTCCTTACATCCCGTTGAAGACATCATTCAATCTGTGATCTCCAACCCCTGCTGTCCTGGCTCCTGCACCCCCCTCAGAGTGAGGGATTCTGGGACCGGTCTGGGTTCTTCACCCATGCGCGACCCCATCGACTGAGCTGCTCTACACCGCCTAAATGATTGATTCTAGGCTTTGCTAACTAGACTCCTGAGTCCAAAAACAACTAAGGCTGACTGGCCAGTCGGTTGCAGCATGTGTGTGTGTGCATGTATAATAAGCCCAGGAGACCCAGTAAAAATAAATGTGCAGCAATGAGCCAGAGTGTGTTTCTATATGTTTGTGAGAAAATGTGCTTATGGGGATAAAAGTTTAAGATAGCAACCCTTGTTAGGTAATTACGGTGTGTACATTGGAGGAGTGTGTGTTTGTATAATTTTTAGTGAGCGTGCGCTTGTATAAAATGTATCAAAACAGCTATATTTCACAAAAGTATCTGCAGATTTCTTTATTATTTGTCTCTTTGTTGTGGGAGCTTTTTTTTTGCCTGTAAATCTGATGAGTTGACTTTAGTTCAGGGGGACCACACAGCATGTACTGATGGAGACAGGGCTGTGTCATAATAAGATTACAGCCAGGCTAATTAAATGAAGTGGCTCATGCTTTGGTTCACCGGTTAGCCTGCTAGCGCTTTTTGAACCCATGACACTGATCGTACAGTCCATTAAGTACTAATAAAAGGCCAACAGTAAACGTGCCCAAAGAAGAGGGGCTTTGCATGGAAGTTTAAGGGCAGAAATCATTACAAGTGACAGCAATATGAAGCACAAAGCCACTGCTCCATGAAAGGTTCAGTTTTGGTTATCAGGATGTAACCTTTATTTTCAGCTCAGCTCTGTTACTGTATCTATTAATAACTATAATTGCTGTATCTATACCATCATTACTGCAGGTCAGCGGAGCTATCAAGGGAACTTGTGGCTAGACTATTACCATGGAAACCAAACCCTTATTAATTGGCAATTAAACTAGGTCAAGAAACTTGTCTTAACAAATCACAGAGGTTCACTTTAAATGTCCTCCTCGTCCACGAGCATGTGTGATATTACTAAAAGAACAGTGAACAGCTAACCAGTGAAGCATGAAGGCGAGGTTTGCATATTAGCGGGTACACGGGCAAGAGCAGGAAGTAGATACATGATTAATGTGGACTTGTTAATCTTTTCTTACTTGTGTCATATTAAACGTGGCCAAAGATTCAAATAATGAGGTCAGCATATGTGGACCGCTAATCCCTGTGAGACAAAACCTCAGGCAGCAGGCTTTAAACACTTACATATTTTTCTACTCGTGGATTTACAGTGATGTCAGTGAGAGGGGACATCCCTTATAGTATAGCTGTCTCAGGCACACAGCTCTGACTGTGAGCAAAGAAACCCCCACCTACTATTCAAATATTTTCCCTGACAGGGGCAGAGTCCGGAGAAAGCTGGCTTAAAGGGAGAAGTGAGCAGAAACAGCTTGTTTCAGCTCAAGGATTAACTGGGGAGCATGCACTAAAGCTCAGAGAAAAACAAATAAGGACTGCTTTGATTTGTGAATCATGCTAAGCAACTCTAGTGGAGCCCAGCACTAAATATATAGAGCATGAAATGAACATAATAGAGTTTTCTTTTCTCCAGTCAGAATTCATAGTTAATTATAAGTGTAGAGTGGATTTCATTTTTCTTCTTTGAGATGTTTTTAAAACTTAAATACTGGGAACTTAATAGGATGAAACTTAAAAATAGTCAAGATTAGAGGAACTGTTGTCTCTCACATAAACATCACACACACTGCAGTGTTGAGGTCATTACTCAGAAAACAGCGTCACACATTACTTAGTAGTGCAGTATGTTACTTAATTATGCACCAGAGTAAGTAATTTGTTACTCTACTCCATAAAATCCATCTATTCTCTTGTGCTTATAGAATGAGAGGTGGGGTACAACCTGGACATGTCAGCAGACAGAGAACATGCAAACTCCACACAGAAAGGCCCCAGCCAAACGGTGGATTTGAACTCAGGAGCATCTTGCTGTGAGGGAACAGTGCTGACCACCATGTTGCCCTGGCCTGAAACCCACTGTCACAAAATTATAGGTTAGCAATATAAATCTGAGTCTACTTGATGTAATGTAACAGAAAACCAACAACACAAGCCGAAACCAGCCCAAAGACGCTTCAAAGCAAAGTGATTCTCTACCAGAAATATGAACAGGTAAAAAGTGACGCTGCAACCTGATGATTGTTCAGGCTCTGGCTGCTGGCCTGGGGTCTGCATGCACTCTGCTTTAACATCACTCTGGGTTCTTAGTGTTATCATGCTGTCTGTGCACATGTTTGCTAACACAAGTTGTGTTAGCAGCATAAAGTAATTGTAATTTTTATGTCATGGGTCACCCTCCCCTGACCCTCATTCTGACCGTGACATTTTAGGGTGAAGATCCACAAGGGAGCAATCATAAGGAGGTTTTCGGTACAGCACTCACTTTGTGACCAATTTCATTTAGCAACAGCTGGCAACCTCCAGCAACTACTTGCTGACTGTAACAGGTGCTGCTAATTTTCAGGTTCTTAGGTGTTTCTGCTGCAGGCCACAAAGAGTCCTGAATATTTTCATAATTTATGCTGGCTACATGATTGTGAGATTGTTAATTCTATCAACAGACTCCTATAATCATCACCCCTCAACTTTCTCTCTCTTTCTCATCTAAATGAAGTTTCTGCTGGACTAATTCAAGCCTTGAAACAGAGGAGATTAAATATCCATTGCAGACAATTGTGAACAGTGCAGGTAAAAGAAGCAGAAAGTGTGATCACTGTGTGAATTCAGTTTGCTTAAAAACAGATTTATGTTTTTTTCTTGATGCAGTTTATGTTTGAGGGGTACAAAAGATGCACTTCTGCATCGTAACCACAGACTGTATGTAAAAGATCAATGCAGCCACCCTGACATCACCCATAGGTTTGTGGATTACAGCATTGGAACCTTAAGTTTAGCACCCACAATTACATGTGATATTAAATGGAATTATCATGTTTGACTAGTAAAAAGCCAGGTTTGAAGACATTGCTGAAAAATCTGAAGGGTTTCTTTTGAGTTTTGAGTCAGTGCTGCAACATAACTGAGCACGGCACATTAAAAATGCATACTTTATACATATTTACATATATTTATGTATACGTATATATATATATATATATATATATATATATTAGGGGTGCAACGATATTCGTATCGATATTGAACCGTTCGATACAGTGCTTTCGGTTCGGTACGCATATGTATCAAACAATACAACATTTGTAATTTATTTTATCAATTTTCCTTCTGACGATGCTGTCTGTGTTGAGCGCTCAGTGAATCTGCGTTCGACTGCTCCGCCTAGGCTGCACTGTCGAGCGCAGATCCACTGAGCGCTCAACACAGACAGCATAGTCAGAAGGAAGAGCGCAGGGCAAGCTAGCGAGACAGAAGTTAAGCTCTCCTTGCAACAGGCAAATTGAACCTCATTCAGATCTGGCGTTTGGAATTATTTTGGTTTTCATGTGACGTATGACCCTGAAGGTAAGCGTGTCATGGACTAAAGTAAAACAGTATGTTGGATGTGCCATGCAATGCTCAATTACATTGGTGTGAACTAGTGTGTTAGCGCAGTTAGCTCGTTAACGTGTTGGCCGTCTAGCCCCATGCACGGAGCGATCGGCGGTAGCTCGTTAACGGAGATTTGCCGTGTTGTGGGGTTAAGGTCATTTCAACGAGATTAGCCTGAAAGCACTAGTGGGAACACAACGAATATGACTGCACATTTACGCCGACATCATCCTAGTGCAAAGACAAGTGGAAGCAGACAAAAAAAGCAAGCATGCTACTAACTTTAGCCGAGTCATTTAGACAGCTGTTAGCACATGATTCTCCTTATGCTGCTGAGAATATAGCCCAGAAGAAGCGGATAGTATAGCTTTTATTTTGGAAAGAGCCATTTCTCTGTAATAAACTCTCTTTTCCAAAGATGAGTGATTCCTCAATCAGATACAGGGCTCGCAATATCGCTAGCCCGACGTCCCGGAGCTAGCGATTTTTTCAGTCGGGCTACCAAAATCTATCTCTTCCCTGCCCGTCGGGCTATTGTAGGAAAAATATATGTCAATGCTTTTGCATTCTTTCAGAAATGTAGCTGGGTAATTATGTCATTGGCATCGGTGGGCCACTGTCAATATGTGACATATTGAAATCGCGTTTGAATTTGCGCTTGTTTTTTTGCTTTCACTTTGCAATCGAGCGAACTGTGTATAGAGAGCGACAGCACTGATCTGTGAGTGATGATAATTTGTGCACCAATTCCTCTGACATCGTCTTATTAATCGTTAGCTTACTATGCAAACATGACAAGTGAAATCTCCCGCAGCTTAAACATGTGAGAGGTTGATCGCGCAGAGAATCGCTGAGCTTATGTGAGTGCGTGTGTAAAAGCATTTCAGTTCTGCTGAGCCAAATAAGACAGGTCAGGGTGAAGAAGTGACAGCCAAAGAAAAGCTTACCACAAAACGGAGAAGTTATGACAAATCAGACTATAAGGCAAAAAGAAAGTGCAGCTTTATGGTTTCATGGACAAAAGAATTTCTGTGGCTGCAATATGATGAGCTAAATAACCAGGGCTGCACATAAGTGGTCCGCAGGTGCGCATTCGCTGTCAAAATAAAAAACGCGCACAAGGGTTAGGGTTAAATTTAAAAACTGTACTTTTGAGTTAAAATATATATTTATAATTTTAATAAATGACAAATTAAAAATGCATGAACATTTTTTTGTATCGAAAAAATATCGAACCGTGACACCAAAGTATCGAACCGAACCGAACCGTGAATTTTGTGTATCGTTGCACCCCTAATATATATATATATATTTATCTGTACAGTGAACTTGAGATGACCACCAACACTGACATACACATTCACAGTGTGTATCAGTGTCAATATTTACCAATAAACTTAAACAATGAGTTTTAATCAAAGAATCATGTTGTCATAAAACCTTGAGGCAGAGATATTTGTAAGGAGAAAGGATTTCTGCATGTTTTGAGGAAGTGCTGAAGACTGAAGTGACACAACTTCAACTTTATGAATGACACTGATTGATTTTATTATTTTGATATGATGTTGCATTTATTAATGATGGCTGCTGCTCCTGTCTCTTCCATCAGGTGAAGAATGCTACTCATGCTCGTCCGGCAGGTCGTGCTACTCCTGTTGCATCTCCAGCCGATCCTGTTCCTCCTTCAGTTCCTGTTGCTCCTGCAGGGACAGGAAAAACGCGTGGGAGCAGCGCCCTTTCGCACATTAGCGAGAGGGCGCTGCTCCCACATAAAATCTGGGCGCACAAGATTACCTACTCTGAGCCCTTCCTGCACCACACCCATGCCACAAAAACACTCCTGTCCTCTCCACACTGAGTTTAGAAAAGTTTAACATAAACGTGGACACTGCATGTCCCCTTAATAATTCCACTTTAGCAAATGTCACTTGTCGAGCGGTCCTTACCTTAAAAAATAATCTTTTTTTCTTTCCTCTCCTCTCTTTTTCTCCTCTGTAATCCAAAGTGCATGTACCGGCAATAATTACCTGGTATATTTCTCGATGTAGCACAGTGTCTTGTTAATTTATTAGGTTGAGTCGTTTAAAAGAACATGTCACAAACTTGTATTGATTCACAAATACACTACCTAATCATATGTGATAAGTTGGGACTAAATTTAAGTTGTGTAATTGACTGTGTGCACGTTAGCATATGCTACTTCCAGTGCGGAAACTCCTGTGGGGAGCTTTGTTTCCGGTGTCCTATTCGCGCCTGGTTTATGGTCCAAAACAAGTTAAGCAAATGAATGAATCAAGCGGCGATTTACATTTCTATAGATGTCTTGGGCATTTACCCAATATATCTGTAAATGATGTTCATCGACTTGTTGATATTTTTTCCCCGCACCTCAGGGCAAAAGAGAAAAGGGATTCAAATGTTATATTTCTCAGCTGTCCCTCGTTTATTGTGGGTGTTATGTTCTAAAAATAACCAGCGATAGGTGAAATCAAGTTGCCAATTTTATTTTTTGACGGTGCAAAACGTTTCGTGGACATCGTGGACATACAGTACTGCACTTCAGAGTCACACTGCTAGCGATCGATGCAGCGATTCTGTACTGTACAGGAGAGACGTCACGGAGGAGATCGTCTGCAGCGATCAGGACGCAGGACACAATGTGATGTAAAAAAAAATAAGCATGCAAACTTGCACTAAAAATCTGCGAAACAGCAGGTGAAAGGTGAACCGCGTTATTAGCGAGGGACCGCTGTAATTTTTAAGGTAAGTCACAACATACTCTTCGTAAATACTAATGTATAGAAACCTTTACCAGCAATTACATTTTTTGAGTCATTTCACCCTTGGATGCACAACCTACCAGTACCTACTCTCTTCCACGAATGGGGTCAAAAATGACCCCAAATAGAAACAATGCATTTTGCTATAAACTCGGTTGTTATTCTTCAAAATCTTTAAAACAAAGAGTTGTAATATTTTCATATTTGAGGTATTCCTCATAAAACATGATTGTGACATGAGGCCCTTTGCATTTTTATTTATTTTTTTCATTAATTTTAAGAAATTGTAGTTTTTGTATCACTTGTATCACTTTTGTATGCTTGCTCTGCATATACTGCAGAAGCTGGGTCTTCCCTCTGAAAGGCACAAGTTGTTCATCCACTGTAACACAATCACTGAGGATGAATTTCTGCCTGCAGTTGACCAGGAACAGGTCCCATATGTAGCGGAAAGCTGCCATGTGGTTTGTTTTCAGTCCATAGGCTCTGGTCCTCTTGTCATCAAAGTGCAAGAAACTGCAAAAATCTTTAAATCTTTGAATTGACATAGTGGCCTTGAACAATGGGTTATGCAGAGGACTCCCAAAAAACACACTGACTGGTACATCCCAGTTCTTCTCACTTTCTGCAAGAATGGTCAATCAAATGAAGGCCAGGAGCTTTTGTTTGATTACATTTTTCCACTCTTTTCCCCTGTCTGTGGCTACTCTTCGTGCCTCCATGTTTGTGCATGTCAGCACCTCTCCTATTATATTATCAGACATGAACATCTTCCATGCATCTATTGGAGAGACAGTACTAGACCCAGGTGCAAGCCCTGGCCGACTAATTCAGAATATTGTGGCTAGAGCAGTAAGATGGGCTCATTCTGTTAGACTAAATATTTATTTCCTCTTCAGAGGACTCATCAGAGGACTCCTCTGTGTCTGACTGGCCTTGTTCAGTGGGGGGGGGGGGGGAGATGTCAGATTCTGAGTCAGTGCCTCCGATGGGCTCTTCATCCCATCCGTCCTGGATCATTTGTAGGGCAAGGTCCACAGCTGGCCTCATAGCAGCCATGTTACTTTAAATATTAAAAAAAAAAAAAAAATCAGAAAGGACAATGTTTGAAATGCACAGGAAACTTTAAACAGGGCTGCACATAAATGGTCCGCAGGTGCACATTTGCTGCCAAAATAAAAAACGCATACCAGATAAGAAGTTGGGACGCTCGTTTGTGTAAATTAGATGTTCTGGAGGAGGACAGACATTTGTTCAGAACTCTTAAAGATGTCGAAAAAGCAAGCTCCGTAAGCAATTACTTTGGTGTTCCTCCACCGCAAAAGAAGTGTGTATTCTCTGAATTTCCGGGAATACTTTTATTTTGACAGCGAATGCGCACCTGCGGACAACTTATGTGCAGCCCTGACTATAAATCATATATGTTACAGTGTAAAAATTAATTCCTGATCCATCAGAAGTGTAAGTGGGACAGTCAGAGTTGCTAAGAATGAAAGTTCCATAGAAGATTCCATAGGAACTGCTTGGGGTAATTTTTGACCCCACTTGTGGAAGAGTGGGGTAGTGATACAAAAACTGCAAAAAATAAATAAAAATGCAAATGGCCTCATGTTACAAACATATTTTATGAGGAATACCTGGAATATGAATATATTACAACTTTGCATTTTAAAGATTTTGAAGAAAAACAACCCATGGGGTCATTTTTGTGTGCATCTAAGGGTTAAAAAAAATAAAATAGGGTGTTTAAGTAACTGGACTATATGAAATATATGGGGTCATTTTAGGAGAGAGAAAAAAAATATTACCATATGATTTATTTTTTCACAATCGATTTATTAATGAGCCAACTTTTTATATATACTAGCTACTTTCCTTTTTTTCCTCAAAAAAATCTTACATTTACATGATAACTTGTCACTAAAACTGCCAAATAAATGTAAAGTACAATCATTTTCCTTCTGTAATGTGGTGGAGTATAAAGTTGCATGAACTAGGAGGGAGGATAGGGTGAAGGAGAGATGGTTTCCTTCAAGCCAAACCATCCCAGCCATCCAAAAAAAATCAAATAGGCGGCCTGACAGACAATCCTCCAATTTCTTTAGCTCACAGCATGCTACCGGAGGAAGGCAAGGCTAAAATGGAAACTCAGTAACTGACCTTTAATGTAATACGGCGCCGATGGCTCACCAAAGAAAGGCTCTGGAGTAACGGCCATTGTGCGACTGTGTATGTGTGTGTAAGAAAGTGTGTATGTGTGTGATGAGTTATGACCGGCTCTCATGGCGGCATTTGGAAAGTTGAGAGGCAAAGCCAGGTGGATTAAGAGAACTTGCCCCTGTGAGCACGCTGAAAGCGGGTGTGTGTGGGTGTGCGTGTAAGAGAACTGAAATGTATAACAGAGGCATAAAAATGCCGCCTTAAACAAAAGAAAACAAAATAAAGAAGGCAAACCACGGGCACTACATTAAATGAAACAAAATAAAATGTGACTCAAATAAAATGTGCACTGAAAACCTAACCAGACAACATAAACAGTGGTTGTGTCGGCTCTGAGTTGGTTGGAAACTCTAAAGTCAAGGATATGTACTTCCCCTGCCTCTTCACCTGTAGGCCATGACCTTTCTGACCTCTAAAACAGGTGTGTCAGTGGGTCCTCACAGAGGCAATTTCTTAGAAACACAGCTTCAGGCTCAAAAACAACAACAAGTGACGGATGGCACTGAAGTGGAAAAAAGTCAGAAGAGGAGCGATTGACCTGAGAACGTTAAAAAAAAACACACAGAGGAGGATTACATTCTGATTAAATATATATTTGAAATACATTTATTTGATTTAAATCAGTGACATTTATTTCCTGTTGGCTGAAACATTAACATCATGGTTTTTAAGCCAGATGTCACAAACTATGAGTGATTCTGACTGAGGACGGGCGTACAAGCTACGAACATGTCAAAAACAACACAGTCTAAAACAGATGTAGGATACATAAAACCTTAGATAGGCTTTTTGATTTTATTCAAATCATAAACTTAATGTATTATTGAAGAAAACTAAGATATTTAGTCTATATTAGTGTTATTTTTTTGTAAACATCTGTACAATCATATTACTTTTAGGCAACCAGATATGTAGCCCATCTTGGCATTCTCTATTTGCTTTAATTTTTAGAAGCCAGACCCATATTTTTCTTTATTCTTTTATTTTTGCTGCTATTTAACAGCCTACTAGCCAATTTGCTATATGCAAGAAAGCTAGCCAATTTGGTCGCTAACAGGAATATAGCTCAAAACATTATTGTTCAGAATATGTATTTGTGTCTGCCTGCTATAGGGAATTCTTCAGCAAAAAAACAGTATTGGAAATGTCTAATAAATCATAAATCGAGTGTGTTTATGTTTTCATGTACGTCTAGAAAATAGCAACTACTGGCACTGAGCAACTATAATGCTATTGCTCTAGTTGCTAAGTGCCAGGAGACTACTGAAACAAGTCACGGTTAAAAAAAGATGTACATGCTCTTTAAATTCTAAAGGTGTTATATATTATAACATAAAAACAATTGGGTCCATCTCAGGTATTAAAATTTGATAAATGCAGCCTCAAATAAAGTACAAAACGTGACATATTAAACTGTTTAATTGTTAAATAAGTGTTATATAGTTACATAAATAATGGCACAATGTTATTTTTCATGTGTTTTCAGGTTTCATCTCTGTTTGTACTTAAATAGTATTTAGCCCTAACAAGGACTAGAAGACTGACTCTGAGGTAAGGACTGATTTTCATTATGTCCTGATATATAATATCTTAAAAAATTATTTTTTAATGTACTTATATCTGTCTGCTAAACTAAACATCACAGTGAACATTTCTTCACTAAATAACAATATTCAAACTGTCAAAGCTGATAAGATGGCCTTTAATTTTGATTTTGTAGCTCTCTGTTCCTTAAAAGAGAAAAAGAGTAGCTGTTTTATGCAGTTACTGGGCCCTAAATCATAACGTTGATTCTGAAAGATTTGCAACCTGTCCTGACCACTGAGCTGGATAGCAGTAGCAGTAACAGTAGTAAAACCCTAGGAAAAATATCAAATGGGAGAAGCAACTGTAAAAATCACATAAACGATGACAGAGTAACATACAAAACACTGATGCCATAGGAATAAATACTGAATGAAAACAGGCCCGGTAGCAGAATTAGACATGTAATCTATAGTCAAAATCTAATGTAATACAAATGCTCAGTAGAACATTTAATGCCGGCAAACACTATGGAGAAACTGAACTCAGCCCTCTCACTGATGGATGAGAAAAAAGGTAGAGGCAGATGCTTCCTTCACCTTGACTGCAACAACTTTCATGGAGAATGCATAATTTCTATCTATCTGGACAGGATGAAGGATGAGACTCCAGGGCCCATCAAAAATAACAGAGTTTGACAAGTATGAAAAAAATTAATATTTCTAGAAATGATATCATGTGAATGATAACAGTAATTAGCACCTAAATTACACCTTTTTATCCTGTGCTGTAATCCAGAGATCATACTGTTATTGCATTCCATTACATCAGTTTCTCCCCTTTCAGACGAGACGCATTCTCTGAAAGAAAGAAAGAGAAGCTCCAATCACTGCTTGTCGTCCCCGTCTCCTTTCAGGCAATGAATAGCATTTACTTATTCATCTGTTTATCCGTTTCGAGCGACGCATCAATGCATTCATCAAAGCTACCCTAATCCCATGTTTTGCTCACATGTGTTTTTGTAAGCGCGAGTGATGTCGGATTGGTAAACATTATTATCCCGGGACGAGGTGTAAAATGACAGCGAGACACAGAAAAAGAGAGAGGCAGATGAGGGAGCTGCTTAGAGGAGATATCATTTGTGTCAGTGGAAGTGAACACCTATCGATTTACATCCAGAGCTCCTCCGCGCCACAATGAGAACTCATGTATAATTCATGCAGGACCTGTGAGAGAGCCATAAATACAGTCGCTCCGCTCGTCAGCATGGCACCCTCTCAGCACTTATGGTCACCCAAACCCCGGCTAGTTAGCAGAGCAAGTCAGGGAGAGTTAGGGATGAAGACGAGAATATGATGATATAATGTTTTTGCTGCTGAGCTGGTTGCACAGTCACACGCTTCCATTGTAACAAACCCATGGATTGGAGGGTGGGGGGGGGGGGTGGGGGGGGGGGGGGGGGTGTAGTCCTTCATGATTTTTGAGAAAGGCCGACATCTTTTGTTTGGAGTTGTACCCCAGAGTCATAGGGGCCTTCTTCAGCCCCTCCGCTTTGACGACCTGCACGATTTACATCCCTCACTCTGTCGTAAAAACAGTTGCTCGCCTTTCATTCCCTCCACCCTGCCTTTACAATCTGGAGGGGAAAGGGTGGCTGAGTTATGGGTTTTGTTTGGGACAGAAGAAAAATAAAAATGCTATACGGCCCTGCTGTGTCAGAGATGTCAAGGAAGATTGTCTGCTTCACATGTGTGGAGAATTTAAAAGGGGGAGGGGGACGTGTCGTGCACGTAACTCTTTGCGCATGCTTGGTGCGGGTGCTGTTGCGTCAAATTGTCATTACATCCCATTAGATAGACGAATAAATCAACTGAATGGAACACATGCAACAGAGTTGTGATAATATTTGATCACCAGGTTTGCATGAGATGCAAATGCAAAATACAAAGCTGGAAAAAGGGCACTAGCACTCTCCTTTTCAATACAGTACACACTTTGTTTGCCTGTGCCGCAGTGGAACCAGTGCTGGCTAATCACCTGATCTCCATTTCTCAAAACAGTGCATTGCCCTACACTAAATCTCCACACCACCGAGGTCACCACCTCACAATGTCTCGCCATCCATCTCCTCAGGCTTTGCGAGACCCTCATAACCTCCCAGTTTCCTCCCCTGGAGTGCATTTTCTCCCCTCGCAAACACAGAGTAGAACAAACCTTTGTTTCATCTCCTCTCCACCGTAAAGCATCGAACGACTGCTCCGTCCTTGAACGTAAAAGTATTAGGGAGACAGACAAGGTGGGTGGAGGTTGCAGAGGAGGAGGAGAGAAAGTCAGAGAAGGAAAACAAGGAAAAAGAAAGGGCTTTTTCATAATGACAGTCAGCTTAATGAAATAGCAGTTAGGGCTCATATATCTGCCGGCCCCAAGGTTCAGCCATCCCATCCTCCCCTCGGTAAGAGCTGCTCGGCTGAGGCGAGTCCGATTTGAATGAGCAGAGCAGAACAGAGCCGAGCCAGGCTGGTGAGGGTCAAAAGAGGCTGGGGAGGGTCAGGTTGAGCTAATGGGAGCCGAGCCAGGGCTAAGGGAGGGTCAGGGAGGGGCAGAGCCGGCCTTGAGAGCAGAGCAGTCGAGCACATCAATCCACACAGGCAAGACAGGAAGGACGGGACATCAGTCACCGGAGCTGCAAACCGCAGAATGCAGCACACCACATCCAAAGTTACACACACTGAGAAGCTCGAACACGTACACACGGCTGTGCACACTGACACAAATACTCCATTTGTCTTTCTTGCTTTGTAGCTTCAGATCTCTGCCAGTTTTACTCCCCCTAACACTCAGCTCTTCCAGTAACTGATGCAGTACGGGGTAAAACACACACGGCTTAATTAGCAGCAACCGAACGCATCAAAGAAGTCACCTGCGGTGCACACTGCACACGTACAAGCCTGTGTTTTGAGCACCGCTGCAGTGTGACTTCGCAGGGTGATTTGTGGGGCTTTTTGCACGCCACCAGGTGAACGATGCAGCCATTAATGCTCAACAGCACGTGAAACGGGCCTACACGGCTGCCATATTGACGTGCATGTGATGAGCTGCAGATGAACTGGGCCAAGGGTATCTGCTACAGTCAGATGAAAAGCCATCCTGCACACAAGGGAGCCTCTATCCACAGAAGAGCACCCTCATTTCTAGGCCAAGAAAGTTGTATGCAAGGAAAACTGAGACGGGAGGAAGCCTTAGCGTGCAAGCGCGAAGCCATTCGGTAATGAGGAGTTAGACAGGATTTTAAATCAATAAAGTATGTGTTTGTGCAGGACTGGAAGGGCTTAATGTGTGGTTTTGGGTGTAATTAGCTCATGCAACAGCCAGTCAAAACAAATAATGCAGTATATCAGAATGTGCGTTTCTTCTCTTTGGCCTTCAAACCCCTTGGATATAATATATCAAGGTAGAAAACCTCAACTGAGAAAAGACAAGGCTATGCTAGAGCTAACAGTCAACGAGCTCTGAATCATGGTGTGATCATTAATGTAAATTATACAATGGTATAGCTTGAAACAAGCGAAGCGAAGTTTTTTTTCCGTGGCCTTGAATAGAGCTATTTATCAAAAGCATACAATTTGAAGACAGCAAAAAATAAAAAATAAAACAACAGGAGAAAAGTGAAAGGTCCCTGTCAGGGATGCCAGGAATGCCTGAATCTAAATCAACTCTCTTTAAAACAACTATTTGTCCTTCATTCTCAACAGCTCACATTCAGAGTCATTCTTTTAGGTTCTCTGAGGGGTCACTAAACAAAAAAGAAACAATTCCTCTCTTATAACTTTATGCAGTCCATGTGTAAAGATTATCTTGGTGTTACTTGGGGTTAAACATACCTTTAACAAAATGCACTTTTAGTCAATACACTGAATTGCATATGTGAAAGCACTGAAAATGTTTTACTGCAAAAGGCTTTTCAGATTTACCAGGTCCTCACCAACTATTGAGTCCTGCTTTGGGTTTGTGCCATTTTGTTGCGTAAAGCTTCTAGGTTCCAGCTGGGTATGGTTCTGGTTATTTTCACTTATATGTCATTTATTAAGATATTTCTCCTTTCTGCCTTTATGTTTGTCATGTGTTGTAAGTCGATCTACAATGCCCAGTGGGGAGTAAGAGATCAGGACACAGCATGGCAAATGTGTTGCATGAGCCTGGCATGGTAACAGTCAGTCATGATGAAGTAAGCGAAAAATATAGCCTCCAGTCTCAGTCTGGGTTTCTTTTTTTTTCCAGATTTGGCAGGAACAGGGAGATTGTTGCAGCAAGTCATTCTGACAAAAGCCCTGCAACAACATGTGTTTACTTTCAAGATACGGGCGGCCATGACTAATGAGTCATGTAAGCGATGAGCAAGAGTGGAAACAGTGTAAAATTGTTATCGAGTCAGGAAGTCAGGAGACGTAGGAGGCTGGGGTTGTAGGAAGGGTCAACAAAACATCAAACTTCCATTGGGAAACCATTGTTTGCTTCCTTTTTTCTGCAGTTAATGTTGGTTTCCTTTGACCGTGGCACCGCCAATAAAGAATTGTCTTGCTCAAGTCTTGATGACCATAATTTGAAGTCAAAATTTAATTTCAGCCACTTTGTTTACATAAGTATACTGGTTATGGCCAGGGTTTATGAGCATGGACATGGATATCCTTCTTGGACTACAAACCAGTATATTATGGCCTTTTAAACAAAGAGCCCTTATCAAGTTTTCTCAACATTCAAGAAGGCTGAGACGTGAGAGGTGAAGGCCTGCTAAATGTAATCAATATCAGGATTAAAAATAGGGATAGCAGTCGACATGCAAACACACTTTGACACCAGTGAGTGATCATGAAAGGCAGGTATTTCTAGGTGCTTTGAACGTCAGCAATTGTTTTACATGAGACAAGCAGGCATTTTCACCCAAACAATGATCGTTACTCCATATTTTTTTTTCTTCCCTTTTGCTTAAACAAAACTTGAACCTCAGTGGTTCATTTTTTATACTTAATGAAACACACAGGCAAATGATGTCTGCACATTTCTTTGTTTAATTTGGAGGAGAACCACTCAAATTTGCAGGGGCGGTCATTACTCTAAACGAGCCACACAATAATCTGTCAGCATTTTTTATAGGATTTTTTCTGTAGTGTTGTAGTACTGTAGTTCAGAAAGACTTTGAAGAAACCTCTAAATATCTGAGACCAATAAATAAATAAATAAACCTAACACACATGACTTGGCGAGCTACCGCTTACTGAAAGACAAAATGCACTTTGATTATTTGGTTTAAAGGGATCCTTTGGGTTTATGCCGCTGCTTTTCTCTCTTTTCTCCGTCTGCCGTGTTTCTTTGCTTCTGTTTATGTGCAGGGGAACGCCAGCAATGAGTTTTCCATTCATTCTCCTGCATAGCAGCCCATTTAATAAACACTGAATTTCAGGCCGGCCTTTTTGCCCCATATGTGAGTTATGAAAATGTAGGAGTCTAATAATATGTAAGTGCGCAATAATAAACACTGAGTACATGTGTGGGTTTACGCTCTGCCGCTGACCCCGAAACCTGAATGTGTGATAAGACGTAATGAATTTCTCTGGCTTGACATAAAACATAGCATTGACTTTGTGTTTACCCTGCAGTGGAATGCCAGATACACAGACCTGCTTCTCTCCCTGAGGCTTTACATATCGGATGACCGCCATCTCACACTGACGCACACACCTATAAGAGTTTTAAATTCATCACATTTTTATTTGTAATTTTTACAACGCTGTTAAAATGAGGACAAGGTGTCTGGGCGTCTGTGTGTGTGAATGCGTGTGCGTACGATGGTGCTTTTGCCTCTGACTTTGGTTCCGACTGTGGAAATATTTCTTTCAACCTCTATCTTTATTGTCTCAAAATCTATTTGTCTGTGAGCCGACCTTCAGAGCTAACTGTATGTACTTTTCCCCCCAGTGCTAGGATTGATAACTGGATTATAGGCTCAATATTAAGTACACAATGGCCGTCTTTGATAAAGGAAACACAGTCAGAGCAGGAGGCTGGGAGGGGAAACTGCGCTTCGCCGAAACCACTGTGGATTACTAAATAAAAGAGCCATAAAACACAGCCCTTTGGCTCTACCGGAGGAAAGCTTATGCTAACACACAGCGGTAATAATTTTAATATCTGCATTTAGAGCAAGAGACCACACGCTGTAAATTTCCAATGCACCTAGTGCTGTGAAATACACCTCTCCACTGCTCTCACTCCCTTTTTTAGTCTCGGCCTTGCGCTGCATTTTTTCCTCCCAGCGCTCTCCTGGTGGGCCTTTCCCTTCCTTTTTCTTTAGACATATGAGAAATATGCAGAATCAGCTACACAGAAACAGATGGTCTTTTTAAAAAAAAATTATTATTAATTATTCTTTTTCTAGTCCTCAGAGCAAAATATGGATTTCTTTAACTCAAAAACATCTAACCCTTTTTTTTGTTTTTTAAAGCCTTAAAATTGAATTTTATGTGTTTATATTAATAATATCTGCATGAAAACGGTTTTGTCTTTCTTCTCTTATCAGGAGCAGGTTGAGGAGTGTTTGAGGAGGTTTTTTTCTTCAGAAGATTCTGACAATCCCCCCATATGCCAACTCCAAAGAGCGAAAACAAAAGAAGTGAGAAGGTAAGATGCAAATTTAAAAATTGCCTCAAATATCTTTATTATTTGAACAGCAGTTGTACATGAAGCATGTTTAACTTAAAAAAAATGCTTCTAACTTCCAGCTGTCAGTTTTTGTTTTGACTGGATCTGAGCACGAGCAGGATCTCTGTTTCTGGCCAGAGTCTTCTCTAACACACATTTAGCAGCATTTGGCATTTTAAGGTTCAGAGGTGGGCTGTACTCATCTATCCACCATGCTTTAGCCACGTTGTCTCTATGCAGAGTTAACAAAACAATGGTGACGAGCACATTCACGGTTCTACACAAGCCATTTTAGTTAATGGGCCACATGCAGCCCAATATGAGCCAAGGTGGGCCTGACCAGTAAAGTGACCGCATAAAACCCCATCTTTCTTTAGTGTAAAGTAATGTAAAGTTTTTTGCTTTGTTTTAATGAACCAACCACTTAAAAACTAGATGCCAAGCTGTCCACTTTCAGCAAAATTAATTATTATCTCAGCCCAGGAGGTTGAGTTTTGGTTGGTAGCATTTGTGCATGTCTCATCATTCTGTCTAAAACCCCGACAGCTCAAAAGGTTTTGAATTAATTCTGTTAAAACCTTGTTGGGGTGTACAGTGGGGTTATGTCAACAGTCCATTCAAATTTGGCTCACATTCACCAAGGTTTTTAAGATCAGCTTAATGATTTATTGGCCCCAAATTGACAAAATGCCTTATAACTATGATTCTCATATGTCAACATATATTAAAGAACTGTATAAAGATTTAAAATATCATGTAATGTCATTGTTTAAAAATTATAGTTTTGATTGTTTGGCTCATGTGTTAGCTTGAAATGAATATCCACTATTGCCCATTGACGAGGCATTCACAGGAAATGTAAATCCAAGCGCCATGAGCTGTCCTTTGGACCGTACCAATATCAGACTGCTAAACAAACAAAATGTGTGATTTTAATGGACACCTGATGGTGAATGCTGTATTGCCTTGTTTTATTTATAATAACTGTCCTGTTTATGGCCATAACATCTTTTCAAACTTTTCAAACTTTTTCTTGCTTATTTCTTTCAATTATATCTGCAACTCTGGACAAAACAAAATTTGTGTATAATCTACAAGCTAATGGTAAAAAAATGTAAGAAAATCCATTGATTTCTGTCAAATTTCAGGCAATACAAACTCATTTCCTTTACTGTATTTACTGGTCATGCTTACTATGTCAGCTAAGAAACACGATGGAGTGAATCTATTTATTTTTGAACACACAAGCAGAAGAGATTTTATCAAACCTTTGAAATTTTGAGCTTACTTTGAACCCATTCAGGCATCTGGAAAGTCATATCAAACCAACTTCACAAAGTCCAAATATTTTGTTCAAAGTAGTTTTCCATTAGCCTACAATTTTGCAAGAATATGATAAGAAGTGCAATTACAAATGTTAAGAACCGTGCATTTACTTTCTGTCCTTTCTACTCTATCTCTGCATCTGTTCAGTGTTAGCGAGATAAAGATATCAGCATGTAGCTGCTTTATCCTGAAATTCTTAGCTAATGTTGCTTATGCCCATAGAAGCATCAGTCAGTAAGCGCTGCAAAAATATTATTCTTTCTTTGTCAGGAGATGTTGGGAGTTAATGACTTCTACATATCTGCACACACACTCCTATGCAAACCTAGCTTTCACCCAAATCACACATATAATTAGTAATCTTAGTGTAACTACCTTCTTCTTGTTTTTCTATTTTTCCAAAAATCAAACTCCATCTCTTAACGAAGACCATGGAGTAATACTTGAAGTAATTCCGAAAATAATAACTGTATAATAACAATTTTTTTTTTAAACATGTTAAAACGCTGGAAGGAAACACTATAAAAGAAAATGTTAACCCTAAACTACACTGCAGATTCCAAGCCTAGTCTTTAGTGGTCTGCATTGTGAAATTGTATTTATTTGTTCTTTGACTCCAGGAAATGAGTCCAAAATGACATTGCTAGATAAATCTGCATAATCATCATAAAGTATTTTGGTTTTCCAACATCTGAGCTAGATTATGTGACATTTAACTAAAGATTTTATGTATTTACTGTATGAAAATGCTCAAAATTTCATCCATTGTTATAATTTTTTTCCAGTTAGTCTTTTGTAAAGCAGTATAATCAGTTAAAACTGACTAAAATGTTATAAAACGGTCTGGAAAAAGGAGTCTGTCCTGTAGATATTGGTCCCTAGGTCATAAGTGCAAGCTGTTAAATATTTTAAAGACCTCTGTTAACCTCTTCTGTCATGTGTTGAACATGTGCTGGTGTAGTCACAGTTATATGGGGTGGAGCTCAGCACACTGGTGCCCAGAAAATGGAGCTTATCATGATATTTCTATAGTCTAGCCAAATGTGACTAAACCTATCCAAACAGCAGGTGAAAACGAATGTAATCAGTAACTGAAAGTACCCCAGGAGTCAGCCTCTGATGGTTGAAAGAGGGTGTGTTTGTGCCATACATGAGTTTGTGGCTCAGTGCCTCCTTGCAGAGGTCATTTCAGAACAGAAATCATCTCTATGTTCACTTTTTCAGAGGACTTGATGGGAAAAAGTTGGTAAGAATACACTGTGTACTATTTCCAAGGTCAGAAAATGAATTTTCACATACAGCATAGATCCTAATTTGGGCAAACACTCATGACAGCTTTTATGTGCCTTTAAGTCATGAGACTTGACCATATTATTTATGTTCCATATTTTCTCGCTGCCCATCACATCGCATTCATACACTGAAACACACAAGTCCCCCCCGCACCTCATACACGCAAATACAATGCAATACACCACACACACACACACACACACACACACACACACACACACACACACACACACACACACACACACACACACACACACACACACACACACACACACACACAGTGTGGCAGTCCTCTGGCTATATCTGTCGGTATTGGTTTATAGAGGGAGCCAGGCACCTCATTAGTGGACAGCTGCTGCTGCGTCTCCTTCCATACTTCACATCCTCCATCTCTCCATCCTCTCCCTCTTTACGCTGCCCTCACCCTGAACCTGTCCTGAGGGGAAGATAGGGAATGAGGGAGGAGGAATGGGATACGGAAGAAAGAGGAGAGGAGTGATATAGCCAGAACTCTTCCTTCATGGTCAGTTCATTTTGTCTGGATCAAAAGAATGAATGTTTGTGTGTGTGTGTGTGTGTGTGTGTGTGTGTGTGTGTGTGTGTGTGTGTGTGTGTGTGTGTTGGTAGGGGAGGATACTCCTTTTTTACTGGTCCATGTGGGTCAAGGTCTGCTGATGATAAAGTGTGCATTCACACTATGCCGATCACATAGTGAATTAGATGAGTCAAAGTGAGACTTATGACAAAGCTGCGATTCCTTCAGACCTGTTAACCCCTTTTTGAGTCGCCTGCTTTTACACACATGCACAAGAGAACCAAAGGAAAAATATATGAAACGTGTAAGATGGCCACAGAGAAAGAAATAAACATGAACTTTCTGATCTGAAACATTATATCAGTCGAGTATCGTGTTTTCAGCAACATCCATCTGACAAAACACTTATCTGTCCCATCTTGCGTATCTTTTTCACCACTGGAATAAATCCAAGCTGTTCTGCTCTGAGAACCTTTCACCAAAATCCTCCCCTGAAGGGGAGCTCCTCTTTCATGTCTAATCGACTTTTACAAGCCTCGTCCCTCATAGGCCGACTTTTACAGTTTCTGCTCCTGATTGGCGGGATGACTGAGTGTGCCGAGTGGCACAGGTGCAAAACATTACTCCCTTAATAAGAGCCAATTACAAACAGGTGTGTCTGCGGCGCAGGCAGGGAAGGTGACTCTCTTTCGGAAAGGGGAGGGCGCAGCTTCTGAGGCAGGGGAATCGTTACATGACTGAGCACGGCGCTGCTTCGTGAAGCGAAGCGACTCGTTTTAATAAGGGGTGGACTTCTGCCTTCATGAGACTGTGGTCAGGGGCACGTTTGAGGCAGCCGAGCCCCGGTGAGTCAGTGGTTCTGCTGCACATCAACGCCGTGAATGACGAGTCGGTCCCGATCATTTAAAGAACGATTAGGATTCTTTATCTTTAGCCTTTAGCGTGTTTCAATTCCTGTTTAAAGCTTTAGGGATTCTAAAACCTTTTAATTCATGCATTTTTTTTTTTTTGGCACTCACCACTTATAAAAGTGTCCAGACCATCTGAACTGAGCCTGGCTCCTTTAATTGTCTGGGTCTGAGTGCTACAACTGATATATTAATCAGAGTCTAATCAGAGTCTGTGTCCATAAGAGTAACGGCATGGATTTCCATCTACATCATCTTTGACTATCAGTTGCCTCATAATGATTCCTGCACTGGTTGGCAACATGCTGGCAGCTTCCAGTTGCTAGGGAAAAATGTGCATTACCTGAAAGGTTGGCCAGTGGTTGCTGGACGTTGTTTGCTGTTGCCAGGTGAAATTGTTTGCAAAAATGAGCATTGAATCAAAATCTGTGTCTGATTGGTTTAGTCACTAGCAGACTTGCCACGATTGCCCGTAGTTTGCATAAAAGATGCTGGTTTGTCTGAAAACAGACCAGAATCAGAAAACATTGAGAGCAAAAGCTTTGCCTTATTATTGCAACCAACGCATCTCAAAATCTTGCAACTTTTACTTTGAAGGCAAAGGTTTCCGAGGCCTTCACAGTTTCGCAACATCTTACCAAGCAAAGCTGGAAGTGTTTGCAGACAAGCATCTTCTGATGTCCTACACCCTACGATGTCCCATGTCTACTAATTAGCCTATAGGAATGCAGCATCATTTAGAGATTTGGGTTTAACGATCAATGTGCTCATCATGTTTGAACGTTACCGATTAATTATCCAGTCTGTAAAATGGATTGAGAATGACTATATTAGTCAGCGTAAATCTCACAGAATCTAAAACAACAGCATCAGCTTCACTCATAACTTTATTTTGTTATAAAGTTCAACAGTGCTGAATCTGTCAGTGTGTTAAACTGGGACTGCTCCAGGTGATTATAAAGTCTTTTGCAGGATATTCTTGGAGAAATCCTTGCAGCTGGCACAAATGAGCACAGAAAATATAGGCTGCAACTGTTGGTCAGACTGCGGTAAACAAATCTCCTCAACATCTTCAAACTGACTGCTTCATGGTGTTTCATTGTAAATAAAACCGATTTTCTGTGTATATATCAGATGAAGGCTGACATTATAAAATTATTACAGCAATCTTCTACCAGTGCTCCCTTATATTAGTCTGACAGCATACAATTAAGACTTGTACAGAACTCGAAATGACAACACATCACATTGATGTCATGACCACATGCCTGAAAGGAGGTTAATGCAATAAGCCTTTGTCCCTGCAGTTCGTTTGACTACTTACACTGTAGCAGAAAAAGCACTAATACCATTAACAATAGCTCAGTTAAGCAACTAATCCAAAGCAATGAAGCTGTAATGGTATTAGTTAGACATAGATTTGAAAGACAATAATACAAAAAAAGTCTTGAATTGAAATATTCATACATTCATTTCCTATTTATCCAGGTCACATGGGCAGCAGTCTAAGCAGGCCTCCCTCTCCCAGGTGCCTCCTGCAGCTCTTTTGGGGGATATTGAGGTTTTCATAATTGCACAATGTCCAGTATCTTCCCTGGGCAGATACAGCACACTGTGCAATACTGAAAACCAGTAGGAAGAAACTATTTAGGCTCTGACCACCATCCCAGGTGATACAGGAGCCTCCTCTTGAAACAAGGCCTGGGCAGGCTCACATGGTACCTGAGCTGGCTCAGTCAATGGTTTTGGAGAGCTGAAATTCAAAATGTCCCTGTTTTCAAATGTACGTATAAGTTATCCAGCTCAGACTTCAAGCTTCCCTAAATGCTCCACTTTTTCTGCTCTTGAATCTCTTTGATGTTAAAGAGAAAGGAATGCGCTTAAACAGACTATGAGCTTGGCAGCTCTATCTACCTGCCTTTTCCACCACTCTGTGTAGGAGTACTCTGTAAGTGATTCAAGGATGATAAGAATCACTGCTGTAAAAAAAGAGATTTTTCACTTGTAAAGGAAAGTTATATTTTGGGGGCTTTTCTAAAGAAATATATATTTAGCTAATGTTAAAATCCTGGGCTGTTTTATCTCTAAAGTATATTGTTGAGGAGTCAGAAGAGTAAGCTGTAACATAACAACCCTGAAATATTTGTCCTTTATTGATATTTATGATTTATTGATTGGTAACAGCCACATTTACAAAGTATCTATGCTGCTCTTTATTGTTCTGCTAACTCCTGCAAGATGTTTTTACATGTATAAAAGGGTAAGGAGAGACAAGAGAATCACTTACTAATAGCAGAACAACAGTTTTCCTGCTATGATACCATTAAGGTTTTACTTCAGTCAGCATTTTAGCACATTTCATTTCCCTCAAGTACACCTATTATATATGCGGTGTGTTTTCGTGTGTATGTATACACATATATTTAGAACGGCCCCAATTCTTTGTGGCAACATCATGTAGGCTGTCATGCTTAAATGAAGCCCGGTTGTTACTATTCTCCTCTGTCCTCTCACATGTTTCTGCAATACATCTTGTTGCTGCAAAAGTTCATAATGTCTACTCTATGTTGAATTTTTGGGATCAGATACAATCTGGATAAGATAAGATAGGATTTAAATAAAGAAAATACAAATTATATTCAACCAATCAGAGGACGGTTTGTTTGAATGAGGGTGGCATTGAGGAATGGGAACTAAAGCAGCTTCTTTCAGAAAATGGATCAACAGCGGATGCATCAAGATCAAATAGAAGACAATTGCTTTTGAACAGTTAAAACTCCAAGAATAAGAATATCGAGCTGTAAACGTTCATAAAGCTTTTTCTAAGCCTCCAATAAGATTTATAATGGCCTTCGCCACAGATTTCTTCTTTTTTTGTAACATTTAAAAATACTGCATCTAATAGACAAAACAGGTAAAGGCCACTGGGTTCACTCTAAATATTTCAATCCAATATGCTGTTTATACACTTGGTTCCAAATATTCAGTTGCATTGTCTTTGTGTCACGGCCAACTCATTACCAAAAATGATGTTCATGTTACTTTGAGCACTTTCAGCTAGGAACAGGAGATTTACTGCCGAGCAGCGGGGGAACTGTTTATTTCAAACTAAAAGACAAACATGACATAAAATCCAGCCGTAAATTTATTCAACATCATCTGAACAAAAGCAAACACTGAAGTGACCTTTGTTACATTTGGTGTTAAATGGAAATAATCTTTGTTTTGTGAATCAACCAAGTGACGGGAAGTTTAGTAAGTAAAACATCATGGTCTCTAATGGATCGCCAGGATAAGGCGGCAATCGAGACAAGGTGTTTACTGGCACTTTTACAACTTGTAAATATTAAGAGAAGGAAAGACAGACATAATCTGCGTTTTGGCAAAGGAAAGAAAAATCCAATTTGGGTATGTTGCTGGCCGATTTGAATGTCAGGTGAAAATGTAATTCAGCTTATTGAGACATTATCCAGATGTAGCACAAAAGCTGCGTTCTTGCCAGATTTCTCAGGAAGAAACCTCAAGTGTTCCCAGTCAGGAGCAAAAGTTCAGTCAGTAGAGACAGATGAAGGCAATGGTTTCATAGCCACCAAACAGACCAACCACAATGTGGAAGTTCTTTAAGAAAGGGGTAAGTCTCATAAGTCTCATCTATCAGGCTAAGTAATTAGCAGCGCTTTTTGGAGCCAAAGACAACCTTCTCTGTGGAATACAAGCCATATGTTATGTTCTCTTTATATAGAGAAAAGCAACATCATTAACCAAAACTATGGCAATAAACAATAAACAACAATTGATTTTTTCTACATTAAGTACATCATTTAAAGGGAGCCATGCTCTCAGGTTTCTGGAGCCACAGTTGATTCCATTCATCTCAACTGTACACGTTCGCTGTTGGCAACTGATGGTTGCTTGACCAGCCTCATGGATGGGCTGATTTTCCCACCAGACATAAGATTTTATCATAAACAAACATGTGAACAAGGGGATGCTCTGGCTAGCCAAGCAACACATTACCCTACATTTATTTTTGATCATAGTATATGTTTCTCTGTTCCCTAATGCCTCCTAGATGCGTTAATCAACAGTGACATTATGTGTACGTTACGTGTACGTTGTTTTTTGTAAATGCATTATGCTAAACAATCTGTAGTGCACTGGCACTTTGGGGTCACTGCAATGTGTTGTTGTATTTCTAAATAAGTTTTCATCGAACAGTGACGCTGTTACTGCTTACCCCGTCTTACAAAATGAATATGTAAGACGCTAGTGCCAGCTAAGGCAAAATAAAGCAATGGGAAAAACAAATCTCATTATTTCTATTCAATATAAAACATAAATATTAATTGTCATGACACTAAGGTTTTACAATTACATCAGTTGGAGTTACTGAAGGCTCAAATGTATTAATCATATCAGGATATCCTAGAAACAAAACTGTATGTATGTGAAAAACAAAACTAATTTTTCAGTAGCTGTTGTAGTGCGTTGTTGTGTTACTCTGCTGTTTTCAGGACATAAATACTTTTACATGACTACTACTCACCAAAATGGAGACAAGGACATGTTATGGTCTTAAAGGTCAAAAGAAACAACAGTAGTAGGTCTGGACTTCTCTAAACCAAAGTGAGATGGCAGTGTCAGTGAGAGGAAGAATCAATCCCACAGCCAAGTTTGATTGGCAGGTTTGTATGTAGAGCCAGCCTCAAGGCAAGACACAGAAACCACACGGTCGCCGTCTTTGTCGAAATCAATATGTTTTGTTTTTCTTGAAGAACAGAGTGGAATGCAACAGGGTAAAGAACAAGAGAGAAAATAATTTAGCCACGCAAATAATCTTAAGGAGCACTTCATTGGAAATGCTGTGCTGATCCTGGGTAGGGCCTCTATTTGCTCCCAAACATCCTCAGTTCTTGGATTCCACATGATGTTGGACACTCATCAGCTACACGCCCATGCTGCAAATCTACGGTATCCCATAAGGTCTACTCTTGGCATGACATGTGGTGATGGAAAACAAATAATAAGATGGTATATCATAGCAACGAACGAGATGCATGCGGTCAACAACAATACTCTGCACTGGATGCGCGTGCTGTTCTTTTTTACACATTTCTGAGTAACTGGTGAGTTAGTGTTGTGGTGAAAATCCCAGGAGGCTCAAACCGACCCATCTGACACCAGCAAAAATTATCACTGTCGTCGTCCCTCCTCCTGCCGCTGCTGCCACATGTGGCTGGCTGATGGAATGACTGTATGAATAACCAATGTAGGCATGACTGATGAACTGCTTGGTCAGTGTAAGCTAGACCTGACTTAAGAGGCTGTTTTCTCTCTTTCGCTCTTTTTTTGAGAGGGCATTCATGATTCGATTAATATAAATGTTTTTCAACTTAATATAGAGCACTATTTACCAACCTTTTCCATTGAAAGAACTCTGATAATGTGACCATTACTTAATTAGTTTGAGAATTTATTGTGTAGCTGATGCTAATTTGTTTTCAGTCTCTCGGTTGAAGCTCGCTTGGATTCAAACAAACGGCAGCGTGATTCATTTGCTGACAGAGGCCTGCGGCTGAGTGAAGCATAAGCAGTTTTACAAGACTGATTAATTTTAATTCCCTCACCCTGATCCGACTGGCTTTTAACTCGGGTTTTACAGCAGATCCTTACAATAGTGAATGATGTGAAAATAAAAGCTGCCGAGGAGTGTGCAAGCCTGTGTGTGTGTGTATGCTGCTGTTTGAAAGGCCAGTGGAGGACTAAAGGCTTTACACAGAGTCCAAGCCTGAAACTTGTGTAAACAGAGCAGCGGCCACAATGACTCCCCTGCCAAACGCTGGATTTCTCATCAACCTCAACTAAAGCACGCACAAACACACAAATACACAGCGACAGCGAGACAAAGTGAGAAAGCAATGCAAACATGGCTGTAAACGTATGAAAAAAGAATACAGGCACACTAAAAGATAAACACAAAAAAGAAGTGCACACGATGTGAAACAGACAAACACATACACATGAGCTAGCAAACTGACCTTGAGGTTCACATCCCATTGCATTACAACAGTGTGAGATGTAGCAGGAGCCAAGCAAATCACAATCAGCCTGGATCCAAACTAAACATGAAACCACATTTGCCTCTGACCTTCTGGAGAGCCGTTCGACAAAAACAACAACAGCACATAAATATATACAGATCCAAAATGTCAAAAGGATCCAATCCATCCTCCATTTTCCACATATTGATTCAGACAAAATATACCGCGAACGTCGCAACCTTAACAGGGGAGAGCAGGTTGGATCGAGAGGTGGAGGGATTTCCCACGTGTGAAGAAGAGAAATACGAGGTTGGAGTGAGGGAGGCAGAGAAAAGGAGGATGAGGAAAAGGGAGCTGTTTGTGGGATATCCATCCAGAAAAGTTCCTGGGACAGGATTGTGGAGTTGGAGGGTGGCCGTTTTCCATCTTGACTTCCATCCAACTGCATGGTGTAAAAGATCAGAGAGAAATGCAAGGTTGAAGGCCCGCAGGCAAAGACTTGGGAGTTTCCGGAGTACGTGTGGCCAATGTTTGGCTTTTCACTCCGGGCCTGACATTTGGGAACAGTGAAGCTGTTTCGAGGTGGGGGTGACAGTATTTTATTATCTGAGGTTCACAAGGCATGTGAACGTGGCATGGGAATAGTAAAACAATAGCTGTTGAACTTGCTCCTAAATGATAAAAATGATGAATGATAACTTGGGTCATTTCACAGTCATAATGACACATCACTCCATGTTGCTATCACAGATGTATGTGCTTTCTAGACTCAGTCTTCTAGAGCTTTAGTGTTCCCTTTGTTGGTGATTGGGAATTAGATGTCTCAATATTTCGATGCAAGAGTAAGTGCTAAGTTATCTTAGCTTAGTCAGCAAACGCAGACACACGTGCTATGTAGCAGACCAATACAATACAAGATCTTTGCACACCAACACAAATGTCTTGGACCAGCTGGACCACACAGCACGTCATGCTAGTTGTAAGATAGTTCCATTAAAAAATGCTCCAAAAGGTACCAACAGCACCAACACAGATGAGAGGCCCAGTTCAGTGAACTGTGCCTTGAGGCGACTTTTGTTGTGATTTGGCGCTATATAAATAAAATTGAATTGAATTGAACTGGAATAAGCACCGGTCTAGCTGGTCACAGCACCCAGAGTGGGATGAGTTATTTTTTAAAAAAAAAGGTCCACTCTGACATTGTTATGAAGGGGAAAAACCAACCATAAACTTTCAATACTGTTCTATCAGGCTGTTAACATGGTTTTTAATCTTGTTTAACTGGGAATTTTAAAATGGGAGTATACTGGGACTGACTCATTTGTGGAGCGGGCCTCAAGTGGTAATTAGAGAAACTTCAGCTATGGTTTCATTTAAAGATACGACTGTGGGATTGCACCAGTGATAGAGAGCTTGCACCTCTCATCTACAGATTCAGAAGGTAATCAGTAAATCAGACTGGTATAAGAGTGAAGAAAGAGAGGGAAGATAAGGGGCTAGGTCTGGAGAGCTTGTAAGAGGGGTTGAGGCTGATGTAATGCTGAGATTCTTCCTGCTCTTCTTCTGATCTCCTGATGTTGGTGAGGTTATGCTACAAAGTCTCTGGCAAGATTATAACCAGGTGATCACAGGGTTCTGTGTTGGCCACCGGACAGTGTTGTGTTAATGTGTTAGCTTTGCTGCTTCAGGAAAGCAAAGTCATCAGGCACAATCCCGCCCCCGTTTGGCAAATCTGATCACGCTGCCATCTTCCTCATGCCAAAATACAAACAAAGGCTGAAACAGGAAGTTCCGGTTCAGAGGAAGGTCGCGTGCTGGACGGATCAATCGGTGGTCGCGTTACAGGACGCACTCGATGACGCAGACTGGGGCATGTTCAGAAACAGCTCCGACGATGACGTCAACGTGTTTATGGAAGCGGTTGTGGGATTCATCGGGAAACTAGCGGTGGAGACAAAGATACCGTGGAGACAAAGACTATCACAACGTTTCCCAACCAGAAGCCGTGGGTGGATAAAACCATCCGCGATGCTCTGAGATCCCGCACCGCTGCCTACAACACGGGACTCATGACGGGGGACATGGACCCGTACAAAGCCGCGTCATATAACGTGCGGAGGGCGGTGAAAGAGGCGAAGCAGCGCTACGGGAGGAAACTAGAGTCACAACTCCAACAGAGTGACTCTAGGAGCCTGTGGCGGGGACTAAGGACAATAACGGACTATAAAGCACCAACAACCGGTATGACGAACGCGGCCGTGACTCTGGCAGACGAGCTGAACACTTTCTATGCTCGCTTCGAGGCTGCAGCTAAGGTCTCCAACAATGCTAGTGTTAGCGGCGCTAACGGCTGCAGACAGGAAGATACTGCCAGCACCGGAAACGTGCTCGTCATCTCCGAGCATGAAGTAAGGAGAGCCTTCAAGAGAGTGAACACCAGGAAAGCAGCAGGACCAGACGGCATCCCGGGTCGTATCCTAAGAGACTGCGCATACCAGCTAGCTCCTGTGTTCACTGAGATATTCAACATCTCTTTATCTCAGTCGGTGATCCCCACATGCTTCAAAGAGTCCATCATTTTTCCTGTCCCGAAGAAACCCCACCCTGCTTCTCTCAATGACTATCGCCCTGTAGCCCTCACCTCAGTAGTGATGAAGTGCTTTGAACGCCTGGTCAGAGACTTCATCATTTCTTCACTACCAGACACACTGGACCCACTACAGTTCGCTTACCGTCCAAATCGTTCCACAGACAATGCCATCTCTCATCTCCTCCACACATCACTCACTCACTTGGACACTAGAAGGGGGAATTATGTTAAAATGCTCTTCATAGACTACAGCTCTGCATTTAACACCATAATTCCCTCCACACTCACCACCAAGCTGGAGCATCTGGGACTCAGCTCATCTATGTGTCAGTGGATCTCCAACTTCCTAACTGGCAGACCACAGGCAGTAAGGATGGGCGGACATGTCTCAGCCTCCACCACTCTCAGCACTGGAGCCCCCCAGGGATGTGTTCTGAGCCCCCTGCTGTACTCTTTGTACACATATGACTGTGTGGCCACTACCAGCTCCACCACCATCATCAAGTTTGCTGACGACACCGTCGTGGTGGGCCTGATCTCTGATAACAACGAGACGGCCTACCTGAAGGAGATTAGGAATCTGGAGAACTGGTGCCAGAGGAACAACCTCCTTCTAAACGTCAGTAAGACAAAGGAGCTGATAGTGGACTTCAGCACTAAGCAGGAGAGGAACTACCAGACCCCCGTCATCAACGAGTGCCCAGTGGAGAGAGTGGACAGCTTCAAATACCTCGGAGTTCACATCACGCAGGACCTGTCATGGTCCTGTCACATCAACACCGTGGTGAAAAAGGCCCGACAGCGTCTCTACCACCTCAGACGCTTGAGAGACTTCCAACTGCCCTCCAAGGTGCTCAGGAACTTTTACTCGTGCACCATAGAGAGCATCCTGGCGGGAAACATCTTAACCTGGTTCGGGAACAGCACCATGCAGGACAGACGAGCTCTACAGAGGGTTGTGCGGTCAGCTGAGCGCACCATCCGCTCCGAGCTCCCTGACCTGCACTCAATCTACAGCAGGCGGTGCTGGACCAAGGCCAGGAAGATCGTGAAGGACCTCAGCCATCCCAACAACAGACTGTTCTCTCTGTTGAGGTCAGGAAAGCGATTCCGCTCCCTGAAGACCAACACAGAGAGACTGAGGAGGAGCTTCTTCCCGCAGGCGATACGGTCTCTCAATCACACCACCACACAGTACTGACCCACACATACAGTTCTTACACACACACTGGACTTTCTGGACTTTGGTTTTGCACAACACTGGTCACTATATTCTTCATTTCCGGTTAATACTTGTACAGCTGCTGTTATTGTGTATATATTTATTTATATTTAGATTTCTTCATACATTCTTATATAGTTCTATATTGTGTATTGTGTATTTTGTTGTACAGTTATTTTATTTTCAACTTTAATTTATATATTTATCTTTATCTTATTCTTCCCAGTTAAATTTACCCTTCATTCTAATTTGTGTTGTACAGTTATTTCATTTTTAACCTTAATTTATATTTTATTCCTTCCTAGTTAAATTTACCCTTTTTAATTTTTCATATTTATTTCCTATCTTATTCATAGCCTTTTCCTTTTTTGTTCTCTTTAGGTCACGAGCAGTTGTCCAAGCATTTCACTACATATCGTACTGTGTATGACTGTGTACGTGACAAATAAAATTTGAATTTGAATTTGAATTTGATTTGATCATTTAACTACTTTCAGTAACAAGTAGTTTATTTAAGCCTCTGAGGTCTGACACTGACATTTTGGACAGGACTTTGGGGACTCAATAATTGCAGGCTTCTAAAAATCCTCTGACATTAACATCAGCACAGAAAGTGTGTGCTGGGAGCTTCATAGCATGGGCTTCCATCAGCAAGCAGCTCCTGCTGGTTTAACCAGTAGGTGGCCCAATACTACTTTCCATAATTTGTAGTTTTAAAGCAGGGGTGGGGAACTCCAAGTCTCAAGGGCCTTTGTCCTGAAGGTTTTAGGTATCACCCTGGGTCAACACACCTGAATCAAATGATTAGTTGATTACCAGGCCTCTGGAGAACATCTAAAACCTGCCGGACACTGGCCCTTGAGGCCCCGAGTTCACTGTTTTAAGGCATGGCCTCACTTAAAAATTGGAAAATGTGGAAATGCGTTCAAGATATTGAACCTCTGTTTTGTGGACATGGCATGTCACAATTATACATAAGTGACAATATGAAAGCACTCTCTCTTTTGTTTTATTTTTGTCTTTATTTATTTATTTTTTTCAAAGGTGGTTGTCCATTCAGTCCTTGTCATTGGTGACAACCCCAACCCTAGCTTTAACCCTAACTCTAACCCTAAGTTACCATTTTATTTATTATCTGTTTTAATTGTCCTCCAAATCTTTTCATCAAGAAGAAAAGGAATTCTCTGTGACACATATCAAAAACTATTTACATTTTTCGTTAGAAAAAAACCCTCTTTATACTTTCTAGGGTTAACCTTAAAGTTGTCAAAGATGATGACTTACATATCAGATAAATAAAAGCAGGTTGGCTCATATAACCTCGACCAGAATCCTCTAAACTGTGCATGTTAGGGGATTAATGCCACTACAGCTACATTAAAGCAGACACTGGCCAGGCAGTAGCAGTATTTTCTTTTTTGTATCTGTAGCCAAGCTGTTTCCATGTAACCTGAAGAGTCCACAGAGTGTTTAGCTCAAACTCGTGAGAGACACTGGCGCATTTGAAAATATGAGGACCAATGTGGATACTGTATAAAGCAAAAGCCTGAAAATGTCTGCAGTGTTTATGGCTTGCAATAGAGGCATGACATAGTTAGGACAAAGGGTACTAATTGAAGATATAAAGAATTTTTGGAGTGGGTGTAAGAGGAAACCGTGACTAGCTTAATGTTTTCTTTGCGTAGGACTAAAATGTTACAAAAATTAAGGTTATAATTAAGGTTATAATTGAGGTTATACACTCTGAAAAACAGCATTGTGGTATACTGCCTGTTTTCCACTCGCACCTTATTGGCTTGACTCACTCTACTTGGTTTGTGTCATTTTACATTACAGTTGAGTACCACCTCAGTGTGGGTGGGTTCGTTACTGCAAGGCGGCCCAAAAGTCCCATGACGTCTGAGAAAAATGTAACAATGGAGGACATCATGGTGATGGCATACCAGCTGCTAAACTCATGGTAAATGTAAGAACTTGTCGTTGGATTACGGTGTCAGTTTGTGTGTACAGTTTGTGTGTAGCTATGCCATGCTGGGTTTCAAAAATGTTGGGTTTAATTCTTGTGAAAGGAGTCGCTCTTATGACGTGGCATGCAGTCTGTCCTCACGTTTTTGGCTCATGTCAAATTGGTTGGACTCCCGGATGAGCAGGTACTAAAAGACACCTGGTACTGCCACCTAATGGAAAACCCTAAAAACCGAGTCGAGTAGGTAATAATTAAACCTTAACATCCAATTAATTACAACATTTAAATTACTTTATGGGTTTAGTTTAAATATATTACTTGTTGCTAGTTTGTACAGTTGGTCATTGATACGAATGGAGTGTACTTTTTTAGGGTGCTGTGAACGTGGTCGTCTCCTTCATGTTAGTGCTCGTCAAAATCTTGCAAGTTTGTGACGTGAAATAGAAATTTATCCAGTAATCTGTTCTTCCTTGTTCCCCTGGTGAGCGCTGCGCTCTCTCCCTGTCGTTCTGTCTCACTTTGAGCAGTCACAGGCCGCTCTCATTGGAAATGATGCAGTCCATCTGGGGTGGTCGTTAACATGCTCAGCGGAGAGCGAGCGATTGGCAGGGGACACATGAAAACATCTTATATACTGAATCCACAGCAGAACCCAGGGGTGCTTTATAATGGAGGAAAATCAGTTTGGTGGGGAAAATGTCTGGAAACACAACAAAGCTGTGGGAAATGTTACCGAGACAACCGCATAGCCACTTTATTTTCTTCTGGTTATTTTCAGCAATCCGAGTTGGAATTGCTCATGGGGAAAATCAGATCATTCATAAAGAATCATTCCTTCATGTCTTTGCTTCTTCTGTGAAAATAAGCGGTTTAGATGTTTACTTGTGCCTTTTCCTCCGCCAGCTCCCTCAGTCCACTTAAACTCTGCGACAGATGCACTCAGCGTGACTTTTGGGTACGGTAGCGCTATGTCACCGGGCTGCAATAAAACGCCTACAGACTTCTAACACCATCCCACTCCGGCATTCAAGATCAAGTGACATAATGATGACCGGTTGTATTTAACTGACAATCACAGAGGCACACATAATGTCATTCAGCTGACTAAAACCCAGTCAGATGCTCCTGGAAAAGTGATGAGATCATGCAAGTTTAAGTTTCCTTTAATTCGTATGCAGATTTATGCTTATTAAATGGGGCTTCGCCTAAATAATGAGCTCAGCAGTGTGTCATGCTGTGTGTCAGTATCTGCCATCATAAATCTAGCGCTGGTCTTTAATGATAAAGCGCAATGTGACACTGCCTTCATGAGAGGTGATGTAATGCAAACTGCGCATCAGGATGCAGTTTCAGAGGTATTTTTAAAAAGTTTTCATCACTTTCTCGCAGACAGTACAGACTGTGTATAAAAGATAGATTAGACTTCTGGGTGTGAAAAGGGAAATCAGTGCAGGCATTTTCTTTCTAATGGTCAACAGTGGGGGACTCCTGTAGTTGCCAAAAGAAGTCAGCTTATAGAGAAATCAGTGAGAAAATGACCCCACTTCTCACTCAATTTCTTACCTCATAACTACTAATTAGGTTAGAGTCTCAACCATGACTTAACAAGTACTCTTTAATAAGGATCTCCAGTTTGTAATGTAATATGACCAAAATTAGAGTTTAAAATAAAGTATAAAGTAAGATAGAATTTAGTGCACCAACCACATTAGCATGCAATGTCCTTTGTAAAAATCTACTCTTCGTTTTTGAAGTCTCATTTCATACATGGCCAGAATGCTAAACTCAAGGTTCATTGTTTATTTGCCGTCTATTGAAAAGGGAAACAGGTGGAAAAATAGTGTTAGCATATTATTAAATCTGTGGACGGTACAGTGAATCCAAAAAGTCGCACAGGCTTTCTGTGTAACCGTAGAAAAACACATCTTTATAATTTGGAGTTAGAGCCAATTAAAGAACCGGACACAACACACAAATATTTGTCAGCCAATCACACAGCAGCAACTCAGTGCATTTAGGCATGTATACATCGTCATGGTGAATTTCAAACCAAAGTTCAAACCGAGCATCAGAACGGAAAAGAAAGATGAATTAATAGCTTTGAATGTATCACGGTTGTTGGTGCCAGATGGGCTGGACTGAGTATTTTAGAAACTGCTGATCTACTGGGATTTTCCAGTACAGCCATCTCTAGAGGTTCACATCAAGCATGTGCAGCAACTGTGTGATATCAATATGGACCAAAATCTCTGAGGACTATTTCCAGCACCTTGGTTAATCTGTGCTGCAAAGAACTAAGAACTAAGGCAGCTCTGAAGGAAAAAGAGGGTCCAATGCTTCATACTCACTGATGTATTGTGTCCAGTGAGTGTATAATATGTTCATGAGCTTCTTGTTGTTATTTCTAGACAAATAACATGCTTGTTTCCACATGCTAAGCTAATCAGTTTATTCTGTCTTTCTGGTAACAGAGTAGGTGTGGTAGCCAAAAATATCTTGTCTCTGCAAATATGCACATTTACATTTATATGTAAATAGACTTTGGACCGTTTTCATGTTTTGTAGTTTTTATTCTTTCTTTTTCTGCTTTCTTTACTGGCAACTGGTTTTTTCCAAAAACATCCAGCACATGCTGAGCAATGGAGCTAAATGGTGCTTGATTGGTAACACTTCACATTTAATGCTGGAGGATAAGGGCCCTTATGTGCTTTCATATGGTAGGTAAAAAAAACGGGGTAAATGATGTGTATTAAAATGTAAAACAGGCTGGAATATCTATTTATATGGGCTAAAGCAGCTGTAACTGCTAGCTAAGTGATTCATTAGTAACAGCACTTTCTTAGCCCAGGGGAGAGCAGTAAAATAACATAAGCAAGTGTGTGTATGCACACTAAGCGGCATTAACACATACACACCCACATCCCCATTCCACAGGAGACACATTTGGAGGTGTACAAATTAACCTCAAACTATCATTAGTCACAAGCAGCACATTTGTGCGATGCTACAGAAAGCGCATGCTGATTAATTTGTTCCTTCCGTCAGAGTAAAATATATAGGTAAACACTAAAGAGCGAGAATGTGGGCGGCAGCGCTGGTAGAACAAGAAGAATCATCGCCTATACTGTGTATTCCTCGAGGAACGGTGGCTAACCTTAATGGGTCAAGTTATCAGTGTCTACTCGAGACTAACACTGCTACTGCCGAAACTGTTAAGAGACAATAGCCACACATGTGCACTGGGGTTAAAGTGGGATTTGGCAGGTCCTTAAGAGGCTGTAGCAAAAAGTCACTATAGATTTTTCTTTGTGTAAGGACTATGATGAGCTGACCTGTACGGCTACCATGATATTCACTGATCCTTGTGGATTTAGCCGCAGTCAGCTTTTAACGAGATACAAGCAGATGCTATATGGCTGATTTCTAGACACCACAAAGCGAGTTTGAGTTGTAGAATTCAGTGAATGATTCTGATCTTCACTTCAAATAGAAATTTAGTTATGCTTCCTCCGATGTAACCAGTGTAACGTAGTGTGTTGCTGTAAACAACTTTTATCCCAATACATAGGCATGCATTGGGATAAATATATGCCTATGCCTATGTATTGGGCCCTAAGTGCCTGGTTTGTGTAGATCCACTATCTGATTGAAAAACTCTAAAGTGCTAAAGCACAGCAAGCACATCTATAGCATGAACACATAAAAGATGTAAGCGAGTAATAGGATGTCATTATTCTAATATTAAGCAAGTATCTCCACACTATAACCAAAGCCAGGCTGCATCATGAAAACTGTTAACTCATTCAATAGTAACCTGCATTGACCAGCCTATAAGATTTAATTACTCATTAATTGAAGGTACTGCTAAACCGGATCGTTCCAGCCCACTTTTACTTCTACCTATGTAGCAAGTCTTGGAATTTGATTTACAACTGGAACAAAACCAGGTGCAGGTGCTGGATTAATCCAGTGTTAGTACCTTAGGGCAACATTGTGAAGTGGGCTCCACCGACCTTCACCCCTGATCTTTTCTCCTACTATCTGACCGCACAACTAAAGTTAGAGGCATATCTTAGAGCTTAATGCTAACCTGGTACCTAAGGCAAGCATCTGACATATGCCTCATAAAAAATGTAACTACATATCAAGGTTATAACACTGAAGAGGATTGCATGTGGGAACTGCAAGATCTGTGATCATTTAGCACGGGCTGTTTGTAGACTTCTGATTCTACAGGAGAATGGTGAAAATCAAGGAATGATTCGGGAAGGGAGGAAAAATTCTCCCTTGACTTCTTCTTTCTCCATTATTTAGCTGACCCTAAGCTGACCCTGCAAACGTACTCACAATTGAATGTACATGTTTGGTGGTGAAATTAGACTTCAAACATATTCAGGGATGGATCATAATATGATGGTGAAATAAATTTTATTTTATTTGCTTTTTGAATCCCTGTATAAGACAGAATGTCAGGTTTGGGGAATAATGATGCAGGATTTGCCATAAAGGCTGAGAAAACCTGTTTTTCCAATCAGCCGCATACCCTGAGTAATTTGGTCCAGCATGAACACATGATTTTCTGCCACAGCTCAAACCATTTCAGTTGCTTCATTACCAAAACTGCCTACTGAAGCTCTTCTCGCTGGTTTGAAGTGGGTCGGGCTGGTTTCAACAAAGTTAACGACTTACATTCAGTAATCATAATTTGGAAACATCTGAATTGTGTAACAGTGGCATAGTTGCTTATTTTCCAGAGCCAATGTCAGATAATTACGTGAAGAAATGCTTACATTTTCCAGCGGTTCAGTTCAGGGTCATTTTTATAGAAAGAGAATGACATAAAATAGCATTTTATCCAATTTTCATATTGTTTCTGTTTATTGTGTATTACTGTATTACTTTTGCATGTTGTTATAGACTGTACATAAAAGACTGTTGTAGTCTCCAGATCTGAGATGTGACCCCAATGTGGAAGTAGAGCAGCACAGGGCGACTCTCTGACTTCCTTGATCTGTGATGAGATCTCAACATCATATGTGATGTCACTAGTTGTAGATCTAATTGAATGCAACATAATGTTTATTTTGTAAATAAGCTACTCTTCGGCTATTTAACATAGAGGTTAGGTCCCAAAGGCGTTTGGATCTCCTCCCAGGATCAAACCTGAGATCTGAGAATTCCACATGTGCCCAATGCTCTGATTTTTAGATGGGACTTCACTAACACTGGTTAACATGGCGGTAAGTTCCATCTGTTATATACTGTTAATGCATGTTAATAAACATCTATGCAGTTACTCTGATTACCATAAATTAATATAGACACAGTGAATCAGTGAAACTCAAAGCAAATTGTCTGCTTTTTTGTTGGTAATCATAAAAGACTTAAAAAGAAATTCATATTAAAGCTATTACATACTCTGTCAGACTAACAGCATAGCTCAAAAGTTTTAGTTAGTTAGTTTAAAGGTACCTTTATTTTCAGCCAGGAGTGACATACTGGAGGAGAAAATAATCTTCTGTTCCTTTGGTTTATACTGTCCTGTTCACTTTTCTTCTTTCTTTTTTCCCTCAACATCAAACGCCGCATCTGTTTCACACACTGGCTTTAAGGCAAGAAACTGAGGGGAAAAAACTTCAACCTTAATTTGCCACTTAGCCCATGTAACACACCCTCGGCCAAATCCTTGAGCCTCGGCCTTCTTTTTGCGTTGCACCAGAGTCCACTCCCTGCATTCCCCCCAAATGGCTCAGCATCAATTTATAAATTCATATTAAAGCTAGAATTAGTTTGTTTCCATTTCAAGCGGGAACATGACAATTTGAATTAAATCATCGCTGAGCCTCCTCCCATTCTGACTCCTTTTCCCCCAAAACATATTTTCTCTCTCTATTTAGGAGTTTCTGCACACACACACACACACACACACACACACACACACACACACACACACACACACACACACCAGCCCCCACCGTCTTCTCTCTGAGTTCAATAATCTGCTTAAAAACCTCTGGGCTGTGCTGTCTATGCAGCGCGATCAGCCATGGCCAAACGCATGGAGACAAGGGAGAAGGGGGCGAGGAGAGACTAACGGGGGCGTCTGAAATGAATCTGGATTTGTGCAAGGGAGGAGGAAGGGGGAAAGGGTGGGGGTGAGGATAGATTTCCATTTAAATACATCTCACTCACAGGATTTGTCAGGTTGTTCCCATGGCAACAGTGGCCCATCTTTGGGTCGTGTGTGCGCCGACTTATTGTATGTGTATGTGAGTCATGACCTCTTAGCTCGACACCTTTAGCCGGTTAGTTTCGCCGCAGAGGCCGGGGCCGGCCAGTCGCTCTCGTTTTTAGAGGAGATCTTGCTACTGCTCTCTTCCCCGACATTAAATATTACTTCTCCTCCGTTGACTCTGAGGTCGCCTCTGAAATACTTAGACTGCAGTCAGAGTACCCACTGCTCTCACTGCTGCTCACTTTTTTCCCCAAACAAAGCAAAAGGATGAAGGTGTCGCTGGCAGGTTTCTGTCACAGGAAAAGAGCTGAGCGTTTCAGCTGGTTAAGGTTTATTAAACTCTGAATCTTTATGTGTGAACAGCAGTTACTGTGCACAGTGTATGCACTGAATGCTCCTGTTCAGTTCACAATTAACAATTCAAATTCACATCCATTTCTTACATTATTTTGGCCTGCTGTAAACTTCCCATTTTGCCCAAATCTGCACCACATACTCTAATAAATCACACACCAGCTGAAGTACATTTAAACAGTGTGCAATCGCAAAGCAGGCTCACTGATGGTGGGTCAATTTACAAGTGTTTTTTACTTTTATAGGAAGTTTTACCTGTGGTGACTTCCTGTTATGATCAATTCCACACATAAATCTCTCCCCCTTAGATATTTCCCAGGACTGGCCAGATACTTTGATTTGATGTGAGGTTTCAGATTTCCCTCAGCACCCCAATCTCATCTGCTCTTGGAAGCTTTGGAAAGTTAGGCCTGGTTGGTACTTGGATGGGAGCCCGTCTGTGAATATCAGGTGCTGCAAGCTTGGGGTGGCTATAGTTAAGGATTGAGAGCAGGTCATCTACTAAACAGAAGGTTGGTGGTTTATGTCCTTGTGCAAGATACTGACCCCAAGTTCCTCTCCAATGCATCCATCAGAGTGTAAATGGTAGATAGAAATACTTAAGCACAAAAAAAGTGCAACGTGTTGTATAGAGTAGAGAAGTGCTATTTAAGAACCAGTCCATATACACGATTGTTTGACAATGTGACACAGTCTGTCACAGTCTGAGCTGATTTGCTCAGGAAACTCCATCACTAGTACAAGAAACCATGCCTACCAGTTAGCTGTTTACACCGCATTACATGCACCGTCACTTCACCTGCTCATTCTATAGTAGCAAACTTAAGCTTTGCATTTTACCATTAAGTGAAAGCATGTTAATTTTAATGTTCAACTTTGAGGTTTATATTCGATTTCCAGGCTTGTCACGAGGAATGCACTGGTAGGACACTGCTTAGTGTTTGTGCAAGTAAGGTCAGGCTTCATGTTCCTCTAAATGACAAGGTTTTCTACTCATGGCTCTGACACTGACAGTAGATATCCTTCATATGGGCAAACCCATCAGCTTGCAAGGAGCAGCCAATCAGAAAAAAACAAAGCATGATATTGGAGAAATAAATATTTTGAACTGGTCCAAAACTGCTCTAGAAGAGTCCAAGAAAGAAAATACACAGGTGGAAGTGAACACAGTAGGTGTACTTTAAGAGCTTTTCTGTAATGTTTTTCTAACCTTGACCGAGTACTTTGCATCTTAACCAAAACTGCAGAAAACCAGAATAACAGTGATATAAGATATGAGTACAGCTTTTGGAGGGTGGATGTTGAAATGATGGAGAAAACACACTTTTGAAAGATAATGACCAATGACTATCATGCTGTTTGGTACATTTTTTTTAATCTATAAATGGGAACAACAGTCCCTAATTTGAATAGCATATTTGGAGTGGATTATTCTCAGTCCAAGAACAGCCGTCCAATGTAGCAGATGTTGGAGAGTGGAACAGAATCTGACCTGGCTTATTCACGAGTCTGACTGAAAAGACGAAGCCAGCCATGCGCCGATCAGTTCAGCCCCAATGCTTCTGAAATCCATGGCTGCAGCATCATGAGACGCAGCAAGGAGGGCAGGCGCTAAGGACGGGCGTGGGTGGGGTGGGGGTTAAAACACCAAAATGGAGGCCGCGTGCACAAGCTAAATGGATTACTTCCCCTTAAATTGAGAGATCATTGTGTGTCAGGAAACTGGGACCCCATGCTGGTTTTCGTGCCAGGGGTGCATTGAGGTTTTGGGGGGTGCGAGCGAGCAGTTGGATTCACTCATTTGCAGGCGGAGCGGCGAAGACTGACGAAGCAGGATCTGACAGACGGCGGGAAGGCAGGGCTGGGAGGGAGCAACCTGACAGAATATCTCAAACAGAGGAGAAGCTCGTAGAGCTGGTGCTGATTGAAAAATCTACAGACCCCCCTCCCTCCTGCTGCGCGGGTGCAGCGGTGGTGTCGCATGTTAAAAGACTGGCAAAGAATTGGGGTTTTGGATGGGGGTGAGTTTAGGTGTCAAAGAGAATGTGAGACGAATGTGAACGTCTGTGTGTGTGCATGTGTGTGTCTGCTGCCTGAGCACCAGTGTTGGATGGTAGAGGCCTAAGCAGCCCATAGCAATATTATCAGCACTTTCCTTGGTGATAATAGTTTTATTATCAGTGTCAGTCACCGCATAAGTTTAAGATGTGAAAAATGAGTTATGACTTTGGCTATTATTGGCTGAAAATCCTAAACCAGAGTTATTTAACCAAAAAATCAAAATCTCTAATTTTTGTTAAATGAGTCATACTGCTAGTGACAGTGCTGGATTTATGTAATAAATCCTTAACATCTAAATGAATGTTTTTCCCAGAGAATGACACTTAAAGCTTCACACGCCCAACACTTCTGCCAGTGCACGAGCGCCTGTAAATTACTCAGCTCATTAGGTACTGGGAGACTTCTGCATTAGCCAACTCAGCCCCAGCATGTTATCTAAGCTCACAGTTCCCACTGCCCCAAAAGGGCATGAATCATGTGCAGTGTTGGGTGTAACACTGTAATCATATTATATTTTTTAGCAATGCAGTAAAGTAGCGGTCCCAAACCTTTTTTGCACCATGGAAATAAATAAAATGATACGACCAAGACAAAAACTGTGGTATTTTGTAAATATAATAATAAACGTGAATTCACTGTGTAATTGTGTAACTTTATTAGCAGCATCCTCCTGAAATGCACCAACAATGTTGAGAGTAATATCCTCCTCTCTGCCGCTTAATGCTCACTGGTCGCTATGGTAACGTGTAAATAATTCTGTCAAAATAAGACACACAACTACAACACAGGAAAAGACCCAGGGAAACAGAGTTAATGATAAAAACCCTGAAAACCATAAATCTCCCACCCGTGCCTCAACTCTTCCGGCCCGGTACCAAACAACTCATGGACTGGTACCGGTCCATGGACCGGGGGTTGGGGACCGCTGCAGTAATGTAACGTTTTAGTGCAAATTCAGTAATTACTGGTGTTACAAAGGTCCTTCAGTTATCTGCATGTCAGGTGGATACAAAGAGAAATGGTTCAGCAAACATGTTTTTTTTCTTCCTGCGCACTCCCGCTACTGCCAGCTAATTCTAGTTTGTGTGAAGGACGAAAAAAGTGGAGCAGTCAGCAGGGATATGGGCAGTCTTTTTAATGTTATTGCACAAAAGAATAAAGAGTGCGATGGTGAACTACATCCAGGACAGAAATAACTGCATTAGGCTACGAAGACAACTTCGGCTTTTTGCAAGCACCTGCGCAGACAGCATGCTAACACTAAGCTAGCCAAGTACCTAGAGTGACCCCAGCCCAGCAGCCACGGCCTCAACTTCAGAAGGTAACAAAAGCAGTGATGAGCAGCGAGCTTCCATTTTTACCTGTGCATGTTTCTAAAGTAGAGTCACTGTGGCGATCGCTTTGTAGCCTCTCTGGGCTGGGTTTCATCTTTGCCTTGTGCTGTCAAGCTTTGTGTTTTTACAAAACCAGCAAAAGAAAGACCATGCGTGTTAACATAGGGATTTTTGTTGGTGTAACGACAAAGTAATGTGCTACAGCCAGCTAATGCCAACTTAACAGTCCAGGGCACATTTTAAAGAAAAGCTAAAAACGATGAATAAATAAAGGGAACTCGCAAATTCATTTGCAATTTAAATGTAATCTTAATATCAACTATTATGAAAAGTTCATTTTTATTTCCCCTGTGCCTGTCTGTAATCTGTCTAAAACACAGTGTGTGTGCTTATAACTTTATCTGTCTGACCTTTTACAGTTTACTCGGGTCTGTTTCACACTTGCTTCTGCTTATACCAAGATCAAGGCTGAAGCCCAAGGGGAAATCATGCCTTTGTAGCTGTGGCCCCTCACCTCTGGAATGAGTTACATGTTAGGCTAGGATGGCACCTAACACTGTCTGCTCAGGCTATTCTCAATCCAGTAACATCAAGTAGAGCAGTTCGCACCAGAGCTGTCTCTACGTTCTCTTTGGTGCTGGCTGGTGACACACTAGTTTAGGTAATTGGCTCTGAGCACTCTGAACTTTTCTTTTCCCCCCCAGTGAGCAGGGTTGTCAAGGGATCTATTTTAAGCCTAACCATGACCTTTTCCTAAAACTAACCAAGTGATCTTTAGTGTATAAACGTAACCACATGCCCGTTAATGCCTACTCCCAAACAAGCACGTCTTAGTGGCTAAACCGAACCAACATGTGAAACTTATTTTCAGCTGGTCCCTTATTCACAAGAGGTCGCCACAGCGGGTAGCTCCACATTTTTGATTTGGTGGATTTTTATGCCAGATGCTCTTCCTGACTCAAACCTCAAGGGATTTGTGTCTCCTCCAGGGTTAGGCAAATGTGGAAACCACACATGAAAGCAAAAGGAGGGGGGGGAAAAGTAATGTTCAAAACAATCCAAACTGGATAGGAGCCAGTGTTCCTGTCCAAGTTGAACAGCCACAAGATTAAAACCTCTGACTTCACCTGTCAGTGGTTTTAATGTTGCAGCTGACAAGTGCACGCAGTGTACAATGTGGCCAGAGGTCTTTGTTTGTCTTTTCAACATTTCCTTTTTCCCATAGATTACATCATCTGACCTGAGAGCAGACCTCTATTACTCAATCCCCTCCACCTCAGATGATTGACGAATGTGGGTATTGTGGGAAACAATAAGGCTTCAGATACACTGTGCGTGTCCTCAGAGGTCAAGGGGTCACACAGAGGGCCACCTGTGCAGTGCTGTTAGCGCTCAGCCCCGACGGAGACACGCACATGCAGCAGCGCTGAATGACATGGTTCTCTTCCTCCCTGGAATGGCAGCAGACAACGGTAAATTAAAAAGCTTTTTTCCTAATAATTAGCCCCTCGGCGGGGGCAACCTTTGTGCCTCCCTCAGCAGGAGAAGCACACAGGTAATTATTGCCCCCCCCCCCTCAGCCCCACCCTACCCTCCTCATCCTGACACACACAGACACACAGATACCGTGCCCTGTGGGGCGAGGGCTGCACGGCCCAGTGGGTCTCCTGTGAAAATGATAGCCTGTCCTCTGTGCCCCCTTTAGGGCATCCTACCTGGGCATCCATGGGCAATGGCAAGGAAATTGTATGTGTGCGTATTTGTGTGTGCTTCTTTGTGAGCGCAAATTGTGTTGTGGGCTATTTTTTGGAAGAGAGAGAAACACAAAGATTACTTGCATGAGGGGGTTATTTTAGAAATGACTGTGGTTTGGAAAGGAGAACACAGTGTCTGCTATTACTGAGTGTGCTTTTGCGAAAGTGTGCGCATGCACTTGAGCGTGCCAGCGTGGGCATCCGTGCTCGTTCATGCGTGCGTCCACATGGGTTGTGTATGCATATAGAATATGCCTGTGTATATTCTGAGCAAATCTATTGAAGCATGTGAGTCCATATGGGTGGTGTGAGTCTATATGCTTGTGTGGTGTGCGCGCCTGTGTGTGTATCTGTGTGTGATGGTGGGTTTTAGGCTGTCAGAATAGCAGTGTAATGGTGCGTGGTCCCTTTTGATAAGTCCTACAGTTGTGACCGTGGCCCCGTCTTCTTATCTCCAGAGGACGATGTTGCACTCAGAGCAGCTGCCGCCACCAGCACAACACACACTAGCTCACACACTCCTGCCACTTCACGGCTTCCCATTCATCTCTCTGCACGCTCAACTTCACACAGACATGCAGATACACAGACGCACACAAGCGCATGCACGCAGATTTTTACAATCACCGAAAACCGCACGCACACACACACTCAGTGACAATGCACAACCCAACGCTCCACTGCAACAGAAAAAAATTCCCCAAACGCTCACATATGCACTCGATCAAACCAACTTCCCAGTCTAAACAACTTAGTTCTTATCGCTCCAACTCTTTCTGACTTCTGGCACGCACCTCCTTAAATGGTAATAATTGATAAAATGAGATTGATTAAGCATGCTATTAGTGCAGGATAATTGGTTTGATAATGAGCAGATTGCCTGCTAATTGCTGAACAGATAATAAGGCTCAAATTTGCCCCGGGCGAAAACAGTGAAATACCGTAGCAGATACGCACTCGCTGAAAATGAACAAACCGCAGGGAAAAAAAACGTGGCCTGATACTCGCTATAGATTACCCCTCTGCCTTCCAGCCACCCAGTTCAGTGGAGCCACCATGACTCCATTACAAGCATGTGAGGAAACCAATGTCCAGCACAGTTTGGTCAGACATTATATGATCTTTAAACTGCCTGCTTCCTAGGACAAAGTCTGTGTGATGTCAGATTATGTCCATGTAAGAACAGCACGGCTAATTTTCCTGTGCATTCCCAGTGAGTGGACGTCATTGCTTCCTTCCTCGTGCACACTTTCCTTACAGTCCCAGAAAATAAGTGCCTTATTGTACCTTTAATGGCTTATCAATGAGGCATAACCCTCCTAGGTACTGCCATTGTACCCTTGAAAGTACCAGGCTTGTGGTTTGTACTTCAGGACCAGTCTTGAACCTCGTCTGAGAATTTTCTGTAATGGTACAAAAACAGACATTTAAAAAACAGTATTTGTAATCATGAATTTATTTTGTATTTGTGCTAGTCTAGTCTTACTTGACCATTCAAGGTAAGCCCTACCAGTGGTAAGGGTAAAATCACTTATTAGCTGGTTTTTACTGTACTCGTTTTCGTACGGAGTGTGTGAACATTTCGTACTCCTTTTTCTGTCCTTTGAGAAAAGCCAACTTCAGACGACGTCCAGACCTGATTTTTCCAGCACTGTCTGGAATTCATGTGTGAAAACCTCTACAGTTTCATTCGCTTCAAGCATTTCATTGAATCATTCACATGAGGAAACCTTTGGGTAATTCACAATTTCTGTTCTACTGATTGTGCCCTGGAAAATCTCAGTATCCATTTGCTTAAGGCAGGTAAGTTTTCACGACCTTTACAGGGAAAACAATGAGCAAGCCTTCTTTTTTATGATGTCAACATGAACCCTTTCGACATTAATTCTGACTGAAATAGATCTTGTTCAGTTTTGGTTCAAGGTTAAAAATTTCTTACATCACCATCATTGTGTGACATCAGCGCCGTCTGAAAATGAGACTTTTGTTTAAGTGAATTCCCCAAAAGACAAATATAGGCTAATTTAGCTTTTCCTATGCTACAACCTAATCTGACACTGGCTGGAAAAGACTTGTGGGTGCAATCAAATATGTGAAACCCACATTTTGAGTCCTTTTTTTAAAGAACAAAAACACTTTACCTCTTTATTTCTCCACAGAAATACACAAAATTTGCTACAATCCAGTTGTAAATTTCACTAAAGTAGTCCCTTCTCACAAATGGTACCAGCGCTCACACGTGACTGTTTCTCATAAATTGCTTTCAGTCTTCCATTATAATTATTCATCACTCCCAATTTCATTCTGATTAGCTGTATCACTGTATATAATAAACCACTGTTTAGTTTTCGTCTTCCTAATAAGCCTTTAGAATCGCATTGCTGCTTCTCTGTGACAAAAGAAGCCAGTTGAGGTGTTTAGGAATCTGATCATAATGCATCCTCAACTTTCCCTTTAGAGGTTTTCCAGACATGCCCAACTGGGAGGAGATCCCGGGTAAACCGGAACCTGCATTTTTGTCCTGGGACTGCCTTGGAAATGGTTCCTTGGGAGAAAAATGTCTGGAATAATCTTCTTAGCCAGCTGAGATTGCAGCCCAACTTTGGATAAGTGGGAGATAAAGGAGAGGTGGATATATGACCACAATAAATGAGTGCCAACTAGCTGTCTGCTAGGGCTCACCTTTGCTAATTTGAGACAATATGCAATATTGTCATCTATGTTTGTGGTGTTGGTGCTCTACAAACTTGTTCTAACAAAACTGTACACATTTATTCATGAACTCTGTGCTCCACTTTTGGTGTGTGAACCTACTAACAGTAAAGAGCCAACATCTTTTAAGGATAGACAGTTTATATGTGGTTTATATTAGCGACAAGTCAACACCCCAAAACCAAAAGACTCTGAGGGTAGGCCTCAGAGTCTTTTATGCCCAGGTAAAACAAGCTTTGTAGAAGCTGTCTGTATAAATTAAGGGGGAGAAAAGCCTTGATGATTACTTGTATGGCTCATTCATTCTAAATAAATGCACCTTTTTGAGTCTAATATTTTGTGGAGAAAAGAGAGACTGTGAGATTTAGGCTGGGTTTGTGAGTCTTGATATGGCGTTTCTGCCTTCTCAAACCTGATTGTCACGTTAAACCCAGAAACATATGTTTGGACATTCTGGTGGCATTAAAACGGTAACCTCAGGCACCTTGCTTTAACATAGGATTTAGTGAATTGATTCCTCACGCAGCTCATCCATTTCCCCACCATTTGTTTCTGTTCTTTTTCTACTCGTCTATTGGAGGTGTCTTTCAGCATCCCTGTCAATACGTTGGCCATCAATGGCCCTCTGTCCTCCTGCCTGGGCCTCTGTTTGCCTTAGGGCTTCCCCCTCCCTGCTCTGAGCAGCCTCCCTTTGTGTGGGAGAATCAGAGGGAAAGAAAGCAAAGATGACAGAGAGTGGAGAACAGAGGGAGAGTTTTGGTAAACAGTAGCCTGTCACAGCTCAGCAGGAGATGCTATAGCCGCTGCCTCCTCCACCGCCACCGGGGAGATTTTTAATCGCCGGGGTGTCTTAAAGAGCCAATTAGACAAAGAGGGGTTTTGTGTTGTCACTGCAGAGAGTGCTGGACATTGACAAACAACTGTGTGAGAATTGAGGGGTGTTTGGGGAGATGTATAGGGGGTCTGTTATGGTCAAGAGCTGTCTGATTTATGCCTTCTTGTATACTGTACTGATGGATGGGGTGGGTAGTCTTAAGGAGCCTGCTGAGAGGGATCTGTGCAGAAGTCACCTATAGAAAATGTATGAATATTTCAGGCTTGAGAGCGCACTGCACTCTATTTTGGTGTCAGTTGGGTAACAGTGAAAGGTATGTGAACTTGCACAAACTTTATGAAGCCTTGTTAGCCTCAACAATTTCAGTTTTACCAGGAAAATAGGGCTTTTAGAGGCATCTGTTCCAGATTCATCCGACTTAAAACAAGATAATAAAAGGTGGCTCATCAGCACATATAGCGAGAGGAAGAGGATGTCAGATGTCCTAGTCTGGATTCCAGGCGTGTTCCCAGACACCAGGCCACTGTGGCCGACGCAAGTCTCCACTGTCATTAACCTACATCGCTCTAAATTACCTCGCATTCCCAATGAGGGGGGAAAGGGAAGTGTGTGGTGGCGCAGAAGAAAGAAAGAAAGAAAGAAAGAACGAAGAAAACAGAGGACAAAGGAGGAGGGAAAAGGAGGTAGAAGTAACGTTGGCAGGAAATTCAGGGGGTGCAGGCAGGAGGAAGCAGAACACGATAGATGAGGACAGTGATGGAAGCTGACAAGGAAGGGAAAAAAGGAATGAATGTGAGAGGCGAGGCCCGAACCATTAGGAAATGAAAACCCAGCATAAAACTTTGTCATATTTTGTCACCGGATCCTGCATTAAATGTGAAAAGTGTGATTTATTAGTGTTGTGTTTTCAGCATGAAAATATAATTCATTGGATTGTAAATACTGAGGCTGCCTGTGTGTGTGTGTTTCACTTTCATGACATTTGGGAGCTCTGGCTTTTAATTAAAATGCTGAAAAGGGAGAGACAGAGACGGCGTGTCCTTGTGTGGGTTTCCTTCCCCGTACATGAGTGTGGACGCTCTTTGCCGTGTTTTTATCTAAGTGTAAATAATGTGGCGTGCTCTATTGGTTCCTAATGCTCAAGCTGTGCGCTGTTTCACCATCGTGGCCGCACAATGCTCACACAATGCAAAAAAGGACGGAGAGACAGGCTGATGGAGTTGACTAGAGTGAAAAGAAAAGCACACTCACACACTCCACTGCCTCAATTACCAAGCAGAAAAGAACAGAAATGATTATTGAATTCCAAGACAATTGCAACTGAGGCAAACAGCAATAAGTGATGGGCATGTTGTGCAAATTGATTATGGAGGAGAAATGGGCATGAAATTGAAAAACAACAGTAATCAGAGAACATTAAAAGGGGGCCTGTTTAAAAGGGAGAGAGGGGAGAGCAACAGTGGAGATACTCAAGGGGCAGCAGGGGAGGCGACCCGCCGCTATTGACAAGGTGATTGGCAGGTAATGATAGGCTCCTGCACCTGATGCCTCAGGGTGAGTGGCCAGGAACAGGAGCAGCTCAGGTGACACAGTGAAGTGGTGGAAATTCCATCCATGACATAAGCCATTCACATACTGACCACACATGACGGGTCGCAAATGTTCACACACTCCAGCGTCCTCATGCATGCACGCACACACCCCGTCCCACACACTCCACATGCTGACAAGCAGGCTTTGTTCTGCTGAGGTGATAGTAGACTGACTGTTGAACTGTAACTCTTATAATAATCAAATAATCTTAGGAATATATGTGTGAGGAGGTTTTTAGTTTTATTTAAAACTAAAAATTAGATTATTATTTAATGCAATATAACAAACTGAATTCATATTTATATACTAAAATTAGACCCGACACGCTGGACTTCAGTCAGAAAGTCAGAAATGAATCAAGCATAACATTCAACCACTAAAGCCCATTTTTCTGTTCAGGAATGCAAGTAAATACCCGTAAGTTGGCATCTTAATCAAAAAATAATTATGTGCTTTAATATTTTTCTGCTTTTTTGTAAAACACAAAATGTGAAAATTCATGAATAACAAAGATAATTATATTTTAGCATAAAAAATATCATTTTGATTTTAAGAGCTTGCATATTAACCATTACAGAAACCTAAAACAGTGATTTTGTTAATTATAAATTTGTTAAGGACTGTATTTATAATATGAGCAGCTGAAAAAAATGGAATATAAAGTTATAAAATATAAATATATATTTTAACTCAAACGTACAGTTTTAAATTTAATGTTGCTGAAACAACAAAGTAATAAAAAAAATAAATCTATCTGATCGAGAAATCACTCATCTTTGGAAAAGAGAGTTTATTACAGAGAAATGTCTCATTCCAAAATAAAAGCTATACTATACGCTTCTTCTGGGCTATATTCTCAGCAGCATATTAAACATATCAGGTCCCCATAAGGAGAATCATGTGCTAACGGCTGTCTAAATGACTCGGGTAAAGTTTGTAGCATGCGTGCTTGTTGTTTTTGTCTGCTTCCACTTGTCTTTGCACTAGGATGATGTCGGCGTAAATGTGCAGTCATATTCATTTTGTTCCCACTAGTGCTGTCAGCATTAATCTGAAATGACGTTAACCCCACAACACGGCAAATCTCCGTTAACGAGTTACCGCGGATCGCCCCGTGCGTGGGGCTGGACAGCGTCAACACGTTAACGAGCTAACTGCGCTAACACACTAGTTCCCACCCATGTAACTGAGCATTGCGTGGCACATCCGACATACTGTTTTACTTTTGTCCATGACGCGCTTACCTTCAGGGTCATACTCACATGAAAACCAAAATAGTTCCAAAGGCCAGATCTGAATGAGGGTGGGAGAGGTTCAATTTGCCATGTTGCAAGGAGCTTAACTTCTGTCGTGCTAGCTTGCGCAGTGGATCTGCGCTCGACAGTGCAGCCTAGGCGGAGTAGTCGAACGCAGATCCACTGAGCTCTCAACACAGACAGCATCGTCAGAAGAAAAGTTGATAAAATAAATTAAACATTTTGTATTGTTCGATACATATGCGTACTGAACCGAAAGCACTGTATCGAACGGTTCAATATTGATACGAGTATCGTTGCACCCCTAAGAATTAGCTCAGTTACACATTTGAATTGTGTTGCAAACACAAAGAAGTTAGTGTTTGAGAACAGATGTGACGTCTTTTGTTACTTCTCCTCGAGCGTGCCTTTTTTGCTCTGCCAGTTTGCGCTGTAATAGGATAGGAGTTATGAGCAAATGGATATAAGCATCAGAACCTGATATGAGCAGCATGTGGAAGCAAACATGAAGGCCTGTTGCGTGAACACGGCTTCGGTACACATTTGAAAACACATGGGAAGGATTCCCTGACAGACTGCACCAAGACATAACACACATTTGCAAATGTAGATAGCAAATCAGACGCAGTCTGGAAACTTTTTGACTTAAGAAAATCTTACAGTTCTACACAGACGGCACCTCGCTCGCCTCTCCCCACCTGTTTAGCAGTCTGCGAGTGCTGTTGGACTTACTTCAACATGCTACTAAATGCACTATGAAGCACATGTCTATCGGTGCTTCAAGAGCCAAGGATGGCTACAAGCTAGCAAACACCCCTCTGGAGGATATCGCCATATCCTCACATCTCCCTCCCTCCAAACACCCAAACAACATCCTTCAAAACATCTCTTCATCTTTATCCTTCCCTTCTTCCCTTTCCTTTCCCGTCGCCTCGTACTTCACTCAGTGATGCAAATGAAAAACAGTTCTAGGCCCGTTGCCGGTTCTAACGTTACACTGAAGTTCTTTCAACCTCCCCTGCCGGCATTTTGTTCCAGGCTAGCAAGGCAACTCAGCAGGACAACTTTTCTTACTAATGCTCAGTAGTTAGCTCATGCTGAGGGTTTAGGGAAAACTAATTTGCGTTTCGCTATGTGCAGCGGGCCTTTGCGCTCGCGAGCAGTTCAAACAGAGGTCGAAATGCAAAGATAAACAAGAATCTACAGAGAGAGACTGATTTTGATTCGGCATCTGTTTGCACAGATGCACAAAAATCCTAATTTGGCCCCTTGTATCAGCATCAGAGAACAATAACAAAGAACAAGCAATCATTCTCTAGGCTGTACATATGAAATCAGGCGCCTGTGTCTCGTTATTACTCAAATATCCCACAGCATATGTTCACAAGAGGGCACCCCCAGTGAACAAACATAAGAACTTTAAAGGTTAACAGGAGTTTTTTTCAAACAGGCCAGCGCATATACACACCCTCCAAGTCCTGAATCAGTCATATAAATGAGTATGTAAGATATTTGGCACACAGTTTAAGGTACACATATGAGCACTGGATTGCAAGCTGTTATTTGGACTCTTCTTTTAAAAAGAGGGTCATTGGAGATGACAGCTGGGGTGTATAAAGAGTCCATAAGGAAATGAAGAGCTGGGAGGAGGGACTTCTCCTTGATAGGTGATTGTTAGGCAAACATACCTGCTGTAAAAGCAGTCATAAATCATGACTGCAGGGGGACGCCTTGGCAGCACGCTGTACACACTATACCACCACAATGGGACTCACCTGAGCTAAAGCATAAGGTGACGGGGACAAGTGCGAAGGGAGTGACAGGAAGGGTGAGTTAGAAAGAGAGAATAAAGAGATAAAAGGAAGAGGAGGACAGACAGAAACATGAAGAAGTTTATGAGGAGTCTTAGAGGGCATAGGAGAAAAAAAAGACGAGCGCTAGTTTGGCTGAGGAATGTGTCAGCAACAGGGTGAGAGAGAATTAAAGGAGTGAGAGGACAGGGGGTGATTGATGAAAACCCTCAGTTACAGGCCCTTGGAGGAGGGCGGGACACCTCACTTCATCACAATCACACACACGCACGCACACGTCTTTGTCGATGCTGAACTCCTGACAACATCCTTGACGCTCTTTGATCCCACACACCTTCAAAATCCGTCATCAGTCAGCCAGAGACATCCGCGCTCATACATTTCTATTCAGTGACTGACCCCGGTGTAACCCCTCAATAGCCTCCTTGTCAAAACACTGAGGCATCATCAACGCCTTTTTGCTTACTGCTAAGGCTGTATGCTTCTAAGCAGCACATCAGGGCTGCCGTCTGAAAGTCGATGCTTGGAAACATCAATGGAAACAAAATGAGCATTTGCTTATCCACATAGCTACAAGTGCTGTGGCTGTGGTTTACTGATGAGGGCCTGAAATTTGAGGTGGAGTGATACTCTTGAGCCTTTTCCTCCAAGGACCTGGTGTTCCTTGATGCTGGAATTTTGCGAAGTAGCTGCAGCCACTGTTGTGCAATCTGACATTGATTAGTTACTGTAATCAAACCTAGAGTGTCTAAATATGCGTGAGCTTTAGTATAACTGTTGTCCAGATGTTGTGCGCTGTATATGCTGCCCATAAGAAATGAAATAAAGGTGTGGTTAACGCAGCAAAACTGGCTGCCACTCATCTCCGATTTGAACTATAAAGGTTACCAACGCACATGTGTTTCTCTTCAAATCACCCTCCGTATGCCAAAATTTTTAGTTCAACATGTTTATGACATCAACAAGCGAAACTATGATCTATGCCCTCTATGGAGTAGTGTAAATGGTTGCAACCCACCAGTTTCATGTACTTTGCAATCCTTGTTGTTAAATAGTTTAAGTTGAATTTTTTAAGTTATAAAACTGTCACCAGAGGTTCAAGGTTATCAAGCACTTGTCAAGGTTACACGGCAGCACTTTAGAGTGTAGTGCTCCGATGACAAGCTGTTGCACTTCCACAGTTTGACAGCCAGACTTTTTCAGAATTAGGTTTGTGCAATAAGATACTTGAATATCTGAGAGTGCAATACATGGTGAGTGCAGGAAAGCTAGAGTTCCTTAAGATTTAAATGAATAATACAATAGTTGGCCTGAGCGAACCAGTGTATTCTTGTTTGTCTGACAACCGTCACATATGTCTGTAAAAATATACAAGCTATCTGAACTTACCTGATGACTCTACCCAACCATACAGATCTTTAATTCTACGAGTGGTCCATATGCTTCAATTGAATTGCCATCCACCCATCCATTTTCTTGACGGGGACTAGAAAGAGAGAGCATATTTCTCCCATACTGACTCCCTGTTGAATCCCATCCCCAGCGCTTCATTCTCAGACTGCAGGCTTACTTGTGGTTCCCAGGAGAGAGAGCCTTCAGTTTTCAGGCTCCTCTTCAATGGAACCAGCTCCATGTTAGGATTTGTGTCTTAAAACCTTTCTCATTAGTAAAGCATATAGTTATGCCTGGATCAGGTTACCTGGGTTCCCATGATCCACTGAGTGATTGTTCTTCACCTTTTTCACCCATTAGAGTGTTTATATACCACTCTGCATTAAACCGTTAGGTATTAGCTCCCATCACCCCCAACAGGTCACGGCAGATAGCTGCCCCTCCCTGAGCCTGGTTCTGCTGGAAGTTTTTTCCTGGTAAAAGGCAGTTTTTTGTTTCCACTGTCACCAAGTGCTTATTCATAGGGCGTCATGTGATTGTCGTGGTTTTGTCTGTAACTCTGTAAAGTTTATCCCAGCTGTCACTGTATATGAGGTGGCGTACACCCTGGATTGGTCGTCATTCTGTCGAAGGGTTAACACAGTAGGAAGACAGCCATTCACACCTGAATCTAATTTAGAATAATCAGTTAAACTAACAAGGAGTTTAACTGTTAGTTTAACTGATTATGCGGTGAGGTGACGGTGCTAACTATCACCTTACTACCTTAAGTAACCTCTGATATTAAAACGTACTTTCCAGAACCAACAACTGGTTCGTCAAAACTGCCATATTTCCGCAAATGCAGCTTGTAAGTACTGACTGCAGGTAATTATGCCACATTTCTCAATTCAGTCGATCAGCTAAAGCTGTTCATCAAACATAGTCAAGTTTCTGTCACTGTCTAGCCACCTGATTGCTTTTATCATCACCTTATCCAGCAGCCAGTCCCCAAGTTCCATCTAGGTTTGCTCAACAACCATCATTATCTAAATTCATCACTGATTTCCTTCACTTGTGGTAAAGAGGTGCAGAGGTTATTGACAGTGTTTCTCTAAGCTAAGCTTAGAACAGCAGAATAAACATGATTATACTTGTAATCTTACTAATCTATGAATGTATTTTCAGGAAATTTGTACAAACATTAACGGCCCCACCTCCTGACAGTTTACTTTGTGTGAAAAATTAATTCACGATGAACTTTCATGATCCCTTAATTGTTCATACATAACCATGTTCGGTGCATAATTTTGCTTTGTCCAGTACTTTTCTTAATGAATAAAAATCTTCAAAACAAAAGACTTTGTCTTAGCTGCACTTAGTGTTTCTGTTCAAATTCAAAAACATTTTGTCTTTTTGTTTAGCTCACTCAAAGCCACAGTTACATAGTCACATAGGGGTTTCACAATAACATTTACCATATGATGCATTAGAGGTTCAGGGTATCACAGGGCTTTTTGGGTTCAGTATATTGTCTCAGGGCACTTTTGCATGGAGTGCGGACGAGCTGTGGATGGAAACAATGGAATGTCTGAACAGCAGATGATCAACTGTACCTCCTGAACTGTATATCTTGCCTGAACAGAGTTTGAATACCTCATAAAATCAGGGGCACATTCAACAGTCGGCACATACACACACTTTTCATTTCGATCCAGTACAGTGACATGGAGCATTCTTGCTGTTGCTATGTTTGTATCAGTGTTTACCCTCTAATTCAGATATTTCCAAAGGGCACCTGGAGGCAGTTTTTAATTGTTTGGCTGCCTGACACAATTTAAGCACAATGCACCGAGTTTATCTCTGTGTGCTATTTTAAAAATTCAGAATGTCCCACAGCAAAATTGGCAAGGAGTAGGAAGACGGATTTGTCACAGGTGATAAATTTATAACCCTGTTTGCCACACACACACACACATGCACACACACACCTGGAGCTGGCTGCCCAGTCTAATGCATGATCAAACAGCATTAGACATCCTCATCTTTTAAATTTCATGTAGCCTGCCTGCAGGTGGACGAATCCAGAGGGGAAATGCACTACCTCTGTTTGGTGGTAATACTGATGTTGGCAGACAGAAATAATATAACATAAAAATCAGCCTGAAACATAAATCGAGATGGTTTGAGTTTCAGGCTGAGAACACCAGGTTTCCTCTGTCTCTCTTTCTCTTTCTGCCTTAATTGCATTACAGAGACACCCTTATACAGGTGTACTGCAAGTGTGGAAAATGCACTTGCAATGGTGACTTGTAGACTGATTTGCCTGTTAGACATGGACAATGCCACAATGTATTGATGCTAAGGCACACACTCACTGTTTGCCGAAGCTCCACATCAAACGGCGTCTGCAGACAGGTAATGTGTGTGCAAGAAAACAAAAAAAAGCTCTAAAAAGGAGCACGAAGGAGAGAAAGCATCGGAGGTAAACAGTATGTGGGCTTTGATGTCGTTTGATGTCTGATGCATATAGCGCCATTCTCTTTATTAGAGTAGAGAGGGATGAAGGCAGAGATAGGGAGGGAGATGAAGAAACAGACAACATGAAAGCATCATTAGACAGCGGTGGATTTAACCTCTCACAAAAGGCATATCCACAAAACTCGAACCAATCCCTGCAGACGTGAATGCCACACACTATGGTACATTTGCTAATGGAAAAGATGCCTCAGTGCACTATGTGCATACTGTCTCCTACTGTCACCCTGAAACATCGGCAATACTCGTGGAGGATTTGGGGAATGTGCTCAAATGTAACTGTCACAGCAAGGTAACAAATTACTTTGCGGGTGTGTCTGGAAAGCTGCTGGAAAACAATATTGAATATTTTCTTAACCTTCACCTAGGAATCAGTCACAAACCATCTGTTGAAGCTGGGACCTCCCCCTTTTCACACACACTTCACACATCCTTCCCCTCCTCCATGCACACAAACACAGTGACCCAATCCCTCTGTCAATCCATCTGTTAACAGAGCCAGTTGACCTCCACCTGACTGTTGATCCATACACAAGCTTGGAGATTCTCAAGCAAGCGACTTTCGCCCCCTGTCTCCCTCGAACATGCACAAATGCTCACATACAGTACATGTAGGATTACGGGGGTGTTAGTGATGAAGAACATTCCTGACCTCTCTTATAAAATAAGGGACTTTGTGGCCAGAGCGTAATCCATGACTTCTACTTGGGCTCTCTGGGCTTTAAGCTGCTAAGGTTTTGGCTAAACTGGCCGTATTGTATGGTTGTGGGAATCTGGTGGTATTACTGGTAATCCAAGTGCCATACTGATTCTGAAACAAGGGCCAAGGACATAATTAGAGCAGGGAAGTGTGGGCATACTGTGCAGACACACACACATCCACACAAAGAGGGCTCACATATCCTGACAATGAGCATATGAACATTATAGATATATCGGGCAAAGTAAAATAACAGCTCTACACTGCTTTAGCTATTATAGGAAACTGTTACATTAGTCAGGATAATACAGTGTTTCTACACATGCATATAGGCACAAACTGACCTCTTTTGTTGGTTACAGCTGCAATAACAGGGTCTGCAAAGCTTTGTGTAATGACTAGAACATATGCCAGCAGCTTTAGTCAAATCCAGAAAAATGTCAGACCTGAAAAGTCCTGATACTAACTATCACCAATTAAGTCTGAATTTTATATCTGCGATTTAATTGAAAGACCACTTTTTGGATTAAAGCAGTTCGAGTATAGCTTTGTGACTCTGCGTTAATGTCTGAAAAAACGCCCTGAAAATGCAGACACAGCCTGTAATTGACTGGTAAATATTTCAAAGCGCACAAATGGAACAAATAAATTAGCACTAAGAAGTCAGTTGCGACTCAGTTTCATAATAAGATATTTAGTGGCGAAGATTCAAATCACTTTGGCCATAATTTGCTTCCACGTGGATGCTTATTATCTGTGGAGCAGCACTACACTTCTGCACACACACACACACACGCACCTCTTGACAGCCCCCCTGAGGCCAGCAAACTTTTCTCCTCCTCCTTATCAGCAGCAGATTATCAGTGCCTACTGTATTGTTGCGAATGGGCAACCCATTCCGGGCCTAATAGGCTGCCTAAGTGATTCTGTCTTTGTCCTTTTGTGTCCTTGCCTTTCAATCAACCCCCGCTGATTGCAATCTAGCCAACCAGGTGAGTGGATTCGTCAGGAGAGTGACAATTGAATGCCGAGATGGGGCAGATCCTTTATCTCAGTGGGACTTCCTGGATTAATTGAGACAGGTTAAGTGGAACAGGAGAGTGAAACATTATGGGGAGCTGACAACTGCAGAGTTAGAGGATGGTGCTGATACAGGAAAGGGTATGAAGGGGGAATGAGATGTTTCAGCAGTTCTCAAATGGGGTCCTTGAAAGGCTTCTAGGACGAGAAAAAGTTTGCTTACATTATGTATTCCATTTAAATTCAATGCTATAATGTTTTGTGTGGCACAGATAATATAATTGTTTGCATAAATGCCCGCTGATATCATATTTCCATGCAAAAAAACCCAAAACGAAACTCTCATGTAGAAGAAAACTCTCACTGTCTGATGCAGCTGGGCTCTGGAGTTGTTAAGACAAGTAAAATAAAAACAAAAACACAGCTGCTCGAGGTCTTCATGGATCGAAAAAGGTTTCAAAATCGACGATTAGACTGTTTGCCTAAAGGGACCTAATCTCAGCCAACCTTATCTAAATATAATTAACCTTAAAATGCAGCTCGACCTGCACAGACCAGCAGCGTGATGATGCATAGCGATGAGTTAACAAGCAAAAGAACTGGTGTATAACTGCAAAAATGCTAAAGGTGAATGTAAAGGCATGCTGTATGTTAAGAGGAGAATTATCAGTGCTACTTTGTGCTCGGATGTACTTGGGTTTTTAATTAATTGGCATGTAGACTAGAGATGTGTGCCACTAAATGGAGGCCCTGCAATATCTGATGCCAGTATCCCAAAGGCACCTGGTACTGGATCAGGTCTTATCGGTTCCTCAGAGCTGAGTACCTGTGGATGCTTTTCACTTTGCACCAGGGTGCTGTACAAGATGTGATCATAGTGTTCCACATATCAGCACATAAAAATTTAAACCATACCCAACTTAAATGTTACTGCTCTCCTCTCCAGCAGTGATTCAGGCTTGGCAGTCTTTTTTGAAAAACTTTCTGGAAGTCCCAGTCTGAAAGCTTTTGCATCTCCTGAGTGGTGACCATAAACATCAAGTCATGTTGTTCCAATGTCTGTGTGGATTCCCTCTGGTACTCTGGGTTCCTCCCACTTTTAGTTACTTGGGTTAAGTTAACTGGTGATTCTAAACTGCCCATAGGTGTGAACGCGAGTGTGAATGGTGACCCTGAATTGGGTAAGCAGAGGAAAATGGATGGATTCATGAATAGTCAGGCATTTCCAATGACTCCTGGACAACAGTTTAGCTCTATAGTACACAGGAGTAGGTTGTATCAGGCTTTCGATACTACAGAGTATAAATAAATTAGGACATAACCTACCTGACATGCTTTAAATTATCAGCTAATATTAACGAGCTTAGTTATCAGGCAATGTGGAGTTGAGTATTTAGGTGTACAGGTTGGTCTCAAGAGGCCACCCCAGGAGCTGCACTTTTAGTGCAGCCCCAGGGGTTGCAGCTTGTACACACAACACTTATGTGCAGGTTACTTTGATGTGTTGTGTTTTTTCAATGTTTTGATGAAAAAGATAAAACATAGATATTATTACCAGACTTTTCCTTTAAATGCAGGTTACTAGAATTCAGTCACTGTTAGAAATGCTTTGAAGGGAGGGCCTATTTGCAGATTTGTCACTTTAAAATGTCAGATGCTTGTCACATGATGTGTGTTTGTGTGTGTGCATGTGTGAGCAATTGGTTGTACCTAGAGAGTCAGGCGAGAAAGCAGCAGAGGGTAGTGTGTTCTGAAATGGCGTGCAGAGAAAACATTTCTAAACCCTATGTGGCCTGTTTGCCCCGAGGCTCAGCATGGCCTGGCATTTACATACTGTTCAGCATGTACTCTGAGGCACAGTACCAGGTACAGAAATACACACCCAGTTTCAAGCATGCTACTGTAGGTACAGGCACGTCATACACATCTGCTGAAGCCCAAACAAGGTCTAAGCAGACACCAGAGGTTACCGACGGAATGACGACCCAGAGTGAATGGAGGAGAAAAGCGATCGTTCTGTGGTTTCCAATGCTTCCCACTCTAAGTCTTGACTTAAGATGAATGGTATGTCACAGGCCACAAGTTTGCACATGCAATCTTGCCTTTGCAAATGTCTCACATAGATTCCCTCTGTGTCTCTTCATATTGCTCTTATCTTTATGTCAGCTCTCTCTGCTTGTGCTTTTCTTTTTGCCTCTTCCTCTTTCCTTCACGAGCTTCTTCCACCTTGTTCCCTGACGCCTCCTAAACCCTGTAAAATCTTTCATACGTCAACAACACATCTCCAGATGTCATGCAAAGTTAAATCATCTTCCCTCCGACACTGATGCAGTCTTTCCCCAGTGTTCCCTTAGCCCTAGTTAAATCCCCAGGCTTTTATGAGGCCTTTCTGCTTGGCCTGTCAACACTCTGTGCCCTATTGTGATCCACCTCAGCAGTTTAAAGACAAGACAGAAACCCTAAACCCTCTGCTTTTTTTTTTTTTGTCCATAGCCAAACCAGCTGTAGATCAATGCTGCATGCTTAGCTTATTGCCCCGGAAACACGGCTGCAGGCATACGATGTGATGCAGTGTGTTTATAGATGTGTGTGTCCTGCATGCCTTTGAGCCAGCCCCTACTGTGTGGCGCATGCTTTTGAAAGTAAACGTCACCCTTGACTCCCCTTAAATGATGTGTGACAGTCACGATTTCAGCATATTTCATTTTTCGGCAGACTGCTTGTCTCTGTCTCTCCTCCTTGACTCATCTCAAACTTCTGACCTCACACAAACAGAAATCATCGCTGACATCTGTTACACCGAGCCCATGACTTGTCGCTGGAAATTTTATGCAGTAAGGTTCAGGTACAAAAGGTTGTAGTGAAGAACGAAGTTATTTCTCACCATGAGTCTTAAAATGTTCCCTATTCTTTTATGCAGTGAATGACCACAGATGATAACTCTTTACTCAAGCAGGAAACAGTCATAAAAGGTCTAACACAGGCTTCTGACATTAAACAGCCACAGCACACAGTATAGAAACCTTATTATGAAGAAATTGTTTGTTTTACTTTCATAAAGTTTGACAGTGGGCACACCAAGTTTACAACTATTGATTGAAAATAGAGCAATGCTGTTATCACAGGAGATGTGCAGCAAAGAAGTGATTGAGAGTACAAACTGCTCGTGCAATTCTTGGCAGAACTTGTGGTATAAATATGGTTCTGTCTTTCCTTCCTTTTCTTTTTACATGCTATCAGTCCCAAGAACAGAAAGTCAGCAGGACATTGGCACAGAGATAATAGAAAGAAGCTCTAGGAGTTGTTAGTACTGAATATTGCAAACATGTCAGCTGTTAGATCATCAGCGGCATTAGTTCATCAGACACAACATTAAAATCCCTGCCACTGATTATTTTATTAGAGTGCAAGTCTCTTCTGGGAAATCTTAGTAAATGTCATTATTGTGCATGCTCCTTTGACATGTATCACCCACCTAAACATTGTTGCAGACCATGAACCTCTCCCCGCACCCCCAAAGGCACTTCCTATGAGCTGCAGCTTGTGCCCAAAGGATAATATGTCCACCATGCAGGAAAAACTGCTTGTAAAGAAAATGACAAACACAACAAAAATTCAGAGGCTTTATTACAGCCTTCAGACCCCCCAGATCCCAAATCAACTACCTGCAGCATCTGAACTCACCAGCGTTGGGATCATTACTCAGAAAGAGTAATTTAGTACACATTACTTCTGACGTTACTTAATCACTTGCTGGAGGAAGAAATTTGTTTCACTACGCTTTACATTACTTTTAACTATGTGAAATGACCTGAAACACATTGTCTTATAATTAGCGGTTAACAACATAAACCTATAGGCTACAGTCCCGCACACTCACGCAAATCCCCATTCTAATGAGGACACAATCTTTCTTCTACTGTTTAATTATGAAGTCGAAAACTCAAAACAAAGTTGAAAACCAGCACAAAGAAACTTTAAACAGAGTGATTCTAATTTAGAAACATTAACATTAACCAACCTTTTGGGGAGGTAGAAATCCTCCCCAAAAGGTTGATTCTGTTCATCTGGAAGTAATGTTTTCAGTGGGAGAAACTTTTTGTCACTCATCCAAGTGACTTCTTCAGTCACAGCTAACTGCAGGTTTCCACAGCCTCACAGACAGAACCTTTGCATAATGACTGAAAGTAGCACTACTGACTAACACTGGGCTGTGATCAGTTCTTTGATCATTAAGTAGATGGTAAAAATCCCATTTCCTGTTAAAGTTCAGGGTGTGGCTGTTGGCATTCACTCAACTTTAACATCACTCTGGGTTCTTGGTTTGCTTTGTATTAGCATGCTGTCTGTGCAGGTGCTTGCAATGAGCTGAAGTTCTGTTAGTATTGTAATGCAGTTGTTTCTGTTCAGGATGATTTCCACTTTACCATCACACTTTTATTCTTTTGTGTAATAAAACTAAAAGCAAAGTAGCATATTTGCTTGAATTTCTACCAGCAGAAAAAATAATATTTACAAAAATCTTAATGTCAAGGTAACGTTTCACGCCCTTGCAAAGAAGATGTTGGCCTTATTAGAGGATTAGAAATGATCAATAACACATTAAGAGTTTATGAACTGTTATCGTCACCAAGAAACCACTTCTGCACAGTCTGTGCTGTCTGTGATACACACAGCTCTACAAATTGGCAACAGAGCCTGGTTCAAATCATTTCATAAAATCGTGGCAGGCGGACAAAGCAGCTTAGCATAACACCTTATTCATGGGGAGAACAATAGAACAAAATGTGCTTACACCGCGCCAGATTAACAGCGGGAGAGACAAAGGTAACGGAGCAGGCGGACTGGTCGACGCCAGCTCCAGCGCACCTGGTCCCCGCGACCTCTCACCTCAGCTCCAGACATCACAGCCAAAGCCGGGGAAACAGGAAGTGCAGAAGTTACGACTGGCAGGAGGAGGAAGACGATCAGAAGGAGCTGAAGTGACTGCACGCTGGGAAGGTGGGGGTTTCATTGGAGCAGGAAAAAAAAGCATAAAGAAGAAAAATGGTGTGTAAACTACATCCACATGCTCACTCTGTATTTTGCTCTGTAATGTTTGTCAAATTTCTGCAAACCCTCACTGGGGAGGGGTGACGAGGAAATGAGTGCAGCAACACATGTAAACAAATTTCAGCGCATTTAAGATGGGTGAGAAATCCTCCCTGAGTGCTAAGCCAACATGTGCTGCAGCTAAAACAAACATACAACTCTAACGCAAACACACACACAGCAGCCCAGATTTATCACTGGTTAAGTCAATATAGAGGTAGATGACAGGAGCTGGGGAGGAAAGGTGGAAGAATGGAAGGCTAACAGGTGGAAGAAGTGTCCCTCCAGCTACTTTCAACACACAGAAACAGCCCTGGGTAAACAATGGTATCATGCCAACGCACGAACCTGAGCACATGCACAAACGCACACACACAAACACTCACACACTTGAACAAAAGCCAGGACGCACGCAGACATGCACACACACCGAGAGCTCACTGTAAAGCTGTCATATGCTCAGCTCTGCCGCAGTGCTGAACCCAGCAGCCCTCTCTTCTTTGGGCCCATCTGTCATTCTCTCCCTCTCTCCTTCACTCTCCATTCTCCTTGTAATACCTCTTAACCTTTTCTCACGTTCTTCTTTGCTTTTCTCCGTCCTTTCCCTTTTCTCCGTCATCTTCTCTTTTCTCGCTCTCGTATCACTGAAGCAAGGATCCAAACCCCAGATGAAAGAGACGTTGGGGAGAGTGGGAGGAAGGAGGGAGCGATAGAGAGTCTCGGAGCTCGTGTCAAACACTGAGATTTAGAACTACTGTCGGAAAAAAGCCCAAAATCTGACACTCTCGACATCAGACGCACAGACGCTCTCATGCATACGCACTGGGAATACTCTTGTGTGGAAGGGGACTGACTGGGAACTAAGTGTGCTGTGGCTTATAGCACTATAATCCCGCTTTTGATTTCAGTCGTGGTGTTTTGTGCTGCATGTCATAAGCTGTCATTAAAGGGTGGCCAGCACAGCAAGGCTTCTTTTAGTGATATTTTTGATGATGAAACCTGATTTTCTGTATATCTTTGTCTCTGTCATGTTGGCTCGCTGCTTGGAAAAGCAGTATGACTCCTCTTGCATTTGCCATGAACTGCAGACTCAAAAGAACCATCACTAATGACTAATGGAAAGGTTGTAATGGACTGGGTATGACTCCATTCCATGTTTGTCTTGGATAATTGTAATTAAAACGAGAGGACATTCACATATCTTTGTCTTTAAAAGGTGCACAACACTGAAAAATGCCCATTTTCCTCTTTAATACATTTAATGTTTAAAAGCACAATAAAAACATTTTAGCGAGGACTGCTATAGTCAGCTTTACAGCTTCACATAACACAGCTAAGAGGACAGTGGGCATCAGTGACAACGGATATGTTTTTGTTTATCCAGGAACAGCAGAGGGGGAGGGGGAAGTGGGTTGCAAAGTGAGTTGCACATGCGAGATACATGCAACACCAAATCTGATTACATCTTAATTTATAGCACATTAGAAACTATTAATTGTATTTTTATATAGTCACCAGATAATTTTACCAGATTGGGCCCACTTTTTGCCTTCAGAACTGGCTCGATTCAGTTTGGTCCTGGAAACATTCCTCAGAGATTTTGGTCCATAAATCCAACCAAGTTCAAGCTATGGACCAAATTAAATTAAAATGAAATTTTGTTGCATTTTATTTATATAGCACCATATCACACAAATCACAACAACTGTCGCCTCTGCTTTATATTGTAAGTTAAAGACGCTACAATAATACAAAGAAAACCCGAACAATCAGACAACCCCCTATGAGCAAGCATTTGGCAGCAGTGTGAAGGAAAAACTCCCTTTTAAACCTAAAAAATGTGTTGCTTATATTTGAGAAAAATTTTAGGTAAAATGCAATGGAAACATATTATATCAATGGTTCATTTATTTAAGTAAAATAAACCATTTATTTAAATAAATTAATAATTAAGGAAAATATGCTGGGTATAAACTGAATGTGACAATTAAGTGAATTTCATCTGATCAGATTTCGATAAACTGAACATTTTACACTGTGTATATGTAACTGAATAAAATGGAAAACTTTCCATCCATCCATCCATCTTCATCCGCTTTATCCGAGGCCGGGTCGCGGGGGCAGCAGCCTAAGCAAAGAGGCCCAGACCTCCCTCTCCCCAGCCACCTCCTCCAGCTTATCCGGGGGAACACCAAGGCGTTCCCAGGCCAGCCGAGAGATATAATCTCTCCAGCATGTCCTGGGTCTGGCCCGGGGCCTCCTCCCGGTGGGACATGCCTGGAACACCTCACCCAGGAGGCGCCCAGGGGGCATCCTTGTCAGATGCCTGAATCACCTCAGCTGGCTCCTTTCGATGTGGAGCAGCAGCGGCTCTACTCTGAGCCCCTCTCGGATGGCCAAACTTCTCACCCTATCTCTAAGGGAGAGGCCAGCCACCCTTCGGAGGAACCTCATTTCTGCCGCTTGTATCCGCGATCTCGTTCTTTCGGTCACTACCCACAGTTCGTGGCCATAGGTGAGGGTAGGGACGTAGATCAACCGGTAAATTGAGAGCTTCGCTTTTACACTCAGCTCCCTCTTCACCACGACGGACCGGTGCAGCGTCTGCATTACTGCAGCTGCAGCCCCAATCCGTCTGTCGATCTCCGGCTCCCTTCTCCCATCACTTGCGAACAAGACCCCGAGATACTTGAACTCCTCCACTTGTGGCAGGAACTCATCCCCGACCCGGAGTGGGCACTCCACCCTTTTCCGGCTGAGAACCATGGCCTCAGATTTGGAGGTGCTGATCCTCATTCCCGCTGCTTCACACTCGGCTGCGAACCGTTCCAGTGCGAGCTGGAGGCCCTCACCCGATGAAGCCAACAGAACCACATCATCTGCAAAAATCAGAGATGAGATTCTGAGGCCACCAAAGCGAAAGCCCTCCGCCACTTGGCTGCGCCTAGAAATCCTGTCCATAAAAATTACGAACAGAACCGGAGACAAAGGGCAGCCCTGGCGGAGCCCATCACCCACCGGGAACGAGTCCGACTTATTGCCAGCAATGCGAACCAAGCTCTTGCAACGGTTGTATAGGGATCGAATGGCCCGTAGCAATGGGCCAGACACCCCATACTCCCGCAACACCTCCCACAGGACACCCCGAGGGACACAGTCGAATGCCTTCTCCAAGTCCACAAAATACATGTAGACTGGTTGGGCAAACTCCCATGCACCCTCAAGTATCCTCGAGAGGATAAAGAGCTGGTCCAGTGTTCTGCGACCAGGACGAAAACCGCATTGTTCCTCCTGTATCCGAGGTTCGACTAGCGGACGAACTCTCCTTTCCAGCACCCTGGCATAGACTTTCCTAGGGAGGCTGAGGAGTGTGATCCTCCTGTAGTTGGAACACACCCTCCGGTCCCCCTTCTTAAAGATGGGGACCACCACCCCGGTCTGCCAGTCCACGGGTACTGCCCCTGATCTCCACGCAACATTGCAGAGGCGTGTCAACCAGGACAGCCCTACATCGTTCAGAGCTTTCAGGAACTCGGGGCGGACCTCATCAACACCAGGGGCTCTGCCACCAAGGAGTTGTTTAACTGCCTCAGTGACCTCGCCCCCGGAAATTGGCGGGTCATTCCCCTCATCCCCAGACTCTGCTTCCTCCTCGGAAGACGTGTCAGTGGGATTAAGGAGGTCGTCGAAGTATTCCTTCCACCACCTGACAATTTTCTCAGTCGACGTCAGCAGCGCTCCGCCAGCACTATACGCAGTGCAGGTAGAGCACCGCTTTCCCCTCCTGAGACGCCTGACGGTTTGCCAGAATCTCTTCGAGGCAGTCCGAAAGTCTTTTTCCATGGCCTCTCCGAACTCCTCCCACACCCGAGTTTTTGCTTCAGCCACTGCCCGTGCAGCATTCCGCTTGGCCTGTCGATACCTGTCGGCTGCCTTCGGAGTCCCACAGGCTAACCAAGCCCGATAGGACTCCTTCTTCAGCCTGGTGGCTCCCTTCACCTCTGGTGTCCACCATTTGGTTCGGGGATTACCACCACGTCAGGCACCAACCACCTTGCGGCCGCAGCTCAATGTGGCAGCTTCGGCAATGGAGACACTGAACATGGTCCATTTGGACTCAATGTCCCCAGTCTCCCTCGGAATGCTGTTGAAGCTCTGCCGGAGGTGTGCGTTGAAGATCTCGCGGACTGGGGCCTCTGCTAGACGTTCCCAGCACACCCTCACTACACGTTTAGGTGCACCAGGTCTGTCCAGCATCACCAGGTGGTGATCAGTTGACAGCTCAGCCCCTCTCTTTACCCGAGTGTCCAGAACATATGGTCGTCTGGTGATACGATTACAAAATTGATCATCGACCTACGGCCTAGAGCGTCCTGGTGCCACGTGCACTTATGGACACTCTTATGTTCGAACAAGGTGTTCATTATGGCCAAACTGTGATTAGCACAGAAGTCCAATAACAAAGCACCGCTCGGGTTCAGATCAGGGAGGCCGTTCCTCCCAATCACGCCCCTCCAGGTCTCGCTGTCGTTACCCACGTGAGCATTGAAGTCTCCCAGCAGGACAACAGAGTCTCCAGGTGGAGCACCTTCCACTCTAAGAAGGCTGGGTACTCCGAACTGCCACTCGGTGCATAAGCGCAGATGACAGTCAGGACCCATTCCCCGACCCTAAGGCGCAGGGAACAAACCCTCTCGTCCACCGGGAAAAACCCCAACGTACCGGCAGCAAGCCGAGGGGATATTAGAATACCCACCCCAGCCCGCCGCCTCTCACCAGGGGCAACTACAGACTGAGTCCAGCCCCTCTCCAGGAGACTGGTTCCAGAGCCCAAGCCATGCGTAGAGGTGAGCCCGACTGTATCTAGCCGGTACCTCTCAACCTCACGCACTAACTCAGGCTCCTTCCCCATCAGAGAGGTGACATTCCATGTCCCTATTGCCAGTCTTGGCAGCCAGGAGGAGAAAACTTTCATATAATCAAATTACTTAAAGTCAGGATCTTGGGCATAAATACCCAAACAAGTTTCAAATACAGTGAGAAGGAAGATCAGTTCACAGTGAAACAAAAAACACATTACAGTCTCTTGATGTCAAAGCAAAGGAAATAAAGAAAGAAGGAAAAACTAGCAAACACAAAAGCCAGAATAACCTAATGTGGGCTTGGACTATAACTGTCTTTGTTAAATTATCCTTTTTTTTCTAATGAAAAAAAGTACTTCATACTGATTTTTTTAATGAGTGTGAAGTAATTTTATGAGAAAATTATGTTTAATTTGTCGTTAAAGGTTTTCCAGCTCACATGACCTTCCATTCTTGACTCACATCCAATCACAGCCATATTCCAGATCTTACTGTTTTAAAGTAATTAAAACGATATATTTGTAGTAATGTACTATGAAAGGAAATGAGATGACACCTGAAGAAGCGAGATTTACTTTTTAAGCCAATAAACATCTTAAATGGGCCCATTAATTTAATGGCACTGCTCATTTAGCGTTACTGCAGGTTAAAGGTGTACAACACTTTATTTGTTATTTCCCATTAATTCCCAGACCTCAATGACCCCTTTGCCTTGTGGTACCTTTAAAGTATGCAATGCCTAGTGCCAGCCCCTAATTTCAGGTCATGGCTTCCTCCAAACATTAGCTGTCAGTGATTTTTCCTTCATAGATGGTGTAATTTAAAGGAATTTAAGGTGCCTGAAGTAGATCCAGTTTTTAGGTGGCAAATCTAACAAAAAGGATAAATATTTGAAGGTAAATTGATTGACATGGACTATATGTGTCGAAGCATCTTGAGCTCTATGCCATTTGAAGTATTGACACTTACTCCAGTGCATCAGCTGCTGAAATCCTCATCTAAATACCCTACGTGTATGGCAATATTTCTTATAGATTGCATTATAAGACTGTGAAGCAGGTAATGATGTAATATTGCATCAGCTGCTGCTTTCAGCTATATAAATGCGCTCTGCAAGATTTGTTGGTAGTGATCCCACCTGATGAGCTTCGCATTTAAAAAAATTAATCCAAATAAAAGAGGACATATGATAGCATATACAAACAAAACAGCTGCATTAAAATTGTAAATTCTTTTTATTGAATAGATCTCTTTTCCATGTGCAGTATTTGAATTGGTTTTGACTTTCATTAATGTGCCATTCAACACAAACAGGTGGTTAGAAACGGTCAAACCTTTGGTGATACATTTTCGTTATTGCACTTTGATGTATGACTATGAGAAGTGAATTTTTATGGTGTTGGAAACCTTTCTCTAAAGCCTAAAGTCAAACGCTGTTGGGAATGTAAGCCCTTGAAGTGAGGAGCAAAACTAATCTTTCTCACCTTTCTACCCTACGAGGATGCTTTGCCCTTTTAAAGAGAGAAATATACAAACACACATACGCTTCACCTCCCTGCCAGCTACAGTATCCCAGATAAGCCATAAGGTACATGAGAGGGGGGAGTGACTGTCCATCTAGATAAAGTCTTGCTATTGATGACAAGAGGAAGTCCCAGTGACAGGTCGCTGACAGGAGGGTCAATAAAGGAAGGAAGAGGAGGAGGAAGTGGGGAGGACATTGTCAATCATTAGGGTTAATGACAGAGGTGCACACACTGACGCATACACACATTAACATACTTACATACTGACTGACTGGGGAAAAAAAGAAAGCTGCAGGAAAATCAGAGGTTGAGCGAGGTTTTCTGAGTGGCTGGACGAATGAAGAGTTATTGATCGCTAGAAGAAGGAGGGAATGGTGTGGTTAAACACAAGGTCGCATCGAAATAGGACCATGTTGGAAAGCTGCACGCTCTTCATCCTAGAAATATGTACAGTTTCTGTCTAAAATGAAGTAAACACACTTAAATTTAAATGTTCTGTGAATTCAGTATCATGACGTTTACAAAAAAGTTAAATAAAAAGACACTGTCTGCAAATACATGCACACTTACAATTTATTTTATTATTTGGAGATGCATTTTGACTCATTCTTATTGTTTCACATTTTCATTACACGGCTGTGCTGAAAATACAATATTGCGTTTTGCATATGTATATATTATGTCTTGTTTAGCTGCCCATCCATACATGGATTCATTTTCCTAACCCCTTATCAGGTGACAGCTGGGGGGGCTGGAGCCTGTCCCAGCTGCCACAGGGTGAGAGGCAGGGTACACCCTGCTACTCTATCATAAGGCTAACACAGAGTGGCAGACAACCTTTCACACTGACATCCACACCTACAGCTAATTTACAATCTTCAATTAATCTAACATGCGTGTTTTTGGACTGTGGGAAGAAGCCAGAGAACCATTTCACAGCACCAACACAGGCACAGGGAGAACACAGCACACAGGCAAGCCTATCTAGCTATTTATCTGTTGCACCACAAGTTCCATGCTCAGCAAGCTTCGAAATAATGGCAGAAGATTGGTCCCAGCACTCCAATCTCTAGGATGAAAGTGTTAATAACTACCTCATTGCACTTTCTTCTCACGCTAGGTTTAATGGACTCTAAGTAGAAAACCAGCACCATCTCGATGCAACCAACTTCTGTTACTTGCACACCTGTAGTGGATGTAACGTGCTTTCATTTTCCTCTTTGGTTTTAAATGAATACTTTGTTCAAATGTGAAACATTTTTGGATGAAGACTCGACTAATGTTCTTTGTAAGGGTCAAGCATGTGCGGTGGGTCACTCATTTGGGAATATCACTTCTTTGTCACCATCTTGTCATTTTGTATGAGCATGTGGACGAAGGGTAGACCTTTGAAAGTCTCATCTGACTGCAGTTGTAGCTTAGTTTAGGCACTTAAAAAACACATTGTGGTGTGGTGAAATAAAACAGCTAACAAGTTTCTTTTTAATTACACCTAACTCTGATAAAAGGAACCCCTACTCACTCATTATCAGTGTTGGGACTAACGCGTTATTAAGTAACGCGTTACAGTAACTACGTTATTATTGTGGTGACGAGCACAGTAACTAGTTATTATGCCAAAATCAGGAACGTGTTAGTCGTTACTGGGATTTAGATAGAGTCGTTACTTGTTACTTCGTGTGGTGGCTATCGCGGAGCTTCCACAGACTCAGTAACATTAGCAAGTGGTGGAAGCCAGCAGGTGGATGAGGGAAAGGGGAGGCAGGAGCAGGAGAGACCCGAGGCGGCCGCCGGTCCGAGTGTGAACTGAACTTCAGGTAAGAAGTTATGACCTGCAGTCTATCTGGGTAGAGTTGCCAACCGTCCCGTAAAAAACTGAATCGTCTCGTATTCAGAGAAAATATTACGCGTTTCGTATTGAGGTGAAAGGAACACAGTTTGTCCCGGACTTCAGCTACAATGAAAAAGACACAAAGCTGGAGCTGCACAGCTGCCTCTTCTTCTCTCATTCTCCCCCTCCCTCTCCTGTTGCTACTTTAATCATGAAACTGATCAATGATCAGCTGATCGGCTTTTCTCTCTTGTTTATTTATCGCCCACTTTGCGCCAGAAAGAGGAAACCAGCGGATGTCGCGCTAAACAACAGCAGCACGTTTAAGCTTGATCAGCTGTTGTTAGAATTTATTTAATATTACTTTCTAGTATCAGCTGATGTTTGCTGGAGCCACAGCTGCAAAAAACCTGCTGGTCATGATGTCGGTTTGGATATGTGGTGAGAGGGAAACATGAAGATGAAACCAGGAGATGTCCTTACTGAATCATCAGAGCTGAACAGGTGATGGAGAAACAGGTTTACCTTTTAGGTGACATGAATGAATTGAAGGGAAGTTATGAACTGTTTCTGAGCAACAAATAACACAAGGATCCTTTTTATTGTAGCTGACCGCTGGTAACTGTGCAGGGGCGGGTCTAGCAAAGTTTTGCCAGGGGGCCAGGTAGGGCATTAACAGGGAAAGGGGGGCACAAAGAAATACTTTTCTTCCTTATTCTCATTTAAAATGTCTAGCTTTTAACAAATAATTATCTGAATCTTACAACAAACTATTGATAGATTGATACATATATACCATCAAAACAGTGTACATCACTGTCACAACAGCGTTTGTTTTCATTCAAAGGCTTTATGATTTTTCCTATAATGGTGGGCCGGTCTCTAGTCAAAATGCCCGGGCCAATTTTTTGTCCCAGTCCAGCCCTGTATGCAGCTCATCTGCAGTCTGGTGTTACCTACATCTTCCTTTTCAGAAGGCAGAATTTCCGAGTTCTGAGTACAATCGAAAGCACCACGACTGCAGTTTTTGTGTTGGATGTAAAAAGCGCACATGACGCTGTGACGTAGGCTAGAATCATGGCAGCGGTCAATGACGGCGTGGGATTTCTCTCGTGGAAATATGCACATTATTTTTTCCTTTCTATTGGTAGGTGGCACAGTGCACTTGTGGCAAGTAAGCAAGCTAGAAGCTAATTGTGTAATTAAGTCTTCCAAGAAAGTGATGCATTCACATAAACTTTGAAATAATTCATTAAAAATCATACAAACAGGTTTACAAATGTCGCCATGATGCCCTGCCATCTTGAATACAGCGGCTGAGATGTAAATTGCTCTTCTGCCTAATGTTTTATGTTTTATGTATGTGGCTAGAGACCGGCCACATATGTAGTACAGCAGAGGGGAAGAAAACTCGTATGCGTTTGCCTACAGAACGCAAATGTTTATGTTTAAACTTGCACACTCAATAGATAAAAGATCATGCCTATGTTTTCTCATCTCAAAGGTGGTCGCTTTTACCAAAGAAGAGGAAATGTGAAGGAATGGGACACCTTGACCGGCATCTGGATAAAATGCCAACCTCTTCCTCAAGCCTCCAGAACTGAAGTCAAGGGTCTGGCACACAAAACATGCAAAAACATGCTTATTTATTCTCAATATTATCACAGTTACCTTTGCTTTTCACAATTATTAGCAGATTCATTATGCCAGATAACGTTAGACTTTCTCTGATAAACTGTTTCATTAGATTCTCAGATGATATAAGATAATTATTTATAGTGTCTACAGAGTCCAACGATGTGAGATCCACTTCAAAGAAAGTTTCACAGCAGCAAAAACTTACTGACAGAAAATTTCAGAATACCCTCAGCAACTCCTCTCAGAATAGCTGTAATTAGACAGAAGTGTCACTGACCCATCTACTCATTCCCAAAGTTTTACAGCCTCCTCTTGAGTAAACAGACAAGGATGAATATTGATAGTCTAAATTAACTACAGATAAAACAGAGTTGTTTGTCTTACAGCAGCGGACCGTTAGCTAGGATTATGCACTTGAATTGGAAGTGGTAGGAAAACAAAATTCATCTGACTGCAATTTACTGACATCTAGTGGTGAGAGTTTACATACTGTAACTTAAATATACTTGAATTTATTTTGAATTACATTGTAAAAAAAAAAACACCACATGCATACCTGTCATGGGAAGGGACCTTAGTAAGTGGAAAGTAAAAAACTTTTGAATACCAAGTTTTAAACATGTTTATTTTTGCTCTTTTTGGACTCTGCTTCCAGTGGCCATTTTCGGAACTGCAGTCTTTTGGCACTGTCTTGGCTTAATTTCTCAGTCTTAAAAGTTGTCCCTTGCTCAATCATTTACAAAAGGTCCAACTTTTCCCACAGTGCAACCAGACAGGGGCTTTCATTAGATCCTCACTGACTGGTAAACACACTGACGTTTCAAACTTCAGGCTAGAGCCAAGTTCACAAAGCTTCTCCGGAAATGTCAAAGATATTATGACAGTTGTTGTAAATTAAGCGACAAGAAAAACCTGATGAATCAAGTCTGCAGGACTCCCTTTTAGGTCCCAGATCTGGTGTAAGCTACTGTATCCCTCTCAAGAGTTGCTCAACAAGAGATGGTGATGACACAATGTAAGTAAACAGATGTGATGATGAAGAAAAGACAAACATTAGAGAGACGGAGCCCATTATTTTCAGCAGGATGCAAAGAAAGACGCGCGAAGAAAGGAGAGGTCTAACGGGACCAAAGAGAGGAAGGGTGCTGACAAGGTGAGATAAGAGGGGAAGGGACCTGGGACTGGGGAGGGAAAGAAAGAGGTGGAGAATTGGTCATGACAGCGAGGTGAAAAAGGACAGGACCGGAGAAAGCGCAGCCAGAAAGATGATGAGATGCTGGAGGTGAGGGAGAGAACTGTGTGGATAGAGTGACACGGAGAGAGGAAGAGGAGAAAAAACCCCAAATGTCAGCAGCGAAAGTATGACATTAATTGTGACAGGTAAGGAGAGGAAGTGCGTGTGCATATGTGTGTGTGTCTGCTGTTCTTGTGTTTGTGAGCCACCTTGTGTGTGTGTGTTTGTGTGTGTGTGCAAAGGTGTATATAGTCTTTAGATAGAGAGTGTATGTGTAGTAAATTGGTGCTGACACGGCGAGCAGGTTGTGACATTAATTAGCAGGCCTCAGTGATGGCTGAAACCTAATCTCCCAGAGAAACGAGACACCGAGGAGGGGGAGGGGGGGGACATACATCAAAACACACACTCACTGTTTATGTGTTGACCTCACTTCCTGCAAACGGGGATGAGGGGTTACTGTCTTAATGTGGACAAGATGTGTGCGTGTGTGTGTTTGTGCATCTGTATGTCTTTTTGCAGCTTTTGAAACTTGATTGATTTCAGTATTTTGGAGCAACATGTCAGATTTTTATGGATCTGTTTTCCTCCTTTCTTCATCTTTTTTTTGTTTTCATTTTGCGTAGTCACTTCATATTAAAGTCATTCCATCTTTATTGTCCCTATGAGGTAAATTTATGAGACATTTATGAGTTAGATTTATCAAAATTTATAAGGGTGAAAAAAGAGGAAAGAACGCTGAAATTACAGAGAGAAAACAAAGTGGAACACCCCCCCGCCTTTAAGTTAAAAATCTGCCTCCCCTCCCACCTCAAACCACACATGGAGCAATGATAGTCAGTCTGGATTTGCTTAGTGATTGTTTAGGAAAAAGAACATAAAATGTGAATCTTATTTTCTCTGAGTTACAGGAAGTTCCAGTATTTGTAAACTTGGATTTAATCCTAATATCTTCTGACATTTTACTCACAAGCTCTCTTATTAAATGCATTTAGCATTTAGTCATAACTGCATTCTCCTTTTATTGAACACAGGAATTGTTTTCCGTTTGAGATTTTAGCTCTTCTACCAAGCTAACGAGTTAAATCGAGCTGCCGCACAAATATAAAGCTTTGCAAACTAAAATGAAAATGATCTATCACAACTCTATCACCGCACAAGAATGCTGATATTGATTCATTCTTCAAAAGCCCAGATTATGTTCATTGCTAAAGCTTTTTTGTTGTTCAAATGTTTGTGAAATGAACTCTTTTATCTGCACATGGTTACCAGGCTGCTAGGGCGTAGTTTAGGGAAATTTCATGGTTCCGGTAAATAAACTGCAGTTAGAGTTATGGCTCATATCAAAATCTGAAGATAATGCGAAAATTTAAACGAGCTGCTCAAAATGGCAAGCTCAAGCTAAAACAGTCAGACTGACTTGAATCTGCAGCTTCCTCGGCTCTAAGGTCCTGCCATGCTTGTACAATTCGGATCTACATGTTGTAGGTCACTACTGTTAAAAACAGCAGGTTGTACTATGGGCTCATCTTTGTGCCTTTGGCCTTTATTTAGCTTAAGCCCTGCTGCAGAAACCATAGACGTCACAACAGACAGAGAACTTCTTTGTTGTGACGTAAAACCAGCAACAACTCTTCACCACATCCATTGCGCCATTTAATCAGAGATGCTTTCCATTTGTTCTTTCTCAGTCCTCTGTGGATCATGCCTCAGTTATTTTAGCCAGCTTTTCAGCCAATCATATGAAAGCGCGATGAGACATCAATCACACTGTAAACGCCACCAAATAGAAAACTTCTGCAAAAAACATATGAAACACAACAGAAGCTGAATAAAATACAACAGAAATAATAAAAAAAAAAGGGTCACAGAAAAAACACAAATAACCAAAACACAACATAAATGTTTTTGGGAGGACAATTACACAACACAACAGATGCGCAAGCTAATAGTAAACGGCTATTAGAAAATGTATCTATAGTATTTTATGAATAATGCAAACAAAGCACTTTCTCACCACACTGAAGAGTCCCCTGCTTCTTTTCTGTGCAGTCCTTCACAAGTTCTGGTTTCTGTCTCACACATTTTATTTTTTTTCTACTACCTTTGTGTTTTGCAGCAATTTTTTCTGTTTTATGACTTTTTTAAGTTGATCTTTCAAGGCCACTGTACAATCACCATTCTATCATACACATTACACACAGTCCCAAATCCCTGTTTCTGTGCAGGCAAACACCTATGCAGACAAAAACACAAGACAATAAATCACAAATTCAGTAGCTATACAGAAAAGCTTTAAGCTAGCTTTCCGGACCTTAACTCTGCTATTCTGGTAGCCAGCAACATGGTCATCTTTTAAGATTGTCTCAGATTTGGATGAGAAACATATAGTGCAATACCTGCTTAGCACCACACAAGAGGTAAATTCAGTGAACAGCAGTGAACTCAACAGTCATTTAACAGATGAAGATTCACACAATTGGTAGGGACCAGAAGTAGACCTCAAAGAGTGAATATTGCACAGGTATTGCACAGGTATCAGGTATTGCTAGTTAATGGATAAAGAAAACTCTTTCTACTTGTTTTCCTTTTTTCAACTGGAATCACAAACTTCATTTATTTCCATAAAGTAATACACTTTTGCTTTTAGTTATATTTTAAATAAAGAGATGCTTTTGAATGCTGGCAGAAATGAGCAAGGTCAGACGTGATGGGAACACACACAGACATTCTTTGTGCTCAGCACATATAAAATCAACATCATTGGGCAAGTGCATAACCTTTGGCCTGCAAGTCTGACATTTACCTAAACACAAGAGCACGCGGTTCTGGCAGCCCATACAGTAAAGCGGGTCAAAGGGCAGGAAAGCAAGACAGGCGATACACAGGGGCAGGCGTAGAAGGGGGCACGGAGATAGATGCAGCCTTTCATTCAGACTCTCACATACACAACCAGTTAGCTGTGTTTACAAAAGCCAGCAGCAGAACCAATGCAAACCATACGCAGCATAGAGATACTTGGGTGAGGAAGTCAGAGCACATGTGTTTGTGTGAGTGTGTGCGTGCTGTGCCAGAGCAGCGGGTCTGAATGCAGCAGAAGTAAAAGAGAGCAGATGCAAGATCCCCTCCCCAGTTTGTTCTGCTTTCTCTCGTGAGCATGTCTGGCTTTGGTTGTCATCCATTCAGCTTTCCCGTGGGTCCAAAGCACTCTGCCACATTTCACAGAATCTGCTCCTGCTGCACTATAGGTAAAGCTGTTTTGAGTTACCTTTCATCACGTCGTAAGCAAACGCAGAACAAGACTGGATGGCGAAAAGTAGCAATGAAAAGAATCCTGGTGTTTAAGAGCTAAATATCATATGAGATGACGCAGGTGTGTTAAATTTATTCACAGTCAAACACGGTATCCACGCTCTTGGGAGCTGGTGTGGATTGGAAGCAGCATATAGAGCATGTAGTGAGAGGACTTGAAAGATAGACAAGTTACAAAACCTATTTTAAAAATTCAAGTCATTTGATTGTTGAATTTTAGTCTCCCTTAGATGATTGAGCTTTACTGCACAGAATGATGTATGCTCACAGTCTGACTGCAGAAAACTGTTGTCAGTTAACTAAAATATGATTTGAGGGCATGCACCTGCAAGAATGATTTGTTGCATTACTTGGATGAATGATGGACACTTTGGTTCACGCTATTAGGTCTCCCAGGAGGATAAGGTTCTGATGGAGAGGAAGAAGGCTGTGCAATAGCAGGTCTAAAAGGTAGATTGACAGAATTATTAGAACTAAAGCAGACCTTGTTTGGAGAGAGTGTAATCCTGGTCATTTTTCCTGCCTACAATTTACAGATGTGCCCTAAATGTGTCACATTCAGGAATCACAAAGTTACTGTTTGGAATAGAGGGAAGCTACGCTCACTGAATGTACAGTGCCTCAAAGGCTTTACAACCCCTGTTGCAAAACCTTTGGGGCACTGTGTAAAAATGTAAATAAAAACAGAAAACAGCTTTTCCTTAACCTCATAAACCTATATTTTAATTATTTTAGAAAACATAACAGATTTTTAAAATGAGAAGTTTTATTAATTCACAAAAAATCATATTATATAGCTCGTTTAAATTTATGATGGCAGCAACACGTCTGCGCTGCAAGTGGTGCTAAAAAGAAACATCTGGAGGAACATTTTGCAGCTACTTAGTTAAATTAGTAACAAGTCACTAACATGACTGGGAATTAAAGATGGGCAAAGATTCAAGAATTTGCAAAAAGCTGGAGAAATCTCTGTGCGCACTGGACAAAGCTAAAAATCTGTATTGGATGCCTAGGCTATTACGCATAGAGATTTCTCAAGCTTTTATGCTGATCACTGTGCAAAAGCACTGCATTAAAAACAGCCATGACTCTGGCAAGGAAATCAGCACATGGGCTCAGGAACGCCCCCAGAAACAGGTGTCTGTGAACACAGTTCACCATGCCATCAACAAATACAGGGAAACGTTCTGTAATGTACAAAGGAACCATATATGAAACCATCTTCTCTGGCCAAAAATCCAAAACAGCTCATCAGTGGTGGAAGTGACTAATAGTTCCTTGGTCCTGGGGATCAAGCTGGACTTGTGATGGTTAAACCTAAGGGTACGAGGCTTGAGAATGTATTAATGTGAATGCAGGTCCTAAAACAGAGAGCTAATAAAACTGCCAGCTTGTATACATGCTTGTGCCCCCCTCTACACACAGAGTTGAGCAGGCAGCAATTAAACTGGTCACATTTAGCCAATTTTAGCATGCATTACTCTGATACCCAGTGGTTTGGACAGGCAGATAGTCTCGACAAAGATTTCAGTTTATTTGTGTGATATTGAATAAATTTTGGGATACTGAGGCAAGGCAAGTAATAAAACAGCAGTAGGAGTAGGATACATTCAGCCGTAAAGGGGTGAAATATGCGATGAAATATCTCTTTCTCACTGATTTGTTGCTAGAATTAACATTCATAATTAATCTGCAAGTCAAAATTGTAATGCGTGACCCTGAAGCCTGTGTGCACATACGTGATGTTCTGAAACTTGTGAAACACACTCGTTTAAGTAAAGCAGGCTGCTTTCTTTTGACACATGTCCTCTTGTTTTTAAATCCTAAAAATTCACGATCCCATATGTAACACAAGCCTCGCAAAGAATTTCAAGGGTGAAACATAAACTCTGTCCCAGATCACAACAGCAGAATCACACTGCATAGATGCTGCCTCTGGTACAATGACAGGAAATCAGCTTTGCTCAGCCTGCAGCTTTGACTTGGTCAAATTTCACGCTTCTCTTTTCTGGGGAGAGGAGAGCGGGACCTAATTCTAAAGTCTTGGGAATGGCCTACATTGGGTGTAGCTGCCTGTTCAAAGGGAGGGCTGAATTCAGCTCAATTTCAGAAACTTACGTGTGTACGTGTCTGTGTGTGTGTTTTTTCCTTGCCCAGCAGTTCATTTCTGAGATACTTGGCACATGCTTTTTTTGTTCTTTCAAACCCACTCCCATACCTTTCAGACCTGGCCTTTTCTGCTCTGTACCCTCTTGGCCTCTCTTACTCAAATTCCTGCACCCTCCCACCACTTTCACTGTCTCCTTCTCTCAACTCTTCTTGCTTACCTATTTCCCTGCCCCCCCAAACTTCTCCTCTTTCACTGCCTCTCAGCCTACATCGCTTTTTCACCCACTATCGCTGTCAGCTCTCACTCTGTTTTGTTACCTTACCTTCCGTTGCACTATATTCCCAGTGGATGGGGCCTATGGATAAGCAAGTGCGGGGTTCGTGTGTGTGTTTTCAGGTATGTGTGTGTAAGTTTGAAGAAAAGGGGAGAAAAAGGTAAAGGAAGAAGGGAGAAGAAGGGAGCGAGAATGAGAGTCCCTCAAGGCCGTGACGATGTGGAAGGACACTCAAGGGACCGAGGCTGCTCTCCTAATGAGGAACACAGGATAGAGCTGATGTCTGTCTGTTATTATGCATGCATGTAAATATGAAACAGTGGACGAGTGCATTGCATAAACAATCACCATGTTTTTTTTTTCTTTTCTTATTACATGTGAATGAGCAACTGAACACACTCGGTTCATATCCATGTGATACAGTGTGTATTTATGTGTTTGTCGTCTTGGCCCAGCAAGTCGTACATATGCTCCCTGCTGAATGAACTCAAACATGGTGATGGATATGAAGCAGCTGCCAAGTAATGAGTTCTGGAATGTGTTCTTTCTGAGGGTTGTGTGTGTGGGGGTGTAATACTCATACAGTATATCTCTCTCTCATAGATATATATGTATAACTACCACAAACAGCCATAGAGGCATTCCATATAGACACAGAGGAACACTCACACTCTCGCTCTATATATAAAATGTGAGAGTGTGTCTGTGTGTCTATACGGACTGCCCCTACGGCTGTTTGCAGTAGTGTTGCAGTATTTTAGCTAACAGCTGCACATGGAGGGAAAGAAAGACATTACACTTCACTGTCTGACACTTCAGCCTGGAGGTAGGACAGAGAAAACAGAGGCACACACACCCTAACTAGACCCAAGAGACTGAAAGTGGGTGAGATGAAGTTACAGATAGTGAAATAACACTAACAGACAGTGAAAGAAGGAGTTGAAGACAGCTCATATATAGGGAAAGACAGGTAGATATCATGGTGGTATACTAAACAAATTCAATCCACTGTTACGGCACAGTTCTTCAGGCTCTCTGCTAAAATACTGCTGATTCGGTTTCACTGAGTGTTAGCGATGAATTCTCGGCACTGGGAGGTGACATTTTGAAAATGACTGATCTCCCCAGGTAGCCTCTCCCCTAGTGGCGGTCCCTTCGCCACAGTTACAAGGTGATGTTTGTTATTGAGTGGCAGAGGGTCATGTTGTGAGGTACAAATCCTAATCTCACACTAGACCTACAGCGGAATGTGGCAGCTGAGTCTCTTCTTCTTGAAAAAAAAGTATGACCTGTAGGTATGTGTGTAGTGAATGAGAAAGACTTTGAGATGCAACTGAAAGCCCAAAAAGCCAGTAAGCTGAACTAAATCCAGTATTCACTGTATATTCTATAAACAGGATCCTAAACAATTTGCAAAAATATCTAGAAAATATATTACATTCTCCCAAAACAAAGTAGCCATGTAGGAAGAATTCTGGTTTAGAATTTTTTCAAGTATAAAAAGAAAATGTGTTTTTACAGTAAGTTGTTCTGATGAACAAACTATTCTGTCTGGAGTTTCATATTTTCTGCCTAATGTACTGAACATTAAAAATAATGTTCAGTATAACCGCATTCAAGAAAAAAATCATAATTCAGTCTTCTATCCTATAATTCATATTATATTTGAAAAAACAAACAAACAAACCCTAACCCCCAAACTATACCAAATTTACAGATTTTTGCAAAATCTGTCATTTTACAGCTTTATTGCACACACACATAAGAGCATTTACTGTAGCTTGCATCATATCATGATAATATCCAGATGATATCAAGAAGAAAATAAACTTGTAGTTCAGTTTTTTATGTAGCACTAAATCACAACAGGACATCATATTCTATTTAAGAACTGAGCATTTCTACAGTTTCCTCAGTAACAGTAAATGGTGGTCTTATTAATGATATTGGTGTTCCAGAAGTGTTTGGAATCTTGTAATTCATATTAACAATTCTATAACAATTAAATAACGGTTCTATTTGCTGAATATAGAAGACTTTATAATAACAATAATATAATAATAATAATAATTAGAATAATTTTAAAGACATGATTCCGTTAGTCTTAAGTCTTACATCATTAGCCATTTCTGGGTCCAAACTCCTCTTTGAGTTTCTAAGCTTAAACAAACACAGTAGCATCAGTTTGTGTTAAAATCTGTCAAAATGATTTCATATTTAATAAAATAGTGTGGATCAGTGTGGCTCCTCTCCCAGATATTACAATAAATTTTAGTACCTAGGTATCAATGAAAAACAGGATTTATGAATTTTAATGGCTTTAGACGTTAGCAGGGAGTTAGCTTGCTAGTTTCATGATATACTGTATAGATGCTATACCATGTTCTGACTGAGGAATTTCTGAAAAACTAAAACTTACAGCCCTTCTATCACTTCGGACATAAATGAAGACAGAAAATTAAACAGCAGCATTATTTGTAGGGTTTCTGAAGTTGGGCTAGCTGGTATATAATGGTGTGCTAGGTGGTAGCTAGCTACACAGCGCTATGGTTAGGTTAATATAAACACAATAGCACGTTGAAGCTGGAGGATCAATGCTAACTTTTTCCCCTCGATAAAAGTTAACGTGAGACCTGTTCAAATATTTAGTGTGTGGCAAACCGTGAGCCGATGGGCTGTAGTTGAATCGCAAGGTTTTTTAAACTGAGCTTTAAAACGTGCTGCAGATGAATAGTGGTAATAAAAACACAGGTTGACAGTGATCACTGTTTATTTTTAAGGGTTCATTCAGATTAAATAGAACAAGATAGAAATAATTCCAACAGCCTTAATGAACCCAGTAGGAGTTTTGACCTGGAAACAGTGTTTATCCATCATCACTTAACAACCACACAGAGGGTGTCGACTACATTTTAGCCTCCTGTGTTTCAGAGCCTAAAACTCTAGAACATATTCTTATTCTGAATAAAATAAATTGGAATGGATTATTGTATTCAGTTTCAGATAGTTTACTCACTTAAATAGAGCATTAGAGCCTGTGAAGCCAAAATACAGGACATTAAAATTCTTATTGAATGAATAGACCTCGAATACAGGCATCAAGTATCATAAGAACATTTTCCAATACATATAATTATTGATAAAATCTCAGATCCTTATGTCATCAGTCGTGTTTTACAGTCCAGTTCATGTATATTTGTACTGTTGTTTGTTTTGTTCTTGTTGCTGTGCTATGAAAGGTCCACAACCAGAGATGTGTGGGAGATTTAGTCCTTTTAATACATCGTGCTCAGACTGAGGCTACAAAGGATTCAAGTTACGGGACACTCGGGTACAAAATGTTTTCTATCACCTTAACATGAGTTCAAGATTCAGTTGACATCAGTTGCAAAATGCTGACCAAACACTTTGCATGCTTATTTAAGTGCAAAGTGATGTGTAAGCTATAGTTCATTTTAGCAATTTGTCCTTCTGATGCCCTTCTCATCTTCACAGAGCTCCCTGCAAAATCTGTCACCCACCCAGCTCTTATTGTTCTCTCTTCTGTACTTTTCCTTTTCCCTCTATTTTTGCCTTCACCTTCAACCATGTCTTCTGCTCGTCCCGATGTCCCACCGCTTATCCAATCTGTCCAATTCTCTGTCCCGGATCTGCTCTGCCAGCTGGACATGGACAGCGCCTCCCTGAGGGAAGAACAGGTGTAGCGACACACACTCCACTGAGCACACAGCTACCTGTGGCATCGAGGTGGGCACGTACCCAACTATGAGCGAATGCACAGACACAAACACGGCGGTACACACTCCCTTGCAGACCTATGTGAGCTGCAGTAGCACGCATGGAAACTAAGCAGGCTCCTCTCAGGCACACTGTGACTTCACTTTGACGAAACACTCAAACAGTAAAGCTGAATAAAATAGAACGCACATGCCTTGTGTGTCTGGCACATTTGTGTGTCTGGCACATTTTAGCTAACTCACACTGGGATGAACATGGGCTTGTTTGGCACACACAACGATTAAAAACAAAAAACCCCACACAACTAACGAGCCACTCTTCCACTTGCGCTCTGCCCACTGTGCAATTGCAGGTCTAGCCTTAAAGCTTCATTTGCTGCTCCTCAAGGCATGTAGCTGTGCAAAAAGGACCCAGAGTGGTATAAGTGGTTGCAGCACAGACAGTGATAACGCAGATACTTGTGTTAACTCTTTACGCACTCTGGCAGTCCATCACAAACACGATCACCCCCCTGCTGTGAGGGAAGGCTCATTGTTTGAATCATTCACACCCAATTATTTGCAAAAGAGTGAATAGCAGGAATGGCACTGTGTGCTTACACCTCTCAGTGAAAGGAATGAGAGTGATTTGTTGGCAGTGATTTACTGCAGAAGCAGAGGGAAAGTGTCATTTTGCATCAGTATGAGATACCAAGAAATAAGTTTCCTGTTTTAGAGGCCTAAAAGGTGAAGAGATGGGTGAGGTAGCATAGGCGGCTACAGTGTTAGGCTTCGGCAATAAAAACTGATTTAAGGTTTTGGGAAAGAGCATGTTTTTGACTAACATGTGCAGAGGCAGACCCTGCTTACTAATACCATAACACTAAAAAATAAAGCTCCTTCTCCGAAGCACACCTTGTGCATAAATGTGCCACAGGCTTTGACAACAGTGGGTTATTGGACACCCCAAGCATAAGAGCGGGCTGGTTTATTCCAGCAGCGAGGTCTGTGCTGTGAGCGCTCAGCATTTTTAAAAGGCAGAGGCAGTAAACAAGGACATACAGTAACTACATCTGACAATTCTTTGGAAGAAAAGTGCTCTTTTTTCCACTTTTTGAAAACTATTGAGTTTTATGTTTTGTTTATCCTTCCATTTCAGACTTGGAAAAAACATAAAGGCCTTTGTGCATCCAGATAATCGATTCTGATCTTTTGCTAGAAGGGGAAAGATTGATTTGTTATGTCTTTGAGATGCAGTTTGATTTCCCCCCTCATTTTCTTTTTCTTCTTCTTCTTTTTTTTCAAAGGCATAGGAGGATGGTTGTTTTGTCTCGCCTGTCTCTGCAGCTCAAAGGATCAGTGATCCCTAACAAGTCCGGTTGGTAACCTTTAACCCCTGTGACCTGGGGAGCCACTGATCATTGTGACAACAATGCACGATGGGATGTGAAGTCCTTGAGTGAAGACACATTTGAGTGCCTGTGAGGGTTCCTTTAACTTGCAGGTTTGATATCTGGCCATATGGATCTAGTGGGATTGGGACAGCTAATCTAGAACAAATTAGTGTCACATAGTGATAGTCACTGCTTTTGAAGCCTGCACTAATTACATTTGCTGTAGTGAAATTAATGATACGATAAAGGGAATCTGCTGCATGTGAATAAATGTTATCTTAATTGGCAGGTACGGTTCCCCCTTTAGGTTTCATTTGATGTGGATCACTGATGTCCAGCGTTTTTTTGAGGATGTATAATGAGATCTAAGGAGTTAGCTGAAGCAGGGTTTGTTTTTGAGAGGGCGGTAATGTGATCGGAGCGGCTGAGGCAGGCGAAGCTTATGGGTCTTTTCAATCCAAACTTAGTATGTGCTGTCATGAGGACAGGCTAGTGGAGGTGGTGGTGGTGGTGGGGCGGGAGGTCATTGAAATGGATGCGATGTGAATCCGCTCAAAGTCTCTGGGGGGCTGAGAGAGGGAAGAATTAGATTAGTGGGAGAATGCAATCAGTGTGACTACATTACCGAGTATGATGAGAGAGGCAGAGAGAGGAGATGTGAGTGACAAGATGTTGGACGGCAAAAACTTTTCAAGACTGTGCTGCGAATGCCAAGCAGGAGGGTGGAGGGGTGGAGGAGGGAGGGGAGCTTCATAACCACAAATATCTCAGATCCTAAAGCCAGGAAATCAATTGAGCGGTTCTTTATCTATATATACATTTATATATATATATATATATGTATATATAATCATCCCTTCTTCCCTTTCTTTGTCCTTTTTTTTTCTCAAAAATCAAATTATCCAAATACCACAGCAGAAAAAACAGTCCAACCTAAGAGCATTATTTAAATTACACATGACTTTGAAGGAGGAAAGGCCTTTTTTTTATGACGGAGGATCAGTAGTAAGTCGAGGGTTGCCTGGCACCAGTTTCCACATTTTTGTCATCCTGCTAAAAAGCAGGAATAATGAGTGAACAGACGGGGGAGGTGGCTGGGAGTCAGGAACGATCTTGCTGAATGTGCGAGCGGTTTCCTTTTACACTATTTACCCTGACTGCAAACCCAATTAGCTCAAATCAGATTCAGTGTTTACACTAGCATCAGGAGATGATTAAGTGAAACCTAGCATTCCAGTTTCACGTTCCCCTCATCATCTTTGCAGGTCTATCATGCAGAAACACAGACACACACACACACACACACACACACACACGCAATAACAGTCAAACACAGACACACGTAATAACACCCAACCAGTCCCAGTAAAAACACAACTCTTTATGAAGTGGTTTAGGTGGGTTATGAAATCCCCCCACACCCATCCAAAAAAATGTAAAAAGGAACTGTAACGCTTTCATTTCTGCTATAACTAGTAAAAGCAGATATTTTTTTTGTTGTAGATGTACACAACTTTATTGGTTTGCACCACTGGCTGAAGCATCTTAACAAGCATCTGTTTTACGAAGTGATTTTTGTCCAAATGAATTTCTGGTGTTGCAACACTGGACATGAAAGCTAAGAATTATTTTCTTCTCTTTTTGTCTTTTCTGCTGCTTATTTTGATCACAACACGATATCCGGCTAGAATTTAATTAGTTCAGTTGAATTTGCTGATCACTTTCATGGTCACACTGTGTAATGAAGTGGACTGCAGCTTCAAAGGCATCCCCAACTGAAATTTTTAAGTATGGAGCTATAAAACAAGAGCTTAGCCATATTTCTGGCACATTTTAGTAATAACAGGACTGTTTTATGGTACTGGGATAGTTTTTCTATAAACACAACCACTGTTTTCTTTAAGAAGCCACAGAGGATTTTAGTGTCTAAAATGAAGGCAGCCCTGTATTGCAAAACTATTTTTTATGTTCAATTCAATAAGTATATTTAATGTGAAAGGACCAATAAAACTGCAGATTATTACAATTTCGGAGTGGACGTACCTTTTGTTATATTGGAGACTTAAACTACAGACTGTATATAGAAGATGAAAGAAAACTAGCATGACAAACCCTGATGTTTAGTGGATCATCATTTTAAGGCTGGAATTTTTGAAATTACCATATATTTTTTTTCTTTTAAAAAAATAACCATAATGATTGGTATATCATACAATGAACTTAAAGACTCGTTGCCTTTGAGGTGACCGGGTTTACAGCCACTAATAGGGAGCTTCAGTCTTCAAAGTGACTTTGGCGTGTCAGGATGGTGATGAAACAGCAGTTAAGTACTTTGTATTTCCAGTTGTGGAGTAAGTGAAGAAATGTACACATTGTTCAGTTAAAAAACTTTTGGAAGAATATGAAATTAATGACAGATGAATATGTCTATAGTATGGGGTGTTATGACCCGTCTAGGGCCAGGCCATAACATGAGCGAGGCACTCGCTTCCCCCCCCAAGACCCAAGCAGTCACACGAAACAAATCCGTTAGATGTGAGGTGATTTATTTACAAGGTGAATAAAGAGAACCAAAACGGGAGTGTCAACACTTCAGGGTGAGCCAAGGCCAAAACAATAAACAAAACAAACCTACACAAATCCCGCACCCCTGACCTTACCAAAACAAAGTCAAAAATAAAGACAGAGTCTGACCTCCTTAACTAACTCAAAACAGGAGAAAACGGGTGATCAAAAGAAACGGCAGCTCACCCCTACCCACTCCACTTCCCCAACTTTCAAGCATATACTGCAGCCAGCGGCTACCACAGGACTACTGCTGGGTGATGAGGAGAAACGCGAGGACCTCCCCCGCTGTAGCACTCCAGCCTCCTTTTAATGGGCGGGTCCTCCAGCTGGATCCAATCACGCCGGGGCAGTATATCCACGCACCAATCGGAACAGGGCCCTGGCACAGCTAAATTAACATAGAAAAAACACAACACCTGCACAAACAAACACATGGACATACAAGTTCGTAACAGGGTGACTGTTTACAAGTGCTGAGGTGAAGTAGGGGTGACAATAAACATGGCAAATCTGTGTGCATGTTAAGCCTGGGGTAAGGATTGAAAAGTAAAAAAGTTGTAAATAAGTATGCATATACTTTTTACAACTCTATTTATGACTTAGTGATTGAGTTTTTGTTTCATATCATGTAGATTTTGTTGATTTTGTTTGCCCACGTATATATATGTTTGTTTGTTTTATATATCTGACATAAAAGGTTATCATCAGTATCATCGTCATCTATTTTACTCTATTCTGCTTTATTGTTTACTCTGAATGTGGCAATAATTTACAAAATGAACATGATGCTATATTAGATAAGTCTAGACTGAGACATTTACTCATTAGATATAAGGTCACTTTCTCACAGACTGCTATAAAATTTTTCTTCTTTTGGCTGCCCCCTGGTGGCCTTTTATAGACCTTGTGGCTACATCCATCTTTAATATACAGTCTTTAATATTAATGCCTTTGAACATATTTGGGTTTTAATGTTGCACCCTTAAACTTTTCATTCCTTTTAACAGCTCTCAGTGGTCTCCATTTTTAGCAAAATAAAGTTTCCACTAAATACATTTAATCAAAAACATCTTAAAGGAGAGATAATATCAAATGCGGGCAAAAGTACAACTCACGCATTCATATGATATGTAAATGTTACATTTACATATCATATGAATGCATATTAGCCATATGAAATTAAAAATGGCTGTGTTTTACAGCGTGTCACCAAACTACTTTAAAGAAGAAAATAATGTGAGTTTAGGTTCTTTCTATTTATTGTATTGCTCTAAATCAAAAGTATTACAAGTACCCCTCATTCTAATTTGCAGGTTTGTTTCTTTAGAGCAGAAACGCTGTTTCTTTGAGTCATTACATGTGGAACCGCCATCCTAAAATCCCTTCATAAACCCTTTGTTCTTCATGTACAGCTTAACTCTCCCAGCTCAAAATCCACCCCACCCATTTAATCCCAACATCTGTCTTCTCTACCCCCAACCTCCCAGCTCTCTATATGCCTACATGTATCACCACAGCCAAGTACAACCGCCACAGTTATGCTACCCAGGCCCAGCAGAGAAAGCAAACAAAGTGGAAGTGGGCAAACATGGATCTAAACACGGGCTGTTTGGTGTCTGAACCCTTTTCCGCCCGTGCTGTTGATTTTCCACAGCGGATCAGGTTTTTGCTGTTTGCCTCTCCTAGAAACAAGAAATCATAACAGTTCTCCTGGACACGAGCGAAACTATACGTACATGTACAAAATATGTTAACAAATGTGAGAGCGGGTTTGGCTGATACTGCGGGTTAAACAAATGCCATTCAGATGAAATGATCCACTAAGAAAACACTGCATAGAATACATTTTTCATTGCCGCCGTTCGTCCTTTGAAGTCCTTTCAAAAGCCTTCCCATAATGCCCACTCACTGAATATAAACACATAATGAATTTGCAGTTAATTTGTTCTCTTATCTTTTTAAATTACATCCTGCGAGCTCCTCAGGGAGTATAATGACATCTTCCTCTTGGCAGTTTACACAGTTTATGGCGTGTTTGTATATTCAACATGTGTGTGTGTGTGTGTGTGGGGGGGGGGGGGTGTATAAGTATGCAGGAGCTGTGAGAACTCACAGCCATATTCTCCACTACAAGGCCACGGGGAAAGGGTGTAAAAGCAACAAACCTGTCATTGTTTCACCCACATCAGCACCTTCTCTGTGCTTCATACACACACACACACACACTGCTAAATCTTTTCCTGGGACTCTGATCACAGACAAGAAACGAGTGCATGACTTGGACTCCAAATATGACATTCTTTTTTCCCTGGCAGAGCTGCAGCGGTCCTTCCCATGACTGAATCCTACACAAACTCGATGTTTTAGTAAAGAGAGAAATCTTGGACTCACTGGTGGAGCGCACACGGTTGCCAGTGCACTTGGGTTTTTGGTTCCAGCCTCGTGTGTTGTGGTGGTTTTGACAAGAGAAGAAAATCTACTCCAAAATAAAGGCTTTTTTTTAATTCTCAGGGCTGGAGTGGGTTTGAGTTACAATTTTAGGATTTAAGATTCAACTTTAAACAGTAATACCTTTGGAGACTCACAGAAAGACAAAGCCTCAGTATTACCTTAAGTATACGGGCCAAAGATGTTGTGATCTTTGGTGCTAGAGATGCACCAAATCATTACAAAAATACAACAACTTAGACGAGAGACACGTGAACCCAAAGGAGTTCCCTGTAATGCAGCCTACCCTCACAATAGGGTAAGAAGGTACAAAACAGGACAAGAATCTGTTTATTCTTACCTCTTAAAGCCAAGCGTATCATATTTGTTGCATGGGGTTTTGTAAGTCTTTGAGACTTCTGCATCATCAATTTCATTTTATTCCCCCTGACAAACGAAAAAAGTAGCAAAATACATTTTTAATCAATAAAATGCAAAAAAGTAAAGTAAATATGATAGAAATCTAAACTCACAAACTCAAATTAATATGTAATTGATTTTAAAAACCTTCATACTTTTGGAGCTTCACCTTCAGTAAACAATCATTTTTCAATGATTGTTTTCTGGCAAATATTTTGTGACTCAGGTTCTCTCTGTCTCTCTTGCACTCTCTTTCTCTCTCTCTATTTATATAAATATTTACACACCAGCCTGCTGCAGTGAAGAAAAGTCTGAGCCCAAGGCGAAGCTGTCCATTTACTCCTCGATCTCCAGTCCCACCCTCATCTACAGCCAAAAGCTGTGGTTAGTACCTGAAAGAGCAGGAAAAGGACAGCGGTTCCTCTGAAGGGTGTCCAGGCTCTCCCTCAGAGACAGGACGAGGAGTTGGTCATTAAGAAGATTCTTAGAGTAGAGCTGCTGCTCCTCAAGATCAGAAGGAGCCAGGTGAGGTGTTTTGGGCAGGAGGACAGGGGGCTGTTACCATGACTCTTGGCTGTCTTAGTAGCCTTTTGGTCTGGCAAATCTTTGCTACTCCCAACACCTTAACTTGGAAAAGTGGAAGAAAAATAGATGAGTATGTGTCATTGGTGGGAACAACCTGACATTCTTCTGTTTCATTTTTCTTTCATTGGCACAAAACAGATTCCAAAGCACCATTTGTAGAAAAATACCCTTTCACACATAATACAACTTTGGAAGTCATGATTTTCTTTTTTTTATCTCACTTAATGCCACACCACCAGCAGTCAATGCACTTGATTAGTTGCACTTACAGACATGTGCAATCCAACATCACATTAACTTTATGAAGAAGCTCATCTATCTGCCTGGTTTCACGTGTGGGCTGCTAGTCTATTCTTTAGCTAGCCTACTTCCACTTCCCCACACTGTCGAACTTAGATCTGCTGTCCTCTCTCTGGCCCAATCATTTTCTTCTCTGTGAGCCAATCAGCCTCTGTCATTCTGCATTTCAGCCTCTCATTCATATGACCCAGCTCCTCCACATCTACACTTCATCCAGATAGAGCTCCTCTACTGCTGTTGGATTTCACAAAGCTATGCAGCTTTATCAGAGTCTACTCACCAAATGTAGTTTTACTCAATCTAATAATGTTCAGTTCAAATGATCTCTCGTTATTGAAATGTCTCTGTTAACATATGTGGGACTATTTTGGAGAAGGGATAAAAGGGATACGGACAGTGAGTGGTGAGACAACAGCAGCGTGCAATAAACTACCTACAAGCATGTTAGTGAACTCAGGTGATTGATAAGGACCAGCAAAAAAAAATTACCGCTTAGCAAGAACTGAACTGTAGCGTAATTTATCTAATTTCCTCCAACATGAGAAGAAATTGGGCTGACCTCGTGAGGACGAAACTCCTGCTCTAAAAATTGGCTCCACTCCAGCCCTGGTCAGCATCAATTAGAGCTTGTTGCTCTCTCACGAAGAGGCCGGGAAATCAATTACTTCACATTTAAGTCATGTGTGACACACAGCATCCCCATATTGGATATTGTATTAGATCCTATTATTATTTTGTCCTCTGTTGCTTTAACTTTCTCTTCTCTGTGTCTGTGTCTGTCTCGGCCTGCCCTTCATCTCTCCACGTCACTCCCAGTGAGGGTCACATTACCAGGGTCAGCACCCTTCCACCTCACGTCTTCTTCTGAAAGAAGCCTTGGCGGCATCATTGTCAACCCACTTATCTCCGATATTTTTTCCCTTCCCTGCCTCTCTGATCTCTCCCTCCTCATCCGTCCTCTGCTTGTTATCTGTACACCTGCTCCCAGCACAGGCTGCACAGTGAAAATCTAAAAATAACCGGCCACATTTACATAGGTACACAACATTACAATTAACCAGAGAAAAACAAATGAATGAAGATTTAAACATGATGAATTATACTTACAAGTGTAACACCAGTGGATGAGCTCACTGGGAGTAAAAATCCCCCACAGATGAATTTTGCTTAATTATTGCTTGGTGGAACATGGGTCAGGATGGCTGGTGACTGATCTTGCAACTAACACACACACACACACACACACACACACACACACACACACACACACACACACACACACACACACACACACACACACACCAGTGAAGTGCAGCACTCTCTGAATATAAGAGCTTTGATGTCCCTGCTTTATTCTCCTCCCTTCATCCCAGAGTCTGAAGCGAGAGGAGAGTGCAGAAATGGAGCACCCTGACAGTTTTGGCTAATTGAACTGTTCGCTTGGTTTTCAGGCAGAAAAAAAGAAGTGGACGTGGGAACCGTGTGCGTTAACACGCGTGTGCGACAGTGAAGAGCGATCACGCTGAACGGCACGCTGAGAGATTCAGACAGACATGGTGTGATATAAATAGAGTTCTCGGTTATATCTCAATCCTGCTCAGGTGTTTACATCTTCTCCAGCACTTTTTTTCAGCCCTCCCCAATTCTGCTCTGCTCCCTCCCTCTAACCTCCACCTTTGTTGATCCACCTCCCCGAGCTTGGCCCGCTCCTCCTCGTCCTCTCTCGCCCCCTCTATCCATCTTCCTCTCATCTCTTCTTTGATGTGGTGATGCGGGGTTATCTAGGGTTCTCGTCTAAGGGGAAAAGGCAGGGGGTGAGAGAGCTTGAGAGGGGAGGAAAAAGAGGCAGAATGAGGAAAGAAGAGAGGGAGAAGCAGCAGGGGGAAGGGCTGAGATGAGAATTTTTTTTCACCCCCTCTCTATAACAGCTCTTTTAACTCACCCTTCACCTTCACCTTTAAAAAAAACAGAGTAAATGCAAAGACGTGTCTGTATTTCTTTCATTATTAAAATATCCCACAGTCCCTCTGGATGAAAACAAGAGTCTAATTCCGGTCCGAAAATCCCATTGCCACGGCTTACGTGAGTGGCGAAGCATGGCAGAAAACCAGCATGGCCCTACCAGCATGCTCCACTGAAGATGTCTCTGTTCCCTGTATTTATAGATGTTTGGGGGGGGGGGGGGGGGGGGGGGGGGATGGGCTTCTTGATGAAACTGTCTCTTTAGCTAAGCCAGGAAGCATATTATTTGCAATTTGCTGCACACTTTTGCCCTGGCGATGCTGTCATGTCATGCTTGGTGGAGAATACACAAGATAAGTAGGGTTTTTTGTGTGTTTTCTTTTCATAATGAACATGCTCCTTATTAAACAACAAATTCCCCAAATGGACAGCAGTGCAGATTTTCTTTTTGTGTTTTTGTTTATTGAGCTGTTTATAGGAAGCATGAGCCAGTCAGGGAGAAGGGAGACAGTTTTCTCTGCCAACTTTTTTCCCCTTCGGGGCCACCAGGTCACGATCCTGCCAGCCAGCACACCGTGTAACCTGCCAGCTCTATTTAAACACACTTTTATGCAAACACACTCACCTACACACGCTGCTCCTGCCACACAGAAATGCACATGCATAGAGTTACTTAGGTGTGTGCTGTGTTGTGCATGCCCGGAAAATATCTGCTAATTAAAAATCACTTAGTGTCGAGGCCAGTGCTGAGGCCGGAGAGATGACCTGTTAATGAATTGATCAGTGGCTTACAGGCATCCGATCAATACCAATCCTTCTCTTTACATGCCATGATGGAATTAATACACAGAGAGTTAAGTAAGTTTTGCATTAAGAACAGCACAGATCAGCAGTGAGCATAATCAAATTTGGTGCAGGTACTTTTTAAACATGCTAACAGTGTGGCGTCTGACTTTTCTCATTTCTGCTTCGTCTGCCTTTTTTCCTGTGGTTTTCCTTTTTCTTTTCTCTCTGGTCTAATATCTTCTAACCCCATCCTGCATCATGTCAGCACCTCACTACAGTCTTAGAGCATCTCATCTCACATCTCACTTCGTACTACAGATATACACTATGTGGACAAACTGACAAACTGGGCCACCTAAAAGTTACAGGAGTTGCTCAGCCATGGAACCCTGTGTCATGAAGCTCCCGGCACACACATATTTTGTGCTGATGTTAATGTCAGAGGAGGTTTGAGCTCTGCAGTTACTGAGAGTTGGTGACTGCCTCAGCACTCTAGAATTTTGCACGGTGTGCCACATCATACCTGAGCTGCTGTGCTTCCTAAATTCTTTAGGAAAGAGGAAGGGACACAAACTGACTTGTTGCAATGTTGACGTCCTGAACAATACTAAATCAGTGCGCTTTTTCATTCTTTCACAAACTTTTGTACCTGCTTGACTTTAAGAACTGTGGCCCAATACATTCATATTTTTTTTTGTTTAGTTCATGTTTGCATGTTTACGTTCTTTCAAGTTCACATCCTTGGAGACTGTCTCTCTCTATGCTAGCAAGCCTTCCTGAAACAGAAGAGGCAGTGTGTAATATTACAGAGTAAGAGCGTGTCAGGTGTTTTCCAAGTGGGACACTGGGCCACCTCTGTGGCGCCTTTGGCCCCACCATTTGGCCTGAGCATTATTAGATCACTGTAGCTGTTTGCATAAATTATAAGTCTTAGTTTTGCACAAATCATTTAAACTCCATGCAATACCTGCATCATATACAAGTTTACATACACTCAGATGTACGTGAAGGCAGAGATTTCATTGTAATTTTGGGCTTGGCTCCAAAATAAATTCACACCTTTGCACACTTGTGTTGTCAGAGGAGTCACTAAAGATGTATGCTGGACAATCATGCGACAGTTCAAAGAAGTCATTAAGATCTCCAAATGACCGTGACATTCATGCCCATGATGAATGGATGTAAACCTCTAATCACAACTATTTTTTTACTAGCTTACTGTTGCTGTTTGGCAATTATGCAAACAGTCTGAAATAAAGCAATGAGTAAAGAACCACTTTTACAACTTTAAAATTTCTCCTTATGTATGTATGGTAACTGCAAATAACAGTACGGTAGATCATTTGTTGCTATATGTGAACAATGCTAACTGTGGGTTAGTGCTGGAGTAAAGTGAAATGGGAAATAAATGCCTTGGTTTCTCCCTGTCTTGTGTACTTCATGCTTATCCACTGTCCCATCTGTGCCTCACAATTAGCGAAATAGGGGACTGACAGCGCTACATTAATTGAGTGCAACATTAAATTGCCTCCTGTGCTGGTCAAAGTTGTAAGGGTTAACAACTTTTCTGGCAGAAACCCTGAGTGTAGCTAACATTACACCTGCTAAATATCATCAAATTAACACTGCATGTTAGCATGCTGATTTTTTCATTAAGCTCAAAACACCCCACTGACTTCACTTAAATTCAACTTTAAAACACTCTTTAGACTCTTTAAAGATTTAGAAGAAATGTCTGATGCATGACTTTTAAAAAAAAAAGAGAGATCTGATCAATACGGAAAATAAAAATATCCCTGGTATTTTTCGGCACTGTATTACACTGTAACAATTTCGAACAATAACTTCAAAACAGACATATTTAATATCCAGCTTTCTCATAATAAACCTGCAACCACAGGAAAAATGTTTCAGTGTTTTCACTGTACACTTTCCAATAATTTCCAATAATATGTGGTGTTTGTTTGCGTTTGCTGATTGTGTGCACGTGCAGGTATGCTTGCATCACTAAAGACTTAAGAGACACGTGGCACTCTTAGCTGAACTGAGATACATGTGAGCTGAATCACTTCCCCCTGATGCACAGCAGAGGCTCACTTTCACAGTTGCTTTGTCTGTTCATTTTCAGTCAAAGACTTCAGTGAAGGTTAGGCTAAGAGGTTGGAAATGAATGCAGTTGGTGTAATGGGCTCTGAAGCAGTGGAAGTCTGACTGTGCGTTTACCATATTTCTGTAACTGTGTTTGCTGCTGTTTTCCAAGGGCAGCACTCTCAGTGTTCAACCTCACACACAACAGCACTCCAGTCACTTTTGTGAGGCCAAGCCATTGTCATAGTAACCAGTCCACTGAGAAATTGATGGCACTTCTGTGAGAAACAGTAAACCAGCAAACAGATGAACACTGCTCTTACTCTACCTGTGAGGACCTTTCATTAGCTGCTGTCTTGCTGTAAAACCCTTTTAGAAGCTACAAACAGCAAAAAGTGACTTTGACACTGGGTGCTTGTGTAAAGCAGCAGTATTTGAGCATGTTCATGCAGCGTGCGTGAGTGTGTGACTCGTGCCCACTTGGCCGAACTCGGGTGTACTGGGTATTCCTGTGGTCTATCAGCACAGGGGAGGGGTCCCATGTCCCCTGTTGGATGCGTTGATTAGTTTGGCCCAGGCTGAGCCAGAACACCCACTGGGTGCTCTGTGGACTGTACCAAAATGCTTCGAGGTGAACCTGTGTAAGCACAACATGCAGTAGAGACACGCCAGAGGGGCTCTGCTTGAGCAAAGCAAAGGTTTTGTTGTAAATATGCTGCACTGGCAAAAATGCAGGGAAGAATTTGGCCAACCTTGCAGCTTTTCACATAAAGGTGTTTACATATACCTGCAGGGAAATTTACAATACACTTCTTTTCTTAAAAGTTTTAAATGTATAGTAACCAAAAATGCTGGCAAGGCCAACAAAGTCATTTGGTGTCAGAGCTTTAAGCACAGCTTTGACATCATCACTAAACATTAGCAGTTGATCCTCTACCCATCTGTGCACCTCAGAAAATTTCAAGATTCATTTGGACTGCTTGTATCCACACATAAATTTAAATCAGAGAGTCTCTCTTTTAAAATTTTACTGGCTTTTGCCATTAAGTTAAAAAAAAAAAGAAGCTTAATCTACTCAGTAAATACTCTTAAATGCTCCCTATATTTACATGATAAACACATAGTGTACCTACTAGACATTTTAAGTTGTTAATTCAACATACACTCACCGGGTACACCTGTTCAACTGCTCATTAAAGCACACATGTAATCTGCCAATCACATGGCAGCCACTCATTAATGCAAAGCACCGAAATAGGAAAAGAAAGCGATTTTAAGACACTTTGAAGGTGTGATGGTTGTTGTACCAGATGGTCTGGTCTGAGTATTTCAGAAACTGCTGATCCACTCGAAATTTCACACAAAATCATTTCTAGTTTGAATACAGAATGGTTTGAAATAGAAAACATCCAATGAGCAGCAGAAGAATAGTGAGACTGTTTCAAGCTTAATCATCCCAAACTGGTTTCTTGAACATGGCAGCAAGTTCACAGTAGGCTACCGGCCTCCACAGTCACCAGATCTCAATTCAACAGAGCACCTTTAGGATGTGTTTGAACAGGAGATTTGCATCATAGATTTGTAGTTGACAAATCTGCAGCAGTTGTGTGACGCTATCATGTCAATATGAACCAGAATCTTTGAGGAAAATTTCCAGCACCTTGTTGAATCTGTAAGGCAAAAGCAGCTACAACCCAGTACTAGCTAAATGTCCACACTAACTAGGACCAGTTTAATTTTTAAGATACCATTTGGGGCATGTATCCACTGTACAGCAAGGATCACTACAATTTTGGTGGTTTCACTAATTGTGCATTGCACATGTATTAACTGAGTGTACCAACTTGCGTGTGTGCTGTTAAGAAAAGCTTAAGTTTTATTTCATTTCATTAGTGGCCATATTCAAATTTTATAAACAACCCTTTATCATTGCATTGCATTATCATAACCAAGAAACCCCAGGAGAGCCATCAGTTTCCAAGCAGAGACAAAGAGATGGCTGCAGGGGCAGTTACTCAAAGAATGACACGGAGAAAAGCATATTTGGGACAGCCATGGAGAGAGATAGTGAGCAATTGATGGAGCCTTGAAAGAAAAGAGAAGCAGGAGAGAAAGAGAAAGTAGAAGGATGGATGGAGGGAAGAGGAGCGATGAAGGGATCTTGCAGTACCTGTGATGGATGAGCTTTAGCTCAGGTGTGACGGCGCGACCAAATTAAATCACTGAGTAGACAGCAATGAACGAGAGACAAGGTTATCACTTTCGCTCCCTCCTTCCCCCTCTCCCCTCCATCCCTGTCTACCACCCTCAGCCCGACTCTCAGTGGTCTGTCCTCACTTGAGCTCTCCGCCAGTTGCCTGTCGGTCTACATGGAGAGCTGGCCTTCGCTTCAAAGTGTTGTTAGACACATTTCAATCATGTACTCTGGGAGTCTGCTTTATGCCATCACTTACTTTCATTTGCTGGCTTGATGGATATGGCTGTCTGTGAGAAACAATATTCTTAAGCAATACAAAAAAACCTGAAATATAAGAGCTGCTGCCGCTCAATCAAAGTATATTATAGGGTCCAAAATATGTTCACACCCCTTTTGGAATACATTTTTCTCTGGATTGGATCCAATATTCCAATTATGGGGAAGTGTTATAATACACAGCATGAAGATATTTAGGATAAATGTATGGTTCTTGCTTTGTGCTAACAGACACAGAGGCACAAAGATGGATCAATAAAGAAATAAAATTGGCGTAGAAGAACCTAGCATGCTTTACACAGTTCTGACACCTGTGTTCCAACACCTGCGGCAGCTGTGCTGGAGCAAATCCCCGCAGGTAGCTTCCAAAATCTAATGGGAAGTCTTTTGAAAGATACAGCATCAACTTGTAACCTGTGGTTTTAGAAAGGAGGCAATCAGCAAGGAAAAAATACACACAATACACACATGCACAAGATGAAACTAAAGTAAACAAATTAGCATTAAAAGTATGGATATGGATGTAAAATGAATATTTAATCAGATAAGTATGAGTTACTACTTATTTACCTTTCAGTCAATTCTCTTAATCTTTAGGCAGAAGGTTATTTTACTTTCCCACAGTTTCCGTGTATGAACTGGCAACATGTATGAACTCACCTAAACTGAAATACAAAGTGAAAAAGTCCCAGATATCAAGTACAATAACCAAACAGAGTCCCATGAGAACTGACAGGTTAACTGAATAGCACTGATTATCTCTCCATCATAGTATTGTTATTAGGTGGGATACATCAGGTAGCAAGTGGACTTTTTGTCTTCAAAGTTGATGTTAGAAGCAGAAAAATGGGCTAGGGTAAGTATTTGAAGGAATAAGAAAAGGGCCAAATTGTAATGAATAGACAAATGGGTAAGATCTCCAAAACTGCAGCTCTTGTGGGGGTTTCCAGGTCTGCAGTGGCCAGTATCTGTTTAAAAGTGGTGGACGGAACTGATTGGTTGAGTGGTGGATGAATCAGGGACAGAGACAGTCAAGGATCATTGAGGATCATAATCACTGATCATGAGCTACTGTAGATGAAAATGTTAATGCTAGTTCTGATAAAAAGGTGTCAGAATACAGCATACGCTCAGAAGACAGTCCATGCTGACCGCTGTCCACCACTGAGAGCACCAAAAATGGGCATGTGGGCATCAGAACTGGACCACAGAGCAATGGAAGAAGGTGAGCTTCTCTGATGAATCACATTTCCTTTTTATTACGTGTGTGTTACTTACCTGTGGAATACCTGGCACCAGGATGCACTATGGGAATGAAGGCAAGCCAACAGAGGCAGTGGGCAATGTTCTGTGGGGAAATCTTGGGTCCTGCAATCCATGTAGATGTTACACGTGACAGATACCACCTACCTAAGCACTGGTGCCTTTCATGGAAAGCGTATTCCGTGGTGGTTGTGGCCTTTTTCAGCAGGATGAAGCATAATTGTTCCGGAATGATTTGAGGAGTTTGAGGGGTTAACTTGGCCCCCAAATTCCCCAGAGCTTAACCTATTCAAGCATCTGCGGGATGTTCAAGACGAACAAATCCAATCCACAAAGGCCCGATCTCCCAATTTAAAGGATATGTTGCTAACATCTTGGTGCCAGATACCACAGGAGTGTTTCGATGGGTCAGGGCTGTTTTGGCTCCATAAGGGGGAACAACACAATATTAGGCAGGTGGTCAGAATGTTATGCCTGATGAATGTATATCCATCCATTCTATTCCACTGGTCCAGAGTATACCTGGTCTATATCTCAATATTATATTAATTTCTTCCCAGATTCTAAACACTGACATGTTGGTGACATACACATGGCTCCCTTTGGCATTAGTGCCAAGTAGTGGGAATACAGAAATGAGGTGGAAGTGATGGCACTACAATAAAGATTTAAATGAACCACAACCACATCACTGCAACCCTCTGTCAAGCAACTACAGACAAAAGTTGGCTTTTAGCTATATGTGGTACCACATATGCACTTAGTTTTATTGAAACTGGTAAATGAAGCCTGGTTTGGTTTACCCATTTGCTCACATCAGGGAGGTTGACTAAATCTCATGATGACTGTAGGACATGGTCACTTGCTTTCTGCAGCAGCAAGTAAACTGAACAACAAGTATCATTCAAGCACATCTTTTAGGGCAAAATGACGCTGACGGAGCAGGTACATCTGGAAAAAAAAACCTGAAAAATTAAAATTGCCCAATATGTTACAAATTATTACTTGTACATGTATACGGCACTGGGCAAAATGGAAATGGTAAGGTCTAAAACATCTAAAGTGTACTGTGTTTCACTTCCATCACCATGATTCCATTTCCTTTCATTTCTCTCCATACGATTACCATGTGCACAATTCATCACAACATGGCAAACTGATGTTAGTACTGATGGGAACTGCTCTGACCCTTCCTGCTATATACAAATGTGTTGACAGAGGGGGCTCTTTTAATGGCGACTGTTCCCTAACCTCTGACCTTTCACTTTTGGCCAGTCATGTTGGCCAGACATAATGATTGGTTGCCATGCTGTTGGTGCTGACATCGACATCCCCTTGTTACTGCGTCACATGAACAACGGCTCACTTGTATAAGTGAACAATACACAATAGTTTTGACTTTTAAAAGACAGATGTTGTTGCAGGTAGAGGGACAGAACAAGGGCAACGGAAAGGTGAATTTATGGAAATCTGGAAACATTTGATTCACTTCGGCTGACGAAAATCATCTAATCCTTATTCATTTTTGAGGCATTTTAAAATGTTGCACTGTTTGCTTCTCTGTCACATCCAAAACATAACTCATGTCTCTTCCACTGTCAAAAATATGATGCTGTAATGCAGGAATCCACCAGTTAAATCCAGGCTTAGGCAGCTGGGATAATGGTTTCCATCAAAACCAAGATCTCAGTCTGCCTGGATTTCTTATGCAATTCTGCACATGGCTTTATTGCAACTGATAAACAACTTCGGAATAAATTAAAGGTTTTTCGCCGCGTAACATTTCTTTTCAGTGTTTCTCAAGTCTATAGCAGCTCTTTTGAGTCAGGGCAAATTCAAAGGCAAGTAAATTCCAAGTAAGGCACTTAAACCACATGTACACACACGCGCATCCGCGCAACACCGAGCTCATCATCAGTAGTCTCATTATGTTGTTGATTCTTCGTCTCCCTACAGACAGTGCTATTTACCCAGTGTCTCTGAATAGAGGGAGATGCGTAATGAGACTGATGTGTGCAGGGGTGCGTTCTGGGTAATTTGTTTGATACCAGAGCTGATAGGAGGTGAAAGGATCAAAAGATTAAAACAGCCCTTTTTTTTGCTTCTTTCAACTTATCTTCATCTTTTCCCGTCCCTCCTCCTGATGTAAAAATGTCGAGAAACAGTTGCGGTCTCTGCCTGATTTTCTCTCCGTCTGGTTTTAGCTTCAGACTAAATCCCTACTTTGACTATGTTAAGAGTAGAATTCCATCATATACCATTATTGGGATGCAGAAATCTACCTTCCTTAGGTGACATTCCACACCGATGACCTTCCCTTGTTAGTTATGCGTGACCCTGGAACAAGCAAATGAAGCCCAGAGAGGTCAAAGTTTCCTCGGAAATGCATTGACCTCAGGACATGGACTCAGGTGACATACAGGTGTGGCTTTTCAGTGCACATGCTCTCACACGTATGTGTGTCTTATAGGAAATCTGTACCAAAAGATCTTTTGTCCAAAAAGCTAACTTTCATTTAATTACGTGTGTAATTTTCTATGTAATTTTGTTACATAATTGCAATTTTAAATGTTAAATTTAAGGCAGTTTGGTCAGGTGAAATTTACTTGACTGGTATACATTCATGATTAATTATATGAATAAATTACCATTTGATTTTATATATTTCAGTTGCATTTCACTTGAAATTTTTGTTTCAAAATGTTTAATGAGGGTGAAGAAGAAGAAGAAGAAGAAGAAGAAGAAGAAGAAGAAGAAGAAGAAGAAGAAGAAGGGTACTATAGATTTGGGGGAGGGTACTGCAGTTTGTTTTTTCTAAGTCAAAAAGACGTCCCAACAAAAAATGTAAGTGATATTAGAGATGTGCCCTCAGCAGATTCCTGAGATAATATCTCTCATCTTGCAGATTGCCCCTCACCCCTAACCGATGGATGCCCCTCCCTGAGCCTGGTGCTGCTGAGGGTTTTTTTCTGTTAAAAGGAAGTTTTTCCTTCCCACCATCGCAAGTGCTTGATCAAAGGGGGTTGTTTGATTGTTGTGGTTTGTCTCTAATACTGTAGGGTCTTTACTTTAAAATATAAAGCACCTTGAGGCAGCTGTTGCTGTGATTTGGTAGCACATTAATAAAACTGAATTGAATTTAATACAAGGAGCATTAGAAACATCACAGTGGATTAACTACATGGTACACGGTAACAGATGTACTCTATCTGTGCATACTGCAGAATCATAAAATACATTTAGCATAGTCAGTGTCCCAAAGTGAAGCTCAGATGCTGCCCCAGCTGATCAGCTGCTCTCAAAGTCATCCCACATTAGCTCAAAGCTCAAGCTGCAATTTCACATTGGAAGCTGCTTTGCATCTGTCAGCCCATCTTCTTCATCGATACTGTAATCTGACTTAGTGTCATGTCTGTTGTCATTGATGCCTACTCTGTTCTGTGCTGGGGTCGTGCTGCTGCATACTCACCATACTCTATACTGCAGGGAGGTACCAGAAATGAGCAGTGTTGGTCAGGTTACTTGAAAAAAGTAATCAGTAACTAATTACAGATTATTTCCCCAAAAAAGTAATCCCGTTACTTTACTGATTACTTATTTTCAAAAGTAATTAATTACTTAGTTACTTAGTTACTTTTTAAAAACACGATTTACAACCTGAATAGGTGATAAAGCGATAGATCTTTCAGCCCAATTCTACTTTTTCTGCATAATCCATCATACAAAATGTAATCAAATGGAAAAGTCTCTTTTTAAAACTTGCTTTATTAGTTTTAATCTTTTAACTTTATGCATCAAGCAAAAATTTAATTATATGCAACATTCTCTGACTGGAAGAAATTAGTTTAACATTTAAACTTATTTTCTGCACATTCCAGCACATAAAAATATTTTTTTTTTTGTGTTTACACTCAGTCTTTCAAATAGATGTAAGTAAAACACAGCAGAAAATAAATAAAATCAAAGACTAGCGGTCCTGTTGCTCTATTTTCACCTGTAAAGCAGGAGTGGCGTAGGCGGAGGTTTGCCCTGGTGCAGGTGTGCCGCAGCGGTTAGTTGAAGAATCCGCGAGTTACCTCCCACTTCCTGCTCCACCACACCCACCCACACAGGTAGGGCCTTGGGGTGCGGGTGTGTCACCAGGGTGCAGGGGAGACATTCCCCCCCCCCCCCCCCCCCCCCCCCCCCGTCCTCTTCTGGCCACCTGTGCCTCAATTTTATCTCACAACTTAGACATCCACATTATTTACACTCTCATAACACACACATATATATAGGGCCTTGAGGGTGGGCACGTTAACGGCGTTAACGGTTTGTGTATTCAAACCTACCTCTGGCGCCGGTGCCCACCTCTCAACTTTAAATCCGTGTAGACATTGAGGGTTCTCGGGAGGGGCCGTGCTAACATCTGCTGCTCTCTGGCAGCAGCACCATGCTCTCCCTTGTTTTAAATGCACTTTAGAGCAACACGCAGCAACACTACACATGAGCGGGAGGAGGGAGGTATGGGGTCTTCACACACCCTCGTCCTCTGCTAGCCATCGGGACGGGGGGGCTGGGAGGAGATGTTGGCTGTCCGATTGGCCTCACTGCTGCTGCGGAGCCTGGGACGGTCTGCCTGCCTCCACCCCGGAGGGAAGGGTAACATCTCTTGGGTCTGGGTGCCGTTTCCCCCTCTGGGGGCGAGGGTACCTGGATATAGAGTATGTTTGGGGAGTGTGATTGTGTGTACATGTCCATTTATGTCAATCCTTACGTTGGGTGAGTGCTGAGTGTTTGTATATGTGTGCATGAGGGTGGGAATGCATGTTTGTGTCTGTGTGTGCCTGTTTGTCTGTGTCTATATGTCAGGTCGGGTCTTAGACTCCACCTCTCTGGGAACTCCCAGGCCCTCCAAAGTGTGGAGGCCTATCTCCCCTCACCACACTCCCTGCCGGTGACTGATGCCCTCAGGGGTCGGTGCATTGGTGGTTCTTGGTGTCCGGGGCTGGGCACTCAGGTATGTACCAGCTCATTCCCGGTGGCTACTTGGCGGGGCCTGGCGCCTGTTGCTCGGTCAGGCCTCTTCCAGGGCGCGGGGGGCCCTCCGGCCTCCGGGGCGCGGGGGGCCCTCCGGCCTCCGGCCTCTGGGCCTGCGGCTCGGCTCACTCTGGCACAGCTGGCTGCCGGCGGAGCCGGCAGGCACGCCGGTGCAGCCCCCTTTAGCTTCTGCTTGGTGGCTACTGGGTGACCCCTCATCTGGGGATCCTCAGCCCTTCCCATGAGGGTGGCACGGATGCCCCTCCGGTGGTCCTCCTTGGGCTCTCGCACTCTGGGGCCTCTGGATGTCTGGGGCCTGGATCTCCTCCATGCCTGCTTCATGCCCTGGGGGACCGGGCTATGGCTCTCTACATCCTGTTGCAGACCATTACATGGGGAAACCATTTGAAACCATTTGAATACAAGTGCGCTGATCCACACAGGTGTGCACATGGGTGTTCACTGTTCGTAGACTTAAATCACACCTTTCTTGGCTGCTACTTCAAAGCACATTGTGTGCTGTCTGTCCTGCGTGCTGCACAACAACATTCAATATTTAGTATTTACTGCTGTTTACACTTAGCTAGATTAATGCGATGGTGTTGTGTTTAGTATGTTGCTTTGTTTTTTTTGCTTGTTTTCTATTCTTTTTCTCCCAACAGGTGATCCAGGAGATTTTTTTCCCTTACTCACTGTCCCTCTCCCCTTCTGCTTTTCTTTTCCTTCCTCTTTCTTTCTCCCTTTCCTATCCCTCACTCATGTCTGTCCCGTCTGTAACAACTGAAAATAAAATAAAATAAATAATAAAAACAAAGGTCGATCAAATGGACCAATACGGCAATGCCATGATGATCCATTTGGCAAAATAAATCCATTGGGTATCCTTGTTGGTCTTCAGACAACAATTCTGACGGCTAAAGAACCAAATGGGACAGGCAAAAGAAAAAAAAAAAAGAAGAATCCGCGAGTTTCTCTGTGAATTTCCCATTACGTGGTAGCACACTCGGTGCTTGCTTGGAAGTTTAGGGGGTTTTTGTCGCTGTAAAAAGAAGTTTTCTTCCCACGCACAATGGACACTAATGTTTTTGTCACTTTTTATGGAATCAAACTCAAAGTAAGGTCAGTACTTCCACGCTTTAAACGCTGCACGCTCATACTCTCTCACGCACTCGATATATGATCCATTGTTGATCTGCACACAGCTGTTGTCACCAACATCGCACTTGCTTACGTCACTGTCATGAGCCATTCTCGCAAAAAAAATCACAGTTTTAGTAACTCAGTAACGCAGCGTTCCTACGGGAAAGTAACGATAATCTAATTACCGTTTTTTGCAATAGTAATCCCTTACTTTACTCGTTACCTGAAAAAGTAATCAGATTACAGTAGCGCGTTACAAGTAACGCGTTACTGCCCATCTCTGGAAATGAGCCATGCTGAAAAAATGTAAAACATTGTAGATGAACAGCACATACTTTGACTCCAGTGGCACCGACTGACATGGTTTATGTAAGTCTCATACAATTGTTCTGGAAGGTAAACACAGTGGCTATGACTGTGTGACTGCATGTATCAAAACCTTTGTATGAAAGGACAGAATCAGATTAGAGAAGACACCAGTTTACTGCTATTTTACTGTGTGTGTGTGTGATTTTGGCCAAACGTGGTGCTGGTTTACTTTTCTTTGGCAGGTGACTGTTGGTCTGCCTGTGGACAGACTACCCTAGCTCTGTCAAGGCAATTCATGCTTATGAAGACCACCATTTTCTGAGTGACAGCTCCTGGACATGTAAGTAAGTGTAATGTGAGTTGTTGAGTTGCTGATAATTATTTTTTGGCAGTAGGCCTTTGATGGTTTTAACAAATCTTTTCGTCAGTGAAATTAAAAGCTGTGGGGAATCAAAAATGAATGAAAATAGGAGATATTGTTGTATCATTTAAACCCATGTACAAAACGAAAAATTAATTAGACGTGAAGCTAACTTTCAATAAAAGTCACAGTGTACGCATGTGAGAAATAGTTCTTAAATCCCTATATCAAACTTTTCTGGTCTTCACACATAAACAAACACATTCCGGAGAGTTTTTAAATAATTGTAGCAGAAGCTTTGCTTGTTTCCTGACCTTACAATGTTTCTTCTGTGACCAGAAACAGAATCAGCCTGATGTAATGCAATGCAACAGAAAAGCCCCAAACTGATGCAAATTTCATTGTTTTGTGTTGTTTTTTATATTTATTAGACATTGCTTAACACTTCTGCATTAGGCTCCTTTATCTTGCACATAAATTAAAAACATCTAGCAGTATAGCACATTGCAATATGGAAACCTTAACACTTTGGAGTCCATGTGTAAATCTTTTTTTTTAAGTCAGACTTTATTGAAAGTGAGCAAAAACAGAAGATCAAACTGAGACAGCAGAAGAAAAGCAGACAGAGCAGAGAGAGACAAAAACCAGGAAAACAGATTGAGCAGACTGGTCTGGTACGAGAAAGAACGCTGGAATGTGTGTGTAAAGATGATTTAGCACGAAGAGAGAGGAGAAGACACAGAATACAAACACACAGGCACAGGTGATGTGCAGGAGGCTGGAATCAAACAAGGGCAAAAAGGGAACACCGAAAAGACACATTTAGGTACAAAAGGAAATAGGAAATAAAAGAATGAAAGCTAAAAAGGCCAAACCATAATTTAGGATCTGTGATCATTCTTTAGTTAGGATGCAATAGGCTTACACTGCTGGTGGCTTCCCATAATGCACTGTTTTTTTTTCACTCACTATGTGTTTACACACCACTCTACATTTAATCATTAGTAATTATTTATCTCTGCCTCTCTTCCACAGCATGTCTTTGTCTTGTGTGGATGGCTGCCCCTCACTGAGCCTGCTTCTGCTGGAGGGTTCTTCCTTCCCACTGTCGCCAAGTGCTTGCTCAAAGGAAGTCGTATGATTGTTGGGTTTTTCTCTGTATTATTGTAGGATCTTTACCTTACAATATAAAGCATGATCAGGTGACTTTTGATGTGATTTGGTGCTATATAAATAAAATTATACAAACACTTACCAACTCTGTAAAACCTGTCCTTCTGCTACTTCCTGCTATAGAAACATTTTGCCATAAAACACGCAAATACACAAACAGATTGGAAATCTCCACTACCGGCAGACGTGACTGCGTATACCACGTCTGACACTACGTGAACTTTGCAATGCAAAAAGCAGCCAAAGGCAATTTGAGCTGAGCAACCCAAAAATTAATGCACGGTTGCTAAGATGTATTCACAGCAACAACATAAAAGGTGACATTTGAAAGGTAGCACATTAGTGAAATACTGGATACATTAATTCAGTGTGGCTAAAAGCCTTGTTACCATTCACAGTTTGAGGCTGAATGTACAATTATGAGTCAGAGAGAAAGGACGGGGAAGAGGGGGAACACTGGAGATAGAGAGAGAGAACAAAAAGGAAGCAAAGGAAAGAGAGAGAGAAGGGAGGAGGAGGAAAGGGTGAGAGAAAGTCTTTCATGTCTCCCCCGAGTTTAAAAGGACTCCCTTTCATGTGTGCATTGTCATATTTTCTCTGTTCTCTTTCCATTTGCTCCACCTCTCTCCCCGTGATAAAGACATCACTCTTTTAATACATGGAGGGCAATACAGATGAGAATGGGAGCGTCTGCGTGCAGAATAAATGCACATCTGGATGCAGGCAGAGTCTCCTTAAAACCACATATTCAGTCTTTACAAATAAGTTTCACAGGAAATGGACTGCTGCCAGATAACTTAAAAAAAAAGTATTATTTACATATTATTGCATATACTGTATCTGCAAGCTGCTTATTGGCAACATATTTAATTAGTTTTCTCTCCAATATCTGCTCTTGGCAACTACTGAAGGATGATCAAAATCGAATCATGTCGCAGAGCTCTTACGTTTCATCATTGGGGTTATGTCTGATATAATTTCGATTTCCAAACATTTCCAAACATTTGCATCACAAATCATCACAAATATCATAATGGAAACATTGCATTCAGTCACTTCTCGCAGATTACCATGCACACACAATTGATCAAATCACTGCAAAATGTGCAATCACTGAAAAAACATCTGCAACCAATCAGGGAACCAGTTCCATTCCATCCTTGATTTAAACAAAACATTTCATGTTCTTTCCCCCCATTTTTTTAATAGTCTTACCAAAACCACACAACTGGGATTTACAGTGGGATTTACTATTAATCCTAAACAATTCGGAAATTCATCTACTGGAGCTCATTTCTCCATCTGTGAAGAAGCAGACACCTAGAATGCTCAGGTCAAACAACCTTAGTCATAGTATTTGGCAAAAGTTAAGGAAAAAGATCATAGTTTTGATTAAATATTTAAAATGTGATATTTATTTGTGCTTTAACTCCATATAAATTGCACCGTACAGTTATAATATTAGCACAGTGACATATTCGGACAGCATGCTATAAATAAATCATGTCTGGTGTTTTAGGGGTTTTCATTTTTTTTATACAAGTCAGACATCACAAGTGTAATGGTCACAGAGGTAGGGATGATCCAGTAATCAAGAAAACACAAGGAAACTATGAGGAAATTAGTGGAAATCTTGACAACTTGGCAGAAGAACAGAGAGAGGAGGGAGGTATGTATTTATATACTTGGTGAGTGATTATCTGATTGAACACAGGTGTGGCAGAAACAGAACCAACAGAATTCAAAGAAAGCTAGACAGCAGCAGAAAGCAACAAATGTAGAGTAATAACACAGAGGACAGGTGACATAAAGCAGACTCTCCAGCATCAAAGTCCTGTGCTTTGTGTGCCCACCATCCACCCTGATCTCCTCCTCTTCAAAACCTGCATTCAAAACCCTGTGAGTGTCATCGGAGCAGCAGTTATCCCTCTCCCAGAATGCATTTGTGGAAGCCAATCCTTTACTAGGTTCAAGGACTCTGCAGGACTGCTGCTTTCTTAAACGTTGGTCCGCTGTGTAAGCTTCCATGTCATGATGTAAAGGGACTGAACCCAGTGAGCACTGGCATTAATAGTGGTGTGTAGACCCCCCAAATATATAACGAAATCCCAGTAACGGACAGAAGACCTCAATTTAACACCTGAAAAAAATGCATGATGTGATTCCACTTTAATGCTGTTTTCAGCAAACAATCAGAAGAAAAATGTGAAAATTGGGGAGAATAAAGTAAAGCTAATAATATTGGAGATGTCAATTATTAACACAGGGGTCAAGCATGAAAGCAGGCCCACAAAGCAAAATAGACACAGTTTGTGATCTCTCTTCCCCCGCCTTTTCCTTACCTCAACCAATCGCATTTTATGATGCCCCCCCCAGATTCTAAGCAGACTTAACCAGTTCTTTTTCCTCTCATTTTCATGTGACAAGGTTCACTTTCCTTTAACACGCCAGGGCCAAGTGTTTCACAAAGCCCTTCTTTCTGCTGTCCATGGTACTGTGGGGGTGTGAGTATGTCGCAGGTTACAATAGGTTCCATCTACTGATCTTAATTGGACCTGATGTGTTGTTCTGCTCCCAGGACGCCTGTTGAGTGCGGTTCTGTTCAGTTTCATTGTAAAGGAGGCCAAGAACTCTTGGCAGCCACTGAGCTATAAAACACTTTGGGTCCAAAAGCTCTGCTAAAAGGAGCTGGCGAGCAAAGAAGAACCTGAAAATAACTGTTATTGTTTTGTTTTTTCACCTTTTTTTGTATCATGCTTGCCCACTTACACACACAACTGGCTATAAGATACGGTCAAGTGGTGACAGCATCGCATTTTATCCCCCCAGCGCTCACACTTTTCTTTGGGTGATGTTTTTCTCATTAGGGATGTCATTTAAAAGCGCTTTGCCTTTAATTTTTATGAAAGCTTTTAAAGGATTATCAATAGGGGGCTGTGAAAATGGGATCTGCTAAAGTTTGTCTTGATATTTCATTGCACATTAAGACATAGACGCATATACACATTTTCCTGCAGAAAAGGCACGACGCCCCTTCCCTGCTGTGTATGGTTTTCACTGGAATTTCCCACTCTGGTGTGGATTGGTTTTTGGAAGGATCTGGAAGTGGTGATGCAGTGACTATAATCAGAGGGAGGGACAAGCAACTTCCCTTTGAAGATATAGACACAGTCTGTGAGTGTGAGGATTTTTTTTCTCTTTTCCTTTTAGCTAGCTGTTTTTGGATGCTGCTCTCAAACCAATTAGAGTCTGTGACTGAGGGAAAAAAGCACATAAAGCAACAGAATTAAAGCAAAGTGCAAGTAAAAATTCAGCTTCGTGTTTTGCCGAGTGATTATAGATCAAACACAAGGACTAAAGTGGCCCTTAAAAGACGTTTGCCTTTTCGAAATGCTTTGCTTTTATTAAGAGATCCACTGATTTACCTGACCTGCTATCCAACAGGGGCTCAGTGCAAGGTTACTGCTCCACCTGACCGTCTGAGTCATCCATTTGAACATGTATGAAGACTATCCAAAGGAGCTGGTTCACCTGTATGAACAGGACAACTTTTACAACGTAATGCCACTAAAAGCAGGCTAACAAGTTGCTATTACAAAATAATGACAGACCAATTCCTTCCAAAACTGTCTTAAGCCATTTGCCTCTATGATTAACATCTGGCTAACTTTAGGAAACTAAATCTCTTGGATATGGTTTGATAGGGTCAGCTATAAGCAAGCACTTGGGGACAGTGGGAAGGAAAAAAACCCTTTTAACAGGAGGAAACCTCCAGCAGAACCAGGCTCAGGGAGGGGTGTCCATCTGCCATCTTGGGTTGGGGGTAAGGGGAAGACGACAGGACAAAAGACATGCTGTGGAAGAGAGCCAAAGATTAATAATAACTAATAATTAAATGCAGAGTGAACAAAGAAGAAACACTTCAGAAGCCCTCAGCAGCATAGACTTATTGCAGCATAACTAGGGGAGAATTCAAGAATTCAAGAATTCAAGGTAATCCAGCCATGATGCTACATGCTAAAGTGCCATGCCTCTGTCAGTGCGCCCCAGGGCAGCTGTGGCTACAACGTAGCTTGCCATCGCCAGTGTGTGAATGTGTGTGTGAATGGGTGAATGACTGAATGTAGTGTAAAGCGCTTTGGGGTCCTATGGACTAGAAAAGCGCTATACAAATGCAGGCCATTTACCATTTACCAAAGAAAGTTTTAAGCCTGATATTGAAGGAGAGTTTCCAGAATTTTTTAAATGGGGTGATGGATAAAAATATGGGGGCATATCAGTTCAGTTTATTTTGCCACATCCATGTATTCACTTCCTGTTTCCTGTGTCAGCCTGTCTACCTGTGTATTGTGTTGCAGTTCATTCCATGTATCATCAGTTCAATTATGTTCAGTTGTTCACTCACCTGTCTCCTATCAGTCATTATTCAGCCAGTGTATTTAAGTCCTCAGTTCCTTCCTGGTCTTTGTCGTGTCATTGATGTTATGTTGTCGTTCTTGCCTGTGTTCAGTTCAGTCAGCCATTCCATCTTTCAGTCAGTCAGTCCTTTCGTTCCTGCTCTGTCTATCCACTCGTTCCAATAAATCATCATCATCCTGCACCGTGAGTCCTGCGTTTGGTCATCTCTTCCTCGCCTCCACACGACACCCCTGACACTTGATTTAAGTTGCAGGGTTTTGCATCCAAAATTAGCTCAGGAGCTTCCAGTCCACATTATCAACTTATTTTCATTATATATTTATACTTACACTTATGCACCGAGGAGGATAAAACAGGTGAGTTTTGTCACAAATTGTTTTGTTAGCAAAACTGCACTAAAACCAACAATGCATTTTACAGATTAATACTATTAATGTGTAGAGAACTTTCAGCAAGGTTTCTGCAAACGCTGAGTGCTTCTATGCTGTTGTAAGAAGTCACACGGTTTTCCCTCCTTGCTTATTTATAGCTTCACGACTAGAAACATTTTGCTGAAGACAACCTTGTTTGGGAGCTGCAGGAACTCCCTGCAACCTGAAGACTTATAGTACAAAGCTTTTGAGACCATTGCACACACATGACTTGTTTGCGATTAATAACTTGCCAAAATATGTTTTATGAAACAACCACAGGAGCATGATTCCAGTAGAGGGTGCAGGGCTGCTGTGTTTTTTTATTTGAGCGCTACTCTTTTGGAGAGGCTGTCTGAATCTGGTGGAAAAAAAACAAAACATAATCCTTGGAACAGCAGATCATTACAGATAAAATACTGCCAGACAGTACACAGAAGCTAAAGTGTCTAGCCATAAATTTGAACAGTGAATTTAGTGTGTACTACAACAGAAAAATAAAGTTTTGCAGCATCATATACTTCAGCTCTGCAGACACAGATGCAGCTTCAGCACCTGTACTTCCCATCCTAATGTGGGGCCCAATTAAAATATATGCATTTTTATGTAATCTGTATTATTACCTTGAGCATCCTTTTAATAGTGAGCATTATAGCGTACTAGCCTTGATTTGCTTTCTATTTTTGAACACCATTAGCTTTGTGCTTTGTGGTTTCTATAATAAAGCCACCAAGGAAATTGTCCCAGCATCTATTTGTTACCATAAGCACCAGCTGCAAGACAATAAAGTCACATTAAAAGCATCTAAACTTAGATATAGGAGCGCTGCTGAAGGCGACACATTTGCGCACGCACTAGTGAAGTGTGTGGATGTGAGTTTACATGCCTACGTTGCCATTACGGTGCACAGACCACCTCTCACCGTGGTAAAAGAGACAGTCCATCACACCTCGTTCTTTGTTACCTTACTCCAGTTTTTCCAGCGGGATCCATGACGACGGCGAGAGAGGAGAAAAGAGGCGAGGTGAGCAGTCTGTCTCCTATTAACATTATCTCGATGGGAGCCCAAAATGGGCTCTGTCAGCAGAACACCGACCTGCTGTTAGGAGAAGAACGTGAGAACGAGAGGGAGGGATGAGAAGAAAGAAAGGGAAAGGGAGCGGCATTACCACAAGCCTGCGTTTTATATGGAACACCCTATATATCACTCATTGCATGAAATGCAGTCAAAGGATATGAGCGTCACTGCAGCGTATGAAAACCTTTTCTCCACAGTGAGTATCAGTTTCGACGGTGGAGCCGCTGTGGTGTCTTTTCAGTCCGCTGCACTTCAAAAAAATAATAAAACACCATCCAACGCCTCCACAACAGAGAACAATTCTTTAAATTGATTCTTCTTTTCTGTGTCCAACAGTAAAGAATTGATTCGCAGCTGCTTCATTTCATATAGTTTTTTTAAAAAAAATGACAGCTTTGTGGGCACTAGCACTTTTCTTCTGGGAGAGCCAATAAAGCAGCTTGTTTAGAGCGAGACTCTTGGCTCAGGTAGAGCTAGACAGAGTCCGGCTTCAGACACTGATCAATACCAGATTTAGTAGATGCTGCTCTATAACTCTGTCAGTTCGACTTACCGGCTAGAAGATATCATAACATAAAATCAGAACACTAAGCAAAGTTTGACTTTTTCCTCTTGCGCCACAGGTATATGAAATATCAGCTTCACACAACCTCTATGTTTAATCTGCTTTTATATAATCTCAAGGCAAATTTGCTTTAGTTCTTAAAGCAGTGTGCCAACACCAACTTATACAAAAGCGCAGTCGCTATGAACCGCTTCCACACTCCCAGCACCGGATCAACGCTTATGCCTGCTTCATTCTTCATATCAGAGGTTCCCCTCGCACCGCTTTTGTTTACATCGGGGGTCATCCGCTGCATGTATGATGCTGCGTGACCCTTCTGTGTTCTTTGGCCCTCCTTAAGAAGAGGAGGAAGACAGATAGGCAGGCTGTGCTCAGAGCTCAAAAGCAAAATTAAAAACCAGGAAAAGGAAAACAATTCTGCTGAAAAAGATGCGCCCTGTTTGCTCCAACAGGGACACCATCAAAGCCCATAAACTGCTCCGGTCCACTCCGCCTATTTGTCTTATGTATGATGTCTGTGTTTGGATACGTGCACCACTTATAGTCATGATATGTGATTTACACTGTGGTGCTAGATGATGACAAATGTGTATGCTGCAGTTATGACATGTTTTAAACCCAGAGAGCTTTGTTTACAGTCCAGGCCTTTGTTCGAGTTTAGTGTTTCTGCCCTGACAAATGAGAACCAACGAAGTGTCTCGGATCTTCTCTAAGAGGATGCCACGTAGACAGAAAAATAACAAAGCTGCACCATTGCTATTAAAATCCCTGTAACTGTTAATATGTAATGCTAAACCACATAAAATGTTAAACAAAGTCACTTTAATTAAAATACTGGGGCATATTTGCTTTTTCAAACCATAGCTGTGAGCATGAAGAGGTGCTAAGAGGTGTATTCTTTTTTTTTCCAACACCTGCTGTGTATTACAGTTGCCCCTACCAAGCGCTAAACTGAAACCAGAAGCTTGCAGCCACAAAATAGACCCCTTTTGGAGTAACTCTTATTAATGTTCTATTGCCACATAAAGTCTTCAATTATACAATGAAAACAGTTTTTCAGCCATGAACAGTGGTTCTGACTCTGGCTGTAAACTTAACACAAGGGCTAAAAAAATGAAGCTAAGGCTAATATGTTGAAAACTGTTCCTCTAATGTTAAACAGAGTGAAACAAACATGTTTACAGCATAGACTGTATATAAAAGATGAAGCCAACGTAGTTGTATTCTTCATAATAGCCAATAGAAGAGAATTCCTTCAATCTTCAGCTTACTTTGCCTCTGATGATTTGGGATGAATCCAGATCTGAGCCTTATGGCTGTGAGCACAATGTAAAAAGGTTAAGTGGGCTGGTACTTATATATAACACCTTTCAATTTAGCTGAGCAAAGTACTTTCTTACTAAAAGTCATTCACTCAGTGCATGGATCTATGCCTAAGCACTTTTCATGCAGATGCATCAGGGCAGCCGAGGATTCAGTATCAGGCCCGAGAATGTTTCAGCATGCTGACTGCAGGAGTCAGCGATCGATACAACAACTTTACAAATGGTATATGACCTGCTGCACCACACGCCGCTCTTTTACACTCTCTGATCTGTAAGTTGGTGCTGGTCGTTACAGGCACACAGTTAAACAGTGTTACAGAAAGAAAACCTCAAACTAAAACTGTGGAAATTAAGGATTTGGCAAACTGATGCTCTTCCTGAGAAAGCCAGTCCATATGTAATAACTGATAATCTTCTACTGTGCAGGTGTTGGATAAAAACAAATGGATAATATAAATCTCTTGATCACGACAGAGGTAAAATATGGGAAAAAATTTTGATTAAAAAAAAAGGACAGGAAGATGTAAAAAAAAAAAAATCCACTGAAAATCTACTGAATTATGGAGCTTAACGAGCATGAAAGAGTGGCCACATACACAAACAGGCATTTGGCTCAGACTGAAGAGTGTTTACACAGAAACCTCAGATGGTTTCATTATTTATGAGCACCCTTGGACATTTTAGCACGGCATGGGATTGGTTTAAAAATGAGAGCGAGGGATAAAAATGAGAGTTTTATGATGATGCAAAATTACCAACATGTGGTGTAAAACCAAAAACCCCTCTGTCTGCCTGTCAAGGACAGAGGAGTGTCATTAATTAGGAAATGTGTGTGTGCTGTTGCATGGCTCAGACATTAACCGTTTTTATGGCACATGATTTGCATCGCTTTTAAATGACGTGCTCTGTCCCTTTAGCTCAGTTCAGGTATCTTAATTCTTGCTTATTAAGGGTCAAACACACTGAAGACATCAAGAGCTAAGTTAAGGGTGAGATGGGTTCCTGGAAAGACATAAGAGAGCCTTGTGACAGAAGCAGAGAAGTAAAAGAGGGTCACTGATGTTGAAATAAGATGGAGACAGGAGGATCAGACTGGGAATGGGGAACCTCAGATCTCAAATGTGCTTGACATTAAGCTGAGCCAAACAGGTTTTAAAATGATGTGCCAAAATATGCATCTGCAGTGGAGGAAGAAGGGAGTGAATACAGAAAAGGTATTTAAGACTGGCATAAAAAGGAGCTAGAGTAGGAGACAAAGATGTTTTATTTACATGTTTAAAATTGAATGGAATTGAATTTTTGCAAAAGAAAGTGTTCATTTCAACAAGAAATGGACCCTTCAGTTATGTTGTCAGTTCATTATATAGAGAAAAAAGTCTAGGTAACACGCTTGGTACTTATACACATCTCTACCATTTAATGATATCCCAGGCTTTTCTTCCACTTTGGCTGGTTGATCTCTGCATACAGTGCAGAGGCTTTTCCCAAGGAGCCACACGCCCATCTGTTGCTGTCCTCTAACCACATTCTCACCATTTTAGTGTGCAGGTGGGTGAAGTACATGCTGGGCCTTTCTAGCTGCTACACATCCATTAGTGCCCTTGCATTTGCGGTGGGGTCATCAGCTGGGGAGAACCACTACTCCAAATTTTGCTCCATGCCATTGTACATTTGTGGGGCAGAATCGAGAAACCGGTGCTGGACCACAAAACTAGACTTTGCGGTTGTTTGAGTGTAGAAACACAAACATGTTTCAGAAGAACTTATAGCACTTGAAGTTGCCTTTAACTGCCTGATCAGATTTGTGATTTAGTTCAGTATGCCGTCTTTCATATTGAGCCATCTATGCATTTTCTTACACTTATCCAAGTTGGGATCACACCTTGGCTGGAGCTGATCCCAGCGGGGAACGCCTTGGACAGGTCATCGATCATGATTAAAATTCAAAATGTTGCATATTTAGAGATTTAGGGTGTTTAGCCCATTTAATTCAAACTCATTTCCCCCCTTGGTGTAGTATGTTTGTGCAAATGTTAATACAATAATCGCACTTGAGTGCGGACCAAAACAAACGCACCAAGACTTTTCGGAGGAGGTGGTCTCCAGAGCGGTTTGTTTATGGTGTGAATGTGATGCGACGCCAATCCAAACCAGCTACCAGATGTATGTTGTAACTTTGATCTAATAAACTTCCTGCAGCCATCTATGCTTTCTATTATGGCATGTGGGAAGGTACTATAGACTATAAAGGTATGTACAGGCTAGCAAATAGCTGTGAAATTTATCTAATTTCTTTGTGCTCTCCGATAGTTCAGAAAACAGCACCTTCTTCTTGTATTTACTTTTGTTTCTCCTGCCAACAGGGGACCAAACATTCTCACGTGGTTTGTAGTGACACATTTTCTATTGCTTGGAGTTCACTTGGACATTTCTCTGTGTGAAAAGCAGTGTTGGTCAAGTTACTTGAAAAAAGTAATCAGTAACTAATTACTGATTACTCCCCCCCAAAAGTAATCCCGTTACTTTACTGATTACTTATTTTCAAAAGTAATTAATTACTTAGTTACTTAGTTACTTAGTTACTTTTTAAAAACACGATTTACAACCTGAAGAGGTGATAAAGTGATAGATCTTTCAGCCCAATTCTACTTTTTCTACATAATCCATCATACAAAATGTAATCAAATGGAAAAGTCTCTTTTTTTAACTTGTTTTATCAGTTTTAATCTTTTAACTTTATGCATCAAGCAAAACATTTAATTATATGCAACATTCTCTGACTTGAATAAATTAGCTTAACATTTAAACCTATTTTCTACACATTCCAGCACATAAAATAAAATATTTTTTGTGTTTTCACTCACTCTTTCAAACAGATGCAAGTAAAACACAGCAGAAAATAAATAAAGTCAAAGACTCAGCGGTCCTGTTGCTCTATTTTCACCTGTAAAGCAGGAGCAGGGTAGGCGGAGGGTTACCCTGGTGTAGGTGTGCTGCGGTCAGTTGAAGAATCTGCGCGAGTGTCTCTGTGAGTTTCCCATCACGTCGTAGCTACTCGGTGCTTGCTCGGAAGTTTAGGGGTTTTTTTCGCTGTAAAAAGAAGTTTTCTTCCCACGCACGATGGACGCTAATGTTTTTGTCACTTTTTATGGAATCAAACTCAAAGTAAGGTCAGTACTTCCACACTTTAAACGCTGCACGCTCATACTCTCTCCCGCACTCGATATATTATCCATTGTTGATCTGCACACAGCTGCTGTCACCAACGTCGCACTTGCTTACGTCACTGTCATGAGACATTCTCGCAAAAAAAATCACGGTTTTAGTAACGCAGTAACGCAGCGTTCCTACGGGAAAGTAACGGTAATCTAATTACCGATTTTGCAATAGTAATCCCTTACTTTACTCGTTACTTGAAAAAAGTAATCAGATTACAGTAACGCGTTACAAGTAACGCGTTACTGCCCATCTCTGGTGAAAAGACACCAAACCACTGGGAAAAGGTACAAGTTTACAAACCCATCAACTGATTTGGACCAGAGTAATCCAACTGTTGGGGAAAAATGCCTTTATTCATTAAACCAGTGTCTATCTTTAAGCACCACAGAGACGGAAATGAGACATACAATCGGATTTTGCTTTGCTCTTGTCTTATAACACTTTAAGATGTTAAGTAGATGTGAAGCTAGATAAGCCGGTCAACAAAACATCAAAGTCCAGTGTTCATTCTCTCTGCACTACCATCCACTTTCTGAGCTTATTATTGTAACAACTGTTGTGGCTAAACCTAACAAAATCGCGTTCTTGGCTAGGTTTAACCAGATGTCAACATCTTTGAATAGTGATGTGTTTAATGATGATAGATGTGAGATTTTCTTTTAGGGATTTAAAGATGCATGTTGGACTTACTATATTCTGCTCTTGTTGGCTATATGCTGGTGTGTCTAGGGACCCATCCTCAGGCTTGACCTCTACTTAGCTTGGAGCTTCTGTGAGAAACACCATCAATTCCAGAACCATGAACCGTGACCCCACATCTTCACGGGACTGAGGCATTCACGATATCTAACCCCTGAACTTGACCGTAACACTGTTGACCGGTCTAATGGAGGTCAAAGGACCTCCTGCACTAACAGGTTTGAATTGGCTCACCGCAATCCTCTTCGGTGCGCTTCCAAAAGCTGCAGCGGAGTCATTAAAATATACACAGGCACAGAGCGCTAAGGCAAGGATCTTCACTGTATGTGTGCTTTCAAAACACTGATGCTCCCCTCTCTTTGTTTGGATAGTTTCACAATGGGATCCTTGCTTATTTTCACCCATAAGTGCCCAGGCGTAATCGTATCCCAATTGAAATATTTTCTTTGCCGCCAGTGCCTTTCTGCTTGCCGTTTTCACTCCCTGGGAAGCATCCCGTCAGGCTCTAACTCTCTTCCCAAACCGGGCATTTAAGAAAGATTAAGGAAAACTATGTAAATGACACTGCTCCTGCAGGGTCAAGCGAAACGTTAGCTCCCAGATGAGAAAAACTGGAAGTTGGGAATAAAGGAACATGATTGGGAAAGGGGGGGGGAAAAAGAGCACATCCTTGGAATTTCCATAGGAAATCTGTGGATTATCCCCCTATTTTTAATGAAAATTGTCAGGATCAATAATGTTAAAATCCTTTAAAGTATAAAGTAAGTTAAAAGATGGAGAATTGGGGGAAAGAAGGCAGGAGCAGGAACCTATTATATCCCTACATCACCTAATTGGAGATAAAAAAAATTTCACTTAAGAGGTTTAGGGATGAGGCTTCTGATGAGATTCAGGAGCGAGAAGAAGATAAGATGGTGGAGAATGTGAAAGTAGGCAGACAGACACTTGCGCACACACACCAAAAAACATCTATCAAACTTATGTCTCGCTAAAATGCCTCTTAGACAAAGTATTGAAGTCCTCTTAGACATACTGATTAGCTGAGATACCCCCTCTTCCATCTTGCTGCACACTTCTTTCCATCTCTTGTCTCTCTCACGTCTTCTCATTCACTCATTCCACTTCTCTGCGTCCGTTTTTGAGACGGTCACCTCGGCGTTAGTGGTGATGGCTAAGTGGGAGCTTGAGCACTTCCTTAATCAATCTGGGTAATAGAGAGGAGCTTGCCTGTCCCCCTCCCACCCTCCGCACACACACTCAAAGACCTGTCAGCTCTCATTCTCAGTCACCCTCCGATTCATTGAGGCATCGAGCTCGCTCTCACACACAATGGCAAAGGAAGTAAACAGATTTGACACATTGCTGTCGATACACCTGCACAGCTAAAGAAGCACATCAAGGAAAGATTAGCACTGTGGCGCATGAATTTGCAAATACACACAGGAAATTATAACGCGCACAGCGCCTGTAAGACACACACACACATTTCACCGTCAGAGGGATATAGGCAGACAGCTGGGAATGTCACGCATGAACACTCGACAGGCGATCCAATAAAGGAGAGGACACGGTGAGGGCGAATACCTTGATAAGCTGCGTTATGCTTTGCGTAAACACGCACCTCTTTTAAAATAGCATTTCGAAGACGTCGGTCAAAGGAAAGCAGTGGTTAATCCAGTTGTGACAAAGAGGGAGGGGGGCCAGGAAGCAGCCAGCTGCTCATCAGCATTACCACGAAAAAACGCAGCTGCGCATGGAAGCGTATATACATGTGCATCCAGTGCATCAAATGAAGATGTTCCCCAGACACGGCTTTTCAGCACATTCCAACCCTGCTTTCAAAATTCATCCACATCTGCCCACTTTCCTCAATATATTTCCTAAATCCCACTGTCCGTCCCTCAGTCTATCTGCCTTCGTGGCTACTTACTTTGCCAACTCATGTGTCTCCAAGTTTTTTTTTCTCCTTGTGTCTTTACACAAACATCTTTCTCTCTCTTCTTTCCTCACTTCATCCTTCCATCTCTGTTCTCACCCTCTGACCCTGCCCAAATGGCCTCAAGATGTTGCAGCAGTTCATTTGCATTTACTAACATCTCAAGTGCACGCACAGCCAAGAAAACCCTGGAGGAAATGTTCACTGTGTTTGGTAAGGAAGCAGGGAAGAGGGTGGTTGAGGACTCTTTTGTGATGGATTAGGATCACTTTTACATGGACAACATTCAACATTTGGTAAAGTCTTGTAAAAATTAAACTGATGCAATGGATGCGATACAATGATCAGTGATCCGGTAAAAAAAGATGAATGAGTTCTGTAATACTGCTGAGGGAGAATTATCCACCAGCTCCCATTTGGATGTGCAGGCGATTTTTTCTAATCTTTATTGTTTTACTATGGTTATGTACCTGATGTCTTTAGTGAAAGCCCTTCTTCCAGACCTTGCAGAGCTACAAGAAGATACTAATGATATCCACAGCTTGGCCAATCTTTTCACTCACAAAATTGTTGCTTTTACAGTTCAAGCAGTGAAAACCTCAATAACAGTGTCGATGCATAGCACTAAAAGCAGTCCCAGGAGAAGCTGGAATCAGCTGAAGGTAGCATTAGCTGCTAATGCTAGCCATAGCTTGTTCTTTTGTCATTTTGGTAGTGCAGACGGCCAAAGCTTCAGCCTATCTTTTCTGAATCTTTACTAGAGCATATAGTTACGTGCTTTATTAGGAAAAACAAGCTACTAATTCATTTATTTCTTCCTGTTTAACATTTAACAATATGTTTGAAATATTATTTTGACATGTTGACAATACTGCAACAATTTGTGAACTCCCGCTCCACCACACATCAAAGATCTTCTACTGGACTGATTGGTGAGTACAGTGAAGCCCCATAAACAAGTTACTGTGTTACAGCTGACGGAAACGTCTGCTGTGCGATGTGCCGCATTATCATGCTGGAAGCATCCATTAGGAGGTTGAACTGTGGTCATAAAGAGACGTATTTGATCATGGTCAAGGCATTCACACAAAGATTGTTTAGTGTTAACTGGCATGCAGTGTGCCAGGAAACCATTCTCTAAAACATTAGACTGCACCCCCTGCCTTGTTTGTTGACACATAGCAGGTTGAGTCCATGGACTCATGCTGCTAGCTGAATCTATGCGTCTATAGAGTTTCAGTTGGCAGCATGATTTCATGGATTCTTTATTTGCTGGATTTTTTTGCATAGCACCACGCTTAAGTGATTGGCGCTTTGGACCATTATCTGGGTGATAATGGTCCAAAGCGCCAATCACTTAAGCGTGGTGCTATGCAGGCTTACAAGTGTTTGTAATAAAGTGCATGGTGAGGGTACATACAAGGTTGGCATAAAAAAATTCAATGCTTCGAAAACACGCCAGATCTCAATGGGAAAAAAAAACATACTTTTTATTATATCCTTTATTTATCCAGGTAAAAATCTCATTGAGATTAAAAATCTCATTTCCAAGAGAGACCTGGCATCATGGCAACAAAAGTCACATACCACATAGGTATATAACATTTAAAACAAATACAATATAGTAGATAGCTCTACTGATATGGACTGAGAAATGTGTTAGGAAGCTGCATCTTTAGATGGAAATAAAGATGATCAGTGTGCAGAGGGCTTTATTTAAAGGCATCCTGACAATTAAAGAAACTGATCGCAGTTTCTTTAATTGTCAAATAACTGATCGCAGTTATTTGATTTGGCTGAAATTTCACTGCAGTAACTTAAAATGGTACACGCCTGACAAAATCGGGGCATCCCCAAGACGGCGGGGTCCTGGGGGATTTTCTCCTCAAATGTGGACCAGGGCATCATTGAGCTCCTGGACAGTCTGAGGTGCAACCAGTGGTATCAGACGCACTGAAACAATGTCCCAGAGGTATTCTGTTGGATTTAGGTCAGGCAAACGTGAGAGCCAGTCGATGCTATCATTTCATAATCCAGGAACTGCCTGCAGATTTTCTCCATATGACGCTGGGCATTGTAGTGCACCACGAGGTATCCAGGACCCACTGCACCAGTACATTCCTCCATGGATATGCCTTCCCAGACCATCACTGACTCACCGTCAAACCGGACATGCTACATATTACAAGCAGCATTTATTCTTCACGGCTTCTCCAGACCCTTTTGCGTCTGTCACATGTGCTCAGGGTCAACCTGCTGTCATCTGTGAAAAGCACATGCTGCCACTAGTGAACCTGCCAATTCTGGCATTCTATGGCAAGTGCCAGTTGTGTGTGTGTGTGTGTGTGTGTGTGTAGGTGTGTGTGTGTGTGTGTGTGTGTGTGTGTGTGTGTGTGTGTGTGTGTGTGTGTGTGTGTGTAAAAAAGACACTTTTCCTTTTTCTTTTTTTTTAAACAAAGAAATCTCATTAAGTTTTCTTTGTGGAAACTGAAGATCCAAAGTGGTGACTTCATTGGCACTAAAAGTTGCATATAAAAAATTCAAATAAAAGCATCCAAGATTCTGAACAAGCAAGCCTCTATATCTCACCCATCAAATAAAATTGCCTCTTTCTGGCTGAGGCTCTGAACACCCCTCCTGTTATATTGTTCCCCAATATCCAGTTTCTAACAGGAAATATACCAAAGTAAGATGTTCTCTTAACACAGCTTTGAAAGCATGACGTTGGCAAGAAGGAAGGCATCAACTCATTGCCCAGCTGCTCTTGCAGGCGTAAGAGTTTCCATTTTTTATGTTTTCATTCATCATTCAAGAAACAAGCGAGCACAAGTCGATTGCAGCAAAGCCCTGGTGCTGATTTGGTTACTTCTGGTCGTCCTTTCTCTAATCACTCCCCCCCATTCTATGCCAGTCTCCCCACTCCCTTTCAAGGGAAGAATTCTCCCCTGTAATCCATCCCAGCTGTGGCAGATTGCACGGCCAATTAAAGAAAAAACGTTTGGCTTGCCCCAAACGAGTCAACCACATGTTGCAGCATGACCTCCCCTCCGCACCGCCTTCATCCCCGCTGGGACCTCACCTCTGCGGGGTTAGGGGTCACGGCGTTTGTCGTTTCTTCATCACTGGAGCGGGGAGGAAAACATAGAAGCTGCAGACAAACAGGACAATTAGCTCCAGCTCTAACTGAGTACCTCAAACCCAGGCAGCCTCCCGTGGGGTCAAGGAGGCAACGTCCAACAGACACGCCTACAATTGCTTCGGACTCTGCTGCTGTTACACGATTAAAGCGTCATTATCTCAGAAAGTATGGGACACAAAGGGGAGGAGGTGAGAAATGGAGGTCAGACCTTAGCGAGCAAGGGCGTTCGCCGGTGCCGATCGAATGAGGTTATAAATTTCTAATGATATCACACCAGAAGAGGGGGGGATGTCACTGAACTAAAACAACTACAGGTTAACAGATGGGGCCGTTTTTCAGTATTGTCCCTTCAGTGACTCAGATTTGTGTGTCTGTGCGTGTGTGTGCCCATGCCGGTGCCTGCATCCATGCATCAGTGTTTGTTTTTTCTCTTAAACCCCGTTGGTGCACAGCCCAGCATCAGGGGCATGAAATTGAAGCAGTGTGCTTTCTTCCCAAAACACACAGCATAAACAGGAAATCTAATCACTGCACCGCAGTAATGCAAAACCCTGATATTGTAAACACACATAAGCTTACAGTACAAATACAGCAGAGCCGTGTATGGGGGATAAGGGGAACTGCCCACTATAGACTGGCCTCTGTAAGACACTAAAGCATTCCTGATCACTGAGGTCTGCACAGCATCACACAGCCTAGTAGAAACAGATGCGCTTGATGTTCCCATATTCTACACAATACATGCAAGGTTCTTAGTATGGGAAGCCATGAGCATTTGTGACCCTAACGACCTTGCATATGCAGTGAAGCATACAAGGGTTGCAATACAAAAGCATGTGGTTTAAGACAGTTAATGAAGGTAGAATGTATGAAAAAATACAGGCTGAGTGCTTTCGGCACTAAATTCCAGTTTGCATGAGGTAAGACTTAGCAGCATGCCAAATGATTAAAGACTGGATACTTAATAAAGCAGTGCATCAAAGGCAGACAGAGCGAGGCCTGCCGACTCATGTTTCATTTAAAATAGTGGATGCATCGAATGTTTGTGTAGGCAAATGCATGTCAAGTGTTTGTCTGTCTGCAGATGAATTTATGTGCGGGTCCAGCTTTCTTCTTTTCGAAGGAAATCAAAGTGTCTGACCTGAGTTTGGGAGAAAACTGGAGAAAGAAATAAGGGGACCAGTAGCAGAGTCACAGATGGACAGAACCACCCAAAAGAAAACAGACAGCGTTGCTTTCCCCATTACCGTCTCAGACTTTGATATGAAGCAGAGCGGGAGAGCGGTGGCTAGTATATCAAACCCAGATCTCTCCTTCCCCACCTCGTTTTTGCAGTCATCTGTGTAATGGCAAGATCAGTGTGAATGAAGTCAGCCGGCTGTCTCCATTACGACTGTCCTTCTGTTAAATCTCGAACATAAACGAGGGCAGTTCATCTGATTCTCCAGGGGAGCTGTTTAAACTGTAGGCCAACTGGTCTGACGAGCCTGATTCGTACAGCATGCGTACAGCATCATTTGAAAAATGTCCACTTTGTTTTTTGTATCTCTGCGTAAATGTCAGCACCCTTGCCGTTCCTTCTTTTGCTGTTTTTTTCTTTTCCCTCCCCGATCCCCGATCCCCCCCCCCCCCCCCCCCCCCCACGCAACTCTGAACCTGCTTTCAATTCCCCCAGTGCGTTGACAGACACACTCATCTGGGCGACCTTGCTTTCTTCCTGTGTTTCCAGGTTTGGAGGAGGTTGGGAATGGAGTGAGAGGTGAAAGGTTGGCCTTGTGCTGGATGCTGTCTTGGCCTCTGTCAACACAACCTCTGCTCTGTAATACCATTTCCCCTGGATCATGCCAAAAGAGGCGGGGGAAGCAGACAAGACAGTCAATTAGCTGCAGTGTTGTCAGCTGACACACTGCAGAGTGAGCAGTTTACATCATGCCATACATACCAGATCTATATCATATCGTGGGGTTTAGTAGAAGGATTTTTGAGTAATTCTTTTATGATCGTTTGTATACATGTAATTCTAATGGGTGTTTTTATCGACATTCATAAGCTACCACGATAGTCACATAAGAGATGAATGTAGCCTTTTAAAGCCTAGCAGAACTATTTTCATCAGTGCTGCTCTTTTGAAACCTAATGGGACAATGTGCGAACAAGACTCCTCAATAACAAGGTAACCATGCCTTTACTGTTTATTTTACTTTAAATGGGAGCATAATGCAAAACGTGAATTTCATGCTGTTCTGAAGTAGACCTGATAATAATGATCAAGACTACATTCTACAAAAAGTAGGGCCATTTTCCTATTAACTTTTATATAATCGTTTCACAACCAGTCTCCCCCTGTTGGCTATTTGAAAGAATGAATTTGAAAGAAGTTTAAGGCACTTCAAATGTAGCTTCAGTTTTCAAGGGGTTGAAACACGTCTTATCATTTAATGGATCATAAGTCCATTTTGTGAACAATAAATTATACTGACAGATGAGTTACTAAGAGAACTGAGCCATCCTTCACATATTCTTTAATATGCAAATATTAAATACTGTAGTCTCATATCACAGGGATGGCTGTGGCTCAGGTGGTACAGCAGGTTAACAACTAATCAGAAGGTTGGAGGATTGCTCCCTGACTCCTCCAGTCCGTATGCCAAAGTATCTTCAGGCAGGTTACCGCACCTCGAGTTCCTCCTGATGGAGTTCGAGTGTGTGTACAAATGTTACATAAAAGCACTGCATGAGTGTGTGTGTGTGTGTGTGTGTGTGTGTGTGTGTGTGTGTGTGTGTGTGTGTGTGTGTGTGTGTGTGTGAGTGATTGGGTGAATGAGGCCTGCATTAGAAAGTGTTTTGAGTGCTCAACTGAGTAGAAAGGTGCTTTTCAAACATCCTTCCATTTATTACAAGGACACATTAGAATAAAAGAAAAAAAGATTACCTACTTTTCACTTAGTTCAAACATCCTCCATGTTTACCACTTTTCCAGATAAATGAAGAAATGTTTGTACATTTCAGTTCCATCATTGCACTTCTTCTCCAAAAAACACTCTGCTTATATTGGCCATTTCATTCCCCTTCATAGTTTTCTTTGAACATTTTCACAATAAAAGCATCCCAGCTTTTCACCGGTGGCTACTGATGTTGAAAGAAATACAGATTAATTAAGATTAAACAGATACATTATGCTATGTATGCATCATAAAGTATGCTTGTACAACGCTATTATTTCAGTCAGAGTTCATCATTCAGCATCTTGCTCGTATTATTTATTTTTCTTTGTTATTGCTTCAGAAGCTGTTATATAAGAATGTATTGTATCTCTGTTAGTTTGTTGGTCCAGTTCAAGCTTAAGGTAAAATAAATTCTACATAAAAAATTTACTTATGAGGAACTTTAAGCTTCTTTGCAGCCTTTTCCCAGTAGTGTCAATAGTAGCAAATATAAACCTAAATAGATGTGCAGAAGCCAACTCTCTAAGCTATCTCCAAACATTTTGTAAATCTCACCTCGTGTTTGACCTTTCACTTCTAACCCGGGGTCATCTGTACGAGGAATCTAAGCTCTGTTTGGTCTTCCAAGTCCTTTCACATCACAGAGAGCTCAGGTAGGGTCAGGCTTTAACACATCCCGAGTGTGCACTCTGACCCCAGTGCTCAATTTCAGGCGTTTTATGATCTGTGCAATACACTGTGATCAATATCATTTAACTGGTTTTGTTAAGTAGCCTTCCTCTGCAAAGTCAAAGGTCACAGTGATTATGGGCATGCCATGAGTGACCCACTCAATCCCTTATATTTCTTTGTGACCCCACCCAACAAATATCCTGCAAGGTGCCAGGAGCTGCCTGTCAGTCTGATTGATTGTCTCTAACTACAGGCCAGTAGTTGGTGTCTGCGGTACCTCACAGCAAGCTATGTGAACATGTGTGTGTTTGAGTGTGTCAGTGGCCTTCATTAAGATTAGTCGCTGTCACATACCTACGAGAGACTCACCCTGCAATCCTTGGCCGTGTGAAGGACCATGCAAACCCAAATATTGGCTTGTCACATGTCCCCAGTGTGTACGAGAGCACATGTGGGCGGGTGGCTTGGTGTGATTTTGAGTGTGAGAGCATAAGACAAGGTCTCAGTAATAAGCGACAGAAGGGAATATATTTTCCTTTCCATTGCCAGGAGACTGGAAAAATCTGGGACGTAATAACTCTATCCGTGAAATGGGAGTTAAACCATAATAATCATTAAGGGGCGACCACACACGCACACACATGAATAGAGACACACCAGCTGCCCTATATTTCCCCTGTGAAAACACCTCTTCGGGACAGGTCATGCACATGAATGCACTCAGTACACAACACAAATACAAACATACATTAACAAAAAGCTTTTCCAGATTTCTCCTTTGGTCTCACACTTCTTTCCCGTCACCCATCACTGGATCTTTGAAAGATCAGCACCGAACACACAGTTGCAAAAAAGTGTTCATGTCTGTCTGTGTGATTGATGCAATCCAAGCTTCATGAAAACTGTAGTTCAACTAATGGCTACTTGATGCTAATCCCAAAAACTAATAGTGCAGGCTGTGCAAAGATGCCCCTGAGATAGTCCAACAGATAATAGCGGTTTGCAAGATCCTAGCAGGCAGGGCAGACATGGCAAGTGGCTTACAGAGTATACAGAAACATTTGTACTGAGTACCATCGGTTAGTCCAGAGGTCAAAATGGGATAGGCCCCCCAAGGTGGCTGAGAACGACCAAGTTAGGATCCTGTGGGACTTCCAGATACAGGTAGAGAAACTGGTGATGGCTAACTAACCAACAAACCCCCTAGCTACCATGCAAGCTAACAACAAACAAACAAACAAACAGGGGGCCACTGTGGTCATGTATGTGGTGTACACCCACAAGCTCTACATGTCTGCAATAAAAATTAATGTAAAGCATGTTTTTGATCGTACTGAAATTCTGGATACAAGTAAATAGTCAACCTTTATATACAACATCTACAGTGAAAAGTGAGTGTAATGCTCTAGTGTGGGGGTAAAAGAGCACACGAGGCAAAGAGCAGAAATAAATAAAAAGACTGCTGAACACTTTATTGCAACACACTGTGAATATTATTTACAGTCAGCAAGGCTGGACTTCAGTGTTAACCAAAGGCCACAATAATAAACAAAACCAATGTATCCTCCCAACAAGAAATCTGCCTAACTCCCTAAGAGAACAACAGAACCAAAAGACAAGACATTAGCTAACCCCGACTCCCTGTGCTGGACAAAAAAGCAGACGAAACAATGCTGCTGTTTCATGCTATACACAGGAAACAGAGACAAAACAGAGTCAGAGAAAACATCAAGAGTAGCACACGTCCACCTTAAAGGCCAGTCCTTGAAAATAAACCGGTTCGTGGCGTAAAAAAGGTTGGGGATCGCTGACCTAATACTGTAGGTTCATTTCAGGTTGTAAACAGAAGATTCGTCCACAAAGATCCCAAATGTCACAGGCGCTGGTGAGAAGGACGCCTGGTACATGCAGGGAACCTGGAGCACATGAAGAGAGCTGGATTGACACTGATGCTCACAAACAAGCACTACAGCAACTTTAAAGCAACTTGATTGTGTGTACCTGTAGAAATGATGGAAGGACCTAACAGACAGCGGACAGATGAGCCAGTGTAGCTACATGATCATGTAGCTAATGATCACATAACGAATGTCAGGTGTGGAAGCCAGGGATCGGAAATCACAGCCACAGGGGAAAAAAATCCTCCACAAACAGGAACAGGGACAGGAACTGGGGAAAGATGGGGATCATATTGTGCGTGTGTGTTTTAATCTGATTGACTTTGACAAGAAGTGGTTTGAATATCACAGATATTTGACTGCTTTTCATGTGTGCTCAGTGCGTATCATCATTTCATAATCTAATAATGTATTCATATTCATTTTACGGTGTGGTTGGCTGTTCGTGCTCGTGCTCTTCTTTGTGTTTGGACGCTGAAGTGGTCCTTGTGGTCTGGTCCTCCATTTTGAGAGCGGAGCACTGATGACTGCGGAGCCACCAGCCTGACAGCTCTGGGAAACATGCAGCCCCGGCCGCCCCCGCCTCTCACACACACACTCCACCTCTATCAGCATATTTGCTTTGTCTTTCTTCTTGTCTGGATTGTTTCTGTTCATACCTGATGTCTGTTTTATTCCTCCCGCTCTTATCTGCAGCCACGTGAGCCGGTGTTCCCCAGGGTGAATCCACAAGGGTTTGATAGCTAGAGATGTCAGTCTGTCTGCCCGTCTTTCCTTCCATCTCTTTTCAGGCTCTTGTTTCATCGCAGCTGTCCACTTTTCGCCCCCTCATTCTCTCCGTGCTCCCGCCTGCTTGTCTCTCTGTCATTTTAACCTTCACTCTCTGTCTGTCTGTGCCTGTCAGTCTTTCCCCTCCTCTCTACTTTTTTGCTTTCATCACAGCTCTGTTTTCTCTGCTGAGGTGAGTGCTGATAGCTCCCATATATTTTTTCCCACAGCCCTTCTTTCTCTCCCTCCTCTCATCCTCCCTGCCCCACATCTCCCTGTCCCCTATTTCCACGCCTGGTCCAAATCAGACAACACATCATCTGCCCCCCCCTCCCATCCGCAAAAAAAAAAAGTGGTTTCCACAAGGACACAGCACAAACCCAAACTATTTTTTTTTCCTTTTTAGACCACAGTGCTGTCACCATGCTGCTGACATTATCTCGGGCCATTTTCAGGTCAGTCAGGGGTGACACACTTCATTCTTACCATACCACTGATAGCTTGGGAATAAGGCTTAGCAATATGAATGATGACACATACCATGAGATGATAGAAAGGACTCTATTACTGTGCTACCGCCAACCATTTAATATATATGAATATAATGGGCTCTGATTGCAAGCAATGATGTCAATCATTTAAAAGACATATGTAAGGTTAATCTGTCAGGTATTTAAAATGGAGCCATTATACTAATCTCAAGTTCCAAAGTTATATTATCAGACTCAGTTTAATTAAATTGAGTTCAATTTTATTTGTATGGCACCAACTTACAACACTTGCACCAAGGCGCTTTATATTGTAAGGTAAAGACTGCCAAGTATTTAGGAACAGCGGTAAGGAAAAACTCTCTTAACAGGAAGAAACCTCCAGCAGAATCAGGCCCAGGCTCTGCTGACACTGTTTGGGGGTGAATTAAGGAAGGCATGACAAAACACAAATAGTGTAAGAAAGCCCATGAATCATAATAACTCGTGATTAAAGGCAGAGTGGTGTATGAACAAAAAAGGGTGATCTTCAAACTAACTCTTTTTTTTAACTCATAATCCACTTGCCTTTCTGAAACAAGCTATTTTAGCTCCCTTCCCCGTCCCTCTAACCAAACCTTTATCTGATTGGAAGCCCCTCCACAATGTTATTCAGAAGGTGGGAGGGGCTTCTGCTCTGACAGCCAGAGCTGGATGCCTGAAACTTAGTAGGATAGCTTTTTGCCCACCAGGATTAGATACACAGAAGCTGTCTCATTAAAAAAAAAAAAAAAAAAAAACCCTTTAGCCATGTTTAAGTTTCTTCTCAGTTGCTTTGGCAAGTTTCTTGTAACATTTTTGAAGTTTTCAGCGCTGATGAGATGATGAAAAGAGCTTATACAAGCAGCAAGATGTGACAGATCTCTTTTCTACATCTTCCTTGTAATTGTCTCCTTGCTTCACTGCCACATATCCTTACTCCACTCCCTCCTCCACAGGCAGGCTGTTTCCTTTATAAAATCTGAGCAGTCTCAACCTCTAAAATATGCTTCATCTCATTTTGACAATTAGATGAACTATTCTGCATGTAATTTCTGACACAATGATCATCATCTACTTTGCTCACAGACACATCCAAAGATTGTTTTTTCCCAAACTGTAGACAATTGTACTTAATTATTCACCCAAATCTCCTCAATCCTTCGCAAATGCTAACCACAACAAATGCTCTGAGAAGAAGATTTTAGAGGATTTCAAATAGTGTTTTGAAAACCTAACCTGTCATTTGAGAACTGAGCGAAAGAAACTTTGGGGGGAAAAAACGAATGTAAGAATATAGCTATAACAACAAAAAGAGTAGAAAAAAACTTCTTTATCTCTCCAAAATAATCCAAAAATATACATCACCAGTTGGTAATTTTATCTTTAAGGCGCTGCAAACCCTGTTCACAGAGCACTTCATCTATCACCCTCACACAGCAGTTACCTGCCCATAGGACACTCTGATGTGATGGAGCTGTTTTTCAAGCATTTAATTCCTACTACATGATGCCCAAAAAGGTATTCTCCAAATATTTTAAGGCTGGAATTTACTCACGAATAATCAATTTTATAGGGAAAATATGGAAGATAGAAATACAGCTGCCACAGCACAGCAATGCAAATTTAAAAAAAAACAGTTACAAATCATTTAAATCAGGCTCATAATGAAATATTCAAAGGTAAAGATAAATAATAAATAAATTAACATAAAGAATGTTATTTGGATTATAAAATTCTTAACTATTTTACCCTTTAACGGTGTAGCACATAGCAGTAAATGGTCATTTTGGCATAACTTGTGTGCCAATTTGGTTTATGCCTGGCCTGTGGTGCTTTTTCAAATTCTTCATTCTGTGTGTGTAGTGGTGACTCCAAGAGAATTCCATCGCATACAGAAATTTTGTTGACTTCAGTGCAGGCGATGCACGTTGACATGAAAGAAACACAAATGGAGAACGTAGCATTACATTTTCCGGGGGATCATGAAGAGAACAAAATGCATACGAAACTCAAAAGACCTGCATTTTTTTTGCAGATGTTAATATTCGCTGTATGAGGGAGGATGTTCAAGTTTTGATCTACCCATTATAGAGGAGATTGGGTACATACAGACATCTATACATACATTTACTATGATTATGTACTAAGATTCTGGTTGTACTAAATAATAATAGATCATAATTTTTTTATGAATAGTTTGAATAGTCGTAATCATAAAACAAATGCCGAAATAACAAAAACAAGACGGTGAATGTTTGCTTTTTTCTTTTTAAGCATTCTTGCTATGTGTGCATGAACCTTTAAGAACATACGCAGAATGAGATTTTCTAAATATTCTGCTTGATGGGATTTGATGAAGAATGCAAACAGAGTGTAACACACAATTTAAGCCAATAGCACTAATGTCAGTTAAACAAACAGTAAGTTCATTGCACAGCATGTAATCTATTTACTCGTATTTATACTAACGCTGCCACGCCAAGTATCAAGCAATTTATGTAAACTCTGCATATAGCTGTTTCCAAGAACATCAAATAAAATGTGAAATTTGATCAGTGAAGAAGTCTTATGCAGCAGTGTTGTCCTCTGTAAAAAAACCCAACAGCGTCACCAGTGGAAAGTTGAGATGTATTCAGAATCCATCATCATTCTCCGGCAAGCATTTTTTATTCTCCTGCCTGCACGGCCGCGGTCTTGTTCTTCAAGTTCCCAGGAGTTCTTTCAACAGGGCGTCCGAACTGGAGAGAACATACATTCCCTGTGTGCCCGTCTATGTCTGCAGCAGCCAGAGCTAGAGTTACACTCTTCTCTCCAAACTACAGCCAGGAAAAACAAATGACATCCTTTTTAAAGTTTGGAATCCAAGGCGAAAAAAAAAAAAAGGGATAAAGAAAAAATCTCTCGAAATTCGCCCCAAGTTTGGATCGTAATAGATCCATCAACGTCAGTCTCCTAGTTTGAGCCAATTGTTCATTTGATGGTTTCCATGTGAGTGGGTCTCCTCTTATAATATAATGGGAACTGCAATCAGGATCAGTGTGTGAACGGTGGCTGATATCTTGCCATATTGGAGCAGATGCTTGGAGGCGCTGGCATGCACAGACACATGCATAATGAAAACCTGTGAATACATGCATTCGTGTACACTTTCAGACAATAGTTCCACACACAGAGTGCACGATCTGCGCTGCTGTTACTGTCATTCTTCATCTCGTATCATTGGTGTGCCAACAGCCTTCGGGACAGGGATGGGTCTAGAGACAGTGCTTGTATGGTGAGCTAAAATGGTCCCGTCGTTCCTAATCCCAACTTCGATCCATCCAGCTCTGTTGCTCCCGTCACCAAGAGAAACTGAGAAGGGAGGGCTGCGATGAAGTTGGCAGGCGAACTGAATAATTTTGAAAACGTCACACGGAGCAGAAACCCTTCCAGAAATAGAGTCCTTAACAGTGTAACGCTAAAGAATCAAACCATAAGTACAGAGCTATTGGACGCATAATGAAAAGTAATACAGCGCCGGAGTGGAAAGCTCGAATCCTAGAGGATTTTTAAATTGTGGCAATAGTGAAAGAACTAAGCTGTAACCATACAAACTGTACCAATAAAGGCTCAGCTGTGTATTATAAAGAAACAAAAGTGCAGTCACTCAAACAAGCAGGCGATTGTTGTAGCCCCAGATTTAATATGAATATGAAGACATTGAATAACAAATCGAAAAGACTGGTTTTCAGTGGTGAAGTGTGGGTGAAAAAAATGCACATCTGTCTTTAACTTTTTAATGTGATTTTACTTCTGTTTTAACGTTTGGTCCCTCTGTCGTGGTTATGGAAAATCTGGACCAAAATGCAGACTCCAGGATAGGATTTAATAAACAAAAAACAAATCTTTATTATGTGAGGCAGCAAATCCAGACAGCTGAAAGAAGCAGGGCTCAAAAGTAACGTAATCCATGCAGGCAAATACACAAGGCAAACACAGACAAACAGTACGACACAACACAGAGCTAAGGAAAACTGAGAAATTAACTACACACAAGGTAATCAGGGAACGAGACACAGCTGGGGAAAACAAGGCTCAGGTAAACACAATCATTTACGAGCCAAAACTGAACACAACACACGCACAAGAGACTATCAAAATAAATCAGGAAACTAACACAGAGACAAAGACTAAGACACATGAGCTTGATACGCCAAAGTAAACACAAAGACAAAACTAACTAAACACGAGAGATATCACAGAAACACAAGCTAGGCATGGGGAACATAAGAGGACAGGAAATCAAAATATAACGGAATGTCAAATGGAAAATATCAAACAGGAAACTGGACCTGGGTACAAATCCTGGCCAGGATCATGACACCTTCCTGTTTTCATACAGGACTTTCCTGAGCCACATCAATTTTGTCCTATTTTAAGAGAATATTATATTCTTAAAATAGGACAAAATTGAGGCGGAAAAACAGCATATGCTTTATGAGACCCGTAGCTGACAGGTGACAATGGGTCCTGTTCCCTCTTCTAATTTCAAATTCAAATTTTATTTGTCACGTACACAGTCATACACAGTATGATATGTAGTGAAATGCTTGGACAACTGCTCGTGACCTAAAGAAAACAAAAAAGGAAAAGGCTATGAATAAGATAGGAAATAAATATGAAAAATTAAAAAGGGTAAATTTAACTAGGAAGGAATAAAATATAAATTAAGGTTAAAAATGAAATAACTGTACAACACAAATTAGAATGAAGGGTAAATTTAACTGGGAAGAATAAGATAAAGATAAATATATAAATTAAAGTTGAAAATAAAATAACTGTACAACAAAATACACAATATAGAACTATATAAGAATGTATGAAGAAATCTAAATATAAATAAATATATACACAATAACAGCAGCTGTACAAGTATTAACCGGAAATGAAGAATATAGTGACCAGTGTTGTGCAAAACCAAAGTCCAGAAAGTCCAGTGTGTGTGTAAGAACCATATGTGTGGGTCAGTACTGTGTGGTGGTGTGATTGAGAGACCGTATCGCCTGCGGGAAGAAGCTCCTCCTCAGTCTCTCTGTGTTGGTCTTCAGGGAGCGGAATCGCTTTCCTGACCTCAACAGAGAGAACAGTCTGTTGTTGGGATGGCTGAGGTCCTTCACCATCTTCCTGGCCTTGGTCCAGCACCGCCTGCTGTAGATTGAGTGCAGGTCAGGGAGCTTGGAGCAGATGGTGCGCTCAGCTGACCGCACAACCCTCTGTAGAGCTCGTCTGTCCTGCATGGTGCTGTTCCCGAACCAGGTTAAGATGTTTCCCGCCAGGATGCTCTCTATGGTGCACGAGTAAAAGTTCCTGAGCACCTTGGAGGGCAGTTGGAAGTCTCTCAAGCGTCTGAGGTGGTAGAAACGCTGTCGGGCCTTTTTCACCACGGTGTTGATGTGACAGGACCATGACAGGTCCTGCGTGATGTGAACTCCGAGGTATTTTAAGCTGTCCACTCTCTCCACTGGGCACTCGTTGATGACGGGGGTCTGGTAGTTCCTCTCCTGCTTAGTGCTGAAGTCCACTATCAGCTCCTTTGTCTTACTGACGTTTAGAAGGAGGCTGTTCCTCTGGCACCAGTTCTCCAGATTCCTAATCTCCTTCAGGTAGGCCGTCTCGTTGTTATCAGAGATCAGGCCCACCACGACGGTGTCGTCAGCAAACTTGATGATGGTGGTGGAGCTGGTAGTGGCCACACAGTCATATGTGTGGCCATTCTCCTGTCATCCTTCAGCTAATAAATATCTAAAATGCTCCTGGAATATAAAAGCACAGCAGCACAATTCACTGCCCAGACCAGCACAAGCACCTGTTGAAATAATGATTACAAAGGACGTTTTAAGAAAGAGCTCACACTGCATAAGAATTTTATACTCTGTTTATATACAGCTCATCAGAGAGTACTTAGATTTGAAAAGTGAAATCTCAGCAGAAGATTGGAAATTTGCTTGTGCAGTAACACATATGCAGACTGTGACTACACACCTCAGACCAACACCTTATAATTGCTTAATGTGAACATATGCAACTGCTGCCAAGTCAAACTGATATAATAAAAAGGTGCCAGACATGCCCTAAATCCACAGTGTTTGGCAGTGCTAAGAGATTTTTTTTAAATGGTAAACGGTCAGAGTGACATTTCACAAAATTATCTCAAAAGACTATTTTGGATATAACAGAACATCAATTTGAATCTTGTTTTCCCGAAAGCTTAGAAGCTAGATTTTGGAGGGACAAAATTAAGCGATTAACTGATCATTTGCCATGACTTTTTAAAACCTGATGTCTGCTTTTTGAATTATTGTGGTTTAGTAATGATTCTAATAGATAAAAACTCACTTGTGGCATTTTCATAAATGATTAACTCTTACTAAAAACTCCACTAGGTTTACAAGAAACAACCGATTGATCATAATCCACACAACACCACCACCACAGGCTAAAAGATGGGAAAGTTGCCAAGGTAATGAAAGGGGTATACTAGAAAGCCAGGCTTTCTTTGTGTTAACTGGTTCAATAAAACCTAAAATCCTAGTTGGAGATAACAGGTGTTGAAACAGTGGTCATCAATAGGGGTGGGTTTTGATTATCCATTTATCGATTAAAATCGATTCTAGCTTGGAAAACATGATATTGATTCATTAAAATCCTGAATCGATTTTTTTTTTATATTAATTTATTTTGCCCGAAACACCAGAATCTCAGGTTAAACCTCACAAAATTTCAACAACCACCAAACAGCTAAACAGTAAATGAGAGCAGGTACACGGCTTCTGCACAGACACAAAAGCAAAGCAACGCCGACGGATCAGAATCAGCGAGATGTCGCCTTTCTCACCCGACGACACGAACACAGTCGGGGCTGAAAGCCGACAGCTCGCTGATTCTGATGTTTCGACGGGTCCGTTCTTTGTGTTTATGTCCTTTTTGCGCTGGATTCTGAAGCTGCAGGTTTTATCTCTCTCCCAACCAATATTGGCTAAATATTGACAGCAAAAGAAGATCCAAACTTCGCTTCACATAATCATTTTCATGAATTTCCTCGGTGTTTTGCTTCCACCACGATAAAATCAAACTTCATACACAGCTCTCTCTCTCTCTCTTTCTGTGTACTTCAAGAACAGTTTCCCATCTAAAAATCTGTTTTCTGCATTATTCGCTTGCTTATTACGCACAAGTCTACCATTGTTTACAGCGCTGTCGTGTTTTTCCTTTTACTTACTTCTGAAAAGAAAGCCTCATTTCTGCTGTTCAATAGGCTACTGAACAAATTTAAACTTTTTAAAATTATGCAAAATTGCAAAACGCTTAGCTGTGTCTCTAATAAAACCTCTGTAACTTTGCTCTGCTTCAGCAGCATCAGGTAATGTTCATATGCTGATTAATGGTTTTCTTTCGTTTTTGATCTACTGCAGAATATTTTTTATAAAATCCCAGGCCAGGAAAGTTCATGTTTTATGTTTTTCTGTGTTTTATCCTCAGTTATCCTCAGTTACTTTGACACAAAGGCATCTGCTGTGATGCTTACACCTTTGATAAAGTCTGGCAAGTGTCAGCTTTCTTTTTATAGATATAAAAATATGGAAATGTACTGATGCATGATCTGAATTATAATATTTCTGACTGTCTGAGGCAAAATTTCCCCGATTCAAATCGGATCGAATCGATTCGGGACCTTGTGAATCGGAATTGAATCGATTCTAGAAATCAGTGACGATACCCAGCCCTAGTCATCAACTTCATCAACACATGTTCACGTTTCCTGTTTTATTACGGTAGCCTCGGTGTGTGTGTATTTTGTCCTGTTCCACTTCCTGTGTGTGATTAGTTAGATTAAGTTCAGTTGTGTACTCACTGGTCTCCTATCATCATCATTAGCCTGGCATTTAAGCTATCAGTTTCCCTCAGTTCCTTGTCTTATCATTGTTAATCCCACATGTGTTTCCAGTTCAGTTAGCCAGCGATTCAGTCAGTCAGTTACTCAGTCAGCCAGTCAGTCAATCTCTCATGTTCCGTTCATCCTTCCCATATAATAAACACCGTTCACATCCTTCATCAGTCTGCAGGTCCTGTGTTTGGGTCCACTTCCTTCTTTCCACACAGCGATCGCCCTGACAGCTGGCCTTTCTGCTTTCTGCAAAACGATCCCTATGAGTGACATCTACTCCAGAGTTGTTATCAGATGCTGATAAAAAAAAAAATTGTGATTCAAAATCTAATCACTGCTGCAAATAATCCAAGAGACTAATGCTGCAGAAAATTTTTAATCTTGGATTCATCACAGGTAAGTATTACTTCTCAGTTGCAGTGAATAGATAGAAGAAAATAACCTGTAGAAAACTAAACAGAAGAAAGAAGAAGAGAAGATTTTCTCCATTTAAAGCAATGCATTATCGGGGATTGTAACATCTAGTCCTTTTACTGAATCAGTTACACGACAGAACACTCTTTATTAAATCTATTTTTGATATTGTTTTAATCTAAAGTACAAGTTTATCACATTAGTCCCAGGGTGTTCTTTGAGTACACCGTATAAAGGAACAATTGAGTCTGAAGTCACATTGACCCGCAGCTTTCATACATAGATCTGCCGACTCCCTCTTGCACACCACTAAATCTGGGCCATAATCACACCCTAATTCACACACTCATAAATCTTCTCCCCCAGGCTCTGATGTCAACTCTATCCCCCAAACACACACATAAGGTTCATCACACACTACTGCAGGAGGATATTTTTAACAATTCATTTCAATGCCTTTGCAGTGCCAAAGTTTGGAGCCTTTGAAGTCTGAGTGGAAGTCCAAGAGCGCACTAGTTTAATTTCACTATACTATAATGGCTTCCAAGGTTCACAAGGACTTTAAAAAGCATTCAGACAGCTATAAAATTAAGCACTGCAAAAAACACAACAAAAAAGGGGGTGTCCAATAAAAAGGAAAACGAGATCAGGGTTTTCTACATGTGAAGTTAAAAAGGAAGGTTTAAGGGCAGGTTGTAGGATAGCATTTCAAAACATTTATCAAATCTAAGATAAGATAAGATAAGATAGAATTTTATTAATCCCTCGGGTGGGTTCCTCTGGGAAATTCGACTTCCAAAAAGCACAGCAACGACCGAAGTTACAGTTACAGAATTGTTATATATATATATATATATACACACACACACACACACACATATATAAATACAGAGACAAATATAAATAAAATATACAAAGGGGATAAATAGAATAAATAGGAATAAAAAATAAAAATACAAGTGAATTGCACATTTCAAGTATTGAGTCTATTGCACTGTTGACTATTTACAAAAAGTATTGCACAAGGTATTGTACAGTGAGGTGAAGAGGCACTACAGCTTAGTTGTTCCCCCCTCCTTTGTCCTCCTGTTTCCCCTCCCTCTCCCCTCCAGAGAGGAGTTAAACAGTTTGATGGCGTGTGGGACAAAGGAGTTTTTAAGTCTGTTAGTTCTTGTCTTGGGGAGAAGCAACCTGTCACTGAACAGACTCTTCTGATTGTTTATGGCCGTGTGCAGAGGATGCCCAGCATTGTTCATAATGTTCATAATCTGTAGCAGGATATATATTCATCTGTTTACCGTGCCTCAGAGGATAAAAAAAAAGCTTGGTACAGTTTGTGAAATGAAGAACAGATCCAAGACAAAGACAAACTGGCAGGGAATTTCAACTTTAGGGATATAAAATTCTGGCATGCATTGCACTTAAATTGCTTTGAAACAATATCCAATCACCCCCTCTCTCTTTCTCCTTTGGCTTTGAAAAATGAAAGGTCAAGGGAACAGGATATGAAATATAGGAAGGCATGTGACGGATGTATATTGAGATGAATACAGAAACAAAAAAGTAGAGCCTGAAGGTAAAGGAAAAGAAAGAGTCATCTCTGGATAGTAATCTGATAAAATTATTTGTTTCTCTTAAAATCAGATTCATCACCAGATGAAATTTCAAAATTAAGATACAATTTGCAAAACAATTTCTGATAGTTGGATACAATTTCATGATAATTCTCAACTCACACATACAGTTGTATCTATATCTATTTATACACACATGAAAAAAATGGACTAAAATGAAAACGATAATGAAATATTGCAGAGAAAAAACAGTAGAGATGAAAGTGAAAACCGAGTAAAATACGAAAATATAACAAATATTGTTTGTTATAAAAATTTGATTTGCATAATTTTAAATTTTGTTGCTCTGTGTTCATGACGAGGAAACTAAAGCTATTATTTTGCAACATCAACAGTTTGCACTATTTCTCAATCAGTCACGGCAGATGGCTGAGCCTGGTTCTGCTGAAGATTTCTTCCTGTTAAACAGAAGTTTTTCTTTCCCGTTGTCACCAAGTGCATACTCACATGGGTGTGTCTGATTGTTGGGGTCTTCTCTGTAGCATTGCAGGGTCTTTACCTTACAATAGAAAGTATCTTGAGACAACTGCTGTTGTGAATTGGCACGATATAAATAAAACTTGAAAAATAGAACTTTTTATTACCAGATTCTCTGCTGTATTGTTCTGTTTCTAGGTTTCTGATTGACCAGCATTTCTATATAGTTATGGTTATGTTGTTTTTGCATGCACTTGAGAGGACTTACCACAGTTTTTTGCATTTTCATGTAGACAGACAGCTCATGTGGACAGGATTTCACACAGAAAATTGAGAAATCCCTGTTTAATGCTTTGATATGAGACACTTAACCTTTTCAGGGATGTACATCTAGAAAAAATATAACATAAAATAGGTTAAAAAAAAAAAGTAACAATGTAAAAGTTATTGGATGGGAGGAGCCTTTGTCACAAATGCAAAAAATGTGAAAATATTTTAAGGTAAGTAATGAAATATTAGAATATTTTACAGAATACACATAGAATACATCGTAATCCGCATGTACCCACTGATAAATACAAGGGCATAGTGGTCAACCTTTCCTAATAATCATACAGGATAGAGGGCTGGCTTTGCTGCTACGTGTTGGTCTTTGGGCATGACAATGATGTCTGTTTAGGGTTCCTTGAAGTACCATTTAGCACATTACTAAGCTAAGGTTAACTTAATTAGCTAGTAGGCCACAGAAATAACAACTAATTAGCTAGTTCATTAGCTAGCTAATAGATGAGCAAACCATTGGTCTAAAACACAATCTTTCAAAAGTCTTTTAAAATTTCAAGCTATAAACCAGATGCAATTAATATGTGTCCCATGCGACAATACCTGGCAGCATCTAGATTTGTCGGATCAGCATCATTTTTCAGAAGAGGAAAATGTATTATGAAACACATAAAGCTGGGAAATGATTGATACAGAGCAGGATCATTGGTGAAAATATGCTGGGTGCAAAACACCATCCATCATGGCTGTATAATAAAATGTTACCAAATGCAGAAGAGGAATGAGTATCATCTGTGAGTGATAGAAGAGGAGAAAACAAGACGGAATGAAATCTAAGAAAAGAGGGTGTTCCTCCTCCTCCTCCCATCGGTCTCCAGCACATTAATTGAGTTTGGATGGATTGGAGATCGATGGCAGAGAGGCCCCTCGATTGCTCAGCGGTAAGAGGGATTAAAATTTGAAATCAATTAGTTTTGTGTCTGCAAACCCTTACCTCTGCGGGAAGGGAAAATCAATTAAGGAAATTAAAAGTTGAAGCAGCGACAAGAAAGTCATTTTCAACGAGCTCTTCTGCTTCTCCTTTCATCTCGGCCAGAGTTCAGTTGCTGAGGACCACTGAGGATCAGATGGGGCCTTTATCTTGCTTACTTAGAAGAGGTTCGCCCGTGGAGATTTTTCGGGGAAGGTATCCGACCTTTGAACTTTAAGCCTCCATGGTAACGGACTCCCAGACGCACCTGAGTCACTGTGCTACTTAGAACACAGCCAAAAGTGTACATGTGCTGAAATAGAAATGCAGCCACAGTTATACTGTAAATCCACAATATCAAAAATGTTTGTTTAATGTACATCAAGTACAGCCGTGTTAAACCACAGCAAAAATGACAGGCAAAGCAAAAAACAAATCGAACCAAAACGGCTGGTTGTTGTGTTTACACATCAAACTTTGAGCTCTTAAAGCTTTAAAGCCACAAATCCTCTCATGTAGTATAGAAATGTGTATACTTACTATCTCACAGGGCACTCACACAAATGTTTGTTGTCAAAAATCGCTGCTGCATCTCCTCAATAGCTCCTATTAGCGAAGGAGAGCCGTAGACGCATAGCGATAAAAGTGCAGATAAATGCCGGGTACAGAGATAGCGGGGTTAGAGGTAAGGAGACAGAGTGTCTCTTTGAAGATGACAGTCAGTTCTGCCTGGGAACAGAGCACGCACCTCAGTCGGTCGATAGCCATCCTAGGCCTCTCTGTAGCAAATCAGCTCCAGGGGTCAGAGGTCAGCCAGTAAAAAAAATTGCTGGTGCAAGTGCTGCATGTGGAGGAGACATTTATTGTGAGCGAAGAAAAGCTAAATTTGAGTGAACAAAATTCATTGCTGCGTGCAAAAAATGTATTTCAGTGTTTGCTATTATCCACACACACACAATAGCAGCCCCTCTCGCTCAGTTTTTTTCAGAGCACTTATGCAAATATGTGATGTCTTGATAAATCGAGCAGATATTTGAAGTTTACACAGCACCATTCTCGCATGAAAATATCTTTAAAGTTTATTTTGTGACCCAGAAAGAGTAATATTTCAAACTCCGCCACTCTGTGTTCCTCCGCCACTGCCTCGTTTGAGTTTTGGACGAAATGGATTCTGGGATATTGCATTTTGTTATTTCGAGCTGATTGGAGACCAATCAGATTTTTTTGCATCCAAGTCTGTGATTGGCTGGTTTTGTGGCACAAATATAATGGTGTACAGAAAGACTTGAGCGCGCACGGGCAGAAATGTTGAGAGCGCAAGCAAAGTCTTATTCCTCCACAAACACCACAGGAAATCATTCCTACTGTGGACATCAAACTTTAAAACTCTTCCCTATGACACCAGGAATATTTTCATCTGCTGTGTCTTGCACATATTGTACAATATTGTATTACTATTTAACTTTGTAGAATTTATATTTAACATATGTTTACATAAAGGGTCAGATTACTGCACCTGTACTACAGTACAGGTGCAGTAATCTGACCCTTTATGTTTAAAGTACCATCTGTATTCACAAAGGAAGGCCAGTGACAAACTTTCATCAAAAATATTTACAACTGACCTGGACGCATATACATACATGCAATGTAAAATAATAATGAAATAATGTGTTAAGAACAATCTAGATTTTCTGTAGACTGATATATAAATTACAGAGGTGTTCTGTTTTCAGAGTCTTACTGATGGTGACATCAGGTGGAGGAGCTGCTCCATTTATTAATTTATTTTTGAGTAAATTATGCTAAAAAAGACAAAAAGAGAACAAGTCAGAGGAAAAAGAAAAAGGATGTACAATACAAATGTAATACAGTGCAACAAAACACATTCACTGAAACTACAACTAGGTCATTATTTTTGGAACTGAATTTGTAGATTTTCTGATTTATTTGACTTCTTTTCAGGTGGAAAACTGGTCATGAACAAGTTAGCTTAGCACAGGGACTGATAGTGCTGTGCGACGATGGCAATTCTGTTATTGAGCTGATACTAAGGAAATCGAGGCCCAGTATTGCAGATTCCAATACCAGTACTTTTAAGGAAGTAAAGGCAGCTTATGTGGGGGAGATCAGTGTGCATGTTTGAAGTACTGAACTTAGAAGATAGAAACAAAGTATCAATCCACTCACCTTAGTATTGAGTGGATACCAATATCGCATGGTATCAATGCGATCGATATTTGGGTGGATCTGCCCGCCTGTACGGGGTGATCAGACCTGTACACATCTGTATGCCTGCCTTACATGGAGAATTTACATCACAGTGCACCAACTACACATGTACCCAAGCTGGCGGACTTCAAGTGGACATTGAAGAAATAAAACTGGTCAGCCGCCAGATCTCCAGCTGTCTGTGTCCAAGTCGACAACAGGGTATAAACTAGGGTTAAGTGTTATCCTAGCCTGCTTGCTAATGTTAACCACTACTGCTATTCAGTAAGTGATTTAAAAAAAATCACAAGATCCTGATATCCATTTTTATTTTAAAAATACGGGTTGTACAAGCACCAAGGATTTAGAGAAGGAAGCTTCTGTGTATTTATCTACAAAGTAACAGAATGATAAACTTAGCCTGCTGTAGTCCCCCGACTCCCCCCCCCCCCGCCCAACCCCAGTAAGGAAAGAAAAACAAGCACTTTTTTTTTTTTTTTTTACAAGATTGCTCAATGGGTGGGGCAATAATTGAAACCACATCAGTTAGGAAATGACAAATAGTTCCCTTAACAGCAATTAGTGATCACTCTCACTCTGTGTCTGGTAACATTTACAGGATTGATGGATACTAATGTTCTCAAAGTGCAGTTTTTTTTTTCATCGCTTTAAGCTGAACAATGCTACAGTTTTCCTACATTATGTTCCTTTTGTCTTCCTCCGATTATAATTGCCCTGCACTCACAATGAGCTTTTAATGCCTTATGAGCACTTCGAGATTTGAACTTATAGGAGAGCGCGCACACTGGCTTCGCACACTCAATGAATAAAGGAGCTCTTCTCCCAGCGAAACAGAGAGAGAGGGAAGAAAAAGCTCCTCCACTCTGTGTCCCTACAAAACAGGCTTTGATATTGGTGAAGTTCCCTCCGAGCTCAGTTGGAAGTAATCTATTCTATACATATAAAGACACAGAGCCATTTCCCTGCCCCGCACTCCAGACTGCAGTGGAGGGCCTTTCGAGAGAAGCAATGGAGGGTGTGATGGGATGAAAGAGGGGCACGAGGTAAAAGGATACGAGGAGAGAAAGGGAGCTAGGCGAGAGGAGATGGGATGAGAGAGGTAGCAAGGGAGCAGGATGGAGGAGGAGGGGTGAGAGTGGGGGGTAGAATGAAGCGGAGTCTGCGAAGAAAAATCTTCTTATCCCAAAGTATCTGCACCTGAGAGCAATTTGTCCCCAATTTTGGGAGCTTAATCATAGTATTGAAGTGTGTGTGCACACTGATACTGACACACACTGCAGAAGCAGCAGCATTTGCAGGGTCTGGAGGGAGTTAGACACGCGGATGATGTCTTCTGGGAAAGCTGCAGGGGTCTTTGAAGAGATACCCAGCTCTCCACCACTCTGCACGCTAGACAGTGGGGGCCCTCTCATTTCTAGTACACCAAGCATGTGTGTGTATGGGTCTGTGTGTGTGTGTGAACCATGCTCCTCTATCTTCCTTTTTTCCCTTCTGTAACACTCCACAGGCTCTCTTTATAGTGCAGACATTAAGGCCCCCCCCACCCCCCTTCACTTTTCCTTCATTCTGTTTTTCTGATGAGGAAGCTTCGGTGGAGCTCTTGTGACTGAGGCTGGTATGGAAAGTAAGAAAGAAAGAAAGAATTACAGTCCCTAACTTCTGCCTGTCGTTCCTATCTGTGTGTCGGAAACAAGGCATTAGCCTCTGGATTGCAGCCAGCGCTGGTGCTTTATGATTGGGCTATAATAAAAAAAAAAACTGCCCTCAGATCAGATGAGACGATAGAATGAACATTAGAGATGAAGGAAGAGGAGGAGGAGGAGGCACTTTGAGGGTGAGGAGCAGGGGGAGGAGGAGGGAGCTTTGCGGTTAGGAGAGTTTGCTTAAAGCGCTGAGCTGTTATTGCAACGGGCGGCTCAGGAATGCGGCCGCTGACTGCTGCGACCAAAGAGCGAGGAGCAGGGAGAGAGGAAAAGAAAGAGAGAGAGAGATCGGTAAACCAGAGTGTGACCAGGATAACCACATTATGTCATCTGAGCTCTGTGATCCACTAATAACCAAATCGTATTGAAGAAAAACAGTCTGGTTTCAATTAAGGCTCCGCAAACGCCATTTAACTCTTAGATATAGGGTGCATATCTGGGAACGCTAACTAGGACTAACAGTCGAAGCATGTGGACGTTAAAAAGTCAGACGGGCTAACGCTTAATCCAGAAATGAAGACAAATGAGGGCACATGTCCCAAAAGAAAAAAAGAAAGAAATGCAAGATCCCTAATAATGCTATATAGGGTGTAACTACCCTGCTGCAAAAGAGTTTAAATGTTACCAGTTTTGTGCAAAGGGGATACAATTAAGGCGTCTTAAATTGGGAACTTTGAAACTAAAAGCATAGAGCCTGGAAAGCATGTGTTTGATAAAATATGCTGGACAAGAAAAAAGCCGCTGAAAAATGAGATGTTCACATGTTGTTCAAAGCATCTTGAGTGCTCAGCTAGAGCATGAGTCAATTTATCGTCTACACAGGCACAGTCAGCGCTAAGGTCATTTAATGAGTGCATTACTTTTGAGCCTCTGAAAATGTTGGACTATCACTTCATAGACTGACTGTCTGAATTATAATCCAGTGCGGTGGTGTACAGAGGCAAAAATACAAACACAACATCTCAAACTATGGAAACAAAATGCTAAACCAGGTCAATCCTGTCTTACCTTTGGATTTAAAAAAAAAGCTTTATGGTGGGAAGCTTCAAAGGTTTCTCAGTGTTGTTGGGTATATAGTTGTGTTTTTATGCTAGATACATATTCAACAACATTATATTGGACATGAAGATATCTGAGATACAACCTCTGGAACTTCTGAGAGGGCAGATGGCGGTCATTGCAAAACATTGCGTCAGGCTAAATCCAATTAATGTTGCACGCCTGTTTAGAAGAGCCTGGAAAGCAAAGATACTGTGGAAGTACCTCCCTATAGACATGTCAATGTTGATCATTTGATTAGGTACTTTTAATTAGTGGCAAACACAACCAGAAAGCATCCTGAGACAAATCGCTTTGAGCAGCTCGTAACGGAGGGCGGAAGGGAGGGAACCGGGCGGCGCTAACCCATCCATCACCCTGTCTCAAAAGGTCTCTAATTAGCAGGGACCAATCAACGGATGCAATCTATCAGCCCTCACGTCAGACTCGACCAATAGCGAAGCTCCATTAGTCACCGTCTGTGGCCGCCCAAGCCAATGGCGCAACTGTCTGATGGAGGGAGGTGAGGGCAGACTGCCAGGGATGCAGGGGTTTTAGAGGACGAAAGGGTGGAATGGGCTGTGACAGCTTTATTCATCTGACGCTTAAACGGCCTCTGAGGAGAGGCAGAGAAATGTCAACGTGGCGAGGACGATTACGAGAGATATCGATCCTCTTTCCTTCCCCGAAAAGAAAACACTCCTCCTCCTCCTCTGCCTCAACAGTCCCCGAGGCCTCCCGTACATGCTGGGAGACAGGTGGTGGCAAGAGGGAGCAGGTTGGGGAGGGGATAGTGGAATCATGCTCTGTACCTCTCATTCCTTTTCTCTTTCACTCTTGTTTTTTTTTTGCTGTCGGTGCATCTGCTTTACAGCAATACTGATAATGCTTACCCAAGGGCATTCTCTTGCTCTGGACCATCAGAAGAAAACCCTGGCATGGAGGCACTGGATAAAATGTAGAACAGGGATGGAAAAAAAGACTTAATTTTATATATACATATTTTTTTTTTAAAAAGGTAAGAAATAAGTACAATAAAACACTTGTGACATGGCTAACTTTCTGCAAAGTTTAATGAAGCCAAAAACCATTAGGATTATATTTTGTTAATGTTAATTGCTCGCTCACATTGCTTTTTAAGTGCTTCTTTCCGATCATTAAAAAAGCCAGGCAGGCTTAAAGGAACAAAGTGGTTAAGAGGGAACGACAGCTCCAGACATGCAAAGTCAATCACAGCCCACATCTGTAACACACACGGGTTTCAGAGTGTATGGCGAACTGTATTATTCTCCACACTAAAGCTGTGGTTATCAGCACAGTTAACAGCATGTTAGTTGTGTACAGTTATGGTAAAGGGAAAGTAAACTCTCTTTAAATACTAAGAGTTGAGGTAGCAGGACATAATAATAATAAAAAAATGACGTATTAAACTATATAAACAAAGAAATGTTAGTGAAAAATGACCATTACTGCTTTCATAGCTATATCTCAGACTCCACATGCCTCAGTTAACAAATACTAAAGTTCATGAGAGTACATAAAAAAACAAAAGGAAGTATGCCTTATTTTGAAGGGTTGCCAGAAAAAAAGCCTCTTCTCTCTAAAAGGAATGTGTCAGCATGGCTTAGATGGGATCTGAACAAAGGGCTACACTTCTGGAACAATGTCCTTTGATCAGATGAGTGGAGATGTTTGTCCATAATTCACAGCACCATGGTTGGGGAAAGTCAAACACACTTCATAAGAACTGCAAAGGACTGATGATCTTTTTTAGGCACTTTGCAGTCACTGAGTCAATGTCTTCAAACTGGTGACTGTGTCCATAAACTCATCAGAAAATTGTTTATTGAGTGACGAGACCAATGAAACTGAGGCTAATTTTGACAATAGCATTTGATAGATCAGAAATTGTACTGCATCCACTGTAGTAACCCCCTGCTGGCTATCAGGAATGCTGCTGGGTTAGGCTTAGAGGGTTATGCAGACTTAAAGGCACATAACCCTCCACTTTTCAAACCCAAGTTAATAACTAACTTGGAATAGAGGATGCTGTTTGTCTTGCTTCATGTGCTAGAAGAATTAAAACAACCTCACATTACTCCTTTTTCTTACATTTATGTCAGTGAACACCTTTTTCCACAAGACCTTGATGTTTGTGGGTCCAGCAGAAGAAGTTTATTAGCAAGTATGTCTGTGATAATATTGACTTTAACCATGCCCATGCACTTACTCCCCATGCAACAAGAGAATGTATTATTATTGTACTGTGTTACATCAGACCAAAGCAATTACGTAGGCGAGGAAACTGATACAACTAGAATAAACAAATTCTAGCACACACCTACTGCTTTGTGCAGCTGCTAAACATGTACAACATGTACCGTAAGCAGTGTCCGTAGACTAGAATGTATTTGTTGTAGTCATAACATGTGTAAACACACGGTTGCCTCTTTGTACCCTATTTTCAGCCACTTTCCTCTCTTTCCCTTTCTCTGTGTTACACCCACACACGCTCCAGACACTGCGCTGTGGGTGAACCTGGGCGGTGTTTCCTTATGTCATTAAGTGTGGGCTCTCCAGGGCCACATTGCCACATTTCACTCTACTACAGCCGCTGCTCAGGCCAAGTCCAGTAATCACTACTTACCAGCCACTCTCAGCCACAAGCAAGCTAACAGAAAAAAAAGGGCTCCAGGACCTGCACACAGGGCCTGCTCACTCAGCCCCTGCCAATCAAATCCACTTAGAAATGAGGCTGATACTAAAAATTCTCTCAGAGGCCTGACATGTTACATAAAAGAACGTTAGCTCGTTTACATGAATTGGCAGCACCGACGAGCAGATGTCTACTTGCCAGCGCCGAGTTCTCAGGATTTTGCAACCAATTGTTGAGAGAATTTGAAGCCGACATTTTGAAAAGCAATTGTCCCCTCTCAAAAAAATGGTGGACAGCTAAAAACCACAAAGCCCAATAACAGCCTGCTGGTTTTCCTCACAGGCCTGCTGCTTTATTCATTTCTTTCCCCTGCAGCTGTTATTAGAGCTGACCCTTCACCTCGCTCGTTCAGCTGGTTCGGAGCAGTTTCTCCGTCAGCCATTGGTAAAATGTCTACGCCAACAGGATGTGACCACGCAGACATGAGGAGACATATATAACATTTTATAGGGGTTCAGTGAAAAAGGAAAAACCTGAAGAAGAAAGAAGTGGTCAGAAAAATGAAAACAGCCCTCGTGCTCAACAGGGAACTGTTTGTTTTTATTGCGTTAATTGCAGTTCAATCTACAGGGAATCTATAGGCTTGATGCAAAAGTGTTTCCCAATGTTCTCCAGAAATAAAGTTCATGTGGTTATCAGCATCTGGCTGGAACAATGGTAATTATACTGCATATATTTGGAAGGATGTGGGAATGTAAATTGTTGTGCATGTGTTTGACTCTGAAACTAGAGCGCAGTCAGAGCTGTCAGTTCCACCTCGGCCAACTAATATCAGTAAATTAACTTTGACTTTATTTTGGAAATACCTTTGTTCTGTTGTGAAGACAAAATATCCAAAGTTTAGCTTAATATACCACTTAGTCTAGCTCTATCCAAATATACTGGCATTGTTAGTTTGGAACACAGCCTGGCTAACTGTTTCTTCCTGTTTATAAGCTAACCTATCCAGCTGTAGCATAGTTACAGGATGGAAGCTAAAATGTATTATTATTCTATTATTAATAAATCTATTAGGTAAATGATAGTTGGAAATATTTATGACCTACTGTTTTAACCTATTATAATCCCATCGATTTTATGTCAGACTATGTTACTATACTTGGAGAAGAGGGTGGAGTCCTAATTTATCATCTAGCTACCAAGCTTGGTTAGCCTGTTGCATTCATAAACTCTGCAAACAATTATTTATTTATTTATTTTTTTTAAAACGTACTTTTTAGTTTTTATGAAGGGAGTAATTCATTATAGAACAGAAAAAGGATGTAAAAGCTTGTACACATCCTTTTTAATGCAGTTGGGAAAATTAACATGGAAGCTCATGGGGCCTTAATCAATTTTGAATCCAGTGGCCATTAAGGAAACTCCAGCTTTTGGCAGTCTGTGCTCAACCTGAAGGCTCCTGCCTGGCTTTGAATGAAGATGACATGACGGGCAGCACGATGGCACAGCGACTCGAACTGTTGCAAGACAGTCTTGGGTTTGAATCCATCAGAGGCCATTCTGTAGCACTCACACTTCCTCCCAAAGACATGAAGTTAGTGGGGTTAGGTTAACTGATTATTCTTAATTGCCCATAGGTGTGGGTGTGAATGGTTTTCTGTCTCTCTGTGTTAGCCCTGTAACACGCTGGCAACCTGTCCGGGGTTTACCCTGCCTCTCGCTATTGCTGCTACCTGAGACCCTGAATTGGATAAGAAAAAGAAACGAATGGACAAGAATGAGTATAAATTAAAAAAAACAAAACAAATAAAACCCCTCCCCCCAAAAATATTAGGCTGGTTTTATCACACAGACCTGGTAACCTATTCATTAGATGTGGGAGGTCCACATTCCCCAGCCCTTCGAGTGGGAGTCTGTGATCCACTGATTGACAGAAAGAAAAGTAGTATACTACTTTTCTTTCTGTAACCCTCTAGGCTATTTACTGTAGTATTTAATCTCTTGGAGCAATAGACTAGACCTTTAACAGCTGTTTGAGTAGCACCGCATTCATTCTGCTGAAACATATGACTTGACAATGGTCGCAAACTGTAAGAAAGACCACACATTGATAATGCTTGAGTCAAGGTTAATGTCTGCTTCAGGCTCCATCTCTGGCAAAGGTGCCTTTCTGATTCTGCTCTCCATTTTCTTCTGCCCTAGGCCAACTTCTTCCCCATAATATTGACCCTTTTTTAAAATATATTCACTTATTATAAACACTTCATAGCTGGTAAAAAAAAAACTCGCAAAAAATTCCATAAAACTTCACAGTTACTGCTGACGTGCTAATTTTGTACATGGAAAAAGAAACTGTCATAGCTGTCCTCAAAAGATTTCAACACACTGTCTACTTCTTGGCAGACACGACTCAAATCAGAGCTGCCAGCAGCAACAACTTGTATCAGAAAAGGACAAAGAGGAAAGAAGAAAGGGAGAACAGACTATCATCTCAGGTTTACGGCCTTGGAGCGAGGCGGATCGAAATACAAGATACGGGCCGAGTGTGTCACGTCACCGACAAAATTTATACACACTGACTATACAAGGGTATTAAACAACAAAAGAAAAAAAGACAGGGGAGTAATTTAATTTCATCTGAACTAAAAGGCCCGAGCGTTGGCACTGGTCAGCGATTCGCCTCGTTAGCTCCCTCGGTCTCTCACGCCAGCCGACGCGCATATTTCACTCGTGAGTAATGCAGAAGATAGAGATTTCACCCTCCTTCTCCTCCTCCTCTTTTTGGTTTTTGTTCCACCCCTCGTTTATCTGTTCATCCCTCAAATTGCCCTCCTGCACCATCCTTCATTCAAAGTGGAGATAAAGATCTTACAAGTGCTGTGGAGCTTTATTTTTTAAATGAGTGGGAACCTATGTGTGTGTGTATGTGTGTGTTTGTGAAGGAGTTCAAACGGTTATTGTGGCAGCTCCAGGAAGTGTAAAAGGATCAGTGACATTAAATGGCCAACAGGGTCAACTATCAGATTCCCTTAAGACAAGCCCGGGCAATTAGAGAGAAACAAGACATACACACACGCATGCATGAGCGACTCACTATTACAGTGTGTGCGTTACACTTGTATCTGATAAAAAATGGCAAGCAAAACCAGATGCGTTCCCCTGTCCTCAACAAAACACACAGACTAACCACCACACACACACTTCTCACTTCATCACCCTGCGGGCTTGTTAAAAAGCAGTTTGCAGCATGCAGTAAAGCAGGGCTACGAGTTGCCGCGGCGAGTCAGGTAACAAATTGGCAGAGCTGTTTTCCTTTGCCGCTGATTGTGGGAGTGGGTGTTTTCAGCAGTGCCGTCGAGTCACCCTGTCAGAGGCCCAGGTCTGCACTGGAGCGTGAATGGGAAGGAAATGATGGAAATACTATTCGTGTCTTCTATTTCTGTTTTCCTCCCCTTGCTCGTTTTCTCTTCTCATCAGTTCTTTCGGTGGTTTTCTCTCCATCCGTGTTTGTCTCTTTTTTCCCCTCCGCGCTCTCTCAGCCTGAGGGCCATCAGCCACATTATTAATCTATCACACTCCCCTTCTTTTTCCCCACTCGTTTATCCTGTCATCATGCTTCCTCTACAGTGGTTTGTTTTTCTTTTTCTTTAACTGTGTCTCACTTTGTTTCTATATTCCATTTTAAACTGAGTTTTAACTTTCTTTTAATGGGCGGAGCAGCTCAGTAATGGAAGAGTATGATCCGGTAATTGTGTCGCAAGAAGTTTAGTTCAAAATGTGAATAATCAAATTCGACGTATGTCAGTAATTAAATGAGCCATAGTGTTAATTGTTATTGCAATCAGGCCTACATTGTTTGAATTTTAGTCACTCAATAGCCACCCTTAATATGGTGTGCTTTTTTACTCTTTCTTATAAAGACTAATATCTTCTCCTAATTCTCTGTCAACTATTGAGGAAAACATGTAGTATTTGTCAAGTATTTATGATTAGAAGTAAGAACAACGAGAGTGTAAAAAACAGATAAGAGATAACTTATGGACTTATAGAATTCTCCTTGGGTTCTTAAATACTAGGAATGACATTGAAAATATTAAATTCCTGATTACGTGTACCTGGGAACGTAGACCATGCCAAAACTAAGGTGATATATTTTGTACATATACAACAGTCGCCTCAAGGTGCTTTATATTGTAAGGTAGACCCTACAATAACACATACAGAGAAAAAACCCAACAATCATATGACCCTCTATGATCAGCACTTTGGCGACAGTGGGAAGGAAAAACTCCCTTTTAACAGGAAGAAACCTCCGGCAGAACCAGGCTCAAGGAGGGGCGGGGCCATCTGCTGCGACCGGTTGGGGTGAGAGAAGGAAGACAGGATAAAAGACATGCTGTGGAAGAGAGACAGAGGTTAATAACAGATATGATTCAATGCAGAGAGGTCTGTTAATACATAGTGAGTGAGAAAGGTGACTGGAAAGGAAAAACTCAATGCATCATGGGAATCACCCAGCAGCCTATGTCTATTGCAGCATAACTAAGGGAGGATTCAGGGTCACCTGGTCCAGCCCTAACTATAAGCTTTTGCAAAAAGGGAAGTTTTAAGCCTAATCATAAAAGTAGGGATAGTGTGAAGGACCAAAAAGCTCTCCAGAGAGTGATCTGTACAGCAGAACGCTGCTGCAGGATTGCTCTCCCCCCGCTTCAGGACACCTACACCAGGAGATGCCGGACTAGAGCAGCGCAGATACTGAAGGACCCGTCCCATCCTGGCAACAAACTGTTCCAACTTCTGCAATCTGGTAGAAGGTTCTGCATCTTCCGGGCAAGGACAGAGAGACTCAAGAGGAGCTTCTATCCCCAAGCCATCCGTGCCCTAAACACACACACCCGCCCTCTCACATCATCTATAATTGACTGAGACAGGACTCTTCCAGACACTAAACCAAGGCACAATGTACATTTCAATTCCTTTAATTTTAAATATGTTTATATTGTCTATCCTGTAAAATAGTCAGATATCTATTCATATTAATGAACAGAATTCACCTGCTTGCCGCTACTACTGCACATTCACCCAGTGTATATACTATATGTGTATATATATATATATATATATATATATATATATATATATATATATATATATATATATATATATATATATGTATATATATATATATATATCTCCGTGCTACTTTGACGGAGAGATATATAGTAGCACGGAGAGAGGTTAGCCAACTAACGGAGTTGCAGAAAGGTGCGACGAATAAGGTGCCTAAGAAATACAGCAAGCTGTCCATACCTGAGGCCTTGGAAACTTCCAAGCAAAGACTCACAGCCTTGGCCAGCCGCTTGAGGAGGTACACCAGAGAGATAGAAGGCAGGAGAATAAACCAGCTGTTCTCCACAGAACCAGCAAAGGTGTACTCTCAGTGGCAAGGGAACAATAAGAGAACAGCACCACCAAGGCTGGAGACGGAGCAATACTGGAAGAGCATATGGGAGAAGGATGCAACCCATAACGGCAATGCTCAGTGGCTAGAGGATCTGAGGGCAGACCACAGCGACCTCCCTGAACAGGGTCCAGTAACCATCACAGTGGCAGATATCCAAGAAAGGGTCTCCAGTATGAAGAGTTGGACAGCACCAGGGCCCGACATGGTTCACGCCTACTGGCTGAAGAAGCTAACTGCACTCCACGAGCGTCTGGCAGCACAAATGAACCAGCTGCTAGTTAACGAGATACACCCGGAATGGCTAACTGAAGGCCGGACGGTCCTGATCCCCAAGGACCCCAAGAAGGGACCGGTCCCCTCCAACTACCGACCAATAACCTGCCTCAGTACTACATGGAAGCTCCTGTCAGGCATCATATCGGCTAAGATGAACAGGCACATGGGTCAATACATGAGCGGGACACAGAAAGGAATTGGCAAGAATACCAGAGGCGCAAAACACCAGCTACTGGTAGACAGAACAATCAGCCGAGACTGCAAGACCAGACTGACCAACCTGTGCACTGCCTGGATTGATTACAAGAAGGCCTATGACTCAATGCCCCACAGCTGGATACTGGAATGCCTAGAATTGTACAAGATCAATGGGACCCTAAGAGCCTTCATCAGGAACTCAATGGGGATGTGGCGTACAACACTAGAGGCCAACTCCAAGCCCATAGCACAAGTCACCATCAAGTGCGGGATCTACCAAGGAGATGCTCTGTCCCCACTGCTGTTCTGCATAGGCCTGAACCCCCTCAGTGAGATCATTAACAAGACTGGCTACGGATACCGACTACGGAACGGAGCAGTTGTCAGCCACCTCCTGTACATGGATGACATCAAGCTGTATGCCAAGAGTGAACGAGACATCGATTCACTGATCCACACTACCAGGCTATACAGCAATGACATTGGAATGTCGTTCGGACTGGAGAAGTGTAGTCGGATGGTAACAAAGAGAGGGAAGGTAGTCAGAACTGAGGGGATTGAACTACCAGAAGGCAACATTGCAGACATAGAGGACAGTTACAAGTACTTGGGGATCCCGCAGGCGAATGGGAACCATGAAGAGGCCGCTAGAAAAGCTGCAACCACCAAGTACCTGCAGAGGGTCAGGCAAGTCCTGAGGAGTCAGCTGAATGGTAAGAACAAGATCCGGGCCATCAACACGTACGCCCTGCCCGTGATCAGGTACCCTGCTGGGGTAATAGGCTGGCCAAAGGAGGAGATAGAAGCCACTGACATAAAGACAAGAAAGCTCCTTACCATGCATGGAGGGTTTCACCCCAAGTCCAGCACCCTGAGGCTGTACGCTAAGCGGAAGGAAGGGGGCCGGGGACTGGTGAGTGTCAGCACCACAGTCCAGGATGAGACAACGAACATCCAAGAATACATTGGGAAGATGGCCCCAACTGACCGAGTGCTCAGTGAATACCTCAGGCAGCAGAAACCCAAGAAAGAGGAGGGAGACGAGGAACCAGCATGGAAGGACAGGCCCCTGCACGGTATGTACCACCGGCAGATAGAGGAGGTGGCTGATATCCAGAAATCCTACCAGTGGCTGGACAAAGCTGGACTGAAAGACAGCACAGAGGCACTAATCATGGCAGCACAAGAACAAGCTCTGAGCACAAGATCCATAGAGGCTGGGGTCTATCACACCAGGCAAGACCCCAGGTGCAGGCTGTGTAAAGATGCCCCAGAGACAATCCAGCACATAACAGCAGGGTGCAAGATGCTAGCAGGCAAGGCATACATGGAACGCCATAACCAAGTGGCCGGCATAGTGTACAGGAACATCTGTGCCGAGTATAACCTGGAAGTCCCGAGGTCAAAATGGGAGATGCCCCCAAGGGTGGTGGAGAATGACCGAGCTAAGATCCTGTGGGACTTCCAGATACAGACGGACAAAATGGTGGTGGCTAACCAACCGGACATAGTGGTGGTAGACAAACAGAAGAAGACGGCCGTAGTGATCGATGTAGCGGTTCCGAATGACAGCAATATCAGGAAGAAGGAACACGAGAAGCTGGAGAAATACCAAGGGCTCAGAGAAGAGCTCGAGAGGATGTGGAGGGTGAAGGTAACGGTGGTCCCCGTGGTAATCGGAGCACTAGGTGCGGTGACTCCCAAGATAGGCGAGTGGCTCCAGCAGATCCCGGGAACAACATCGGAGATCTCTGTCCAGAAGAGCGCAGTCCTGGGAACAGCTAAGATACTGCGCAGGACCCTCAAGCTCCCAGGCCTCTGGTAGAGGACCCGAGCTTGAAGGATAAACCGCCCGCAGGGGCGTGCTGGGTGTTTTTTTTTTTTTATATATAAATAATGTTCTTCCTCTACACCCCCCCCCCCAATTTTTGCACATGTCGAGGAGCGTGTCAGGCTACATTTCACTGTGTGTTATACTTGTATAACTATGCATGTGACAAATAATAAAGAACCTTGAACCTTGTCTGTCTCCCGAATCCAAACTGGAAGCTGGTTACACAGAAGAGGGGCCTGAAAGCTGAAGGCTCTGCCTCCCATTCTACTTTTATTACTCTAGGAACAACAAGTAAGCCTGCAGTGCGAGAGCGAAGTGCTCTAATGGGGTGATACGTTACTATAAGGTCATTAAGATAAGATGGGGCCTGATTATTTAAGACCTTGTATGTGAGGAGCAGGATTTTGAATACAATTCTGGATTTAACAGATTTAACATTTGCTGCCACTCAGGGATTAACCTTTCTGTTTATATCGCAGACTTTGCATGGACCAAACAAGAGAATAATATTTTACAGCTGGTATGTTATGCTAAACGTGATATATCATAAAAAGTAAACCCTTTTTTTAAGCTCTTTAACTGGGATCTGACATTAAATTACGCTAACCTTTACTTAAAATTAATTATAAGGGAAAAGAAAAACATTATTTAAATTATATATCAGTGAATGCTAAATATAGCTATAGTTAACTCACTGAAAAGCTAGTCGTAAATTCCGTGTTTATCTAAATATCAGAAATCATTCATTTTAGTAAGTAAGTAGCTAAAATACTTTTAATAATTCCTAAACTGACGAGGGGATTTTTGTTGTTGCCTTTAACCATGTGGTTGTGTTTCAGAATTTAAGAAATACTCCTGTTATTGTTTCATGTGTGCTTCTGATTTTTTCATTCCCAGCTGCCTTACAGTAATTACTAAGCCAGGTGAAAGTTGTTCCAGGTTTAATTAACTTACTCTTCTGAAGAATAATTTTTTTTAAAGCATGAAATTTTGTTGGAGTTTTTACCCCCAGTTATTGCTAAATTAAAAATGTTTTTCAGATATATAGTAGCCACTTAAAATAAAATATTCTCCCAGTTGGAGACATAAATGTTCCATAAAGACACAAAGAGAAAGAAATGCTTTCAAAACCATCCACATGGCGCAGCAATTTCAGTCTGGCCAAAAGCTAAAGGGAGACCTTTCAACAGGACTTTTAAAATTTATGACAAGGATATAAAGTATTTACTATATTGTTTCATCAATTAAACAACCCTTCAAATCTTGAAGACAGACATGAAGATGAAACAAATTCTATTCAGCTCGTCTGTTACGACTCTGTAAAGCAGTGTCCCACAACAAAAGCTTCCCAGTAACATGGGGCAATTTTGCCATAAACCCCTAAATAGGCTGCAGAGAGAGAAAACCAAAGGAGAAAGAGCTCAGTCTGAAATGTAAAAACTCCACCACAGCACTATTTCCTGATGGGCAATCACAGGCAGCTCTTCCAGGCTTTGCTCACTCTTTAATGTTAAGTGTGTGTGTAGCAGCCTGTGTGTGTGTGTCTGTGTGTATTTGTGAGCCCATGTGAGTGGAGGCCAACCCCCAAAACACCTATATGATTACAACCCGGCTTTCCAGTCTTTTTTTTTCTCTTTTACACCCAGAGTAATAACTACATGTCCATAAGGGGTTGATGACCAGCCCTTTGGATGAATGCAGGGCCGGGCTGTTGATTGGACGAAGCACCGACAGATGGACAATCAGACAGTGAGGTGCAGACAGGAGACGTTCCTGAGTCCAATTATGAAAGCTTCTCACTTTCTCTTTGTCTCCATTTCTCTCTCGCTCTCAGTTCACTCTCCCTGCCAGACTTTCCCTTAGTGCATCTCCACAATCCATCATCATGAACAGCATCATCGCTACGGCTAATTTTAATGCAATCCACATCCGTCTGTGCGCACAAACACACATACAGATGACATGTTGTAGCGACAGCCCGTAATTCTGTGTGCTCTGACCCTGACAGGCTGAAACATAAAACACTCTATTTAAAGCGCATAAGCGGGGTTTATAGCTATACATGTCAGCCTATAAGAGGCGTACGCACAGACACATACACGTGTTTCTACAGCGTATTGCTGTATTAGCAAGAGCATCATTTTTAGCCATATTTAGTCCTCATATGATCCCAAATACAAGCACACAGTTACTTTTATGTAACTGTGTGCTTGTATCCCTGTGTGTGTGTGGGCAAGGACGTCTGTTTAGTGAAGCAGATGGCGATGGAGCGAGGAAGAAAAGGGGGGGTATTTGGGATTCTTCTATGGAGAAGTTTATACTTTATGTCTCTCCAAATTGGAGCCTTTGGCAGTTTCCTGTCTCACTCATACATACATGGCAGCAGATCAGTCTTGTTTCCTTTCAGACACTCCCTATTTCTGCCATTAGGTGCTGAAAACCACGACTCGAGAATGTTCCTATTTGCATGTGTCACTGCGCATGACCCGAACTGTGCGCGCACATACGTGTCATGTTCAGAGTTAGAAAGGGAAAGAGAGCGTTAAAGGAAAATGAGAGCGCAGAGAAGCGTGGTGCACTCAGGAGTCACTTTATGTCTCTCCAAGCTGGAACACTTGACTCCAGAACGTTGGCTTATTTTTCATGCCACCAGTCTGCCAATTTAGATTATTATCTGACTGTACTTGGAAAGTGAGCATGCTTGGTCTTCCTCTGCCAGTCTGCTCTTACTGGGATGTGACGAGTGCTTCAGGATGCGTGTTGCTGCTTGTGACAGGGGGGTACATTGTCTGGGTCTGATTGTCCTTCCTCAGTGCAATCAAGAAGGCTTGATTTTAGGAGGCATATTTCCTGATGCAATCTATCTTTAACAATTGATCACACTAACTGTTTTACTTTGTCTTGAGATTTTGGTTTTCCATTCCTGCCCATTAATGTGTATGTAATTACACACATACCCAGCTTCCTGCAGCCCGATCGTGTGGCCTATTCTTGACATTTCCTCTGAGTTTTCTCGTGTCTTGCTTTAATGTATTCCGGTGTCCAGTAGGACGGCACAAAAGGAGCACACAGTGTGGGGCTGAGGCCTGTCCAAACAACTGGTGCAAAGATTAAGCACCTCTGAGGTTTGCTGTAGTTTTAACAAGAGAAAGCCTGCTAACAGTGAGTATTCCTCCTTAACATAAGGAATAAATCAGGCTTAGTGCGTGCTAAGGACATTTAGAGTCTTTTAGTATTTTACGGGATGACGTTTTTGGAAGAACTGGGATCTGTTTTCTTGTCAGAGATAATACATATTCTTGTTAGGTTAGGCATCTTATTTGGGTTGTTGGAACAAGTGGACATCGCCTATACTACTAGACAAAAGTGTGTATACATTTTACATACAGGACCCAGACCCAGGACTGTGTGTTTTTCTTTTGCACAAGAACATCTGCTATATTTTTCTGAAAACAGATGTTCTTGTAGGAAAACATGCCAGAAAGGTCAACAAAGTAAAGTAATGTTTATAGATCTGCAAACTGCAAACACGATAGGGTTGTTTTTTTGGGGGGTTTTTTACCATTTACCCAAAGTTTAAATGTAACTTGATGCTAGGAGGAAAGTAGTGTTGAGTCGATTCCTCTACGTAGGAGCTCACACACAAAAACAGCACATAGCACCGTTACACCCTGATGTACATTTCTACATCCTTGCAGCGAGGTGCTGAGTTAGACACTACAGTTTTAGCTGCTGTTAGGTTGCTCACTGTCCAAACATAACTACTTTAACAACAAACCCTTTTGTCTGGGGTTCACCTGGAAAAGCAGCAACCCTGGACATCATTCATTTACTGATTATTCTTGTGTATTAATAAACTATATAGGCTATCATGTAGAAAAACACAATTGAAATTACATGTCTTTTTCTTATATTATATATTTTTATTATATTATAAAACTTGTTCTTTTCAGGGTATGACGGGAACCTCACAGAAAGAGCAGTTTTTTCTGGTCCACTTAAGATCAAAATGGGGTGTATGTGGCCCACAATGTAAAATCAGCCTATGGGGATTGATTCACTTTTGGAACCAGCCCCATGTGGCCACAGAAGGAACTGCAGAACTTTGCACCCATAATAATTTTCAGTCAGCTTCAGGGGGAAATCTATGTGGTAATTTACTACCTAGATGGAAAACCCTCTTAAGCCTATGCCATCCTTCAAGGTAACGTGACATGCACCTCCCAAGAAATGTAACTACACCTCAGGTCCATGCAGACAACAACGACTCTGATGGTTTCGAAGGTCGTGGCAAGAGGTTAGGAGGGATTTCTGGTTACATCTAAATCTTTCTGTTAGAGATATATGAATGAACTCATATATTCACGTCACATTCACTTTAGGCACACAAAGCACTTTTCATGATTTTAACTCCATAATTTTAAATCTTTTTCATAAGTTTAACAAAGTAGATACATAAATATGAACAGTTAAATATTTGTTGTCATGATTGCTGTTCAGTTGTAGAGAGGGTTATTACTTTGCATTTTGAAGTATACAGAGGATCTGTTGTCTCTGTGACTCAACACAGATCTAAGGGAGCAGAGTAGACAACCCCTTACTAATCTATGCAGGATGATCACAGAGTTCCTCTGACTTATAGAAGTAAGCTGACCATTTCTTAATACAGTTCAGAAAGTTAGTCAGAGGATTTGGATACATGGCTGGAGATTTCCTATTAAGCTTCACTAATCTGTGAAACCAAGCAGTGTGAAGATCTCAGCAGGACCACCCACTGCAGTGAGGACAGAAAGGCATATCTGTGCTGTGCTGCTATTTTTCTCATTCATGTGGGCTTGGTCACAAACAATGATAATTACACTGTCTAGATGTTTTTTAAAGACAACAAAGGTTAAAAGCAATGTAATTTTTTTTAAGCTATCTATCATTGCTGCAGTAAAAGTCAGCTTCTGGGTCAAGAAATAAAGGCTTCCTTGTAGAGGAGCCATTTTCAGCAGAGGTTCAACAACCTCAGAGGAAAAGCCAGTGTTGACAAGACACTATTACATATTTCAACAAGACATGGTGTGTTTTAAATAAGTGGAATGAATTTGCTTTCCTTTGACTGGAATAACTTGCTCACTTTTGGGGTTGTAGGGAAAAAAAAGAATAGGTTTGTTTAAAAAAATGTGTATATGATGTTTAAAAATATATTTTTAATCAGTGAGAAAGTATCCGAGAATTTTGCATTACATATTGATTCTTTTCTGTAACATGCACGTGTCAGTTAACAACGAAAGGAAAGGTTGATTCTTCTTCTTATCAGATTGGATAAAAACACAAAGATGCTGCGGACGTACATGGGAGTCTACTTATTACTTGCATGTTTGCACAGATACTGACTGATGCCGATGACAGCAAGGCCTGGCTTCTGTCAGCTACAAAATGGGCAGAGGTCAAGGTTCAGTCAGGAAGTTATAGAGTGATGCTGTCGGTGAGATGGAAGGACAAACACAGATGGAGAGTGAAGCAGATGAAAGGAGACAAGAGAGATTGATGGAGGGCTCTGATGCCGGCAGAAAAAAAACATAAAAGGCAAGACAGCAATTGGGGGAGACTTGACTTTAAATAAAGGAATATAGTGTGGAAAATAAAGGGTAGGTGATACAACACTGAATGGATTTACAGTTTGTTTTTCAGCAGGTTAACACCTTGTGGTGATCACAACAGAGAAATTAGTTGTTAGCATTAGCAGTTACTCTTAATAATAAAGGTTTTAAGTGATTTAGTGATTTGTATGTGCATGTGCAATTCACAGACACTTCCACCAACTCAAAACCATCACGACATATGACGGCTTTGTTGGCCAGTTACCTGTCACCCTGTACTCTCGGAGTCAGTCATTCAAAAAAACCTCTGAAATTTGTGCCATGCCAATAAATGAAAATCCCAATTTTACAGAGCATTTTATGGTTTGTAGTTACTGTAGTGGTTGAGATAGTAGAACATTGGTGCAGTGGAACCTCAGTCCAGAGTAGTTTGGAGTAATAATTTACCACTGAACTGAAGCATACTATGGTAGTAGCACAGTAGTATGCTCATACTGTAGTAGGCTATAAAAATGCATTAGGGTTGATAACGTTTGGAAAACATGTGAACATCTTTTGGAATCTGATGAATTGTTCAGTTCTAAGCTGCAGCCTTGAGACATTTTTAATGATGTGTAAATGTAAATTTGTACAGCCTTTAACTAACAATATTTTCCATAAGATCTTGACGTACATGAGCTCAATATCAAGTCTCGGTGAAATAGCTGTATCTACTACCAGAGATGGGCAGTAACGCGTTACTTGTAACGCGTTACTGTAATCTGATTACTTTTTTCAAGTAACGAGTAAAGTAAGGGATTACTATTGCAAAATCGGTAATTAGATTACCGTTACTTTCCCGTAGGAACGCTGCGTTACTGCGTTACTAAAACCGTGATTTTTTTTGCGAGAATGTCTCATGACAGTGACGTAAGCAAGTGCGACGTTGGTGACAGCAGCTGTGTGCAGATCAACAATGGATCATATATCGAGTGCAGAGAGAGTATGAGCGTGCAGCGTTTAAAGCGTGGAAGTACTGACCTTACTTTGAGTTTGATTCCATAAAAAGTGACAAAAACATTAGCGTCCATCGTGCGTGGGAAGAAAACTTCTTTTTACAGCGAAAAAAACCCCTAAACTTCCGAGCAAGCACCGAGTAGCTACGACGTGATGGGAAACTCACAGAGACACTCGCGCGGATTCTTCAACTGACCGCAGCACACCTGCACCAGGGTAACCCTCCGCCTACCCTGCTCCTGCTTTACAAGTGAAAATAGAGCAAAAGGACCGCTGAGTCTTTGACTTTATTTATTTTCTGCTGTGTTTTACTTGCATCTGTTTGAAAGAGTGAGTGTAAACACAAAAAATATTTTATTTTATGTGCTGGAATGTGCAGAAAATAGGTTTAAATGTTAAACTAATTTATTCAAGTCAGAGAATGTTGCATATAATTAAATGTTTTGCTTGATGCATAAAGTTAAAAGATTAAAACTGATAAAACAAGTTAAAAAAAGAGACTTTTGCATTTGATTACATTTTGTATGATGGATTATGTAGAAAAAGTAGAATTGGGCTGAAAGATCTATCACTTTATCACCTCTTCAGGTTGTAAATCGTGTTTTTAAAAAGTAACTAAGTAACTAAGTAATTAATTACTTTTGAAAATAAGTAATCAGTAAAGTAATGGGATTACTTTTTTGGGGGAGTAATCAGTAATTAGTTACTGATTACTTTTTTCAAGTAACTTGACCAACACTGTCTACTACTGCATGAATGGGCTCGGCTCAGCAAACAGGTGTCTTGCTCACCTCTTCAAAGATTAGCAGCTACCACATTTAATCCAACGATGGACATTTATATTCATATGTCTTCCACAGCATGTCTTTTATCCTGTCTTAACTATGTATTAACAGACCTCTCTGCATTGAATTGTACATGCTATTAACCTCTGTCTCAAGGGAGTTTTTCCTTCCCACTGTCACCAAAGTGCTTGCTCATAGGGGGTCATATGATTTTGAATTTGGATTGCTAACTTAAAACGCAAAGATGAGAAAATAATTTGTTGTTTCCAGTTATAAAGTTAAAAGTTTGAGATTGTAACCCCAATGTTTGGCTTGGTTATTATTATTTTAAAAATATTTTTTTGTTTTTTGTGTGTCAGAAATGAGCTTCCATAAAACAAACTTGGGGTTTTGCTTATTTACATCTTTTTCGAATAGCTGCAGGATACGTTGAGCGAACATGTAGCGGCTGCATATTAACATGTTCAGGTTTTTGTTTATTATGTACAGAAACAGTCCTCTCTGAGAGAGTTTTTTTTTCTCTGCTCACCTGCAAACATTGTCTATTTTGTTATGTATGGTAATTATTTTTGTAAAATGTAACTCATGGGAAATTGAACAAATGATGTAGAAAAACTATGGATAAATAAATGTTTTGAATCTCATATTTAGTTGATGAAGCATGGTTTGTACACTTTAAGTTGACTTTTAAGCAGATACACAGCCTGCCAGTGTTACCTATTATAAATAGATCATGGGTAGGTTCATGTGTATCAATGAACAAGTTCCACATGCATGGTGTTAAATTATTTAATTATTAATAATTTAATCAAGTGACGGGAAATGTAAAAAAGAATGAAAGAAAAAGTGATTAGGCAAGCAACTTGTCAAGAGCAGTGATTTAAATGTAAGTATAATTACCCAGCAGTGATTTTTATGGGATGTGAATAGTTGTAATGTGCCATGGGGTTTCACCATATGTGGCAGAGAATATGGGAGCGTCGTGCTGCTCGCTGCCTTGTGTACCACACACAAACAAAACTGGATTCATGAGAAATAGGCCGCCATAATCAATCATCTTCAAACTTTTATTTACAAGGAAACAGCGTGTGTGACAAGCAAGATCAGCCAGCTGTTGGAGGAGAACACACACACACACAAACGCAGACGTGCACTCACACGTGCATTAGAAAAGGCACATTCACACTGGCCAATTTTATACCATTCACATACCCAAACCTTAAAAGCACACTCGCAACAGGCAAACAAACCATCAGCAGCACTCATTGCCAATGAAGTGTGGTATTTCCTGCCCTGCTGACACATATTCACGACGCACACACACTCTCCCCACACCGACTTCCCTTAACAAATGTTCAGAGCAGGCCCCTAGATGTATACAGTAGTGCTAACAGTAAGGGCTTGTTGATTTAACACTTGAGGGAAAAAAGCAGAGACATGAATGTTATTCTTAGCTTTCCTCAACGATAATAGATACATATATAGAGTTGGAGGGAAAAGTGATCTGCTAAGGTGTATTTTAAATTTGATATGACTCAAGGGGATGTGATACAAGAGGCAAAATGTAGATTAACTCAAGTAAATATACAGAGGTGGACAAGTTTCCAATCTCAGAAAGGGATTGTTACCCTTTGTTATGTTTACATTGGCTTTACTTCCTTGTAACGCTGCGTAAAAAGTACTGTCGACACCAATCCCAGCTTTAAAGCGTATGAGAATTCACATTTAACCATGTTTTACAGCTGTGGGAATCCAAACAGAAGCAATCCATCATTTTTCCGTCACGGATGTTTAATGGATTTAAATTCATGTTTTTAAGAGACGTTTTTACTATAAAGGCGACAAAACTATGTTTTGTTTTGTTTTTTTACCAGACCATTAGGTTTTACACTTTGATTCAGAAAAGATGAACTCATGATCATTTGAAGAATCTATGTGCCGGTTTTCTTGTTTTGTTTTCTTTTTCTTTCGTTTAAAGAATCTTTAAAGTCAGGTCTCTTCTCCGCCTACCAAACTGCATTTTGCAGTTTAAAGGAGAGCAGTTATTCCTTTTCACAAAGGCAAACAGTTACGTTGTAAAAGACATGTTCAAGGTTTAAAACTGCACAAGCCAGTGCTTTTCACTGTACAACACGGGTACACCAAAGGACAACACATCTATTTTTATTTATCTATTTATTATTCAGGTGTCGTCAGGTTTAACCCATCTAGTGTTACATTTGTATGTATTTACTATACCTTTTGTTAGGCTATATGTTGCTCACATCACATTATCAGGTAATTCCAAACACTCTAACAAACCATCTTACCACTTTTTAGATCCAGGGCTTGTCTTCTTTCAGATGAAACTGGTTGTTAGTTTTGGTTTGTTGTTTTGAAAGCAGGAAAAACATTATATATGTATATGTAGCAGTATCTTCGTTCCATATATAATTCAAAATATAGCAAAAATAGAATTTTTCATGAGCTACATGTCTGTCACACACACCCAAAAAGACAAAGGTGCAGGAAGAATAAAAGTTTTATAAACAAAGTAGTAGCTTACAACAAGATGATTTACAGTAGCAGAATTCATATATGCATACATGCAAATGTGGAATACACATCCATGAATGTAAAGATATGTAGTTTAAATTCTGAGTTTAACACTTTTCCAGAGCATTGTTTTTGAACGTAGCAGTCCATAGAAAGAGCTGAAAGTTAGAGTTCTTTTTCTAACTTCGCTCGGTGTTTCACTATGGGAATCGCCTCGGCGTGACCAACTACGGAAGCTCCAATGACACCACGTCTGTCTATGACAGACCTGTCGAGCCGTGCTCAGGGCTCCGCCCCCTCGAACTAACACGGCCGACCAGCTCCTCCTAACTCATTCTCGCTTTCTTCCCGTGAGAAACTACTTTGAGCTCCCTCAGCGCATCCAGGCTAACTTGATTAGCTGCTTAACAGTTCTCAGGCGTCCCGTGTAGGAGTACGTCGCCGAACGCAGTTTTTCCGGTTCCAGTTTGGATCGTGCTGAGTAAGTCCTTCGAAAGAAGCGTACTTAGAGTTGCACTGTGGAACAGCAACCGCGTCAGGCGAGCTGTCCCAGCGGTTCCTGGTTTTAGTTAGCGAGGTAGCCGACGTTGTGTGACTCGGGCTAACGCATTACGGCGAGCTGTTCGTTCAGTGTCCGGCTAGCATTAACTTGTTAGCAGGCCACGAACCACATTAGCGTCTCACTAGCATTAGCTTGTTGGTCGACATTAAGTTGCTAACGATATTGGCTAGCAGAGTGCAGCTAACGTGTCACGACGAGCTGACTCCCGCCGCGACTAGATCGGATTTAACACCCGCTGCTAGTCCTAGCTACTTACGGGCTAACGTGTCGAGACGAGCCTGGTGTAGCCTAGTCTCACCCCTTTCCGCTAACCATGTCTACGGCTCCTACTCCCGCCAAAAGGTCGGAGCCGAAGGCTAAAGAGGCTGCATCCCGCCCGTGCCCCGCATCATGCGGTGCCACCATCTCGGGCAGGGACCCTCATCCAATGTGCATCGTCTGTATGGGTGCCAAGCATGCTCAGGCTTCACTGGCGGACCCTCAGGGATGCCCACACTGTGCTTTGATGCCAGAGAAAGTCCTGGAAAGGAGGCTGAGAGTAGCAGTAACGAAGAGTCAGGACCCCTGCCTGTCGGCTGCTACTGCTACGAGCGATATCCGTCATCCGCGAGCCTCCACAAGCTGGGCGGACATGATGGAAGAAGAGTCCCCGCTCATGCCCCCATCGTTCGAGGACCTCCTCGATCAAAACGTGGGCAAGCCGGGTGGCGAGGACGCGGAGGGCGATGCCGACTCCGACCTCCTCGACCTGGAGGACATGGATGAGGAACAGGAGGATGACTCTACCTTTCCTCCCCAGCAGTCCAGGCCACCGAGTGGGGCTGAAGTTGCACCCCTGGTGGACAGCAATTTGTACGAGGTCTGTAAACGGGCTGCTGCCAAGCTAGGCATCCCATGGCCAGCCGCCCAGGATGCCGAAGGGGCAGAACGTGACTTGTATGACGGCAAGAGGCTCCCACCAGCCTTGCCGCCATCAAAGCAGCTTCTGCCAGCAGTCCCAGCCTGCATGAAAGAAATGAGTCGCTATTGGTCAAGCCCTTTTAAAAGCAAGCTTCCGACCAAGGGCTGCTCTAAGCTTGAGATCCAGGGGATGGGTGAACTGGGGCTGACTGAACCCCCAGCAGTGGAGCCTTCAGTGGCGTATCACCTTCACCCTAACCGCAGGGCAATCTCAGCTTCTTCTAGCATTTCTTTGCCCAACAAGATAGATCGCCTCACGGCATCTATTTATCAAAGGACATACAAATATGCTTCACAGTCAGTGTGCTCGCTTAATGCAGTCACACTGCTATCAGCATATCAGGCAGAAATTCTGGAAGACATGGGCCGTCAGCTTGACTCGGGTTCCCCGAACCCAGCCCTCTGGGATGAAATCTGCGTGGTTAATGATCTCATTCTTCGCTCCTCCAGGGGAGCAGTCCAAGGGTGTGGTCGCGTTATGGGCCTTGCAGTCTCGGGTGAGAGAGCCTTGTGGCTAAACCTGTCAGGCCTGGGTGATGCTCAGAAGGCTGAGGTCATGGATGCAGCCTATGACCCAACCAAGGGTCTCTTTGGCCCAGCCCTGGAGAGAATGAGAGAAACAAGCACCCGCAGAAAGCAGGAGGGTGAAGCATTCAATCTCTGCTTACCCAGAAAACCTAACTCTCAGCCCCAGCAGGTGCCAAGAGCTGGCTTTGCAGCAACAGCAGCAGCTGCGAGAGGGAGACAGAGTGGGGTCAGAATGCAGAGAGGAGCAGGAGGCCAGCAGGGTGCCCACCAGGCCAAGGTAGAGAACCGAAGACCTTGGGGCAAGCATTCCTTTGCAGCAGTTGCTGCAAAGAACAAGCCGTCACACCCCGGAGAGGGGAAAAAGAAGCGGTCAGCCTAGCACACCTGCAGCATTCTGTGTCACCCCTCTTTTCTTCCCCAAAGAGAAGGAAGGTGTTAGAAGGGGTAACCAAATCACTCCAAAGTTCAGGGTCTCCGGAAGTTTCCAGTTCACCAGGAGCACCCTCTCAGTCTCCTCCTCCAGTTCAGGGAGGACAGACTTGTGGACAAATGGCGCAGTGTCACCAAACACTTCTAAACACTGTCTGTGTCACCAAGCACTGCCCAGAGTCACCAGACACTTCACTGTGGTTTGGGGGTAACAAAAGAAATAAAACGTGCATCTCTGCAGCCAGGCAGTTTGCCAAGGGCAGAATGTCCCCCCAGTTTCAAAATAAAAACAAAAGAAAATCACTGCAATTTGTCTTTGTTCCCAGCGGGGGGAGCTCACGCTCTTCCCGAGGGGGAGAGCCCCAACTCCTTCCGGGAGACAGGGGTGACGTCACGCTACCGCTTCTTCAGAGGCCCGCTCGCAGCGCGGCTGGAGCAGTGGCGCGCATGCGCAGTTCATCCCTGGGTCTTGTCAACCATGGTTACAGACTACAGTTTGCGGCAAAACCACCGAGATTCGGCGGAGTGTTAGCTTCTGTGGCCAGTCGCGATTCAGCGAATGTGCTGGAGGAGGAAATAATAATAATAATAATGGATACTTTATTGATCCCCATGGGGAAATTACTTGTTTTTCTCTGCATTTGACCCATTCACTCAGTGAAGCAGTGGGCAGCCCACTAAGCAGGCGCCCGGGGAGCAGTGTGTAGGGACGGTACCTTGCTCAGGGGTACCTCAGGGTAGCCGTTAAGTGGATTCGAACCGCCGACCTTCCGATCATGGGGCGACCACTTTACCTACTGAGCTATCCCTGCCCCTAAATATCCTCCCTGTTACACAAACAGGCGATCGGAGCGGTTCCGAGCGAAGAAGCTCAGCAGGGCTTTTACTCCCGCTATTTCCTCATCCCGAAAAAGGACGGAACGTCGCTCCGTCCTATTCTGGATCTGCGTGTGTTAAACAAGCATTTGAGAAAGTACACGTTCAGAATGCTCACACACAAGACGCTTTGTCGCTCAATTCACACAGGCGATTGGTTTGTTACAATCAACCTATCAGACGCATATTTTCACATCGCCATTTATCCTCCACACAGGAAATATCTCAGGTTCGCTTATCAGAGCGTAGCGTACGAGTTTCAAACTATCCCATTCGGGCTATCCTTAGCTCCGAGGGTGTTCAGCAAATGTGTGGAGGCAGCGCTGTCTCCGTTAAGGAACAGCGGCATCAGAATATTTTCTTACATAGACGATTATCTAATATGCTCACGATCGCGCGAGCAGGCGATCAAAGACTCCGAGGTGGTGGTGAATCACCTCACGGAGCTTGGGTTCACTATCAACCTGGAAAAGAGCCACTTGGAACCCGCACAGTTTACAGAGTATCTGGGGCTCAGAATAGACTCCATCTCTTATCGTATCGCACTTTCAGAGCGGAGGATCGCATCCTTCACTCACTGTCTTTCCCGTTTTCAGCTGGGGAAAGTCGTGCGGTTCCGACTCTGTCTCCGCCTCCTCGGCCTCATGGCCTCGGTGATATCGGTGGTACACTTGGGGCTGCTTATGATGAGAGATTTTCAGCGGTGGGTCGCTTCTCTGCAGCTGTGCCCTCGCCGACATCTCAGTCGTGGTGTAAAAATAACGCAGCCGTGTATTGCGGCTCTCCGGCCCTGGAGGAGCCCGACAGCTCTCGCGGCGGGGGTACCGCTCAGGGCAGTATCATCCAGGGTGACGCTGACCACAGATGCATCCCTGTCAGGTTGGGGTGCAACTATGATGGGCAGAGCAGTGAATGGCGTTTGGTCACAGAGACTCACTCTGAATCACATAAATGTGCTGGAGCTCCGCGCGGTGCTCCTAGCCTTACGGCATTTTCTGCCGTATCTCCGGGGTCAACATGTTTTAGTGAAAACAGACAACTCCACTGTAGTTGCTTATATCAACCGCCAGGGCGGCACCCGTTCCCGGCAGCTACACAGGTTAGCCAGGGAAATAATTATGTGGAGCAGCACTCGGCTCCTCTCCCTTCGGGCAACTCACATGCCAGGAATTCTGAACAGGGGGCGGACCTCCTGTCCAGAGGAAATCCACTGTTCGGAGAATGGAGGCTTCACCCACAGGTGGTGGAGCAGATTTGGCAGAGATACGGCCGGGCTGCCGTAGATCTCTTCGCCTCGCGAGAAAACACACAGTGCCCCCTTTTTTCTCCCTGTCAGACGCACACGCGCCACTGGGCGTGGATGCGCTGGCCCATCCTTGGCCAAAAACTCTGCTGTATGCTTTCCCTCCCCTCAGCCTGATCTCCCCAACACTGATCAGAGTGAGGGATCAGGGGCTGTCTCTGATTTTAATAGCTCCACGGTGGCCATCCAAACACTGGATAGCAGAAATCATCCAGCTTCTGGTGGACGAGCCATGGCCACTCCCCATCCGCAGGGACCTTCTGTCTCAGGCGCGGGGGGAGATATACCATCCCCATCCAGACCAGGTTGCTCTCTGGGCCTGGCCCGTGAAAGGTGGAATTTGAAGGCAGCAGGCATGCCTCCGAAGGTTATTGAAACCATTCAGAATGCCAGAGCCTCCTCCACCCGTTCCATTTACAGCAGTAAATGGCGTGTTTTTGAGGAGTGGTGCCATGAAAAGCAGATTATCCCTTTTCAGTGTTCAGTGGTGGAGCTGTTGTGTTTTCTTCAAGACTTGCTGGACAAAAGGAAAGCTTTTTCCACTATAAAGGTCTATTTAGCAGCTATTTCAGCCTGCCACGTGGGGTTTGGTGATAAACCTGCTGGGCAGCACCCCCTTGTAGGTCGCTTCATGAGAGGAGCGCGTCGAACGCTCCCAGTTTCTAGACCACTGGTCCCTTTATGGGATCTGTCAGTCGTTTTAGACGCCCTCTCCCACCACCCCTTTGAGCCTATTGGGGCAGTGGGGTTGAAGTTTCTCTCTCTTAAAACCACTCTGCTGTTGGCTCTAACCACAGCCAAGCGAGTTAGTGAATTACAGGCTCTGTCTATTTACCCCTCTTGTCTACAGTTGGCCCCGGGACTCACTAAAGCACTCCTGAGGCCTAACCCAGCCTTTGTCCCTAAAGTGTTGGAAACATCATACAGGTGCCCTACAGTAGAGCTCCTAGCTTTTCACCCCCCTCCATTCTCTTCCGAGGGAGCAGAGGCTGAACACTTTGTGCCCTGTCCGGGCCTTGGGGACTTATGTTGACAGAACAGCTGGATTCAGGAAGTCGGATCAGCTGTTTGTTTCCTGGGCCTCCCCTCACAAGGGCAGGCCCGTATCACGCCAGAGACTAGCTCATTGGATTGTAGAGGCCTTAGCTCTGGCTTATAGCTGTAAGGGCTTGCAGGCCCCCCCGGGACTCCGAGCACACTCCACTAGGGGTGTGGCCACATCCTGGGCGTTGTTCAGAGGTGTATCAGTCCAGGATATTTGTGCGGCAGCAAGCTGGGCTACGCCGCACACGTTTGTCCGGTTTTATCGGCTGGATGTTGCACAGTCATCCCTGGCTCAGACGGTGCTGGATTCTGGTGCCTCAGGTTCGACCTGAGATCCTGGAGTAGCACTGGAGAGTAGCTTCGGGAGCTGGCGCAATCCGGGAGTGGGCCATATCTCCCATAGTGAAACACCGAGCGAAGTTAGAAAAAGAACGTTGGGTTACTTAACGTAATCCCTGGTTCTTTGATAACAGAGTGAGGTGTTTCACCAACACTTCCCTCCTTGCTTAGGCACGGAAAGAAATCTGCTTGGAATGAGTTAGGAGGAGCTGGTCGGCCGTGTTAGTACGAGGGGGCGGAGCCCTGAGCACGGCTCGACAGGTCTGTCATAGACAGACGTGGTGTCATTGGAGCTTCCGTAGTTGGTCACGCCGAGGCGATTCCCATAGTGAAACACCTCACTCTGTTATCAAAGAACCAGGGATTACGTTAAGTAACCCAACGTTTTAACTCTATTGCATGATGTGAAAACACTGACTCTTGGAATATATCAAGGATATGTTAGATGTCACAAACTGAAGCAAATAAATGGAACATTACATATGAATTCAATAAATAAAATCAAGCCCAATGGACTAGCCAAGGCTTTGAAGGCCAGAACAGTTTATCAAACTACCAACTGTCAGTTTGTCAGATTTTTAAGACATGTACACACAAGCTAAGACACTTCTGTCAGTGCAAACTCATTTCTCAGAGATGAAGCCAAGAACAACAAGCATCTCTGATGACTTCAGAGGGGCTGCTTATCACATGCCATTCCTCACACTGATCCCATGTCAAGCATAACTAAATATAGTGTGAATCAATAGCCATCATTAACAGTAACCTTATCTACTGAGCCCGGACATTCATACAGTAAATCCACTCCACGTGACACGTCAAGACACGGACCAAAACACAGGCTCATCTCTCAGCAGCTGCCAGCACATGATGATGACGGGAGATGAATCCGTGTAAAAGGTTGTTCAACCACCAGCCTCTTATTACTTCTATTAAACAGAACATGAAACCAGGTGATTACCTGCCACGCTGAAGCAATAAACGCTCCTCGAGTGGATCATAGAATTATTCGCCTTTAATGGAGGGCATCGTGAATGCAAATGGAGGGCAGTTTTGCTAATTGTCGCTGTCAGGCAAGAAGTTTGCATCCTCTAAACTGTCGACCTTTTAGCCCGAATCCAGTTCGTCTAATGGATTTTAAAGGTTTCGCAAGGCTGTCAGGTTGAGGTCATTTTCTCGACCTTTTGCAAAATCCTTGTACAGTTAAAAGCAAAATGGAAGTTTGGGTCATCAAACACAGATTGCAAGCAATTGGCAGTTCTAGTGTTAAACAGATGTGCTATGTGAAAATTCACATTCCACACCGTCTTTAAAAAGGACTAAATTAGCTATAAGGACAAAACCAATTGTTTGACCATGTCGGAAACATGTATTTCTGCTGTGATGCAAGTCATCACTGGCGATGACCCCAAATTTAGCACCAAGCCTAATTGTAACCTTATGGTAATCGGAAGTAGTCAAGATCACAGGGTCAACAAAGGGGGTTAAAATTTGCCACAATATAAAATATAAAACTTACTGAATATTTGTCACGTAAAATGACGGACATTAATCAATCGGTCAGAAGATCCAAACATGGATCTTCTATGAAAGCAAGGTCAGACTTCGTGGACTGATGAAAGGGTGAATGGGCAATCAAAATCGCCAGATTGTGTCCCATATGGTATATTTTTAGTCATACATTGTGGTAGTTAGTCTTTCAACTAGCACAGGACTCTGTTTGATAGGCTTATCATATTGCAGTTTCCGCTCTCGCTATCATTATTCTTTAGAGCAACGAAAGTGCTGTCATCAAAGTGTGTTTTCTCATCAAGCAACAATTTTGTAGCATTGCAATGTCCCATTCTTCAGCCACCTGTGGCTCTTTAACCTTATTTCTCTCTTGCTTATTAACATCGGAGTTTATTTGGATTGTTTGTGCTGTACAAAAGCTCCATATGCAGAGCAGCAGGCTGCTAAAAGGTATTTTCTGGCAGAAGAACAATTGCGTAGAAGCGAGGAATACATTGGCCCAAATGCATATGCTACGGAAAGAGCTTTGGCATGGATTTGTGGTACACAAACACAATCATGACTGCAGATTGGCACAGGGGATGTCGTGGACACACGCGCCTCCTCTCTCACATACACATATGATTTCCCCCCAGATTCCTTGTCCTCTGCAGTCAGAACACATGTCATTTGTATGCCGCCCCTCCAGCCCGCTGACAGAACGCCGTTTGGAAACACTCATCTCCTGATCACATCCCTGCTCTGCTCCCTGTTATTCCCAGACAGGTGTCCCTGCTCAAATGCACACACATCGAGACCCGCAGACTCACACATAATTCGATACGGCACACTCACAGACTCAAACGGAATACAATTAAAAAAACAAAGACTTATGCATAAAACAAACTCAAATATACATAATCAAATTAATCTCACACATTTACAGCCCTTCTCTGCAGCAGACAGACAACTAATGTTTAATATCTAATGTGTTTCTTCTTTATTAACATGTACACAGGTAGAGGGATGCCCAGCCATACTGACTAATGTCCTCCCCCTGCTGTGTTAGCAGTGCACTTGTTTTGTGTCTATGCAGTTGTATGCACATTGCACAAATTTGTTGGTGTATCAAATCATGCTTTCAGTGAGTATTTCATATATTTGTAGTTTTACATATTTATAAAACTAAGAATATTAAAATATAAATATGCTATATACTATGTTCAGCACATGGGTCTATACTTTCAAAGGTTCAGGTTTGGTATTGTGGGCAGGTTTCAGTTTATGCTAGCTCACAGACACAGCTATCTGCTAACATACAAGTAAATAACAATTATTGTAGTCTTGTTTGATGTGCTATACGGTAAAACATCCTATTAGTTATATTCTGCATTAAAAATGCTCCAGAAGTCAGTGTTTCAAATTGACTGCTGCTCACCTGACTCTAGAAGTGGCGGCTCTACTCCGACACTACGAACTTGAAGAATACAATTTAAAGAAGCAAGTGGTAATAAAATTGCACATCCCTATGCAGTTGCTATAGAGTCAAAGCTGTTTATGATAACAGGCTGTAAACATGTTTATTTCTGTAACACTGAATCTTCAACGTAGCTGACTCTCTTTTGGAGCCAGAGCCAAATGGCCACTAGAGGAACTGCAGTGTTTGGCACTGTTGTTTTAGCTTTCAAAATCTGCCCTGGAGGTAGCCACTCGTTGCATTCCTGATTTAGAAATGAGCTGTGTGTGAATACAAAGAAAGTTTGTGTGTGTGGTGTGTGTGTGTGTGTGGTGTGTGTGTGTGTGGCGGTTCCCTTTCATCTGCCGGGAGCCGGGTTAATGTGCGTGACTGCTTCTTCTCCAGGTCACAGGAGAATGGTGCCTGGGTGATATGGTGATACGTGTATAAGTGTCCCATACAATCTCCCTACCCATATGGAGATTACCACACACAAATGCACACACACCAAACAGCAATGGCGTAATTAATAGCCTCTCTACACATCACTGATACACCCAAGAGACGTGGCATTTATGGAGAGGTCTCACCCACGATCGAAGCAGGTGTTCGTGCAATGAGATAACTTCTCCATTCCAGTTGTGCTTTAATTCACAAAAATTTCTCTTCATCTCGAAGACCTTTAAAATGTCCAATTTAAAGCAGTTCAGTAAGGAGAGATCACTTGGAAGAACTGAATATGATTTCCTGAGATTGAGATAAATGTATTTAGCGATTAGACTCCAATCACCCATCATGGCAGAACGCAATCCCAGCAGTGATAAGATTTAGGACAGGACCCCCCCCAGAGTGGTGGTGGTGAAGATGAAGGCTGAAGCTTGGCTGGAGCTCTGACTAAGGTGTCTGAGGTGGAGTTGGGGAGGAGGTGGGTTGCAGAGATTGAGAATGGAGAGCACAGAATTAAACCACGCATAGAGGGGACTGATTTGCCTGAAGAAGGCAGGCAAGAAGACGAGTTTGAGATTGATAGCGTGGAAATATGACAGTGATGTAGACAACAGAAAAGCAGCCTAACACCCAGGAAGGCAGGCACATTGGTGATTACAGATCTTCCTTATTGAACTTACACAAAAACTTCATTTAAACAATCACCATACCATCAACTGAGTTATTTTTTCAGTTAATAAGCACCCGTAAAAAGGCACCAGTGAATCATTCAGCTCTTCATTCATCCTAACGCCAAGCTGCAGCATTTTCCACACTCCTGCTGCTTGTTCGACACACGAGGCAAAGGCTAGTGGCCGCAAGGTGCTCTTTAAAAGACGCCGGACCCAGCAGCTTTCTTGGCAGAGTGGAGTGCTTCCAAAAGTGTTCGACTTACGAGAAAAGCGTAAGAGAAAGGTCAATGCGCTTTTCCCTCAGCCAACCAATCATAAAGAAGAAACCATCGAATTCAGCGTTTCCCACAAGAGACACAAAAATAGAAAAATGCCGGCAGAGAGATTGGTCACAGGAGGTAAATACTGTCAAGTGTGTACAAGCTCAGAATAGAAATGTGCAATAAGGAACGGAGAATCCGCTCTTAACGGAAAAGAAAAAAGTGATCCATCTGCCTTTTTAAATGTTTTTTCTTTTAACACGAGCTGAGTTTGTAAAGTAAAACTCCTGTGCTCAGCTGATTTGCCTTAATGGTCTTTTTTTAACCAAGTTACGCATATTTTGGCACTTCCTGTTTTGTTTGCACCATTTGTGCTAAGAGTTGCAGTAGAGAAACTGGAGTGATTAGCACGTTTGTAGTCTACTCGATTACTCAAAGGCCTTTATACAACACGGCTCGTTCACCCACCAACAACTGCATCAGAGCAGTATCTTGCTAAAGGATACCTTCAAACAAACTACGACACGCTTGAACCATCAACCTTCCAATTAGTAGATGACCCGCTCCATTGCCTGAGCTACAGCCTGGTGTCTGTCCTTTAACACAGCCATACACACTCTTTTGTTTGGTTTGTCATTCTGCAATACCTTTGCAGATGATTGCTGAAGTATTAACACTAGCCAAGTCAAACTTACTAAACTTTCTAATGAAATGAATTGAATAATACATTTTTTGATAATGTGTATGCCTTCCTGCTCTCCCTCTTCTTTCTGTATTTTGGTTCGGTCCAGCAGCTGCTGAGCAGATAGGTCAGGAAAAGTATTGGGGGGGGGGGGGGGGAGTGGGTGACAGACAAAACTGAAAATAAGATTGGCCAGATTAGATTGCCTGATTGAGCAATTAGCTATCGTCTCCATCATTTGGCCGGGGCCTGCCGGCATCTGCCACTGTAGGATACACACACCCACACACACACACATACACAGCCTTAAACATGTGCGAAAAGCAATGTGTGTGTGTGTGATTTTTTTAAAGAAAGTGCGTCTGACCAAATATGTTCAGTCCAGTCTGAATCCAGTGTGTGTGTGTGTGTGTGTGTGCCACACTTTCTCATTGTGGTTTAAGTCAGAAGTAGCTAACACAGAGCCTGTCAGCCTTACTCTTATTTTCACTTCCTTAATGTTTTTCCATGTCTATCTCTCTCTTTTTCATTCCCCTCCTTCTCTTATTTCTTTTAGGCACTCGCTGATATATTCTTTCACCGCTAACACTCCCCCCCCCACACACACACACATACACAGCTCCTCATTCACTTTCTCTTTACAATTGCAATTTGGAGCTAATTTCTCTCCCTCCCATTGATAAAAAAAAAAAGCAAAGGAAATAAATTCAACAAGTAAGTGAGGGCAGTAAAAAAAAAGGAAAGAAAAGAAAGAAAGAGAGAAAATTGGTGTCTTTAAAAAAGGCCGCCATCCTTTTTATTTTACTGACTCCCGAGGCTGATGAAATTTCAAACAATGCCACGTAGTGAGCCCTAACTCATGTTTAGCACCTTGGGTTTTGTCTCAGATCCAGAACTAGACTGATAACTCTTAAGAAATGTTTTAGCTCATTCTCTCCGCAGAGGCCCACTAAAATCTGGTTGATGAATTGGTCTCCATTGGCGCTCACTTATTCTCACATAAAGGAGTTTATGGCTTGGGAAAAAAAAACGAGGGGAGGGAGGAGATGGGCTATTTCTACACGTGATGAAGTAAAAGAGGGAATGGGGGAGGGAATCTCTGGCATGCCTGAGTGTCTGTTTATGCGCGTGTGTGTGTGTGTGTGTGTGTGTGTGTGTGTGTGTGTGTGTGTGTGTGTGTGTGTGTGTGTAAATCTGTGATGGAGTGCATCACCGCTTGTACCGCACGTGTGTTTGTGTGCTTTAGTTTGCGAGCTTACAAGTGGGTGCTGATTTTTTTTCTCTTTTTTTTGAGTGCGACTCTTGTTTGTCCAACATTACTGTGTGTGTGGTCACAGCTAATCGCCAGGCGGGCAGCGAGGATGAATGATGGCGGCCGTCCCGTGCAGACAGTGGAGAGTTCACCTGTCAACGTGGGCTACCTTAAGACGGATGGACATCTGGAAGTCATCGCCGCACAGCTGTAGGAGCTGGACACACACCCTATAGACGCACACACACACACACTGCTGTAGAAATACATTTTAAGTGCACACATAAATGTTGAGAGTTGACAAGGGCCCACATAGATCTGAAACCGGGAGACACTGAGTGTGGGCATAAATCACAAAGCTCTTGTTCTCTTCTTCACTTTTTCTGTTGTGTAGAAACGCCTGAACACACTGCTAGCTAATAAGAGAAGCATGAGTCATTCTCTGCTTGGATTCCCCCCACCCGTCTTAAGTGGCTGAGTGAATAGCTGGCAGGTGCTTCCACTGCAGCAAAGTAAACTGAGCCGAGGGGGAAAAATTAAAGAGCAATGATGATGATGATGATGATGATGATGATGATGATGGAACGTTAAAGGAATTTAGATTATGTCCAAATAGGCACGGGACTGTCTAAACACGAGATCGACTTTGACAAATGTTGCTAACGATCCCAAACAAAGGGCGCATTGAGCACCAAGGATATTAGGAAACCAGTTAAGGTGCTCATTATCCATCTATGTCAGGCATTGTTTTCTTATAAAACACACAAGAGACAAACAAAAGAAGATGCAAACACTTTCACAGATGCATTGCTGTGCAGGCACACATAAACAGGCCTGATCAATATGAGCAGAATTCCGACTCGCATGCTTGCAGGATTGATCCCGCCCGTATTTTTACGCACAGATTCAGAGTGCATGTGGGCGTCGGACATCTGGCTTCTCTGCTAAAGTATCACTGCGAGCTGACCTGCTCATTTCTTAATTTCAAGTCTGTTTGCCCCGATGGTGACAGAGTAATTTAGACTCCATGCAAGTTTCAGCTTGCACTTCATTTGTTTGGCATAATTAGGTGGTACGTGGAGCATTTTTCCACACCATTATATTATTGTCAAATGAATAGCAGTGCATGGGTGTAATTATTGTAAACAAGCAAAACCACACTTGGGAGGAGTGGTAGCACATACCTTATTAGTGTTAGATCGCTTTATTCAGACTGCCTGGTGCATCCTGCACTACCTCCATTACTGGCATGTAGACAATAACAACTGTTCCAGCCTGTCAGCACTTACCAACAACTTAAATAAACGGTAAATGGACTGGTCCTTATGTAACTCTTTTCTACTCTACTTGAACACTCAAAGCCCTTTATACAAGATGCCTCATTCACCCATTTACACCTATTCACACAAGCACTTTTTCCAGTGCCTAAGCATTTTCTATCTAACTTTCACACACATTCATACTCCAATGGATCCATCATACAGTAACTCTGGGTTCAATATCTCACCCAAGGATATTTTGGAGCAGCCAGTGTGTGATGAACCAAGTGAAACGTTCAGCAGCTGAATACGTAGATCCAGAAGTGGAAAAGAGCTAATATTTGACTTGGCTTTGCAATGTGGCCACTGTTACAAATGGTAATGACCTTGTTTTCAGTAGGCCTTTTAAATTTTCAAGCACAGGTAGCTTAAACAACTAAAGGCTTATATAAAAGATGGATGCAGCTTCTGGGTCTGAAAGGTTAAGCATAAGCAGAATGTTCTAACCCAAGGATGCTGGCTTACTTAATGACCTCTTTTAACAGTTTCCTGATGAGTTTATGGTATTAATCACTAGCCTTACTGAATACAGCAGGAACAAAAATCAGAGCATGGTTTAAGGCCTATGTTGTGATTGACAAAGGACTACTGTACACACCTTCCAAGTCCCTTGGTCTGCCACAGTCAGATTCACGCCTCATGTTTCATGTCTGGTTTAAAAATACTGAGATGGTGTTGACCAAAGTTATGTGGAAACACAGTGTTCCACATAAATCCATCCTTTACTTATTATCTATGGCAATTCATCATCATTACTCAGTGTAGCTGAACAGTTCCAGGTTTTCAGTAACGTGAATACTAACTCACTGTAACAGCTTTGGATGGTTAAAAGAATAAAGTCAAAATGTTTGGAGTGAACAGGGTCAGTTAGCGGCAGTTTATGAACTTGTTAACAAGTTCACCATATGTGTCATGGTCCGGAGTCTGCGACTCCGTGTTTATGTTTAGTCTATTAGTATTCTGTGGTTTTGGTTACCTTGGGTGTTTGTATTCTTCTGTTCATGTTCCTATGTTCTGTGTCCCCCAGTCTGTGTTTAGTTGGTGTGTTATGTCATTGCGTGTATGTGTTTCCTGTTTTATTGTGAAGGTCTGCATCTTATGTGAGTGTTTTCAGTTTGCCTCCCTAGTCTCGTCACGATAATCACTCCCAGCTGTGTTCCCCACCTGCGTGTAATCTCCCTGTGTTCTCTGGGTGTATTTAAGTTGTGTCTTCTGTCATGGTAGTTGCTGGTTCGTCTGTGTTATTTCCCTTCCACCCTTCTGTGTTGATTCTCTGGTCATTCTCCCTGCATGTCACGTTCGTATTCCGGTTAGTGTTTTATTTAGTTTTCCCAGTTTAGAGTTTTCACCGTTCTGTTCCTCGCCACCCTGTCTGTTGTACCTTTTAGTTGCAAATAAACTCAACCTCCACTTCAGCAGCCTGCAGTTTGGATCTATTATTATTCACACGGCTTGCCCCGGCAAACCGTGACAATATGCACATATAAAATGTGACATTTTTATAGCTAAATAATCACGTACTACAAGACTAAGTCAATTTTTGTGAATAACAGGCCTTTAAACTGTTTGTACAGCCTGAACACTGGAAAAAACAACGATACGCACTGATAAATTAATCCAGTTATACAGGGAGTGCAGAATTATTAGGCAAGTTGTATTTTTGAGGAATAATTTTATTATTGAACAACAACCATGTTCTCAATGAACCCAAAAAACTCATTAATATCAAAGCTGAATGTTTTTGGAAGTAGTTTTTAGTTTGTTTTTAGTTTTAGCTATTTTAGGGGGATATCTGTGTGTGCAGGTGACTATTGCTGTGCATAATTATTAGGCAACTTAACAAAAAACAAATATATACCCATTTCAATTATTTATTTTTACCAGTGAAACCAATATAACATCTCCACATTCACAAATATACATTTCTGACATTCAAAAACCAAACAAAAACAAACCAGCGACCAATATAGCCACCTTTCTTTGCAAGGACACTCAAAAGCCTGCCATCCATGGATTCTGTCAGTGTTTTGATCTGTTCACCATCAACATTGCGTGCAGCAGCAACCACAGCCTCCCAGACACTGTTCAGAGAGGTGTACTGTTTTCCCTCCTTGTAAATCTCACATTTGATGATGGACCACAGGTTCTCGATGAGGTTCAGATCAGGTGAACAAGGAGGCCATGTCATTAGTTTTTCTTCTTTTATACCCTTTCTTGCCAGCCACGCTGTGGAGTACTTGGTGATGGAGCATTGTCCTGCATGAAAATCATGTTTTTCTTGAAGGATACAGACTTCTTCCTGTACCACTGCTTGACGAAGGTGTCTTCCAGAAACTGGCAGTAGGACTGGGAGTTGAGCTTGACTCCACCAGCCCAAACCAGTACTCCACCTCCACCTTGCTGGCGTCTGAGTCGGACTGGAGCTTTCTGGTCCTTTACCAATCCAGCCACGGGCCCATCCATCTAGCCCATCAAGACTCACTCTCATTTCATCAGTCCATAAAACCTTAGAAAAACCAGTCTTGAGATATTTCTTGGCCCAGTCTTGACGTTTCAGCTTGTGTGTCTTGTTCAGTGGTGGTCGTCTTTCAGCCTTTCTTACCTTGGCCATGTCTCTGAGTATTGCACACCTTGTGTTTTTGGGCACTCCAGTGATGTTGCAGCTCTGAAATATGGCCAAACTGGTGGCAAGTGGCATCTTGGCAGCTGCACGCTTGACTTTTCTCAGTTCATGGGCAGTTATTTTGCGCCTTGGTTTTTCCACACGCTTCTTGCGACCCTGTTGACTATTTTGAATGAAACGCTTGATTGTTCGATGATCACGCTTCAGAAGCTTTGCAATTTTGAGACTGCTGCATCCCTCTGCAAGATATCTCACTATTTTTGACTTTTCTGAGCCTGTCAAGTCCTTCTTTTGACCCATTTTGCCAAAGGAAAGGACGTTGCCTAATAATTATGCACACCTGATATAGGGTGTTGATGTCATTAGACCACACCCCTTCTCATTACAGAGATGCACATCACCTAATATGCTTAATTGGTAGTAGGCTTTCGAGCCTATACAGCTTGGAGTAAGACAACATGCATGAAGAGGATGATGTGGACAAAATACTCATTTGCCTAATAATTCTGCACTCCCTGTACAATGTAACACTATGGCAAAGTCAGGGAATCCTTAAAACACACAATTCAGGTAAGGAAGATCTTGGCTACTCTTTATAAAATGTATGTAAAGCGAACTACAGGTCCCTCCCACACCCTCACAATCCTTCCACGTGCAGAACATGCTACTTCTGTCATTGCCACAAAATGTTGCCATTTAGCGCAAATCACAAGCTGCTGAATTTGTGCAGTGTTTCCTGGGACAGCAAGCCATACACGAGAAATTTCCATCTGAATGATTTAGCAAGAACATTAAGTGCAATTTTAGTTTCAATGTAAGGCTGCCAGTCATCTCCAATATGCTGTTAGCAGGATGTGTTTGTGACAATTATGCTAACTTCTGCAGATTTATTTGTTCATATAAATCCACAGTGGAATTTTCAAAAGTAAACTCACCCGACTATTAAGGTAACAAGACAGAGTACATAACTAATTCCTGCTTTGGTTCTTGAATTATTTAGCAGGCAGGCAGAAACTGTGACACCAACACATTTAGCATTTAGCGTGTCCCAGATGTTAAAAAATGAACACAATTACTCACTACTATGCATAACCTCCTGGCCCTGCAGTCACTCTCAACGTAACATCCTCAAAGCAATTTTTTATAAAACGTCTCTCCAATCTTTCCAAGCCCCTCTCATGCTTTTAAGGAGACCGTCAGCCTGAAAGCGTCCGCTATGCAAACTGAGCCCTCACGACATTTGCGTGAGTTGATGACTTTGGTTAAAGTAGCTAGGACTTATATTAAAGGCTTTGCCAGCGGAGTGCATATATCATTTGGGAGACGGGTAAAAATGAATAGACAGGGATGTACAAATGCACACACACACACTATAATTTGTTTGCTTCATTTCCTAATTACAGTGACAATAGGAGGGCCCCCTGTTAGAATTTATCTCTTGCTTCTTCTGCCTCCCATCCATCTCCCTCCTCTCCCTCGCTCCCTCACTCCCCTCCTTCCAGGGAGTCAGGCTACAATAGGCCCAGACTCCCCTCTTACTTTGCTGCAGAGGCAGGATAAGAGAAACTTTAGCCGCAAAGAGAACATATGGCCTCCACCGCACACCAAACAAACCCTATACATTATGGTGTCAATATGTGTGTGTGTGTGTTTCTGTGGGTGTGAGGAAAGCAAAGATTATTAAGGGGTAATGAGGTAAAGAGAAAGAGGGAAAGCAGGAGCGGTAGGAGAGGAGAAAGTGCTACGTCTACGGAAATAACCGATAGACTGTCAGAGAGCACTAATTTTCTTTGACGCAGTCTGTAACAGAGGAGAGACCACATTGCGAGGTCGTGCATCAAAGAGAAAATGAAAGGGCTTAAAGCTGACAGTTCAAACTATATTAGCAGTACACAAAAACCTAAGAAGATTAACAGAGCAAAAATCCTATTCCCTCGCCTGTCAACTGAAATAGACATATAAATTAGCCCATATGAGCACAATTCGATTCTGCATTGACCCCAATTAGTAAGAATTGACCCGGTAGCACAGCGAGTCAAAGCTTCCTTGAAGAGAGAGGGAGGTAAGGAATATGACAGAAACACAAACAACATGATTCTGGGAGCTTCGAAGCCACTGGTTAGACATCTCACACCAGGAGGCTGTCGCACTTCCCACCCCCTGAAGGGAAAATCATAACCTTTATTACACCAGTGGGAAGATGTAGTCCATTCTGAAGGCTTGAAATGTCCCGGGAGTGCTTCAGATGAAGATACAATGGCTTTTTTCTTTTCCTCCCTTCTCCTCGTTTCTCTCGTTCTCTCCCTCCTCCTCTTCTCGTCCTGCCAAATCTGATATTACAGACATTTTTCTCTGCATGCGCAACACTCTTCTTAGTGGTCCTCATAGGCCCGGTGACCTGAAGCGGATGTGTGGGCATAAAACGTGTGTCCTCTTTAAGACTACCCTCCGTTTTTTGAATCTATGAAAACTGCTTTTCATTATAAATGCAACATTTTATCGCTGTGTTTACTCAAAATAACTCAAAAGTCTAAAATGTCTGCTTGTTCTTTTTAATTGGAAAAGCTGATGAAGAGTGAAAATACAAATATGTTCTGTTTAAAAGGTGCAAGTTTTTCAGCACGTTTGATTTTATACCCGAGCCGCAGTATAAGTGTTAAACAGATTACAGTAGAACATTGAATCGAACATGTTTTGATGATTAAATACCAATGGTGATGAATTTGTTGTGAAATAAATTTGTTAGATTTGTGTACATGTGATGGATGAGTCTAAATCTGAAGAAGTGGGGACGCTGTGCAGAATGTAAATACAAACAAGACGCAATGATTTGCAGACCTCATGAATTGTTGTTGTCTTCGCAATAGAACTTAAAACATATATCAATGAGAAACTGAGAAAAACTTACAATTTCAAGAAAAACATTTGAGCATTATCAATTTGATGTGTGTGAATTGGTCTGTATGTGTTAGCAATGCGATATACTGGCGATTCTCATCCTATGGTAGCTGGAATATATCCATCCCCCTGCCTGTGGCTCTGATAAGGATAGGTGGAAGAGAATGAATGGATTGATGAATTTATGGGTAGCAACACATCAAAAAAAAGTTAGGATATGGCAACAAAGGCCTGGAAAAGTAAGTTTTATTGAACAGCTAGAGGAACATCTTTCTAATAGGTTAACTGGCAATGCATCAGTAACACAAATTGGTATAAAAAGAGCATCTTAAAGAGGCCTATCTTCTGAAGTAAAGATAGGCAGAGCTTCACCAGCCTGCAAAAAAGCTGTGGGAGATTTTCAGACTAATATTCCTCAATGTAAAGTTGCACAGACTTTGACTATCATGATCTACAGCACATATTATCAACAAAAGATTTAGAAAATCTGGAGAAATCCCTGTGCGCAACAAACAAACCTTTGATCTTCCTCAAGCAGCACTGCATTAAAAGCAGGCAAAAAAGATTATTGTATGTGAAGCCATATGTGAACATCACACAAAAAGACCAAAACCTAAAGAAGACAGAAGGCTGTTGATCAGAATAGAATGGGACAACATTCATCTCCCCAGCTAGTGCAACAAAACAATTTTTTTTCCTCCATGCATGTAAACCCACTTACTAAATGTCCTGTTGCAGCCAACTGTGGTTTTCAATGTAAAGCAGTGTAGTACTATATGGGGTTTGCACATGACAAGTTAAAATTGTTCACAAAATGCTGTAGCTAGTTAGGCACTCACAGCAAACATCACAAAAGCCATGTTCAATTTGATTCTTTCAAACTGTTTACGGCATTTTATGACTGAGTCTCTTGTTCAACAAGACCAAGTACTACCTCACCAGTAACGACCACTAGGTAAAGACTAAACATAGGTTTAAATATTTCACACAGAGCTACATTTATCAGAAAGACACATAAAAGGTTTGGATAAAACTTTAAAATGCTTGAAGATTGCTTAAAAAGTATGTTATGGGTGCAGTTTATTAAATGCTGCAACTTACTTTAGGTTTGCAGTGCATTTGAAAACCACGGTTTTAGTAACTATAACTTGGGAATAAATGTTGAAAGAGCTCACTGCATGCAGTCACCTCACCCTTTATCCCCCCATTCTTACTTTCCCATCGTCTCTCCATACTTTCCACTCACCTAGACCTTCTCTCTTGCCATCCTGTTAATCATTTTAATAGCACTCCTCATCTCCTCCAAATCTAAACCCTGCTGTTAAATCTAAACCTCCACTTTAAGCATCTTTCCTCTTATAACACTCTCGTCAACCTCTAGAGTCTCCCCTCTTCTCTTACAACTTTTCCCTCTGCCTAACGCAGTCGCCGTCTTTTTACTGTCGAGGAAGAGCGATGCTATTCATTTGCACTGTGGACAAGCCACTTCAGAGTAGTGCTGACACCCACTCTGACGAGAAGGACGCAGGAAGAGAGAGAAAGAGCATGGGAACCCTTCAGCACCGGCAAAGGATTTAAGGAGGGGCCAACAAGCTGTCCACAGAATCCAGGTAAATTGAGTTGTTTGCGAGCACGATTCTGAGAAACGTACCTCAGACTGCAGAGGTGAGGCTGATGTGATTCAGCTTTAGAATTTTAAAATGGCAGTCGCCAGCCTCATTTTTGCTTTCCATATCAATTTATATCAGGCTCCTGTTTCTCCATGACAGTGCCCCTTTTTGCCTACACACACACACACAGACACAGATCCCTCCATCCCTCTGGTCATATCTCGCCGTCTCCCACGGGTGCAGTGTAACGCTATCTGCCTCAGTCACTCTCCGGTCCCAAGCAGACAGCTTGGTCTTCAGAGATTCCTACTTCCCTTTCTCCACTTGCTGCCATTTTCACTCCACAGGGACCAAAAACTGAATATGACATCTACACCACAGAGACAGAGGAGAATGTCAGACTCCTGTAGCCCACATCATGAAGCCTTTCTCCCCATCTCAGTCACACTCTGTGGATGACGGAGAGGCCTGTGTGCTCTTTGCTGTAAGTGGCTAATATCTTTTTGGCAAGAAATCGTCAGGTTTTCTTTTACATAATGAGCGATCCTATCAAACCATTTCAAGTACAAGCAGTGGGAAATTATGAACATATTTACAACGCTAGAAATATAAAAATGAGGCCAGAACTATGATGACACTCTGGCTATGTGGATCCAGTATGTTAGTCCATATGGTAATGATGGATGGATTTGCTCCAAAGTCATGTGCAATAATTAATATGCTTTTGTTTCAGGCTTTCCAAGATTTGAGATCGTAGCTGCGTAGCTTGTTCTCATTCATCCACAAGATCATTAGTGAGGTCGGCCACTGATGTCGAGGGATAAGGCCCAACCCAATGCGTTTGGCGGGGTTAATGTCAGCCAAACCAAACCAAACTGGGGGTTAAATTTCCTCAGCAGCCCAGTATTTTCTCTGGGGCATGGTTGTTGGTTAAAGAAAAGACTTTGCCAAGCTGTTAGTTTAAATATAATGCTATTCTGCAGTATTGGCAACCAAGAGACCAGACTAAAAGTACACAAACTGGCCTTTGCTGTTATTTTTAAAGTCAGACTCTAAGTTTGGATGGAGATTGTATCTCCCTATGATTGGGAATCTAAACTTTAAACAAAATGTATATAAAGCCTTCTTTTAATTCAAATACAGAATTTTCTTAAACCTAAGGAGCATATTTGGTGGTATAATAGTAAGCAAGCAAAATTATGTAGTGAGGTACAAAACAAATTAAATCAAGAAGTCCAGAGTAATTTAAATTAGAATGGGAGGGAGAGCCTTCAGCTTTCAGGCCCCTCTTCTGTGGAACCAGCTTCCAGTTTGGATTCGGGAGACAGAAACTACCTCTACTTTAAAGATTATGCTTAAAACTTTCCTTTTTGCTACAGCATATAGTTAGGGCTGGTTCAGGTGACCCTGAATCCTCCCTTAGTTATGCTGAAGTAGGCATAGACTGCTGGGGGATTCCCATGATGCATCTAATGTTTTTCTCACTCACTGTGTGTTAATAGACTTCTTTGCATTAAATCATACTTGTTATTAACCTCTGTCTCTCTTCCACAGCATGTCTTTATCCTGTCTTCCTTCTCTCACCCCAACCGGTCACAGCAGGCCCCGCCCCTCCCTGAGCCTGGTTCTGCCGGAGGTTTCTTCCTGTTAAAAGGGAGTTTTTCCTTCCCACTGTCCCCAAAGTGCTTGATCATAGGGGGTCATATGATTGTTGGGTTTTTTTCTCTGTATGTAATAATGTAGAGTCTACCTTGCAATATAAAGTGTCTTGAGGCGACTGTTGTTGTGATTTGGTGCTGTACAAAAATAATTTGAATTGAATTGAATTGAAAGTCGGTGTTCAAATTCTAAATGTTTTTTAGGCTTTACATGCTATTTTTGACTGTTTAGTGCAATATTCATATTTATGAAATATTACTTTTTGTTGTTTTCTTTTTCATGGTTGTGGGCATTGCCAACTTTCACTTAATGTCTGAAAAAATGTCTTAAATTCAGAACTGGTAGCAAAACGATGACAGATGCTAATTATTCGGCTATGGCCTTAAATGAAGTTATGTGCGTTTTAATGCATCTACAAAAAAATCTGCATTCACATATATATTATGTTCGTAAATGACCTCATAAATTTGTATAGGCTATTAGAGATTTGTGGTTTTCATTCCCTTTAATGCCTCAGAAGGTCAAACTGATCCTCAAATAGCTCACTGCCGCCACACACCATTTATCAGTTTTGGGATAAAACTCTTCAGCTTCTGTCGCCCGTCCATGAGACTTCTACATTTCCACTTGGGAAATCCCTCTTATCCCTACTCTTCCTTCCCTTTGTCTCACTCTTCCATGTTTTCTGTCTTTCTTGTCCTCTTGCTCCCTTTCTCTCTGACTTAATCTTATCATCTATCGTTTAGTTTCCCTCTGTCACTGTTCCTCAGTTACTAAGCTGTACCCTCCTTCTGAAGGCACTCTGATGTGACGCAAGTGGTGACAGTTCTTACTCAACGGGACAAAAAAAAGTCCAAAAAGAACGAGTCAAACGAGGGTGGGGGTCTAACCATATTACTGTGGGAGATACTTTGATTATTCTTCTAATGTGTTTTGCTGCAATTCTATTTCAAGCCCTGGTGCCAGGCAGAAAAATTCAGCCAAGTGGAATAAAATAGAAAGGGGAATTAATGAAAAGGTTGCAGGTGGCACAAAATGACCATGCTGCCAGTGGTTCCTGTGTATCTGTGAACATTCATTTACATCAGTTGATAGTGATGGTTGCAGAGGGGGCAAGGCACTTTTACTTTTGTAAAAGTGTGCATTGAGCCATTAATATAAACTTGGTTTCTGTTTGCACACCTATCTAGTCCTGGAACCAGTCAGAACCAATCACCATCTAGAGAAGCAACAGTTTAAACCACAGCATAATGCCATTCTTAAATAAGCTCTGCATTCATTTCACATTTCAGATCTCTGACTAGAGGCTTTAAGCCAAAATCAACCAGATGCCCACCCACACTGACACAAAAAGTGGAATCCTTCAGATGGCCAAGCAACACACTTCTCCCTTTTACTGCTTTGTTTCAACAGATTTATAGACGCACAAACACCAAATTTTAGTTTGTGTGTGTGTGTCTATTCTTGTAAATGTTGTACGTGGGGATATTGTCAAATGCCATCTTAAAACATGTACACTTCTATTGTCCTTGTGTTTTTGTGTATCCTGGCATACATCTTAGCTCATACCTAGCCGAGCCGAGTGTGTGTGTGTGTGTGTGTGTGTGTGTGTGTGGATGAGAGAGAGTGAGAGAGAAAGAGAAAGAACGAGAGATGCGATCACAGAGCGCTGACTCTCACGGATGTCCTTCAGGTAATAAGATTTGTCACGTTGCCGAGGGTGGCCATCAGGTGGCGATGCTAAGCGGCTCAGCCTTGCCACAGAGGTCACCGGGACGGTATCCCAGAAACACCCTGGAGAGACTGAGGGGGTGGGGCAGCAGATGGAGGGCAGGCAGCGACACACTAATGACAAGACACTAATAACATCCATCGCCGCTGGGGTTGGTGTACAACATGCCATTAACGTGTACCACACCAGGCTAGCCAGATTATGCCAGTCCACTAAAGCTATTAGAGGGCCATCAAGCACGCATGTGATGTGCGTCCTCTAACTTAGAAAAAAGAGGGAGTGAGCTGAACAAACGAGGAGGGAGACAGTGCAGCTGGGGGTTTAGAAGTGCGTGATGTGTGTGACAGAGCTGAAAGAGATTATGATGAATATTAGAAGCTGTATAAGAGAGGAATGAAGAGTAAGAAGTGGCACGTCATTCCCGTCTTCTCCCTGGCTTCTGCTGATCTGCACTGGTTTGCTACCAACTGGAAAGAAAAAAACCCTCATACTTTTGATCCCCTGATTGAGCACTCAACCCTTTCTCCCCCGCCAGTGCCTGATTAGAAGAAAATTGTTGATTTATTGAGGATTTCTCCTCATCTCTCAATAACACTAATCCATTCCATTCCAGAGGTTGGCTATTAGGAAGCGGATCACGTTTTTTGGACCCTGATAAAGAAAAATCCAATCTGGATCTAGCCTAGAACTCAACGGTTTCCAATTAATGATGATGTACGACGCATTGAAAGCTAGCGTTCGAAAACTCATCCTGTATTTGCTTGCGACTTTGTGCCAACGATGAAAATTGCAGCACATTACCATAATGTTAGAGGAAGTTAACAAATGAACCTGCAATGAATTCCAGGCAGGAAAGCTAAGGATGAGCTCTTCCCGGCCATACAAACCCTGTCCGCACCCCTCCCTGTTCTCCCAGCCTGCCTCCGCATGCCATTTTTCCCCCCTCGATGAGAAAGCCAAGAGCGAACAAGGAGGAGGGGAGGCAGCTGATGGAAAAGAGAGGGGAGAAAAATGACAGACATAGACAAAGGTTGATTAAATTGGTTTTCAATTCTGGGCTTCTCCGTCTGAAGCGACTGCATTAATTTGCTCCATTACATATTTGAGAGGCAGTGAGTGTATTAAGAGCTGCTGTATATCATATCAGTGACTGCTCTGAGAGCCGGCTGCCAAAATAAGAGCCCTAGGTCCATCTATTGGAGCATTAACCGAAGTGACTCAGCACACCCCGGCCTGAATGCTTCTCCCGCTTGATGTGAGGGACTCTTTGTTCGCTGCAGTCGCTCTTTTTTTTATACTGTAGGGAATATGATTCTGTTCTGTGTGTCAGACTTAACATGCTGATGAAAATGGAAGTGAGGGAGGCTTCTACTCAACAGATTAGTCAGTAGTTTCCATAGGTTTTAAATACTAAAGTTGTAAAGCTGCATTGAAGATTTGTTAGCACTTACTTTTACTTTTACATTAGTGCATTTATATTTGGTGCATTTAAAACAGCACAAATATAGGCTTCACACAAGTTTCCACAGAACTGAAAACAGCCAGAGAGGCTGATTTAGAGATCCAATGCAAGAAGCAGCGGGAGAAGATCAACCAGCTCCAAGAGAGCTCCTAAAAGCTCAGAAACACCTGGGTGAGCAGGCTGCTGAAAACAAGGAAGAAGAAGAGAGAGCCCACTGTAAGATTGCATAGCTCAAAGCCAAGTTCTGCACCAGTGAGGCCTTTCATGAGCAAAATGATTTGAAAGCGCTAAACTTCAAATAAGAACTAGAAAATACCAAAGCTGCAAACCAACTGCATGACGCAGAGGCAGAGGACTGCTCTGCTAGCAAGACAAGAGAAAGAGGCCTAATTGGAAGATCTCGAGGTCCCGACTACATCACAGGAAAAAAATTTAATGGTATATTACGGATATGTTTACTGTCAACAAACAAATAATTTTGGGTTTTTTCATAACCTGACTTTCCTTCAGGCATATTTGCTGTTGATATTTAATTGCATCTAAATTTGTGTTTGAGTTTTCTCTTTAACATTGTAGAGTGTTTACCTCGAGGTGTATATTGTTGTGATTTCTAGAGATCTGAGTTGAATAAGACAAAAAAGAGAGTGACTCACTGAGTGAAACGGGTATTATTACATCTTACCAGAGGTGGGACCAAGTCATTGTTTTGCAAGTCTCAAGTAAGTCTCAAGTCTTTATCCTCAAGTCTCAAGTCAAGTCTCAAGTAATGTCAGGCAAGTCAGAGTCGAGTCTCAAGTCACTGGTGTAAAAGTCCGAGTCAAGTCACAAGTCTGAAACTTTGAATTTCAAGTCCTTTCGAGTCTTTAAAAAAAACAAAACGAAAAAATAATGTTGCAGTTATATGCTAAATGTAAATATTAGACCATGTAATTTTTAAATCTGTGTTTTTCTCAACACATGACAAAATAGTGAACTTAGAAAATATACACAAATTGTGAAATTGCACCTCTTTAAAATGCAGCTCAATTAAACCTAGCTCCAAGAATAATTTTCACCGACAGTTCTGAGATAAGCTGCATGTTATTCTTGGATGCGGTTGTAGGACCAGCTTTAAAATCGCATGACAAAAATATCATACACATTAAAAAAAACTGTATCACCAACGTAGCCTGGACAACATTTGCTAGTTAGATGAAGTCAGCTATCTCATCGTAGCATATTTATATGCATATTTATAATCATACGGTTCTTGGAGTGAGTGCACACACTCGTGAAGTTTAGTAACTTCAGGTCACTGCAACAAGCCCAGGTACAGTTTACCGACGGATGGGTACAGGACCTTGAAATGCACCGTGTAGAACGAAAGACCATCGTACATATCATAAGTTTACCAGTCTCACAAATCGTCATCATAAATACACATTCGTTAACCGTTAGTAGTGGAAATAATTTCTGGTACCCATCACAGAAATGTAGCAGTGACAATAATACTGTATGCTGTAATCGTACTGGGCAATTAGTGATACAAAAAACCTGTTTTATCCTGTGAATAAAAGTATATGTTTTTGTCAATGTACCATAATAACAGAAGCGAAACGCAATATTGTGTCAGGACAATTCACTATTTATGCACAATAAACAAAGGAGCATAGCGCGACCATTTCTGTTCAGCGCCAGACTTGCTTGTAACCTATATCACCAATTATGTTATGAAAATGACGCATTAACTACTAAAAAACACTGACCTTCGTGTAAATGCTTGGAGCAGACTAACCTGTGAGCTGGAGTGTTCTGGGACGTTATATTTGACCTTTGAATGGCTGCAATCCAGGCCATCCGTCGCCTCTTTGTTACTTCGGAAACATGGCTGAACAATTTCTCTTCAACGACGTAATCCGATAACAACCGATCTCTTTACCCGTCGGCTTCCCGTGGCTGTCATGCGACCGGCTATTGCAGTTAATAATACAACGGCTTCTTGACATTTTTGTGTTTCTTTTTATCGCTGTGTAACTGATTTTAATTGAAAGCCTGCATGCGCTAGTACCGCTTGCCACGAGTTCCCAGAATCCTTTGCGGTTCTACCCGTGAATGACGTCACATTTTCAATCTCTATATAATATGCATGTTAAATTTTATATTTGGGGTAAAATATCAAGTCTTTTCAAGTAAACCGGTTCAAGTCCAATTCAAGTCCCAAGTCATTGGTGTAAAAGTCCAAGTCAAGTCACAAGTCTTAGAACATTTTTTCAAGTCAAGTCTAAAGTCATAAAATTAATGACTCGAGTCTGACTCGAGTCCAAGTCATGTGACTCGAGTCCACACCTCTGCATCTTACCAATAGAAATAACAAACAAAGATTGAAATTAATGAAAGTGTCTTCTTTGTTCATCCCTGAGAAACAAAGTGAACTTTGAAGTGCAAAAGACCACTTAATGGCCAGCAGCCACTCGAGGCTGTCCAAGAGTAGCATGCTAACCTAGCAACTACAGCTAACCTAGCAGACGGTTAGCTGTAGCTGCTAACTGTCAGATAAGCGTCACTTCTTTTCATTTAAGTCAATTCTCCACTATGTTTGTGTTGTGCTGTCCTTTTGGAGCATTATTAATGGAATTAACAGACCAATAAGATGACTGACTTGCTTTCAGTCCACCAAAACAGGTGGAGTAACAAATCTAATATATTACTTACATGTATTATTTTTATGTGCCTCATTGTTAGTTAGCAGGTATCTGCGTCCTTGCATTACCTGTCCCTGGATTTTGAGGTGGGTTTTTTTTCCTTCTTTTTTTAACTATTCATTATTTTCTGTCTGTTTTTATTATCAAAACATTTTTCCCTCTTTAGCTTTCTAACATTTAGAATTCAAAGAAGAGTCAATACAAATAGGTATGACCAAATACTGTTTTGTCAATACTTCTGCAAGAAGTCTTAAGCTTTCTTGTAATTTCTTTAAGTAGCCTTCAGGGAATACTTCACCAAGCTTCTTGAAGAACATTCCAAAGCTCTTCCTTGGATGTTGGCTGCCTTTTATTCAGTTCTCTGTCAAAATAGTTTTTTTAACATGCAATATGGCGAATGCCAAATTACACAAGAACTGGACTGAAAAACACTGGCAAACCTCACCCTTTTCTCTTTGTTTCCTTTCCTTAAGAATGGCTGCTTGACAGCCACCCTTCCACTGAGACCATTTCTAATGAGGTTTTGGCAAACAATAGACGCATTAACTTAAGGGCCAGATGTATCTCTCAGGTCCTGATTTTTCCCTATTTCTTAAGGATATGACTTTCAGGTTTTGATCATCGGCTGTAGATACCTTTAGGTCCATCATTTCTTCTTGTGTTTTCCACTTGTCTGGTTTGTCCTCAAATTTGGTGTCCAGTGAGGACACACTGGAGAGCATACTGAGATATGCCAAGTTGTAGGCCAATAGTTCTTTGGGAATCACCTTGTTGGTTCAAAAATTGTATTATGCCTGTCAAACTGTGTTTGGCAATTTTCATCAACTCCATTAAAGAAACTGAAAGAAAATCTGTTTTTGTGCTAGTTACTCACTGTAACCCCTGACTGTTCTCATTTTCCTGTTTAGGTTCGAAGGCAAAGTTTGTATACACTATAGGCGACAGAAAATAGTTATTAATTGTACAGTTCTCTGTCACTGTATTTGTCCTACATAACAGATTCAAAATGAGTACATTCATTAGAATTAGATTTAGAGTGGTATAATATTTGTATTCTCATGTACTAATATTATTGTATTACTATATTAATGCAGCACAAGGTTTAGTTCATTTGTGAAAACATTTTTAGTAGACTTGTCCTTCAAGAAGCTACTTTTTTATTTCTTACGTTGAATATATTTCAATTTTATTTGAGTAAAGAAGTTGATTCAGTGCTTTCACTGGAGTATTTTTTTGACACGGGTATCTGTGAGCTCATTATGTACTTAAGTACATAATGTCTGTACTTTTGCCACCTCTGCTGATGTGTAGTTAAGCTCAAATGTTACTTTAGTAACAGTTTATCCTTTTGTGTTTCAAATTGGTGTAGTATTTACTACTGCAGATGTCCCTAATATTTCTATTGCCTGGTGAAGTTTCCGAAATTCAATGCTCATACTTCTTTACAAATTTAAGTCAACAGGTTGATTTTAAATAAAACTAAAAACTTTTTGCACGCCTTCACTGTCGCACACCTGTTCTAACCAGGTAGATCTATTTCATAGCAAACATTTTTACTGGACACAAAAAGAATAATCAACACTATATAATATAATCAAGTTACTGAAATTATACTGATATCTATTTCTTATAAGTACCACAATTATCGTAAATAATAAACCAATTTGATGGCCCCGTTTTTTGAAACTTATTAGATAGCAAAGTTTATCTGCTTGTGAAGCGATGTAATATTAACCCAGGTTCCTGAATGTGGTGTCTGTTGTGTTAACTGAGGCTCCTCTTTTTGCTGAGCTGCAGTGCTTTATTTCTTAAAACTACCGTATTTCCCGGACTACAAAGCGCACCTAAATATTAGCCGCACAAGCTAAAATCAGGGGAAAATCCTGTTTTGTACATACATTAGCCGCACCTGACCAAAAGCCGCAGGTGTTTCAATGTTGACTTATCATATGTAAGAGAATATGCACAAAGGGAATTGTCAGGAAAGAGATGGCTGTTTGGAGACATCACTTTTATTAATATTTTGAAAAACAAGTTATGGGTACATATTTGCACATGTAGTACATAACAATAACCTACAGCACACCAGAAAAATAGATTCGGCCTACCTTTTAGGCTCAGGTGCAGTGACACGGCTTTAACAAGAAGAAAAGTCAGTCATTCACCACCATCTTTCTCTTCTTCCTACGCACTAAAACCACCAAAGTCCTCTTCTCCAGTGTCGGATACAAACAGGCTCAGGATGGCTTCGTCATCCACTCTCAGCTTCTTTCCTTCGTTGTCACTTTCAAAACCAAAGAAATCCTCGTTGTCAGTGTCAGAGTCGAACACCCTCAGAAGGGCCGTGGCGGTGTCCTCCTCTCCATCATGCAGCAGTCCAGCCCTTCAAAATCCGTTGGTGATCGTGGATGTTTTCACACTTTTCCACGCTGTCAGAATCCACCGGTGGAGTTGGGCATAACTTGCAAGTTTATCGCCGCTCATCATCCACGACTCCCGCTGAACGCGTAGCGCTACTTTGAAGTTTGTTTTTCGCACTACTTCGTACGGCACTACGTTGCCTGGCGGACGGACATGTGACTAACATACCACTCTTGAACCCCGATCCTTCCGCCAGGCAACGTAGTGCCGTACAACAGCGGAACACACAAAACAAATCGTCTTACGATATGACAAAAATCACGGACAATCCATAGAAAAGCCGCACCTGACTAAAAGCCGCAGGGTTCAAAGCTTGTGCAAAAAGTAGCGGCTTATAGCCCGACATTTACGGTAATCTGACAAATCAGAGCTTGTAGCACACCTTTGCCATTGGCAAAATATCTACACAGGTGCATTTTGCTCTTTTGACCTGCTGAAAAGCTTTGTTCTTTGCTTTTTTTAAAAAGACTTGAAGCTCCAAACGCTGTTCAGTTTTCATTGTCAGCCCCTACAGCTTCTTGTTAGCATTATACACGTGTGGCATAGACATTATAAAAGGGCACTCAATTCAGTTTTATTTATAAGGCGCCAAATGACAGCAACAGTTGCCTCGAGGCGCTTGATAATTGTAAGATAAAGATCCTACAATGTTACAGAGAAAACCCCAACAATCAGACGGTCCCCTTTGAACAAGCAGTGAACAGGTGACAGTGGAAAGAAAACTCCCCTTTTAACAGGAAGAAACCTCTGCAATGACAATCACTATACAGTATGATAGCACTCATAGTGCAAATTATTACTATTTTAATCTGTGATAAAATGTAAATGCAAGGAAACACTGACATGTGAGCTCACGTCCACGTTACAGTTGCCACAAGCTCATCACAACCATGTTCAAATCACCAAGATGGTGACGGTGAAAATGTTTAGCTTAATGCTTCACAACAGGACTTCGCTAACACATGGCTGATATCACGGTGGCCATGTCCACCTTTTCTACTGTCTACAGTAACACATCTTTAAGCTAAGTTTTTAAAAACTCACAGTGTACACTATAGTGAGAGAAAAGAATCACTCTTTAGTAGCACAATTTGTATATAACAAATAATCCAAACTGCACAGCAAAATATCAATAACTAACCTTGTTTAGTGGGCGGTGTCATTTCAAAGTTCTCTTCCTGCCAAATGAACGTCTGCAGCCACTCTGATTGTTTTACTGGAGCTGGAAAGACGTGGGCCATTTTTAACTGTCAGCAGTGCATCAGTGCTTTGCGTTTAGGAAACGTTTGGGCCCAGAATCACATCAGACTTAAGCAGACAGGCAGCCACAAGCCATTTTTTTCTGCTGAAAGATAATAATCTAAACATATGCAGAAAATGCTCGTACATAAAGAAAAGATGCAGGACCGCATCATGACTCAAATGAATGACGGGGAATCGAAAGAAACTAAAAGCGCTAATGCCTTGCAATTACCTCTATGGCCACTATTCAGAAAAATCCAGTAAAACGCAGTTACAGAGTCTTTGTGGTCTCTCAGTCTTGCAGTTCAACAGCCAATGCTCCAAATTGACGCCAACATATTATTTTCATTTAAACTTTCGAATTAGTCTTTCTCCTTGACTATAGCATGCATGTAAAGAAGTAACTTTGCCAAAGAAGAAAATGCAACATATTATTCACTATGATAGATTACCTATCTCAGGCAAGTTCTAAGTTTCTCAAGTTGATTTTCATATGGAAATGAATGGAAACCAGCGGTTGCCTGGAGGGTGGGAAATCAATCTAAAAACTTATTGTATGCTTTGGAAAACAGTCAGCAGGAATGTAAAACACAGGTGATTTGTACTTAATGGGCTGAAACATGTAAAAACATTGGCACGGTCCTGTTAAATAAGCGCCGGGGCTACAGACTTGCTGTTTATTAAAAAAGTAATAATAAATTACCAACATTTTGCCTGATGATGTACTGCAGGCTTTCCCCAATTACAACTTTTATAAAGTCATGGACAAAAAAGGAATAGTATGATTAGAATAATAAGACTTTTTTTAGTTTGAGGAACTTATGATGGATCACAAAAGTTGAAACATGTTTCAACATTTGAATGACTGATAATAGGAATAATGACTGAATGAGAATGTAAATCAAGGTCAAGCTTACCAACCTAGGCCCTGACACACACACACACACGCACACACATGGTACCCCGCCCAGTCCCCCCGCCTGTGTTTGTGCATGTGAAAGGGATCTCTTCAGAGCTGTCACCACTCTTTCAGCAGCGCTATTCATTGTGTTTTTCCATTCGAAGAGCGTGCAGGTGTTTACTGTAAGGAGGGGAAGAAAAGAAGGGATGGAAACAAATGTCAGTGGCCTCAATGCCTGGGGAGCAGATGGAGAGGAGGACGGAGACAGAGAGACCCAGAGCAAGAAGCAAAGTAAAATAAAGCAAAGATGAAGAGAAAGAGAGAGAGACGGGAGAATGGGGTCAGTTATGAGCAGAGCCCGAACCAAATGTTGTTTTCTATCTGCAAGACAAAGGGGGAAAGGAAAGAATCTGATCCCAGTGATGCTACAGACCACCCAATAGGTGGGGGGTGAACTTCCAGAAAAGGAGATATACAGAGGCCGGTACCAGACCTCCACTGTGGTAAAGTTAGAATAATTTGTGTGTGTGAGAGAGGAGGAAATAGAAGAATTCTTGAATATAATTCTTAGTGACGTAAGACGAAGATAAGAAAAGGTACATTTGTTTTTGTCAGAAAAATAATTGGACTCGAAGTATGGTTCAGTTAGATCATATCTTGGATGCCCATAAAAGTATGTCTTACATAATAACAAACTCTCTCCTCAAGAGTGAGTTCTTTAATGTGTTTTTTGTTGCTGCAATACAACGCAGAGAGAAGCTAAATAGTGGGGATTCACACATGCACTGAAGATTTTAGAAGAGTTTAACTTTTCAAGCTATAGCGCAGGCAATAGCCAATCAGTCACAATTATTTAAGTGCTCTAAAAAAGCAGCCGCCTATACAGACTGCATTATGACGACACCTGAGAGTAAGATGGTTATTTTTGGTGAAATGCAGTGCTGTGCAAGAACAGTGTAGTTATAGGCAGCTAGCGTGGCTCTGCTAATTGAAACTTTTAGCTAGCCTTGTCAGTGATTAGGTTTTGTTGCTACGACAGCAAAGATACAACCACCAAATATCAGCTAACGCAATGTTTAGGACTGCTTCCTCACCATAAGCTAGCAACCACTCTCTGCCTTGTTTATATTTTTGGATTGCATAACAACCTCGCCTAGCAGAGTGCATAACTGCATGAAAGAAAGGGTATGATTTGCTGCTATTTTTCAGCTTTATTTTTTTACTTTTTCTTTTTGGTCACAATCTGGTTATGCTTAGGTACCAAAAGTCATCACTGTCGCTTTAGGCCTAGATAAAGTTAATGCTTTTGGTTAGAAGATCACTGCAGCAGATTACTTAACAGGGAAATCATCCACTGGTAGAAATTGGTACAAGACACTCAAGACTGAAGAGTGTCAACAAATGCAAAAAATGTACTTCTTTTGTCCAATAAAGGCTACTACACTTGCCTTTTTGATTCATCTTGGTGTCAAATCATCCACGTTCAACAATGCAAGTGTCATCTTTAGAAGCCATAGTAATTGCATATGCTTTTCTACTCTCCCAGAGCACTCAAAGCACTTTCTACAACACGCCTCATTCACTCATTCAAACAAACACTTTCCTCTATCCTTAAGTGCTTTAAGTTGTGTTGGCAATACTTCCTGGGACATGCATCCTGTTTAGTAACTTACTGTTTCTGGGATCTGCAACAAGCATGCTTGAATGTTGATGCAATTACAGGACCTAATTTGCTGCCATTGACTATGAAGCTCGGTTTGAGCAATGTCGCAAGTTGATCACATGGTGCTATAGTAGACACGTTGTTAAACATGTATCAGAAGTTATTTTGGTAAGGTGGTAAATTTGACCTTTATAGCCGTTATTTTCTGTCAGGCTGTTTACAGTGGATGTAAGTTGGCTGCAGAACCAATCATTAGATTCAGTCACAATATTTTGCATTTTAGGATGTTATTAGGCTAAATTAGTATTATAGGTTGTATTGAAGGACACAGAGGCTAAATATCGTATTCATTCTGTTTACAGTTTTCACCGCTGCATGCAAATGAGAGAAGTCACGCAGTAAATGGTCAGTCTTACTGCATGCCTCCCACTTGTTATTTGCTGTGGTTTAACTCTGTGTTTAGTGAGAGTTGCTACACCCTGCAGGAGAACACGACATCCTCTACTTGCATCTCTTGCACAACACTAAACCCTAAATCTAGCTGTGTTTGCATCAGTGTTGTTAGTTGCGAGTAAAAAAGTGCTGTATACGTTTCCAATCACATCAAACACTAACCTTAGGAACTTGATAGTCTACATTACATTAACTACATTCAATTAAGTACAAACATACATATTTTGGATCCTGCTTTCACTTTTGAAATGTTTCTTTCATCTGCTGAACTTTTTGAAAGTGTTAACCACCTGTAACAAGCTTCTGCAATACATGCTTGGTTATCACCGATATGTGTCCTGCAGCAGCGACAGCAGAATATACTTCGTCTCAGTCCTGAAAAATGATATCAAGGGGTCCTCGGAGCATTAAAATGTGACGCCCAGGGGTGCTGACCAGGTGTCAGTATGTGACAGTTTGGGGCTAAAAACAGGTTCCTCCAGCTGCAGCTATTTACAATAAAAAAGTGGTGTGAAATTCCTATTAGCTGCTATTTAAACTGGCAGTGAACCTGGAGCTGCACCTCCAGCCAATCAGAATACCACCTAATGAATTCCTGCTGGAGGACAGAGGGGAATCTAGTGTGTAATGGAATATTTGCAGAAAAAACCCCAAAGCATTTGATGAATAAAATGCCTCAGATCTGTTTAGAATAGACTTTATCTTTGATACAGACGCACACATATACGAGCCAGTTTTGTAAATACACATCTCACGTAAGGTGAGGTGTATTTGGATTCAAGTTGGTAAGGCAACTGGTTCCAATTTGCGTCATACTGTCTGCAAAAAGAGCCAAACTGGCCTGCTGATGCTAGCATGGAAGGATACTTTAGACTACAAACTCATTTTCCAGATCAGTGCCATTAGTATCCCTGCCAATGTCATGGAGGATTTTCTTCATCTATCCACTCTTGTCTTGACATTTAACCTTAATGTAAACAAATACCATTTCACACAAAAAAGGAGGAAACAGGTACACATTCATCTGCTCATGACATCCCTCATTTCCTCTCCTCGCTCGCTGCTGAAGTCACACTCTTCACGGCTTCAGCCACTGCCTGGGGTCAGGGGTCACGCCCACAATCCCCCAGGCAGTGCTTTGAATTCTCATCCCAGTTCCCTGGCAAATGGTTCAAACATTGATCAATAAATGTGAGAAGTTATTTGTTTGTTTGGTTTTTTGATCACGATTCCAACAGAGGGTGGAAAGTTTAGATTATCAGTGCAATCTGAGCATCTTTAAAGGCCTGCGCACAAATATGGAGGCGGCAGTAAAGTGTGTTGTGTGTGTGTGCGCGCCCTCCTTCCTTGTTGTAAATCCCCCCCTCCATCCATCACATTAGCCTAATGAAAAGTAATAAGAGCGCTCCAAATGATCTACTCCCTGAGGTTGCCTCGAAGCTGTGTGAAATAAGATAACATTAACCTGAGTTATATGGGCTGCCAACGGGAAGTGCCATAACTAGTGACGCATGCATACACTCATGACCGCACAAATGTATACACGCATCCATCTTATCTAGTGTTTACTTCCCAACTGGGAGTCACTGTGTCACAGAGACACCATAAACTAGCATCGATATGAAACAATAATAAACACAATTCAAAGTAGGAACAGAGCAAATATACATGTAGTGTCTTTGTGTTTGCAGGAAGATGCATGTGTGTTTAGATATGTGAATTTTACTCTCCTCTGTGTGCACGTTTTTATTGTTTCGCTGTAGCTTGCGTGAAGAATGAAGGCTCACATGTGCGATTGGTTCAAAAACGGCTAATGGATTTCCGGCTCACAGTTGGTATTTTAATGAGGTGAACAGTAATCACATTTCTATAAGTGTGTGAGAAATGAGCGATGGCATGTCGCATTGCTCAGGAACACATATGAAACCATCATTTACAAGTTAAGCTAATTGTTCACGCACTTGAGTTCGACGATGTGCAATGCAAAATGAATCAGATGTACAACAGTTCTTGCTGTTACATGAACATTTTCATCTCTAAAGGGTTATTTGAGTGTGACAACTCACAAGTGATCTCCCCTGAATGACCCCATCTCTGTATTAATATTAATAAGCAAATTTCTGTATTAAATTGAGTAACCGCTGTTGTGTGTAAATGCACTCAGCTCTCTTAAATTGGAAATGACCACATGGATAATTCTGGTAGGGAACACTGAAAGTATTTCTACCAGCAGCTAAAAGCAACACAGCTCAAACTTCAGCTTGTGTTAATTCTTTTAAAACCACGAGTATATTTCCATCCACTGAAATATGCTGAACGTCTGATTTTTAGACTTTGTCTTATGTACTGAAAAACAAATCTTTCATTGGTTTTTGAGGCTTTTTCTTCTTTGGTGTCAGATTTCTTTGGTTAGCTTGAGAGAAAGAGATTGAAGGTGAAATGGTGTCTCGAATGGGATTTATGGTTCTACATAACGTAGATCTACCTACACTTGCATAGCAGTTTTATCTGCAGAGAGGCAGGAATTCAAATAATGTACACGCTGCTCTGTAGCCCAACATCAATGACACTATTTATTTGTAGAAACGTGACCAGTAGCTTGAAGAAGAAAGTAAACAAAGTGCTGCAGTAGATAGCACAAACATAAAGAAGACTAGTCCTCATGTTCCACATAGTTTTCACCGTATCCCCTGTTTACAGCACCCATAGTTGATGAAACTGGACAAGTAGATCCCAAAAAAAAGAAATGATCCAGGGTAGACCTGATACAGCACCTTAGGGATACATCTGGCCCTTGAGTTGATCCATCTACTGTTCTCCTCATAAACAGCTCTAATGGAAAAGTGGCTGCCACGAAGCCATTCTTAAGGAAAAGAAACATGGAGAACGGGCTGAGAAATGCCAAATTACACAGCAGCTGGGCTGAAAATCAGTGGCAAAAGGTGGTATGGAGTGATGAATCCAAATTTGAAATTTGCTCTCTTTATGTACACAGAAGTTCAGGAGAGAGAGATATATCAGCGTCTACAGCCATCTGTATATCATGGTGGAGGCTCCGTCATGATTTACGGCTGGATTGCAGCCAGTGTTTTTGGAGATCTTTTAAAAATCGCTGAAATTATGAAAACAGAAAAGTATCAGATTTTGATCCACTATGTGAAAAAATTTGCAAAGCTTCTGATTGCAATGACTTCATACTTCAGGATGTTGATATTCCCAAACACACTGCCACTGCAGCAAAAACATACCTGGATCAAGAAACATACAGCGGAACAATATCAGTACCAGAGGCTGGACGTCAACATTACTGAAGCAGTGTGGGATCAGAACAAAAGGCAGCCAACATCCAAAGAGGAGCTTTGAATGTCCTTTGAGAAGACTGAAGAACTATTCTGTCTAAATAGTGCAACAGATTAGGTAGTTACTTATTTAATGTAGTATGACTTACAGTAATTTCTCTATATGCATGTATCTATTGTTGTCTATCTAACGCTTTAGAAGTGTCAGAGAGCATTCTACCCTATTTGGCTACAAACTTCAGCTTAATGGAAACGACATTAGTGATATTTGAGAAACGGCTTAAATGCATATATCTTTTAAATAAAGTATTCAGGGACAACAAATCATCCTCACAGTCATACACGCAAACAGGTAAACGAATGCAGGGAAAATCCACACAGTTCTACATCAAGGCAGCAGATCTGAGGAGGAACACTTCAAACCACCTGGTGAAGACCTCTGCTAACAGCTCCATCTCTCTCTCTCCGTCTTTCTCTGTGTCTCTCTCATGCTCTCCTTCTGTCTCGCTCTGACAGATTTATTAAGAGGCTGGGATCAGAACGAGTCCCCAGCTTCCTCCTCTTCTCATCCCTTGCTTTCTCCTCTTCATCATCTGACAGCACCTCCACCTCCTCCCTCTCCCTTTGTCCCATGGCCCAAGTCTATATGCTTGAGCCCTAAAAGAAAGTGAGAGAAATAGGTGACGACGAAAGAGATGAGAAGGAGGAGAGGATGGGAGTGGAGAACGTGTTTTTTTCTGTCCCTGTGGCCTGCTTTAGAAGATTCTTTGCCACTCACAAACATGTCATCTTTACCACGCGTGAAGTTGCCTCTTCTTGTCATCGTTCAAACAGAGTTTGTGTACTTTTATAGGGAGGGAAACTTTTGTTGGGCGGGGGAAACATATGTTTCCATCAGCGGGCTTAGTCAGGCAAATGTTATCTTTCCGTTCGCCTCACTGATGCTCCGCACTACATTCAAAGCCTATGGCTTGTCAGAAATAAAGTAAAACGCTGACAGATGCGGCTATTTCTCAAGCCCCTTGTCCTGGAATGATGCTCACCGTCACTTTATCCAAATAACAGAGTCAGAATCAAAACAGGCCACCTTTTTAAAAAGTCTGTGGTACAAGCCGCTGTCAGACCATCACATACTCGTGTTATACTCTCTGGGTGTTTGTGCCATGATGAATCCAGTCATGCCAGCTGAGGGATGGCTCTTAGTCACTCTTGTCATATACTGTATATGGATGCTTGTTGATGACCTCCTGATATCACATATAAATGAGTGCATGAGTGCTATTGGCAATAAACTAGTAACCCTAGGTTCTTCTAGGGAATTCATATGATTTTGAAATTTCGCCTTATATCTGTTTCATGACGACCCATTCAGACAAGATCAACCAAGTATGTTCTAAACAAACTGACTTCCACCCTCGCCAGCTGTTGATAATATGAATTTTCTTCTGTTTAGGACAGCTTGGGCTTTATTGTGTGGATTCTGTGTGTTTTCCCTTTGCCTGCATTTCTGCCATCCACAGTAAAAGACATAAGGATTTATTTATTTAGCTAATTTATCATTTCAAACACAGCCTCCAGATCCCTCTTCCAAAGAGTCAGAAAAGGACAAAATCGGATGCCAATTTGTGCAGGACAAATCTTCTCACAAGACTGAACTTTGGTATGTAATTGAACAAAGTTTGTGTTTGCCGTGGAATCTTTTCCTCTCAAATAATGGAAGATCACACAGGATCGAGAGGTCTCCAGGTAGTACCAGTCCCGTGCAAAAAGGGGTTTTTGAAACAGCAATTAGCCTGGTGCCTAATATTGCCTTAGCAAGTATATCAAAGAACTCCTCCGACTTTTTTGGCTTGAAAATGGCAGTACAGTACTTGAATTAAAACCATTTCAATGTTTTAATGCCTTTTTGCACATTTATTGTATATCACATGACCCACAAGCTAGTTTTGGAAGCTGGGGATCGGAGAGCCAGGACCTCTGTCACTGTCCACCACCCTTGACGACCACCCAGTTCTCAACACTGCACCAAACCCTATGGCTCTTCCTGTGTGCCGGACCCATTTGGATTAAACCTGGCTGGGCCACATGGACTAACGCCCAACCACCAAAATGCTCACTAGTTTCCCTCGCGGAAATGACTGGGCTTCCCTTAAAGACAGGATAAGAGGCTCAGCCATTTGAGGGGAATGCAGATTACGACTCCCCCATCTCCCTCAAAAGGAGTCAGTTGACATGGTTCATCTAACTAGTTTCTGGATGCCTCCTAGGTGAGATTTTTGCAGGCATGTCTTAAGAAAGATTATGTCTCGCAGGGCTTGAGGACAATTCGTGGTCCCTCCAGATGATCTGGAAGATAGCGAGATAAGTCTTTGCTTCTCTGCTTAGACTGCTGACTCTGCATCCCAAACCTGGATAAGCATTCAAAAATGGACGGATGAACGGATAGATATTGCATATCACTTTTGGTTATTTAAGCTTAAACTGAGGCATTAATAATTACTAACAGGCACTCGTGTACCATAGCTACCAGGTCTTCAAGTGTCTTATTTTCCATTGTCCCATAAAATGGCACCATGGTGTCATATAGAGTTGCAATAACATGTCCTGAAAGCCTTACAGTAACAGTAAAGTGTTTAAATATGTTTCCTTACTCCCCCGTTTGTATCAACCCACAGATTTCAGGCTGTAGAGTCTGACTACATCATTTTGGAAAGAAATAACTCTCCCTCCAGTGATGTTGAAAGGGACCGGACAGAGATGCCAACAGGAAGAAAAAAAAATAGACAAAAAAGGATGAAGACAGTGAAAGACTAGAGACTGGGCTCCCTCCATTACCCTCTGGCCTTCTCTGTCTGGCAGTACATGAGCGGCAACAGTGGATGGACTCGGCTAGTCACCTATCAAAGCCTGCCTAATGAATAGTCCTCTAATCCCCTCATTGAGATACAGAGAACAGGCTCACTGCTAATGCTCTCAGACTGAGATGCGCTCTTTCTCTCTCTGCCTCTCTCTCTCACACACAGACAATAATCATGCACACACACACACACACACACACACACACACACACACACACACACACACACACAATAGGCAGGAAACACACACGAGCACCTACACTTCATTCACATGCTAAGAGCTCCTGTGTTTTTTTGGAATATCATGCAGGTGTCATGGCCTCTTTCTCTTTCTCATGCATACACAGCAGCACAATAAAACGTAACAATATTCTGTCTTTGTACTCGGCCATAAAGCCGCCTTAATTATTCCCGGGCAGAGTGGATTTCAAAGAGGGAGGACAAGAGGCCCTCGTCATTTAGGAGTCGGTTTAACATGTTTGCTTTATCCCCAGCTTGTTTATGGGAGGGCTTGGAGAGGGAGAAATATTAAGTCATTATGTTTAGATCGTTGGAGAGACCTATATCCTGCGTTCCATTTCACCCAGCAAATCACTCGTGCACACGTGTGCTGACATCCAGAGCAGATTCGTGTGTCTTTCATTTTCCCCTCTTCGACTTTCTTACATCCATTGTGTCTTCTTCTGTCCTTTTTCAAATATGTGTTGTATATTCAGCCAAACATGAGATAAACACACCCATCTCACCTTTCACTCTCTTTCTATAATGTTTTTTTTCTCTTTCATGCTGGCAGTGCATTCAGCCCAGATATCAAATAAACACAGAGAAGCCAAGCAAATCCAACCACCCTGCTCCCCACCCTGCTTTCCCTCCCCTATCCGGCACCACCTGGCCAGGAAGAATACAGCTTGAAACGTGTCAGTCACTTCACCTTTGGACACCAGGTTTGCTTGCTACTGCTCTAAAATTTCAGAAAATACCGCACAAGGTGGGGGTGAGCAGTGTGAAATGTCAGCCAGAAGCCTGGAAGCCAGACCTGGAAAAGAAAAGGAAGACAACACATCTGGGAAGCAAAAAGATAGATAGAGGAGGAGGTGAGGGGGACGGATGGACAAAGAAAAGGACAGGAAAGTGCAAGGCAATTAGGGCTGGACAGGAAAGATTAGCAGAATATCGTACAAAAGACGAGAAAATGAATGACAGGTTTGAAAAATGTCCTCCGGAGGAGACCTGGGGGTGGAGGGGGTTCTAGGGACCTGAGCTCTTTATTTACACAGGCAAATGCCCCTACACATTATCATGTTGATTAATATATATATATATATATATATATATATATATATATATATATATATATATATATATATATATATATATATATATATATATATATATATATATATACATATTTGTTCCTCTTACAAGGGTGTTTGGGTTGGCCCAGCTCCAACCTGACCATCTGGTTGTCCTCAGGTCAGTTCTGAAGGACCCGGACAAAGTCCAGGACCACAGCTCAGTCTCACAACAGAGTCCTAGGATATTTCTCTGATCCATAATTCATGTGACGAGGGCTGAGCTCGCAGACGAGGCAGGGGAGTGAGCTGTAAAGCTGCGCTGGGTTTACCTAAAGGGCTGAAGGCAGGTGATGACTAAACACGGCAAGACTTTTGCTCTTGGAAACGTTTCCCCCGAAATGGCAGAATAACGGGCTTTCACCTTTCGCTGCATTATGTCGGTGACTCACTGAGCTCTTGCCAGGACTCCAGGATAGACTGTTTATTTAAGCTGACCCTCGCAAGCTGCATGGCTCTATTGCTTTTAGCGACTCAAGAAAACTACAAGGAAAGTCAAATGATTCATTTCAACATCTTGCTTGTCTTCACACTGCGAGGCAATAAGATGCAGCAAGCCGATATTTTACTGTTTCTAAGAAAAACGGTTGCAGTAGCCTAAAGCATTTGCAGCTATGGATCATGTGCCATTTTCCATTAATGTATACATTTCACAACACTTCTCTTAACTTGCACAGGTGTGGTGCTCTGCAGTGGATTCAGTGCTATTTCTCTTATCTTTAAATCGACTAGTGAAGACAAAAATGAGAGTTGAGAAACAGCTGGAGGAACCTGTTGTTGAAATTCTGTGAATAGGGCATTACCCTCTGACAACAGATTGTTAAAGTGTTAACAGCAGGGGGGAGACAAAAACCAACAGGAGATAAAACAGAGAAAGATGGTGCATCCAGATAGAACAATAAAGTGTGTGGAAGATGTAGAGGCTGATGAAGATGGTCAGACAATGAAGGGGCTGGAGAGACAAATGATCATCTGCTCAGTTATAGCTGTGTCATGTGCAGTGCAGCGCAAGCACTGCACCGCACTGCACCTCTGCTGCAGAGGGATTCTGTTTAAGCACATTACATATGGCACATTTAGGATTTTCACTCATGGTCTTGTAAGTCAATGATGTGTGAAACTGCATTTGTTAAAGTTAAAATTCATCATCTGTGAAGAGCAACTGAGTTTAGCAGTTTAAATACAGCGTGGACCAAGATATCTTGGACATCAACCATGAGCTAAGCTGTGCTCGAGGCCCTGCATGGAGCCAAAGCAAACAGCAACAAAGAGAAGACCTATTGTTGTACTTTCAGGATTAGTCTTGTCTGTGCCTCCCCACAAGAGTTACACCTCACCAGTACAAGAGTTAACTCCAGCACAGTCCCTTCCACCATTGCACAGTAAAGCTCATGACTGAAAGATGACAGTGATACTGAGGTGAGTTGAAGAGGATTTGCTGTAGTTTTTTCTTGGTAAGTGCTGATGTTTTTGCTGCTATTTAGCCACTGTTAGCTGCTGTTAACTGTGACTGTGATAGTGAAACTGTACTCTGAGTTTTATTGAGTTAACTCTTCTACGACATGAGAATGTAGTCAAACTGTTTTTAGAGGGAAAAAGTTTGATTTTTAGGACGCTTGAGGCTAAAATTAGCAAGACTAATGTTAGCTTATAGCTAACGTCTTTATGCACAGAATCTATTCCACCATCAGGAAACCAAATGTGTCTTTCAGTGTGAAATGATGTCAGCTGTACGGTCATTATAGGTATTACACAGACTTTATTACAAATGTCAAGACTTGTCAAGACTAAGCAGTTAGTTATACACAGGGGTGCACATAAGTGGTCCGCAGGTGCGCGTTCGCTGTCAAAATAAAAGACGCGCACCAGATAAGAAGTTGCAACGCGCGTTTGCGTACATATTAAAGGCACTGTTTTTGTCCGCTAGAGTGGGATTTTCACAGCATATTCTGCACCACATCTCTGTGCATTCATCATTTATTTGAAGCCAGCTCACCTCCTGCAACTACTTTTCCGAGAATACGCGCTTCTTTTGCGGTTCGGACTCCTTCTGACATTTATGTGGAGGTGGAGGAACACCACAGTAATTGCTTGAAGGAGCTTGCTTCTTCGACATCTTTAAGAGTTCTAAACGAATGTCTGTCCTCCTCCAGAAAATCTTATGTACGCAAACGCACGTTGTAACTTCTTTGCGTCGTGTCTTTTATTTTGACAGCGAATGCGCACCTGCAGACCACTAATGTGCACTCCTGGTTATATGGAAACTTATTGGATAGATTTAAGGAGGTTAGAAATTATGAATTGACATTGATTGTGTTGCTGAAGAAGAGAATCAGAGTATCCATAAAAAATGGCTTCTTTATGCTTGCCAGTTATTGTAGAAGCAACAGTAACCTATATATCAGGTTGACAGCATTCCAGCCAGTCCTATCCCACACTGTGCCCTGCTAGTCAGTATGACTCAGTGTTGCAGCAAAAAAAGGATAAAGACTCCTGCTTGCTTTCCACCAACAAACAATCTGGGGTTTTTTTCTTGTTTGTTTTTTTTTCGTTTACTAGAAAACATCATCAACAAATGATCGGCACTTCACCTTGGTGAAGTTTGTTAGACAACTAATAAAGTTAAATTGGCAGTCAGCAGACTGTTTTCACGGGAATGAGAAGACCTAAGATGAGCTGTGCTGAATGAACCCAGCTTCACAAAAGACAAGAGGAAGAAATGACAAGGTTAAAAGGTTCAAGTACATATTGCTCACACTATAAAACTACGCTCTCCTGCCATTGCTTCCTGACTAACCAAAGCCACATTTTCATTTGAATGGCAACCCCGCTCACTCATGCTTTCGAAACAAATGCCGACTATTTTCATAAAATTCCTGGAGGGCACAGATTAAATTCTGAAAATGAAAATGTGGGGAAAAGATATTCGCTGTTTTGCAGCAGCTCCATTTCCAGTGATTGTGAATGAAAAAACAAACATTACACCAGTGGGAGCCATCTTAATCTCAACAAGAGTCAGATTTTCTTTCTGCAATACAAGTTTGTTTAATATTATTATGGATGCTTTAAGCTACTAAGAGAAAATGTTAGTAAGAGAAAAAGTTAGAAATAAACAAATGGATAATCAAGTAATAAAAACTGTGCGGTGGAGTACGGAGGATGAGTTTGGTAATCTCACAGCCTGAAGGGAAAAAACTGCTGAAATCTGGTGGATACTTCGGTATCACTTGCCAGACAGCAGAAGGGTGAACAGGCTGTGACTGGGGTGGGTATTGTCCAGGAGTATCCTCTGGGCTTTGTGCAGACCCCGCCCCTCCCTCCCCTTAACAATATCACTGGTTCCCAGTAGATGGGTGTGTGTGTGATGTTGGGGGGGGGGGGGGGGCTCTGGTGTTGAGCACCACAGTTGAGGAGGTTTCACTGCTAACTGTCTGGAGTCTATTTGTCCAAAGTCCAATATCTAATTGCAGAGTCTGGTGCTCAAGTCCAGAGTCCAAAATTTGCCAGTGAATGTGATGGACATGGAAGATAAAGGAAGCCAGTCTAACTTCTACACCAACATCACCTCTAAGTCCAGTTTGCTTTGTCTGAGCTTGGCAGGGACAGTCGATTCCAGATTCTTTAAGCAGGTATTTTAAGTGAGACAAAAGCATGTTCTGGGTTTAAAGAACTCAAAGAACTGCACAGTACAGGTTTGAAGTGGATCAAGGAAGAAGAGCCTAATGTTAAACGGTAAGATTCTTATACAACACTTTTCTACTGTACCAGAGTACTCTATACAACATGCCACAGTCACACCTATTCTCACAAGCACTTACTTTAAACTGACTGGCTACATTCACACTCCAATGGATGCATCGGAAAGCAACGGGGTTAGTATCTTGCCTAAGGATACTTGACATGGAGACTGGAGGAGCCTGGAATTGAACCACCAACCTTCCGATCAGTAGGTGACCTGCTCTACCTCCTGAGCTACAGGTGCCCCACAATGTGTGATCAAGATGTCCCAGCACAGCACAGTAACGACTACAACTTCAACGCCTTTGGTGTACTAAATATGTAAACCACATACATAAACCACCATCAGTCGGAAGCGAGATGTTCTTCTCGGCCACTGTGTTCAAATATTTGGCAGCCTATGCATCTTTAATGAATTAAGAATGAAAATTACTGACTGTCCCTTTAACAGATGACCCTCCATTTATTTCAGCTTTGATCATATCACATGAACACACTATAGATACTGTTATCCACGATCTTTTAGTTCAGCTATTCCAAAATAGCAGAGTTATGTGTCAAACACAGAATTTCAATGACAGGTTCTCCCAAAAGAGAATGGGTCAAAGATGAGGAAGAACATCATACAGCTGCCTCACCAATATGTTCTCTCTTGTACTCACAGGGGAAGGTCAATGCTTGGAGTCACATGTGTTAACAAGGTGATCAATGTTAATCACAGAGAGAGCAATCGATACAGAACAATGAGAGTAACATTAGTCAGAGCCTTTAGGTCACTGGTAACAATTCAAGCTTTTAGCTTTAGGAGTCTTGCAAATCTATCAAATAACAGACTGGATGTTATCTAATCTTGATATCTAATCTAATCTGTCTTATTTTTATTGCTGTAACTTGCAGGTTGAAGTTCATATTCAAATAACTGATCATTGTTTCACAAATATGGGTAAGGGAAAGGAGAATGTTAAAATATCAGTGTTTATTTTCCTTATACAGAACATCAGTATAGCTTTGATATTACTGAGGGTTTTATTGAGCAGTGCTTTCCAAATCACATCAACCTCTCATGAATGAAGATCACAGTTCAGCTACAGACAGTTTTCCTCCCTTTCCTCTAAGCGCCAGACCTTCTCTGGGAATCTGTAAAGAAACTCTGCTTCGCTTTAAAATGCTATGACGTCGTCGCTGACCCAATTCTTGCAACGAACCTGCGAGGAGCCTCGTGCTGCTGTATCTGCATATTTAACAGGAGAGAGCAGGAAGGAGGGGACGGGAAAATGGGGGGGCGAAAGAAACTCGATGCCCTTTCTCAAGGCTTAAATTTACTAAAATATGACTATGAATTTTCTACTGCCGTAAATTAGGGCAGGAGATGAGCCACAAAGTGGGCGCTCCCCCTCTTTCTCTTAGTGTGACTAACCCCATGTGTGCAGTCACAATGGGAGGAAGACGATGCTGTCAGGGGAAGCTGTTCACCCATCACACAACCAAAGATCCGCAGACAAATTTAAGGGAAGCTGTTGGCATAATCGTACAGTCAGGAGACAAGACTGTGTGTGTTCCCGTGCAGTTAAAGCAGTGTTTCATTGCTCAGCGACACTTGGAGTTTACCCACATGCGTGCAAAAGTTCTGTTGGTACAACAGCTACATGCATTTTGATTTTGAAGAAAGTCAGGCTTTGTGCAAATGTTCATTGGTGCGTTTGTGTGAGTTTGAGGGTTTTCTGTTTGAGAAAACAACCAAGTGACAGCAACCGGGAGAGTAGGAGAAAGAATGCGATTCTGTTTGACGTGCTCAAATCCAGTCTCATCCTCAGCTGTCTGTTTGAGAGTAGCAGTCAGAATAATGGACAGAGAGGAAAGATAAGTAGAGCGTAAATGTTCCTTTACCACATCATATATTCTGGGTTATCGCTAAGCATTTCTATCCCTCTCTATCACCTTCATCTTGACACACACCATACACCGAGCCTGGGAGGTACACAACATCGGGCTCACAGACATACCGAGCAAATTAAACATCGCTAAAGATGAAATGTTGCAGTCAAAGATGCTATCAGGACTGTAAACCCAACATAGGAAACCTCGAGAAGCCCATTCTTGGCTTTGCTACGCAATAAAGTGAGTGTTTTATTGGATGAATTTTAGGCAAAAATATATGTCTGTCATAAAGGCATTTTGCCTTAAAGTCATTCTTCAGCTGGAAACATTCCTGTGTTTGAGCTTTCACCCTCATCACACTGCTTGAGTGGTATATTTTTAGTATCATTATAACCAGTATAAATAATATTTAGCACTATGATGGCGCTGTGATGCCTCAAATATTAAACAGAAACCTGCCGAGCTTGGTTAACAGGAAACATTATAGTTTGTTTTTATTTCTTACAAAAATGAAAACAATAAAAAGGAAATGTTGTGGTTTTTCTGGGGAGCAGTACACAGTTTGTAGGTGGATTAAAAATATACTGATACAACATGTCAGTTACTCTTTTACAGGTGCTCGTAGACTGATTCTGTTTGCTTTGGAAAGAGTTGGGCTAGCTAACCCATCATACAGTAAGCTAATTCGCTGCTGCCAGCAACACTAAATTTACTTTAAAGAATCGAGTGTTAGTTCTTAAATCTCAACAACATAATGAATAAACACAAATAAATAAATACTACATTTGAATTTGTATAATTTGCTTTCTGTGGATGTGTTTTTATGTATTTCTATTTGTTATTTGACCTGCCCAGGGACTTCACAGCTTCCAGTGGACACAAGACCAATACTGCTGACAGCTGTATGGACTGGGAGACAGTCAGAACTGTCAGCGGTCAAGGCATCTTTTCTCATCCATCCATTTTTTTCTGCTTATCCAATTCAGGGTTGCAGGTTAGCTGGAGCCTATCCAAGCTGCCATAGGGTGAGAGGGGGGTTACACTACACCCTGGAGAGGTCGCCAGTCTGTCGCAAAGCAACGCACTCATTGTGAGTGAATTAACCTAACCCCAGATGGTGGACTCAAACCCAGGACCTTCTTGCTGTGAAGCAACAGTGCTAGTGCTAACTATCATCATGCTGCCCATTCACATTCATGTCAGATGAATAACTGAGCTGAGGCTAAAGTTAGATCACAGTCTCTTCTAAAAATGACAGCTTCATATAAGCATTACATTACATATAAGTATTCATTTAAGGATTGTGAAACGCTTTTAAATTGGATTATGATTTGAGACCATATTTAAATTGGTCAGAGTTTAATACACAAATGAAACGAACATTCATTACTTTAAACTGACTGGTACTTACTGGATTTTTGTTTTTCAAATGAAAGACCAATTTTCTTCTGATTTATTGATGTGATTTATCAAACCCTCTTACAGAGTCATTTAAAAGCACACTGAGTATTTACTTTGGTTATTTTAAATCCAGTACAATTTTCCATGAGTCACATAACCTGGCTCCATTCTTTTTTTTTTTTTTTTTGGCTGTGGCGTTGAAAACTGGATCTGACAGTCTGGGGAAAGAATGATCAGAAATAACCAAATAATAAGTCAATGATGTGTCTCGCGCAGGCAGCTCCTCCCATGTGTTGCACCTTTTCTGGCACTTGAAGCAGAACTCTTCCTATGCAGGCCTGTGTCTTATTACAGGCAGCCTATAAGTTTGTGAATGCATTATAGAGCCAGCATGTGTCCTTTACGCAGAAATGTGAGTTACATATGGGCTTAAGTGGGTGTGAAAGAGAATTTTAATCAGTCAAATGCTTTTGTCTGCTTTGCAGGGTGGAGTAGGGTGTATGTGTGTCTGCATAGATGTACATGTGAGCTTCCATATGTTGCTACACGCAGCGGGGAGGCTTGTCAGGACACTTTGCACCGGCAGCTGAGAGACCAACTGCGCAGCCCGCCCAGGAGTGGGTGGCAGACCGTCATCAGCACGCAGCCCAACACACAACTGGATTGATCCCCTGTGTAATTCTCCACTGTGGTGAACGTCCTCGTCAATCAGTCCCGACCACAGACATTCTTTCAGAGGACACTGTGTGTGGACTTACTGTAAGTGCAGGCCGCAGAGGCCACACCAGGTAACAACAAGCCTGGAAAAATGCTGCATTGCAAATGTTTGTGTTTTTCATTTGAATTTGGTTTTTCGGCGGAGGGCTGAGTCAGATGGGAAATGCTGGACGCCCCCCTTCACGCCTCGGCACTTGTCTCGCAAATCCAGCCTCACCCACCCAGTCTTCTCTTTCCCCTTTAGCACTCTCATTTGTGTGATTTTATCTCCTTTCCCCCCCTTCTTTGCTTTTTCGTTTGTCTTCATTTCACAAGTTATCCACCAATCTCAGTGTCACCCTCATCCTCAGCCGTCTCTCTCATCAACACAGAAGACTCGTCAACTCTCCCGCTTCCCTGGAGTTTCCCTCCGCCAGGCTGTCTGCAGACAAAACACATACAATGCTTTAGGAAATAATTAGCATCCAGTGAAACTCTAAAAAAACAGCTACGAGCTGCTTGAGATGTGTTTGTGGGAAGAGAAACAAATTTAAAAGTGCTTTTGCCGTTTCAGAAAGTAGACTAGTGGAATCATGTCTGCGTTGTCAGCAGCACGGCAGCAGGCGCCGCGTCTCTCACTTGCCAACTTGAAAGTGTGTTTAAAGCTGAACAGAAGTGAAAAAGCGTGACTGCTAAGACATTAGAGTGTATTCTTTTGCTGACTGTCATTAAGCAAATGTCATTTGGTCTGAGGATACTCCCTCTGGAGTTAGTCTTTTCCAATTTTCACCTAATTTCAGGTAACGACTGGCACTGCCAGTGCCGGTAAATGAATCTAATGGAGTGTGAACTGGCACCCAAGAAGACTTTGAACACAACTTTTGTACTACAAGTTTTAAGCCCATCAAGTAAAAAACTGAAGAACAGTTTTACATTTATTCAGTCAAATTTATTCAATTAAGTTTTCTGAGAAAAAAAATACACTTAATACACTCTACAGACTCACCTATAGAAATTTTAAATGAATTGCGTTGCAACACAATGTAATTCATCATGGATATATGTGACATAGATGTGACTACTCAGATAACTGAAACAAGTATTTTTTTTATCGTGTAGCTGAAGCTTATTTACTTCAGAATTAGCTATTTTTCAAGCAGCTATTTTCTCAGGAATATGGAAGTAAATTGCCTTCAGGCGATGTGGACACCCAAGTTTGTGCATACGATAATTTGAGAATGAAGTGACATTGGATTTTGAAATTGATACCATAGGTGCATCTACTAACAATCTCAGGGAATTTCGAATTTCACTGACCTCAACCTCAAGGTCAGCTTTCCTGGAAATTGTGTGAATGGAATAAATGAAGAAGGAATTCACCTAGGACTTTCAAATTACTGTAGGTGCAGCTACTAAAATCTCGGATGCTGTTGAATCTTAGTGATATTGAGCTCAAGGTCAAAGGTCAACTGTTCTTAAAATCACTTATTTTCACATTTAATAATAATAATGGATTGCCCTTATATTGTACAATTCCACTATTTATTCATTCACACACTGGTGGAGGCAGCTACAGTTGTAGCCACAGCTGCCCTGGGGCAGACTGACAGAAGCGAGGCTGCCATATCGCGCCATCGGCCCCTCTGGCCATCACCAGAGTGGTAGGTGAAGAGTCTTGCCCAAGGACACAACGACCGAGACTGTCCGAGCCGGGGCTCGAACCGGCAACCTTCCGGTTACAAGACGAACTGCCAACTCTTTGAGCCACGATCGCCCATTTATATCAGAGGTGTATCTGCTAGGAGGCAGATACGTAACACTTTATTATTTACTTTTTATTTTAACTTTAGCAGGTTTTCTGCTAATAATTTTATTATTATTATTATTATTATTATTATTCCTTCTTGTTAAGGGCAAACATGTAATAGAAATTATAATATAACGCAGAGTCAACACAGAGTCCTGTAGACATCCCTCTATTAATATACATATGCAGCAGTGTTAGTTTCATCCAATCAAACTGTAAGATTTCTCTACATTTTGATTGTGCCCGTTCATTTTAATGCCGAAATGTCAGAAAACACATTTTAAACTCTTTGGCAAAACTCTAGTGAAATACACTGATCAGCCACAACATTAAAAGCACTCATAAGTGAATGACACTTTGTTGCTAAGTAGTGTAGCTGGATAGTGTAGTGGTGAGACCACACAACTTTGGAGCGGAAGTCAATTCCCTCCCAGTATCCAGTAAGGGTCCTGGGTAGCCCCCCCATGCCAAACACCAAGCCCTGGAATGGTGCGGCTACGTCTGCAGCTTTTCCGCAGCTCCCACATGACACAATTCACTGCGTGTTGTACTCTGTATGATTGTGTATGTGACCAATAAAGCTTGTTTCTCTCTTCTACAGTTGATGATGATTTCAGCTTCACACACACTTTAACATTGTCGCAGACCAAGCACACTCTGACAGCATTGGTCTCTCACAGGAAAATAGTGCCTCCTGCCATATTGCAGAAAAACCTTTAACAAGTAAACAGACTGGTTCTTAAATAGCGTTTTTCTACTCTGAGCACTTTATACAACTAATTTATTCACCCAATCATGTTTTCTAGGTTGCTAAGTGCTCAGTATCTAACATTCGTACACATTCACACTCCTATGGATGCATCGAAGAGCAACATGGTGTTAGTATCCTGGGATATTTGGCATGCAGACTGGAGGAGCCTGGGATCGAACCACCAACCTTCTGGTTGGTAGCTGACCTGCTCTACCGCCTAAGCTGCAGCCACCCCGAGGACAAGGAACACAACAAGAACGTGTCCTCAGATGAGAACACAGCCTACACAATATTAGGCAAGTGGTTCTAATGTTGAGCTTGATCTGTTGTGCCACTCAGTGATGCTGTTGGTCTTTCCCAGGAGAATAATGCACCCCACTGAACACTCAAGAGACACAACAAAGAGCCCAGGATTGCTCAGCCTCCAAACTCCTGCAGAATATGCTGCAACAAATTCGCACAACCACAAGTACTGCAGGACTCTCCCCAGGGGCCTCAGTGGGTACCGTGGATTACCACAATGTTAGCAAATTGTAATATTAATAAATAATAGAAACAAGAGGGGAAAGGTGATGTTCCCCACTCCAGCAAATTATTCATGATTTGTGCTTCTGTCTGGCTAAAGATGCCCAAAAGGTCACTACATTTGTCACTACATAAACACACATATAAATGGGGTTCATGAGTGAGAAAGCTGTTCAGTAAGCTGCAAAGATAAGGGATCAGATCAATTAAGTGCAGTCAATTAAAACCCTCGCCCTTGAGGCTTATACACGCCAGAGGCGTAAAGTCCATGTGAATATCTCATGCATTCAAAATAATTTTCAGACTCACCTATTGTTACTGCAGCTGTTCACAAAAACTTGTGGCATTTACTTTTTCAAACCAAGCTCAGTTTTTCAGATTTTTCAGATCTGGATAAACAGATCTGGCCAATCAGACAACAGGTGCACTCGTAGCTCAAGATATGCACAGTTACTGAATACACAGTGATATGGAAATGATAAAGTTATACTATTTTAGCTCACACTTACAGCTAGAAGTTGCTCCGGGTTAGTCGGCTCTCTGTAATGATTCCTCTGACTCTTCAGATGTGGTCCCAGCTCTGCCAACAAGAGCTCAAACAGTCCCACTGACATCCTGAAATATGTACAAAAGCAGTCAACTCCTGGATCAAACCATGAAATTCTCCCTGCCCCTGCCTTCTTATGTCAATTGAATCAACCTCGAACCTATTTCTCGTTTTTGTTGTGCGGACTGTGCACAACTTTATTTTTCAAGAACACATTTTTTCTTTATGAAATCACGAAACTTTCTGTGTGTATATATACGTCACACAAAAAGTTTGTATCCAAACATTCTGAATTTTGTGTTATTTTCACAACACGTGTTGTGAACAGATTGTTTCGCAGCAGCATGTGAAGGCCTTCAGGCTTAAATCTGAAAATGCTACTTTCACAAACCTGCTTCCGCAAAATGGTTTAGTTCCTCATATAAAAACAGACTAGTGTTCACAAGTACATCATTTCAGTTCATGTCTAATACAATGTATGTCTTTATTAGTTACAAAGAAGATGGCTCTGCATTCAATCCGACCCAACCGTGGCAGGTAGTCGGACCATTCAGAAAGCCTGCATTCATGCATGGCCCTTAAAGTTGCATGCATAGACTCTCATACATACATACACAGTATATACAGATACAATCTCAAAAATGTGGTATGTATGGACTTAATTTCACCAGCGTATGCAAACACTCAAACTCGGCCTTGCAGGTTTCTCTTGTATACACATTCACTTAGATATAAACACACGAAACAGGAGACACTGCTGATTCAATCGACAAAAAGAAACACACATACACACATTTGCACACTTCCAGAGGCCCTCAAACAAAGCCCTTTCCATGTTTTGTCTGCAGTGTAGCTAAGTAGAATTTGCGCTAAAATAACTTCAAAGGCTCCGAAGGAGGGGCCACTTTGAGGAGTGTGGGTAATTAGGGCTGTGGAAGCAAGAGAAAAAAGAGAAAGGGAGAAGATGAGTGAAAAGGTGGAGGTGGTGGTGGTGGTTGGGGGGGATCCTCTCAGCCACAATGGATGAATAGGAAGGAGACACGGTTTGGAGAGAGACCACAGTGGGGACTAGCAGCGCTTGGTGATAACACTTGAGCGCGCACATACATAAATATGCGCGTGTATACAGATCGACGGAGTGATAGCGCGCCACGAGGCAGGAAATTTTGGCTGTGGAATTGAGTCCCAGTTGTAAACACGACGCCGGATATGCTGACACAAGTCATGCAATCAAGAGGAGACAGACAGACAAACAGTGTTGTAGACCAAAAGCAGACATTTCTCTCTCTCTCACTACTACACTCACGCAAAGTGCTCCTAATGGCAGCAGTGTGTGTTTTTTTTCCCGGCCGAGCCACCAGTCCACCGGGCCATCACAAGAGCCCTCGCCACCAGCTAATGCACTGCTATTTATAGCTCGTAAACAACATTAAACATGTTGAGATTGACCTGCATCGCCACCAGTACAAACAGAGCCAGACTGCAAGAACAAAAGTTAAGCTCTGTGCTTTTCTCCTTTTCTTATTTGAAATAACTCCTATATTCAGGTTCTGCCTGCTAGAACCTAAAAATATAATCAGTGCCTCAGTAAACAATGCAACTGGAGAGAATGGAGAAGTGAAGCTTGAGAAGGAAAGGGAGGAAAGGGAATCAGTGTGTGTGTGTGTGTGTGTGTGTGTGTGTGTGTGTGTGTGTGTGTGTGTGTGCGTGAGGAAGGACAAAGTGGATACAGAGAGAGGTGTTAGAGTGCCCTCTATTGACTGAACTAGGTTGTAACAGCCTACTATCTCTCTTACACGCACACACACACACAGACACACACACACACACGAGAGAGAGCAGAGTGTTAAGTTACTGCTTAGTCTGCATGCATGCACACACACACGCACACACACACACACACGTGCACACGCACAGAACAGCAACCTCGATTAAACACATACAACAAGACTGGAGCATTAAGACTATGATACAAGGAGGATTGTGTGTGTGTGTGCGTGTGTGCGTGTGTGTGTGCACTCTTGCATGTTATTCGGACCGTCAGCCGTTCTGCAGATCTCTGGGTCCCCTGCTGAGCTGCAGCTGCCTGAGTGACATGTGCTGGTTGAGCTGCAAAGCCTTTTCAACTAAAATCAGTTATCCTCACCCACCCAACCACAGACACACACACACACACACACACACACACAAATATATACGATGTCCATCTGCAACTGTTTTGACATCAAATCCGTTGTATGTTGATGCTGCATCCAGCAGTTTCCCTTTCGGCTCAGAGGAGTGTCGGACGGTGTGATGGATGACGTCAGCTGCCAAGGACTCACTTCTTGTTTTGTTGTTGTGTTTCTTAAGCATCGATCGCCGTGGCTTGCCCTGCTCCACCGACATCTGATTTTCAACCCCAGCTGTCATGGCTTGTGATTTTTAAGTCTTGTCACTTAACTGAAAATTGCCTCAGACTAGCTTTGAGGCAGCAACGTAGCGCCTTAAATCCCTTATCACTTTTTTTTAAATGACCCACAAACACCTCATTGTGTCTTTGCAGAGTTGCCACATGGGGACTCCTCAGCACAGATGATGTGCTCTGATCTAAGTCACTAACGCAATCAATAAAAGCCTAATACTAACTAGTCAATAATGTTGTGCAAGACTTTGCTATTGATCCGATACCAAGTAAATATCGGGTATCCTATAAAGAGAGCTTATGTACAGGGAGCAACGTGATTTAAGAGATTCAACTTTATTTATACAAGGCCAAATCACAACAACAGTTGCCTCAAGGCACTTTTTATTGTAAGGTAGACCCTACAATAATAGATACAGAGAAAACCAAACAATCATATGACCCCTTATAAGTAAGCAGTCTGGCGAAAGTGGGAAGGAAAAACTCTCTTTTAACAGGAAGAAACCTCCAACAGAACGAGCCTCAGGGAGGGGCAGCACTGGTATCTATACTGTCGATATATGGATCAAGCTGCCCACCTCTACTAATGCATTCAGTCGACAGCCTTTTTTGCTAAATAATGACCCTGTGCCAACACTTACAGCGATCCACACATCTTTGCCATGTGCCATGTGATTCTGGAAACTCTCCACACAGCCCTTTAAATCTTTCAAATTTGTGGTGTGCTTTTTTCTCAAGAGTTTCAAGTTCAATACTTTTCTGTCGTTTGAGGAAACTGTCGACAAGGCCTCTCTGATACCACCGTGTTTGTACATGTGCGGCAAAAGCAGCATGTCAGCAGCAGCACCACCAAACTGAAGTGCGGTCACCCATGTCGACAAGAACTCAGATCCTAGTATAAAGTTACTGTAGGTACATGTGTAAAAGAAAAAAAATGGAGGAAAAAAAATCCCCTCAAGCCGTACTTATGCACGTGAAGTGATTAGAGATGGACAAAAAGACCAAACTCCTGTACACTGCTATGGCAGGTAGTACGAGTCACTGGGGAAGCACAAAGCAGCTCTGGGGTTAGCGTTTGAGTTTGCTTCACTTAAAAACAGACATCAATAATAATAGTTTTATCATTTAAAATATGTTTTGAACAACTTGTGGCTTGTACATAAAAATAAATGAATAATATAAACAAGAAACACAAAAGAAAGAAGAAGAAGCCAATAATCTAGAACCAAATCTCTGAAAACTGCCTGATCTACAGTGCTCTTCCATAAGGTGATGGGTTGCTCTGTCAGAGCTCTACAGCTGTGAGCCCAAACATCAAGTGAGCCCCGATGAGTCTGAGGCCCGACTCCAGGCTAAGAGTCTTTGGAATCCTCAATCGTGAGGATGTGCAGCAGAAATGACTTGAGAAGGTTGAGAAGCTCCCTTATTTGAGAGGCAGTCCAACTGAGAGGATAACCTGGGCTGCAAATAGCACACGGCCTGGTTGGGAACACCTCATCGACCCACTAACAGAAGATGGAAGCTGGTGAGAGGGATATCTGTGCAGCTCTGCTTGTATTGGTGCCTCTGCAACCCTGACAGGGAAAATGGCAACTTTAGTGTCCTTTTTTGGTTGTATGTTTGGTCATAACTTACAAAATGAACATCTCGTTTGCATTTAATATGATATGAAACTAGCACTTCAAAGCTAGTGAGTAAAATATTTATTGATGTCAGAGTTGTTTTTTTATTTTTTTAAAGACATCTACACAATCAGACTTCTGGTGAGGTGAAGAGCATCTTAGAAACTGCAGTTTCCCAAAAACACTCTGGTGCAATTTTGCCTAAAGCGCTTCTGTCTTCGCGTTGCTAATTGATTCTTTCTCACCAACCTGGGGAAATGTTCTGTTAGATTCACAGATATCACCTGTACAAACAAACAGACAGGTGGCGTCATCTGGATGACGAGATGACAGCGAGACAGGGAGTCTGGCTCCTAGGAATGATGGTTGGGGGGGGGGTAATCTGCTGTCACATCTAGAACACACACATATAGACCTGTTATGTAACTGCAGTGCAGCCTGAAAACCTGCGACTCTTCTCACTTAGCTAACCGGAGCGACAGCTACTGTGATTGCTGACTTTGATGTCTGGCAAGACAAAAGTAATTGCAGCTGTTCAGACCCCGTGTTGTGACTCTACAGTGGTTCTGATCCACAAGGCTCCGTGGTTTGCCGTTTTTGATTTAATTCTGAAAACTGGAACGAGCTGCATCTGTTTTTGTCCGACAGCGGTAACGACAGGCGCTCTGAGCTTGTCACGGCTGTGCGCTGGGCTTCAGTTCTGTGAAATACCTTTATGTCATTTCCCCTGCTCTTCCCCATCTGTCCCCACCGCTCTACATATAGACGTCTTTCACTTGTCTCACAAAGGTTCAGTTTCTTTTCTTCAGTCTTTTTCCTTCTCATTATTTTCTCCCTTCCCTCTCTGTTGCTGTTTCCTGACTCTCTCTGTGTCTTTGATGTTAGTGGACCACTGACACAGACCCACTCTGGACTCAGCACCGCTTGAATGTTAATGGCATTTTAGCATTTTGCGTGCGTGCGCTTGATTTTGCAAATGCTACATATTTATGTCAGCGAACAGAGTCATGGGTCATCCATGTATTCGTGTTCTGCTCCTCGTGTCGAGGAATATTCCTGGTGTCTTCTTTAAAAAACAAAAGAAAATGTTCATGTCTATAATTTGTATTTTACCCAACACACATCTATTGACAAGCTGTATGTGATATAGCATCTTCAGCTACTCTAATACAGGAGTTCATTAAGTCTGCTGTAAAAGGTGATGTTCAAAGCCCAGAGGATTAGTGGATTTACACTGAACATTCAAAGAAGCAGACTAAGCAAACAATGGAAAAACCCTAAAACTGAGGGGGCTGTAGTGCTATTCCTATGTTGTTGAGTAAATTTTTTTCTGGCGTGGCATGGATGCAAAACCCTTTATAGAGAAAGGTCACTATAAATCAATACAAAGTTCTTAGAGACAGCCACAGTACAGCTGAATATCTGTGCAAGATTTCTGACTGACCTGTTTGACAGCACTCCTGACCGACATCAAATTAAGGAATATCATTTCAAATGGTGTTTTATCTCTCCAGCAGAGTTTCAGAAACTATGAGAATCAATGCCAAGGAGCATTTCTGGCAGCACTTGGTATCCCAACCGCTAACTAATGCCTCTCTTCAACTAGCACCTACTTTGCTAGACTCAACTTTTTAGGGTTTTTTAGGGCCTACCATTTGGACGTAGTACTTTTTACCCCTGAGCTGTAAAAGGGAGATGGGACAATGTTGCCACCTAGCCAGATCAGCAACAAATTTTGACTTCGGCCTCAAAGTAAAAGTCATAAGTCAAGTTTTTTTGAATGGGATAACTCAAAAATGAGGCTGTGTAGGGTTTTCAAATTCATCCTAGAGCTAGTTTGAATCCCTGTGAGGTCAAGGTATTTTTAGTATCTAAGTTTAACTTAAAAATGTGACATCAATAGACTGCACGCATCGGATTGCCCTGTGAGTGACATCACTGGATGGGGTCCTTTACAAGAATCAAACCCACCATTTTTTAAACCTGGCAACAAGCGAAATGGCCACACACAAACCAACGTCGAACGACAAAGTGCAGATGTTTTTGTGCTTGGTGGTTGACAACAGAATCCAGAGGGAGCTAGATGGAGTGATCCAAAATGTGAAACTGTACCACAAAGTCTCCAAGCACCATTTATTTGTGCCATATATACAAATGGCATCATGGCACTTTGCGGCTGCCTTACTATAATGGCCCCACCCACAGTGGGTGATACTCAGTTGTAATGGAAAATGACCAAGTAGACCAGTAGAGCTGAGTTGAGTCGAGCCAAATAGGTAATAGTGGAAAACAGGCATGAAATGTTGGTTTTTCCCATTATTTATCTCCAGTCTGTAGCCAGCATCCTTGACGGTTGTGTGCAAGGAATGGGTAACCTGTAAATCTGTAAAGGGCCCTAGTTATGCCGAACAATATTTACAGGCTTTGGAAACAACACTAACATAATGCTGTCATCCAGATAACTTCTGTTTTTTCCAAGGAAAACCTTCATTATTTCAGCAAGACGCTGTCCAAACCACACACTGTGCATGTATTCCAACAGCATGACTCTGTAGTCAGAGAGTCCAGGTGGTAAACTGCTGTCCAGGCCTGTCACCCACTGAAAACATTTGGATCGTGGTGAACCAAAAAATACGACACAGGAGGCCCCGAACTGTTTATGAGCTGAAATTCTATATCAAGCAACGATGGGAAAACAAGACGAGTAATCTCTTCAGTTCGCAGATACTTGTAGGATGTTTTTTTTTAGAAACAAAGAATTTACGCAACACAGTTCTGAAACATGGTTATTTGTGAACAAACCCGGGACGTTCTGTCAAAAAAACAGAAAGATTCTGTCCCAATACTTTGAAAACTTAACAAAATCCACATTGCCTGCATGTGTTCTCTCACCACTTTCTCTATTTATGCTCCTACACTGTGGATAAGTCTTAGTAATGCTTTAATTTCTGCATGGGGATCATTGTGTTTAATATGTTTAAGCTCTAAAATAAGTAAACACCTGACCCTTGACAATTACGTAAGCACGGTAATATTCGTCCAAGTGTTTATTTTTTGATGGAGCCGTGCTGTTGGATTTGACATCTTCCACATGTGTCTGTGCTCAGTCCAGTTCCCAGGTCTTTGGAAGGTGGAAAACTCTGGAACACACTGTGGGTCATAGCCGCGTCCAACTTTCCCTCCCCAGGTCTCCACTCAAGAGACCGGAGCAGAAGTTTACTCTGTGTCCGACACATCGAACAGAAAGCACACTTGGACGTGGATGTGAGATCATAGCACATTTGTCTTGCTTGACATCCATCGGTGATTTGTCCACAGTGTAGCCGGTGCCATTGCATTTACAATCCTCTCTTTTCTTTTTCCTTTGTGTCCCCCTTAGCTCCTCTCATTCCGTCTTTCCTTCACTTCCTCCCTGTCGGAACCCCAATGCAAAGCATCGCCTTTTAATGTGGCAAGCTCTAAGAGAAAAAAAAAGTTATTTTCATGCCATTAGGAGAGCGGCTGTTTTCCCCTCATTTCCACACAAACGGTCGATGGCGTGGTGCCACAGCCAATGCCAGTCTTTGTAGCTCTTCCAGGTGGGTGATTTATGCGTGGCGCTGAGCCCCCAATGCGCCACCGAGCCTCTGTCGCCTCCCTTCTGCCAGGCTTGGCCCCTGCTGGGATATAAATCCTTCTCAGACGCCATGGCCAACGCCAGCGAGCAAACAAACTTTTTTCTCCCCTCTTGTTTTCTTTTCTTGGAAATACACCCTCTGTGTTTTCTTTAACTCGAGCAATGAATTGATTTTATCTTCCAGTTTATGCCCATCTTTCCTTTTTTTGATTCATCAATTCCTTTTGGCACGAATATTAAGCAGGGACTTCTCGCATACCAGGACAGAAAATTTAATTAGAAGAAGAAAAACAGAAGCCACTTTGATTGATTTTTCAGTGTTAATCCAAAACATATTTCAGGACTGAAAGTGCTGCTAGCTGATGCTGTATTCTTATCATTTAGATTTGACCATGGAATATAAACTCTGAAAATCTGATTTTCCACCAGCATTTTATACTTGTCGATACAGAAACGCATTCGAAACAATTAATATTAATGGAATATGCCATTTGCAAATATAATCAGCACTTTTTACATTTGCAAACCTCACTTCAGTTGGATAAACATTACAATGTTACCTCCAAAAGCAGCCTAATTAGTTGGACGACCTTTTGTAGTTTTGAAGAATAATTCAGAGGGAGTAATCAGAGATTTCATTCGTTTTAAGGTGGAGTGTTTAGTTTCAAACCTGAGGAAAAGGCTCAGTCATTAAATAAGTTAAAGAACTATTTGTGGCAAAGCAGATAAAATGAGAAACACGCACAACTTTATTTCAGTCTCTTAATCACATAGAGGCCATCTACCAAATCATCAAGCATTTAAAGTAACATTACTGGAAAAATCACACTGCCACTCCATAGACCTGTTAACAGAGTTGTTTCATATTAAACTTATAGAGTAAAAACCCTCCTTTCTTATGCACAGAGCATCATGTACCCCAATTTTGCAAGTTTGTAGTCCTTCACATGCCATTCATATCAATATCCTTAGAATGCGCACTGACATTTTTTGCTACTGGAAAGCACGCAAAGCCTCCTTGAAAATAACTTGTTTTTCCAGCTAACTTCACCATTTGCTCCCTCGTTCTTCCTGTTCTTGTACAACCTCTCTGTCCCCTCTCTCTCGCTTTCCATCTTCCTCACTCAACTAGAAAACGAAAAAATATATAATCTTATAATGATTATAAAACGGGTCTAAACTTGCCTGTGCTTAAATCATTCTCCAAAATGATGAACATCAGTGTTTTGGATAGCTGCCCCAAACACTGTGTTTAAATCACTGAAAACAGTCACTCCCGAGCACCTCTTCAGCAATATATCTTCTGGAGGATTGCTCCCCCCATCCTCACACCAGGACAAATGTGCAGGCAGATCTAGGTACTTTCTACTTGTATGGGTTAATGGTGACGGTTTTTGCAATGTGAAAGACAAGGCAATGTTTAGTGCTAATTAGCTAAAGTTAGCTAGCTAAATAATACTAATCATTAGTTTCATAGATGTTTTAGTGAGCTTTCTGAAGCAGTAGTGAGAAAGCGGCAAAATAACAGATAAACCTTGACTAGAAATGTATTGCAAATGTCTTGTATTCTCAATCATCCAGGTAAGTAAATCTCCAAAAGTTGATTCTGTTCACCTGGACGTAGCGTTTTGTCCCACTGAAAACGCATCCAGATGAACAGAATCAACTTTTGGAGACTTGAATAGAAATTTATAGAATACCAAAGGTGACAGCTATCACACCTTATCAGCTCTGTAACCTTTTTTATGTACAGTAAAAGGACAAATTGCAGGAAAGAATTTTAAAACCATATTTGGGGGCAAATTCACAAAATTTTACATTTCGTTTTTAATCAAAATCCACTTTGTACTTGCACATTTGTATGTCCCAGTGACCACAACAAATTTAAAATTATGGCTTGGTGTGATGTGGCTGCTGTGGTTGAGTAACAAGGCTATACCAACCCTTGGCTGGCAGTTGTTAACAAACTAAGTGGCTTGTTGGTGGATCCATTTCACCAGCCTTGTTTTTGTCCCACAGGTGGGTGTTAACATGCTTTCACAAGAAAACTATGAATAATCAAGTTTGTTGTGGTTGCAAATCATACTGAAATGATTATACGTAGCTCGATCATCTGATTCATATGATGACATACTGCAGAACTGAGAATAGCAAATTAAATGAAATTAAGTGTCTATTATTCTCCTTTCAGTGCTTTTCCAGAACAAATCTGACAAAAGGTGTTGGCATGAGAAGAAGTAAAAGGCAAGGCTAATTGTTTCAAGGTTGTCTGATTTTTACCCAAAGGGTCAGCCACACTCACTTTGTCCATTCTATGACTGCCACAGATGTTGATGTGCTATTTTAGGGTTTTTTTGTAACCTGTAAAGAAGAAGAAGAAAAAACCCCCAAAATGATCAACTACTAATACGCTCACGCTCATGAAATAAAGATCAGGGGTTGAATCTGTTTTGCCTTTGTTTTCATAGCCTGAGTGAACTGTGCAAAGTGCTGCGCTGTAAGTTTAATGATATTTATGACCTCACACTCACACATCTGTCTCCAGCTGTCACATGCGTCTGTGAAGACATGCAAGCTTGCTACACAGTGACATACAAATGCGCACGCACAGACACACTCCCACACAGACCTAAGCACCGACAAACACACACACACACACCAGCCGATGCAATATGCATGCTGGCATAATAAATAGAGATGGGAAGTGGTGCTGCTGCAGACAGGCTCTCAGAGAGAGAGGGAGCGATATCAGGACAGACTTGAAAGAAGGTCAGAGGGTGGAAGAGTGCAGGAAAACTGCAAAAAAAAAGTGTTTTGGACAAAAAGAAGTGGCTGGTGTTTTGCACTACAGAATAATAAATGGATATATGTGCGTGCGCGCGCGTGTGTGTATTTCGCTCAGTGGGACCAGATGAAGTATTCCTCAGTGTCCGTGGCAATCGACCAGAGCAGCGCAGCTCCAATGATGGATACCACCGCACTAATCGCTCCTCCGATGCCTTCTGTTTCTCTCACACATACTTTGCTTCACTCTCACTCATTCATTTATCTCTCTCCTTTTTTTTCCTCCCTCGGTCTCAGTCCCCTCACTCTCTCCCCCAGCTCTCCCAACACTGCGGCACACAAACAGAAACAAATCACAGATTTAATGAAATTAAGTTAGGAGGGAGGCCCGCCGGAGGGGGCGTTCGTTTCACATCTCCTGACAGCTGCCGCAGTGGCGCACCTCAGCCACCTGACTGAATCTATGGCCCCAGATGACTCCTCCAAAAGAAAGTTTCAGACCCACTCGTCTATTCGCACACGGAAAACTGCATCCAGGCACGTAGCTTGCAGAAATTGCCCTTTGGGGAGGATAAATCATTAAGGCGGTGGTTTCCAAAATGGAGGCCTGGGACCAGAAGAGGTCCTTGAGAGGGGATCTACAACCTTCACTGTGAATATTCTGGAATTTGACAGACATGTAAAGGAAACTGAGTCCTAGCAAGTGACTTTCCTTTTTATTAAACATCTTTTTTTTTCATATACCTTTTGAACATGGGCAAAAAAATCAATCTGTTTAATATCAAAATTTGCATACCTAATTTAAATGTAGTCACTATCCCCTTTGTGCAGTTGTCCACTGTTCCCAGCACTCCTGCTATTTTCAGCATGCCCACTCAGAGTTATTAAAGCAGTGACACATCAACTTAAATGTCAATTTTGGAAAATGAGCCAGTCTTTTCTCTTAGATTTCTCCGGAAGTTATAATAGAGTCAAAACCATGTTACACACCTCCATGAAGGTCACCCTCCCCACCTGATGCTTTCTCCTCAGGCTTAGACAGTGCAGCTCTTACTCTGAATACTCTTTTTCTGTTTTACTGGATCACAGTCAGAAGCACAATCTGGTATCCTTTATAATGTTCTTCCTATATCCACGATCAACGTTGCAACTGACCAGTGTCATTGTCTGAGGATTCGATTAACATTAGCCAAGAAGTTAGCTAATGTCATTAAAAGCTATCCCTTGCAAACCAACACGAAGAACTTAAATTTGGATAAAAGCAAACCTGAATTTGAATTCAGGTTTACAAATTTAAGATTAAAAATGCTCCAAGAGACATCAGGAACAGATAAACAGTGAAGAAGTCTAATGATCAAAGTAGTGGATGAAGCCTAGCACTTTTTGTATGAAAGGTTTGCACCTTGTACGTTGCATTAGACCTTTCTTTAAGGGCAACCAGGCTGTTGTGGTTCTTGGCCTAACTAAAACCAAGGAAATGCGATGCTTATTAAAGAAAAACAGACACCAAACCAACTGGGAAATACTTTATGACATGAAGTGGGTGATTCCTGATGCAAAATCTCAACAGCCTTACATTAGCTTATCAGAAAGGCATAGGAACAACTAGTATATAGAGTAAATGAATAAAATAATGCTACAAAAGTTGAGCACAAATAGCGGCTGGATAAGTTATAAAGCAGGCAGCGTCATTGAATTCTATGTTGCGTATGGATAATGATATTTCCTCTCCCCACTGTCAGCACCAGCTGTCCTTGACTGGAACATACTCAGTCCAACATCCAATCTGTTATTGAAGCAAAGCACAGAAGTAATATGTGCTCCTGCCTTGAAGATTTGCCACAGATTCATCACTATATCATATTGAGTAGCAGCGCATATCTGCTGGGTGGGACGCATTTAGCTAAATGGTAATCTGTGGTGCAGCAGGCCCTGATAGGGAAAAGTGTGGGAACCACTGCAGTGAATCTCCAGCAGACATACTTTTAAACAGATTGTGAAAGTGTCCTTTCAGGAATGATACACCGGGGTGTGCTTGCATGCGGTTTCTTAAGTGTATCCTCGCAGCACAAAGGCCCACAGTTCCTACAGGACCCCCGGGTTCTAACTGGACATGCATGCTGACAGGGGAGAGATGGAGGAGGCGGGAGGAGCAGAGCAGGACAGCGGGTGTTGGGGGCAGAGTGGTCTCTTCTGATCCCCTACTTTGTTTTGGAACCACTCGAAAGCGCTTGCTTGAACAAATACACACTTCTCCAACCCACTAGCTTATTTAAGACACCTTCCCCCTTCCTCCCTCATCCCTCTATCCTCAGACCCCATAGAGGGCCTGTCACCGGCACTGTTTTTATTCTTTTTTCTTAAGACTACTCTGTTTGTTTTCCAAAATAAAAGGCTCATTGAGTTGTGCGGTAAATGTGAGTATGTGTGTTGGTAGTCGTTTTTGCTCTTGCTAGTAGAACCTTAATGACCTGAGTTTCACTTTGCCCAGCTGTCTCCACTCTGCATCAGCATTTAATCTGCACAAAGGCTACAAGACCACCCCAATGGGTCACACCGCAGAAGCACACACACACAAACGTACATATTTTGCTCACCAGGTAATTATGAATCGAGGGACAGAGCAGAACAGTCATCCTTTCCTCCCCCTCCTCCCATCCCTCCTCTGTCTTTACTTCACTGTTTCCCTAAGTCTATTCCCAAGGTTGAACACGGAAGCAATAAGTGTGTGCATGTGTGTGTGTGTGTGGGGTGGGGTGGTTCAAAGCGAACTTTGTGAATTATGAGGAGTACAGGAGGCTGCGCTGCAACTTAAACAGCTGAGTTAGCAGATGGGAGACAATGCACCTGAGGGAGACGGCGGGGAGAGAAATGAAGGCCTGGAGATCAAATCAAGACCTCGAGAATCTCATTCGAAGAGCAGAGGAAGTGCAACGCACAGGGTGATACGTAACTGCAAAACAAGACGCGTGGAGGGAGGTGGAAAAAAAACACAACTCGGTGATATTTGATGTCCTCCGGATATTGTTCTGAGCTGTTTTTATAAAGCCAAAGTGTGCTGTTGGGTTAAGTGTGCATCCACACTGCAAGAAACCCAAACCAATGTTATCAAAGCCAAAACATGCAGGCCAGAGGCCCTTAGCACACAGAGCAATGAAAATGCTCTCAGTGACACACCCTGTTAGTCTACAGGCCCTACAAAACTAGGTTGTTTCTTTTTATCTTCATTTATCTGAAAAATAACAGCTGTTCATTTTTGTTTTCTGTACTGTAAGTGCTATTAACAAAAAAGCATGCATATCAAATAACATGAGGCTAAATTAATGCTCCAGTGAGTCAATCGTGCCAACCTTAACCCATAGACGAGCCTGTCAGTCCAGACATAGAGCAAAGTTGTAAAGTTTAGCGGAGCAGGTAGCGTTAGTGCCAGTGTTGGGCAAGTTACTTTGAAAAAGTAATTAATTATAGTTACTAGTTACTTCCTCAAAAAAGTAATAGAGTTAGTAACTGAGTTACAAGATTCTAAAAGTAATTAATTACTTGAAAAGTAACTATTGCATTACTTAAAAAAAAAAAAAAAAAAAAACAAGCCTCTGGGGTCCAGGGTATAATTGGCCATTTTAACCACTTTTGATTTTTCCCTCAACATTTCACCTTTAAAAACTATTTACTTTGCCTTGCTTGGTATCTTGGTATTCTTTTCCGCACAACCTCACGCGTCTGAATTTACAGTTATGTTTTCATTTTGACATACTGTATTAACACAATTGATCTAAAATCAGACAAAAAACATCAAATTCGAGTAGAAAAAGGGATATTTTCACTGTAACAACCACAAACATGTTCATTGAATCATATTTCATAACCTTAAATGCAAATATAAATTGTGAATTTTAAAATCATATGCACAAGTTTTGCAAGGAACAAGTTATTTGCAACCAATGTCATGTCTATTATTTTTTGATTGGTTGACATGGTGCATTTTTCCACCAACACGAACGGACGTTTTTTTGTTTTGTTTTTTTATTATTTGCTCATAAGCAGAGAGTGCTTGCTTGCGCTGTCCTTAGCAAACGTGAATAAAATACTGAGGAAAAAACACAGCGTATATATTGTTTATCATGACTCTGGTTTTACGTGGCCCATCAACACAATTTAAAAACTGATATATATCACCTTGTTGCTTTGTGATCTTGAAGTGGTCATGTGATTGGCTCACCACGACTACTATACTCTTCCTCAGTCAAACAGCAGCACTCATGCGATTGTTTTCCCCCTAGTTCAAGGGTGTTGTGCCAAAAAGTGATCGTCTGCCAGAAAGTAATTGCCGCCCGCGGGAGCACGCGCAGCTGCTTAAAGCTGTAGCGCCCGGATTACTTACAGCTACTTCTGTGCAACTGATATAAGCGACGGTTGGTCTGTTTGTTGAAAAATAGTAACGCAACCGCACCGCATTTTCTTGTTAGTAACGGTAACAGCGTTGTAACGATAGGAATAGTAATTAGTTAGATTACTCGTTACTGAAAAAAGTAACGCCGTTACTTGCAACGCTGTTATTCCCATCACTGGTTAGCGCAAATGCTCGGAGAGCAACAAAAAGCAGAGAAGCAAAAGGAAAAGTGAAAAACGAATCAGTAAATTTCAATGAAGAATTAAGTCCTCAACAGTTTGCCCATCTCCAGTGATTTGCTCAACAATAAAATAAAGCCCGACTGGAAACTGAATGCTGTTAGCATTAGTTAGCTGTCTTTATTCAGACATTAAGTGGGTAGATAAACCAAGGATGCTGTTTAGTAATTACCAATGGCCTACAGCTAAAAGGCTGTTTTAAACCTCTTCGTCGGCCCTTCTGTGAAGAGTTTGGATATTCTACTGTATCTGTGCCTGCGGCCCATAAGTGTATTCAGTTTGTAGGTGTGGTCATGAACTGTGATGCACTAAAATTTTGCCCTATGTCACCTCTGATGTGAACTTTAGAAACAAGGAGAAAGAACTGCTTAATCTAAAAGGGATAGGAGTAAGAGTTTAAACGCTCTTACCTGAGACCAACTCTAACACCTCAGCTGTGGCGGTGATGAGACAGCATACAGGGATGAGGTCCAGAGTACGGACAACAACTTGGTCTACAACACTTCTAAGACCAAAGAACTGAATGTTGACTTCGGGAAGTCCAACCTGCAGCCCAACTGCATAAATGGGGAGTGCGTGGAGAGGGTGTCCAGCTTCAGATTCCTGGGTTTGCACACAGACGACATTTCCAACGGAACTCCAATACATCAGAGGTCGTCAGGAAGGCCCAGCATGGTCTCAAATTTCTGTGGATCCTCAGGAAGAATTTACTGATATGGTTGCAGCTGGTTAAAAAGTTTGAACAAAGTCAAAACATCCCAGGTAGAATATAGTTTTGGTTTTGTTATGTGGGGACATTTTGCAGCTTAAGTTACTTTAGTTGTTGTTTAGTAAGTGTTGAATAGTCATTTTAGAGTTTTACTTAAAATTGTCATGGAAAACAAAACCTTGGCTGGTTTTGTGCCTGCATTTTACCTCTGTGTCGCAACTATTGCACTATAATGCTACTGCTTGCACCGCGTTTCAGCAGATTCGGACTATTAGGAAGTGTGACATCATTGACAGAGACTCATTGGAAAAGGATGAAAACTTGCCTTCATTTGCTTATACTTACAAATGCTGCTACCTGCAGTTTGCAAGCATCAATACAACAATGTTCAGTATTTTTTCTATATCGTTAGAAATATAATTATAGCTGATTTTGAAATATCATGATATGATTTGGAGGTTGTATCATCCATTCCTAGTGCCTCTTGGGAATGTTATGGCCACACATACATGCATGGAAATGACAAAAAGAGAGGAACAACCGGAGGGAAGTAACTTTACCATTAAGGGACTCTTCTTGGTCATCAGTCAGTGCATTCTGTTCTGTTTTGGATCATTTCAAAAACATTTGGCTTCTCTATCTCCAACCCAAACAGAGGCCATCAAGTCATATTTCATGGGGAACTAGCTCATACAGAGAATGTCCTCTCGGCTGTATTAGTTATTTCAGCAAGTGTCCAATAATGACATGTGTTTATGTTTAAGTTGCAAAGACCTCTAGCAGCTGTAGTTATGACTGTTTTTCCACCGGGAGTCGAAGAGGAGTGTCCCTGTTACGGATCCATGAAGTTCAATAGGAGGTGGGATAAGTCAGCGAAACATGGGAATTCATCAAAGAGACAACACTAGTTTGTTTTCTTTACTACAAATAATGACTGTTGGATATTCAAATTCAAATTCAAATTTTATTTGTCACACACACACAACCATACACAGTATGAAATGGGGGTGAAATGCTTGTAGCTGTACAATGCCCGACCATTAAATGGCAGAAGAAAAGTTTTTCAATATTTACAATTTACAGTTTACTACAAAATTTACAAATTAACTTAGGAATTTACAGTAAATACTTGTATTTACTGTATTATAGGATACTTGTAACTATCATTTTTACTTAAGTTTATCAGTAGATAAAGTAAATACTTTATCTACTGATAAAGGTTTAGTAATCTTAACAGCGCTATTGTTGTAGTCCCACCCTAGCCAAGTCGTTTTTGTTACCATATTTCTAATGAAATCCTGGAAGGAAATATTTTAATCTTCCCACTTGGTCAATTGTTGACAACTGTTTTCTGCTAAGAATGTTATGAAAGCCCCTCACACCTCTATTCTCAGAGGCAGGGTGTCTGACTTTCTGGAGTGATTGGAAGCACAGTTTCAAGTTTACCGAGTCCCCGAGGATCCCATTCTCAACCAGATACAAGTAACACTCAAAGGCAGTGGTCAGACTGCCCTTAGGTTAGCCCAAGTTGAGATTTGTGTGGTGGAGGAAGTCTTGTGCAATGATGCTGCAGCAAAGAGAACACACTGTAGGCAAAATGGGGACTCTGTCTGTCTTCAGGACAGAGTGGTTTCGGGGAGCTGTAAATATTGTTGAGCTCTATGGATTCTTACGTGTAACAGCTGCTAAGTCTCTGGAAAGACATGCTGAAATATATTTTCTAAATTGCACGTGCTGAAAATGGACATCTTTATTGGGACTTGTGCAAGGGTGAAATTCCCAGGTGAGGAAAATAGTTTCATGTGCCCCTACAAAATTTCTGGTAAGTAATGCTGATGCTACTTTTATCTATTACATGTACACACATGAAATTTGGGACATACATGACATTCCAAGACGTACAGAAGGATCTTGGCACCATTTTCCAAAGCAAACAGAATGTATGTCATTTACTTTTACAGTTTCTAGTGCAGTAACAACACTTGCATCCTCTTTGATGAATCTTATCTCAAGAACAGCAAATAAGGTTTGCTGTCTTCCAGGACAATCTCAAGTGCATGGAAGAGATTCCAGTAGACAGGAAGTTATCTGAGCAGAGCTGGACAGGGCAGAGATGTCCTTAATCTATCAGCAGGACCAGTATCTGCTCCTTAATGGAGGTAGGATCAGGATGATCCTCCAAAGTGACCTCCAGCAGGTAACTGGTATGAATGTCGCTGACCAAACAATCAGAAACACACTTTATCAGGGTGGCCTAAGGGCCCAACATTGTCAAGTCCGGTGCTCAGTGCCCGGCACCGTGGAGCCCAGTTGGAATTGCCATAGAACACCAGAATTGGCAGGTCTACCTCTGGCACCCTGTTCTTTTCATAGATGAAAGCAAATCTGGAGAAGCCATGGAGAATGTTGTGCTGCCTGAAACATCGTTCAGTGTTTTGTGGCGGTAGTTTAGAGAGGCATATCCATAGAGGGACACACAGACCTCTGCAGGCCAGGCAACAGCACCTTGACTGCCACTAGGTATTGGCATTAAATCTTCGGAGCTACTGTCACACCCTACACTGGTGCAGTGGCTCCTGGGTTATTTCTGCCCCATATGGCGAGAGTATGCAGGCATTTCCTGGAAAAGAACTGATACCACTGACTGGCCTTCATGCATGCCTAATCTCAATCCAAAAGAACACCTCTGGGACATCTGGGAAGCAGGCAGGTTGCACCTCACACAGTCCAGAAGCTCGTTGAGTTCAGATCTGGGAGCAGGTCCAGTCCTCTGCAGGTCCATCATTTATATTTCCATCAAACAATGTTGCATCCTTTCATTCCTAACAGATTACACAACCCATATCTGTACAGATATCAACATGATTTGTTTCCTTCTTGAGGTGTGATGTGTTTTCAAAGTGTTCCTTTAATCTTTTTGAGCAGTGTACATACAACACACACTGAAGAAAGTGCAAGATGATACGCAGCGGTTAATTTTTAATACATTTAGCCCAGTAAAATAAAAAGCCTTTATTACTTTTAAATTGCTATTTTGAGTGTCTGAACTTGAATCTTCATATTATTTTTTGTTTGTGATTTACATGCCAGTTTTAAGGCATAGTTAAAGCACCACCCACTGACGGAAGGGTTGTGATCTACATTATCCTATGTAGATGAAATAAAATGCCTCTAAAGAATTAGAACTGTAAGACTCTTGGAAGCAGCAAAGTCTGCTAAGGTGTGAGTGTCAAGTAATATTTACCTGCTGTTTTACCCGTTCTACTCATTTCCATATTTTTATCTCGGACTCTCAGTGCAAAATAATCCTTACTTTTGGCTGGGTTTGTACTGCCTCCAAGCTGAAAGCAAGGCTGTGCGCGCTTTATTAAGTCATAACTTCATTAGACATTAGTGAGCATGCCGGGCGGCACTGCTATAGCTCACCTGGTTGAGCAGCCAACTCATATGCTAAAGGCTACTAGAAGTTGTTGTGTTCAAGTCTGCTGCAGACCATTTCCTGTGTGTCATCCCTGCTCATCATCTGTACTGTTGTGTCAAACAAAGGCTAAAAAAGTCCTATTGCACATCATCGTGACTGTATGCAGCAAAACTTGAATGCCTTTCTAGGGAGGAAGCAGCTGGGTTGTATTTCACAGATTCACAAAATATCCTGAAGATGAGTCCAACACCATCAAATCATTTGCGGCCAAAGCCCAAATATCATTGCCCCAAAGATCAGCATTTCTTCCTGCAGTGTGAAATGGATTATTACTTTTTCTCTTGTGCTGTTTAAATAAAGATAATTACACCAAGCGAGGAACTTACTTTATTACTTAATGAAAAACAAATCCGACATTTCTCGCCGGCCACTAAATTAAGTTATTATGTAAGTGTTATCAAAAAAATTCCACACCATAAGATTCAACTGTGGAATTACTGTGAATTATTGACAGGCTACATGTGGTTCACAACACAATGGAGTTATGGCAGCATGTGTTTCACTCATACACACACACACAAATATGCACAGTGGGAAGGATGTATCAGTCCCCACAGTGTGATCAATTGGCGGTTCACAGCAGAGAATTGATGGACTCCATGTTGAATGGGGTGTGTGTGTTTGTGTGTGTGATAGAGCCATTATTGATATCATATGGCTGCCTGCGGCTCAAATCAATAGCTGTTTCTCTTCATAAAGTTGTTTTGACCGCATGTGCTATATGAAACCCAACCACACACCCACCGGGCCCGATTCTATACAGTCGTCACACACAGAGACAAAGCAGCCAGCGCTTATAAAAGCGTGGCATTTCTTCTTGAAGGGCAATTAAAGACCTCGGTGTGTTCCTAAACTGGCCCCTCAAAACACCACAAAGCATGCTTTCCATTATAACGCCATTCTTTTAGACATGTGATTCATGCAGGACTTATATGGCCCCGCGTTGAACAAGTTCAAATGTGCGTATAAGCCCCGCAGTCCTCTCTTGAGCTCTGACCTCTTGACCCCCCGATCACTCATTCATTCCTGATTGTATAAAGAACGGACTGTCAACTCCTTCCCTGCTTTGCTTTCTGTCATCCGCCTCTGCTCCCTGGTTAGTAAGTAGCCGGTGGGGGCTCCTTGCACTTTGACACTCTGAAAGCCACATTCAGTCCAGTCACCTGAATCACACATGTGAACGCACACAGACCTCTCCTTGTCCCGTGTCAGCGGAAACCTCTCTTACCCCATGCAGTCACTTCTAATCACCTCGCTTTCAGCTGTGGAGAGGAAAGGGAAGAGAACGACGGAAAGAGGAATTAATAGGAAAAGAGAAAGAGGGAGAGAGAAGCTGTTACTAGTATTTGAACGTGTCGTGCGATTATAGATATTCCGTTTTTGCCTCTGCCGAGCCTGTTTCAATTGGAATAGTTTTAATAAGTTTACATATAATATGCACATATTTAGTTCTCTCCAGTGATTTTGTTTATTGTTATTTATTTTAAATAATGTAAGTGTCACAATGTTCTAAATTAGTAGTACTATACCAAACTTTATCCCTACTCATAAGGCAGCATATAAACCAATTATGTAGCAGACCAATAGGAAGCTAGACTCAGTGTCTAAGAGTGACTTATTGTCATGTGAAAAAGAAAATACACCCTCTGGACTGGATGTGATAGTCCTGTTAGATGACCCCATTTTTGGTCAAGCTTTAGCTTTTGAGAGGTGGCCTATGAGTCCTGTACAGTGGAGTTCATGATTAACTCAATGGCTGCATGGTGCCCAAGCCCTTTTTCTGCAAAGCAAGCCCAAATGATCACCCTGCCACCACCGTGCTTGACAGTTGGTAGGAGGTGTTTGTGCATTATAGCCAAACCTCGTTGCCTGGTCTGATCTCTCCAAAGGACATTGTTCCACGAGTCTTGCAGTTTGTTCAGATGCAACTTTATAAACCTAAGCTCTTCTGCTATGTTCTTTATAGAGAGAAAAGGCTTTTTCCTGCAACCTTTCCAAACAAGCCATACTTGTTCATCCATTTTTTATTTGTATTGTCATGAAGTATACAATTTAACATGCTGACTGAGGACTGTAGAGTCAGAGATGGAGCTCTTGGGTTTTTTGCAGTTTCTCTGAGGATTGCGCAGTCTGACCTTGGGTTGAATTTGCTCAGACATCATTCCATGGAAGATTGGCAGCTAAATGTTTTTCACGAACGATAAACTTTTGATGAACGATAAAGTTTCTGGTCTTAGAAAGGTCTTAAAACCCTTCCTGCATTGATGGGAAAAAACATTTGCTTCAATAAGATCATCGATGATGTATTTCTTCCATGAAATTGTATTAACACACACCTGAATGCTCCAGACCAGCAAACTGCCAAAACCTCTGATTTTATAGAGGTGATCACACTTGCTGATGATCAACTAATTAAATGCATTTGATTAGCAGCACCTGGCTGCTACTTACCATCTAATGTAAGCTGTCATTGTATGCTTAGTTTTTTTATACCCTGCTCCTGCCTTTTTCCCACTCCCTCCCATCATACCAAGTTTGAAACGCTATCTACCATATTGAATAAAGAAATACCAGAATTTTTTTTTAAATAAAATCCCATCTAATACAGCTTAGAATTTTTTGACTTTTGAAAGGTTAAGTTCAATTCAATTCAATCCAATTTTATTTATATAGCGCCCAATCACAACAAAAGTCACCTCAAGGCGCTTCATCGGTACAGAGAAAAACCCAACAATCATATGACCCCCTATGAGCAAGCACTTTGGCGACAGTGGGAAGGAAAAACTCCCTTTTAACAGGAAGAAACCTCCGACAGAACCAGGCTCAGAGAGGGGCAGGGCCATCTGCTGCGACCGGTTGGGGTGAGAGAAGGAAGACAGGATAAAAGACATGCTGTGGAAGAGAGACAGAGGTTAATAACAGATATGATTCGATGCAGAGAGGTCTATTAATACATAGTGAGTGAGAAAGGAAAAACTCCCCGGCAGCCTACGTCTATTGCAGCGTAGCTAAGGGAGGATTCAGGGTCACCTGGTCCAGCCCTAACTAAATGCTTTAGCAAAAAGGAAAGTTTTAAGCCTAATCTTAAAAGTAGAGATAGTGTCTGTCTCCCGAATCCAAACTGGAAGCTGGTTCCACAGAAGAGGGGCCTGAAAACTGAAGGCTCTCCCTCCCATTCTACTTTTAAATACTCTAGGAGCAACAAGTAGGCCTGCAGAGCGAGAGCGAAGCGCTCTAATAGGGTGATATGGTACTACAAGGTAATTAAGATAAGATGGGGCCTGATTATTTAAGACCATGTATGTGAGGAGCAGGATTTTGAATTCAATTCTGGATTTAACAGGAAGCCAAGGAAGGGAAGCCAAAACAGGAGAAATATGCTCTCTCTTTCTAGTCCCTGTCAGCACTCTTGCTGCAGCATTTTGGATTAACTGAAGGCTTTTCAGTGAGTTTTTAGGACATCCTGATAATAATGAATTACAGTAGTCCAGCCTGGAAGTAATAAATGCATGAACTAGTTTTTCAGCGTCACTCTGAGACAGGATATTTCTAATTTTAGAGATATTGCGCAAATGGAAGAAAGCAGTCTTACATATTTGTTTAATATGTGCGTTGAAGGACATATCCTGGTCAAAAATGACTCCAAGGTTCCTCACAGCGTTACTGGAGGCCAAGGTAATGCCATCCAGGGTAAGAATCTGGTTAGATACCATATTTCTAAGATTTTCAGGGCAGAGTACAATAACCTCAGTTTTATCTGAATTAAGAAGCAGAAAGTTAGCGGCCATCCAGGTCTTTATGGCTTTAAGACATTCCTGCAGTTTAACTAATTGGTGTGTGTTATCTGGCTTCAAGGACAGATAGAGCTGGGTGTCATCGGCATAGCAGTGAAAATGTATGCTATGTCTTCTAATGATGCTGCCTAAGGGAAGCATGTATAATGTAAACAGAATTGGTCCTAGCACTGAACCCTGTGGAACTCCATAATTAACCTCAGTGTGGAAGAGGACTCTCCATTTACATGCACAAATTGGAGTCTATTAGATAGATATGATACAAACCACTGCAGTGCGGTACCTGTAATACCTACAGCATGGTCTAATCGCTCTAATAGGATATTATGGTCGACAGTATCGAATGCTGCACTGAGGTCTAGCAGGACAAGCACAGAGATGAGTCCACTGTCAGAGGCCATAAGAAGATCATTTGTAACCTTCACTAAAGCTGTTTCTGTGCTGTGATGAGCTCTGAAACCTGACTGAAACTCTTCAAATAAGCCATTCCTCTGCAGATGATCTGTTAGCTGTTTGACAACTACTCTTTCAAGGATTTTTGATATGAAAGGAAGGCTGGAGATTGGCCTATAATTAGCTAAGACTGCTGGGTCTAGAGATGGCTTTTTGAGTAAAGGTTTAACTACAGCTAGCTTGAAGGCCTGTGGTACATAGCCGATCATTAGAGATAGGTTGATCATATTTAAGATCGAAGAATTAATTAATGGCAGGACTTCTTTGAGCAGTTTTGTAGGAATGGGGTCTAAAAGACACGTTGATGGTTTGGAGGAAGTAATTATTGAAGTTAACTCAGAAAGATCAATTGGAGAAAAAGAGTCTAACTTAACATCAATGGTACTAAAAGTAGCTGTAGATAATATTACATCTGTGGGACGATTATTGGTAATTTTTTCTCGAATGATAAGAATTTTATAGGTGAAGAAGTTCATGAAGTCATTAATAGTTAGCGTTAAAGGGATGGTTGGCTCAAAAGAGCTCTGACTTTTTGTCAGCCTGGCTGAAGAGAAACCTGGGGTTGTTCTTATTTTCTTCAATCAGTGACGAATAGTAAGATGTTCTGTTAAGTGAAGACATCAATTCCTCATCAATTAAGGCCATACTTTTAAATTAATTACTTCAGTGCTTATGAAACTTTTTAAGGATTTGTGGTTATCTTGTTAACTTAGTAAAATATAGAACATTTAGTAGAAACTTAGCTGTAGATGTAACCCAGCACTATGTCATAACTTATCTTTTTTTGATACTTAACCAGAAGTCAATCTTTTTTTTTCAACTGGAGTTTTCTCTAAAACTTTATATATTTTATTTCAAATCATTGAAATACTTTAATAAAAAGCATTGCTTTTTTAAACTAAAACACGTATGCACTGTATATATAAGAAGATATGGAGTGACACTTTAAACTGGTATTAAAACAAAGGATAAATATAAAATCAAACATAAGCATCAAACTGGGTTTATAGAGACGTAATTCAACATCTCATAATACAAACACGTTCACAACAACAGCCATCCATTTGATGTATGGTCCATGTATTAATCCAGTCTGTAGCCAACAAATGTAAAGGAAAGATTAAACCGATATTTACATAGCTTGTTTTAGACGTTTAGAGTTTATTTCTGTTTCAGAGCTACGGCAGATACGCGGTTACTGCGAAAAGCAGTGCAGCCAGTTTTACTCCCTCTGATTGTCAAAACCAAAGCTGATGCTTCTCTCAAGAGAAACATGGAAAATCAAGATTTTCTGTAGCTGTGTCAACATGCAGTATTTATCTTTTTGTACGGAGTAAAACACAGCACCTGGCAAATACTCCTTCTGTTGCTTGAAGATGAGCGGCCACAAATTACAAAACTGAGACTGAAGCTTACATTGTTTATCAATAAGTCAATGTAAATTGTTAGTTGCAGCCCTGAAAGAGGTCAAAGTGATGTGTTTTTCTGAGTGACATTTTAGGAAAGTGCATTTGGACTTCAGGTTTAACAGCTCATACTTTTAAATCCATTACTACATGAATATAATCCATATCTGGTGTTGCATTATTTTATGACACTGCTATTGTTCATATAGAGATGGGGAGTACTGCATCCATCGCTTGAGAACAAACTGTTTATGGATATGAAAATGTATCAGATTGACACTAATGTATGATCCATGGATATATTTCATCCTGCAGGCTTTGTGTTGAGTTTGTTCAGATGAGACTGCAGAGTTACAGTAAGCTAATAAAATGCCACTGAATTCAACTGAACTGACAAAGAAAGAAAGAAAGAAAGAAAGAAAGAAAGAAAGAAAGAAAGAAAGAAAGAAAGAAAGAAAGAAAGAAAGAAAGAAAGATCTATGAGGACAGAGGGAGAAACATCTGGCAGAAACATTAGACCCCTGCAGACCCATCACTTGGCCAAAGCCAAGAGACAAATAACTCTACGTCAAACACAAAACACACAACACTCATTTTATTTCTTTTTTACCAAAGACTGTTGTCCACACAACATACCTCGTATACTGGTTTAACACATAAACAGCGATATTTGTGCAATCAGCGGGTATCCCTTTTCATCTGTGGTGGACGGTCCCCTCCCCTCCCGTCAGCAGCTACAGCTATGCACTGTGCAAACATGGCGCTGAAAAGCCATCCATCACCTCCTGCCGCCAACCCCCCCCCCCCCCAAATTTCAAAACTCTCTTTCCTGTAGTTATGATTGGAATGAAGCGGAGAATTCCTGAGGAGGGAACAGCAAGACAGGAGAATGTAGAGTTTAATTTGAAATGGGGGGGGGGGGGGGGGGGGGGGGGGGTGTGTCAAGGATAGCATGAAGGTGGAATTTTTGTTGAGCAATAGAGGTGGTCGAAGTGTTTCTGTGCCGTCTTTCAGTTCTTATTTGACCTGTTCTCTTTTTTATCATCTGTTTCTGTCATATTTCTAGAATTGTTTCTAGGTTTTTTTCTTCATGCACCACTGAATCTTATGAATGCACTCCTAATGATTCAACAGTTCATCCAATAGCAGCAATTTAGCTCTTCATCCATCACAGGTACTCCGACAGTGATAAAGGATGAGATGTCTGTCACTGTGGCTGCCAAGACCAAACTCTGGTTGAGCTTGATTGATCTATCTCGCTGTGGGCAGGATAGGGAAAATATGTAGTTTGCACACAGGAACCTGTCAAACCAGAGCAACCCAGGGGCAAAACAGGTAACACGTTCGAACTGGCATCCGAGCCCCAGGGCTACGGCGACCCCAGCCCCCTGACAGCCAGTGACAATGGCACAACCAGATGCCTGACAAGAGGAAAGCTGCCATAGTGCAGGTTTTTATTTAATGAGCTTTGAATTCAGTCTATTTAAACTCAGTCTATTCTATTTAGTAGTACAAATGAAGTATGTATGTTTCACTGTGTAGTAAAATAGTCTCAGTTCTCTTTGCTGTTAGCATAGCTCTGCAGGCATGTTTCTCAGTTTGATCCTGATTAAAATACTATAAAAATAAGACACATTATTTACACATAACTTCATTGGCACACCTGTCCAAATGTTCATTAATGCAAATATCTAATTAGCCAATCAGATAGCAGCAATTTAGTGGATTTAGGCATGATCAAGGCAACCTGCTGAATTGGCATGGTTATTGTTGCCACGTCTGAGTAATGCCTGACACCTGCTGAGTCTGAAACTGCTGATCTACCTGGATTTTCCCACACTGCCATCTCCTTGATTTATAGAGAATGGTTGAAAAAATATTAAGTACCTGCATTAAGCTAATAGAAAGGCAAAAGAAACTAGAACTCTTTAGGGTACCTCTTCTGAATATCAATGTATCCAGAAGAGCATCTCTGACTGTACAACACATTGAAACGTCAGATTAATGGACAACAACAGCTAAAGTCTACACCAGGTCTTACTTCTGTCATTCAGAGGCTATAATTCACACAGGCTTACCAAAACGGGAGAACAGAAGCTCGCATCCCTACTGATGAGGGTCAGTTTCTGATAAGTCTCAATTTCTGCTGCAACATTCAGATGGAAGAGTCAGAATTTGGCAAAGAAAGCATGAAAGCATGGATCCAGCCTGCTTTGCATTTGGGTCATAGTCTACCACAGCCTTGTTGCAGACTATGTCCATCCCTTTATGGCCTTTATGATTACAGCATATAATTTTATTTATTTATTTTACATTCCTAAACAGAAAATTTGATTTTATGGGAGGAGGTCTACTTGTTTTTTTAAGGACTGTTTATAAAGTTATTTCTGTTTCACCATAAAAGCCACAGAATATATATAAGGAGAACAAGACAGGAGCACCACAAGGTGAGACAGAAAAAAATGCCATTATTGGGTTTTCAGGTATTATCAGCTTCCTTGACCGCTGTTTGCTTATAAACTGCATTTAACTGATGTTAGCCTGATGAGCTGTTAGCTCTCCTTCTATCAGAATGTATGGTTCTGCCAACACACTGCTGCAGCGTGACATACTAAACATACAACATCACAGAATTTCATAATTGGCCCATTATCGGACTGGGATCCAATAAATATCACTGGTGAACTTGTGTATCAATGTACTGTAATGAACTTTTAATGTTTTACTATCATCAGGTCAACTGTCCAGTACTTGTATTATGAAAAATGACTCCAAAACCTCCCTATTAATGACTAATGACATCTCTGTTACCCTCAAATGTACCTTTAGGACCAATTAGCAAATGTCAGCAGCCTCACAAGCTACAAGAAATGCTGTCTCCATATATCTAAAAGACCTGAATTACTGATTTAAAAAACACTACATGTCCATTAAATCCACAAAATCTAGAAGAATATTGTATTTCTTGCAGGTCTCGATAATTGTCATGAGTGGTTATGACTTATTTCATTGATTGTTTTTTTAGCCGCAGGAGACTCCTGGCTAGCTTTCATAGCAAAGCCCAGCCTCAAAAGGAACTTAACCTTTAAAATGTGTACATCTAACCTAACCTGGGGAATACTTGGTAGTATTTAACTTTCCCCCAATCAGTAAAACAGACCCAAAGGGAAAAAGCCATGTGGCCGACCTTGAGGCCAGACTGTATTGCATATCCTTAAAAAACAAGTGAAATCTATTCGTCTCCATGTCTGGGGACCATGCTCAACAACCACACCATAACTTAGCAACAGGAACGGTGCAACACATAAGAAGCCTTGCAGGATATGCGTTTAGCAGCGCTCTCCAGTCTGAACGGCAGCCATTGCGGACAGGCTATCCATCCTGTGTTTGCGGAGGCTGCATTAGTGCGCTAAGACAAGGTTGCTATCACATTCCCCGCAGTCAAGTCCCACTGTGAGCGTCCAGGGCTAGGGGAGGACAGCTGCCAAAGCTTCTCATCCAGCGGCTGCTCGTGTGTCCCGGGCCACGCATGACGGAATTGCACGGTTGTTGTAAAGAGTCTGAGTCAGACTGAGTTACCAGGCTGAAAGGCATTCCCTGTAAAATCACAGCGGGCCTTTGGCTTTTTCAGAGAAGTAGTGTGTGTGTGTGTGTCTGTGTGTGTCTCTGGAGGTTCAGAGGTGGAAGGGATGATATAGTATATGTGTGTCTTGTGCATTCATCCATGCGTGCCTGTATATGTGAAAGGCAGAGTGGGAGTTTTTAGTGAACACACAAACTTTGTCTGACGTACACACACCTACATCCACTATCTCTCATGCCCGGGCCCCTCCTGACAGATCCGACCTGGCACTTTGGATTTAAGAGTTCTTCAAAACAGAGGATGACTTAACAGGTTGCGGCACTAGAGGATGACCTAAAAAAGCATTAAACATAAAACACGGGCTTTCAAGGCCTCGCGCTTTCTCGTTCTTGTCCATTTCTACGGCCCTCTTGCTCCCTTATTTCTGCCTCTTCTCTTCTGCAGCTTAATGAGGTGAGGAAAAGTCAGAATGTGTGTAAGTGTGTGTGTTGGCTGTATGCATGTAAGGTGAAATACGGCGGCAAAGTGCTTGTTATGACAGGGTAACGAGTGAGACAGGCCAGAAGCAACTGGTCGTGGAGAAAAACGAAACACACGCACGCCGCGGCAATGACACAAACCTATGGCGCATGACAGATTTGAATCACATTTTCACACATAGTAACAGCAATAAAGAAACACGAACACAGAGTGGGTGAGTTTTTCTAATGAGCAAGCCAATACTCTGACTCTGAACCCAAACTCGGAGTGAAATATGTTACTGAGCTTTCCAGAAGGAATAAAACACAGAAAGTTCACCCAAAAAGGGTACAGCAGAAATGCACCCGTGCAGCCAAAAGTCGAAGTGAAGAAAGTGAATTGTAAATTGTGTCGCTGACCGCATAATAAGGACGGGTTTGGGCGCACACATCGGCGCCCGGGCTGCCTTGTAAAAATCTGCTAATTTTGAGCGACAAGCAGTTCAACACACGCTAACTGAACTGTGAGTCGGCACTCAATATCAATTAGAAGAAACCCTGAACAGGGGCAAATAAAGACGTCCACGTGAAAGGCATCGACAGAAAACTCCACTGACTCATTAGAGGCCCCCGTGGACTGTGGCTACTCGATGATCCAAAATGCGCACAGGGCAAAGTCAGTGGCTTAATGAGACTTGAAGGATAAATAAACTCCCACTGCGGTGACACAGGACAGACCAGCCTGACCGCTGCTTTGGTTCTTCTTTTAGCGTGAAGCTCATTGTGAGGCGAGGAGCCCGACATATAAACCATCCGTCGTCAAGCGTAATGGCTTCCTGCTCATCACACAGCAGCATAAAGACCATAATGTATGCTCAAGATCTGGTAACCATGACACTTAGAGGAGATAGTCATATGTGCTGGAATATTGTCTATGTTCTGCCATCTGCTCACACACATACACACTCACTTCAAAAGTCATTGGTTCTGACGGGGTGGACGTGAGTTAGGATGAGACTAGGCAGAGTAGCCGGCTCTCCCGTTCAGAGAGCAGTGGAGGAATGTCAGGCTAAATAAACACAGTGTCTGCGGGAGAACTGCGGCAGCCCTCCCGAACTCCCCTACATCATTCCCCACGGCGATGGAGAAGGGAAGGGCGGAGGGCGGCACAGAAAGGTACTTAACACTAAACAGCACTTCACAAGAGCGCATATATGTCAGGGAACACGTAGACACACAAGGGGGTTGAGTGATATAGGCTCGAGGGCATGTAGCTGTGTATGCAGACTGAAAAGGTGATAAATGCTGTATTCTTAAAAATGAACAAATCACTTTTTTTCATTCTACTTTTGGGAGAATAACTGTGTTTTTAAATTGTTGTGAAATGTTTCATGGATACTTACACTAACATAACCATATATATAACCAGGGTGTGTGAGTTATAATGTGTCTGTTACTAAAGTACACACGTCTATCTGTATGCACCTGAGCTGAACTGTGACCAAGTGACCTGTTTTTTGTTTTCATTTTAGATGCTTCAACCATTTATTTGATGCATTCTATACTTTTATTTTTTTCCCAAAATTGTTGCACAACGTTTACATGTTGTCTTCATTAGCATGGGCATTGTGTTTTACTGCTGTTGCACATCTATTCTACTAACAAGGATCTTTGCAGGGAGAAAAATATTTTTTAAAAAAACAAAAGATTAAAAGAAAAGAAAATGTAAACCAGAAAAAGAGAATATATAGATGAGTCATTCCTGGACTGTTGCTCATCTGAAACCGGTCACAGCAGATGGCTGTCTGGTCCTACTGGAGGTTTCTTCCTGTTAAGGGAAGTTTTTAATTCCCACTGTCGCCAAGCACTTGCTCATCTAATTGTTGGAGTTTTCTCTGTATTATTGTAAGGTCTTTACCTTCTACCTTATAATATAAGGTGCCTTGAGCCTTATATGTCTATATAATTACAATAAATTGAACTCCAATTCCTATATGACCAAGAGTAGAAACTACATGAGAAAACCTAAGCCCTAAAAGAAAACCATAGGCTTTTTTTCTGATCTGATCCTCTCTAAGTTGCATTGTTTGTTTTTTGGAGGCGACAGGTGGCAAGTGAGCTGAATTTTTCTTTTAAAAACACAACCAAACAGGTCAAGTAAGACAATAACGCTGCTGAGGTCAGTGATATAATTTTACACATAACTGTGTCATGCACATGCAAGACTTGCACATGCCGTGTTATCATCAAAATTAAAAGAGAAGTATATATTTTACAACAAAATCAGGACAAAGCAGCAGTAATCGACAAATTTATCTATGACTACTTGGCTTCTGAAAATATAAAAATAGTGTCCAACATTTTTTTGTTATTTAAAACTGTCTATTTCTTGCCTTTCTGGCCTATCTGGGTCTGCCCCTGGTGCTCAAGCAGCTAAACACAGCCAAGCAAGACTCAATGTAGAATTTAACCTATAGAAATGCACACAGGCATATGAACAGTTCTGTCAATATTAAAACAACACACAGAGAAGGAGATGTGCACATTTCACTCACTCTACTTGAAGAGGAAAGTTCTTGTTAGAAGAATGTTGTTAAGTCTTCTAAAATAACAGTCTGTGGATGTTTAAGCTGCTAAGTCTCTCCGAGTCTTTCTGACATGAAGTTTTTAAGTTGATAAATGCTCGATGGCTCATTGAATCTCTGAGAAAAAGAGATTTTGTCTACTAGCTAACCATTGTGCTCCTGCACATTCAGAGTCTGAATTCCTCTTTGTATAAAGCTTTCACTGGATTTAATTTAAAGTTGCTGCCATAGTTTCAGTTTAGTAAAATCCTTACTCCACATCAGAACTTCAGATCTCCACTATTCTTGCAGGAATTGCTATTGTTGGTTAATAAAATAGCTAATGTTTACTTAAAGGAACAATCAGTTTGTTTTTTGTTTTGTTTTTTAACTTTTTGCACTTGCTGCCTTCCCTCAAACTTAGAATTTATCCATTAAATATACACAGGAGCAGGTGCCGCTTTGTGGAAATCACCATGTTGCCATTGCCTCATCATCTTGAATACAGTGACTGCCATGGACATGGCCATCTTTCCTAATTGTGTTTTATTTTATTGGCAAGAGAGAGACTATCGACTGTAACACTTGGTACGCAAAAGGCGGAAAATAACTCTTAGGCATTCTCCTCACTGCCAACCTCATCTGCTGAACTAAAGTCAGTGCTCTAACACATGAAAACGTGCATAAACATCTGTATTTAGTCCCAATACTTTCACAGTTACAGCAGATTAGACAGATGTACATGTACTGAAGTACATCCAACAATGTTAGATGTACTTCAGAGTAAGTTTCACTAATGCTGGCTAACAGCGCCAAAAACAGCTGCTCGCACTGACAGAAAAGTTCAGGATGTCCTCAACAACTCACCTCAGCATCACTGTCATCAGACAGAAGTGAGCTTCGCTGACTAATCGACTCATATCAGACTCCATTCACAGTTTTACACTGTCCTCCAGAGTAAATAGATGTGGACACATACTGACAGCTGGGGTAAACGATGGACTGACAGCCTACTCTCACTACAGCATAACAGCAACTAGAGTTTTTTCTCCTATAGCATCCATGTAGCTAGGCTTATGCACTTGAATTGGGAAGTGTAAGAAAACAGAACTCAGTTGACTGCAATCTACTGACATCTAGTGGTGGGATTTGACATACTCGACCTTTAATGACATTGTAAACGTTTTATGACTTGACTGGAGTCAAAGGGTTTTTGAATTCATTTGCCCCTCTCCTGGCTAATCGCTGTCTCAGTTAGGCCTGGCCTCCTGCAGACATGTGGGAATATTTCCTGTAAGAGAGTTAGAGGAGCCCTGTTTCACTTTAATCACATTTGAATCCTATAAAAATGATTATGTCAGCACATTAAGAGTCCACCAACTGGACTCTTAACCTGATAGTTACATTTTTTAATGAATTAATGAAATATGAACAGTGAAATCAATTCATCTGAAATACCACGCGCCTTGTGTACAGTGTTAACAAACCGCACTATTCTCTCTCCTTACTCGGCGGTGTATATGGGTTCAAACCAGAGCCCAAAAAAACGATTTCTACATTAACAGCGCCACAATATATCATCCAGCAGTCTACTCTGCGCATGAAGGCAGACGGCAGCTGCCCAGTGAAAACATACAGTTGCACATATCAAACACACATCTCAAATACAGGGTCTGCATAACATCACAGCCCAGCCGCTTAAATGAAGCAATGTTGGGAAAAGTAAGTGCAAAGCAGAGCGGTGATGTTTCTTTTGTGGGAAAATGCCATGTCATTATCACATTACCAAGGCCACTGTCTGTGAATGAATGTCCTAATGCGGTTGTGTTTACACACATCTGATAGGACGGGAGGCGTGCATGCATGGGTTATCGGCATGTGTCTTGCAGGGAGGGAGGGGTGTCCCCGTTTTCTCCCAGTTTGACTCCCACATGACAGACTTTCCATCTCCTGCTTCTGCTTTTTGTCTCTCCGCCGCACTCTGACATATTTAGGCAAAGGCGTGACGAATCGTCTGCTTGAGACATCAGCTGAAAGGGTGTAAAAGCTCAATATCGAAAAACAAAGAGGCGGGGTGGGTGGTGGGGGGACGACCCACCAAAACAGCAGCAACAGAGTTATATTTGGATTTAGTGTTAAGACAGGCTGAGTGTTCTTACCCTCCCTGCTGTAAGTGCTCCATAAGTATGTAGATGTCATATTGGAAATTGTTTCCATTTATAAGACGTGAGCTTTAGCAGAGATAGTTCCTGTAAAGACAGATAATCTGCTTCTATATTGGGCAAAAGGGGTCTTTTTCTTGGCTCTCTCTTGACTTTTTATTAAATTGTGTTAAATGGACCTTTAAAATGTACTCACATTTTTTCCTCTTTTTTATTCAGAGCACTCATTCATTTAAAAGCAATAATAAGCAGATCTTAGCAGTGGCTCTTATTAAGCTGTGTGTGTTAAGAGTTTGAGACACCAGAGATCTGACGTGTTCTGCCCTATTCTACACCAGCACTCGAACCACTCTGATTCATGAGGCGTAGCTCCTTGAGCAACAGAGTAAATGCTCACCTTTGCTGACAAGAGTGCCCACAAGCCCTGTCAGATATACTCTGAATAAGAACAGCACTCAGTGTTTGCCACCATTCTCAGGTTTGCCTGAATCCTGACATACCAAATGATACATCCCATCAATTTTATTTACCTTCTCGGTTAGCGGATAACGTTTTGGCTCATGGTTTGGTTTGTAGCTTTTGGGCACAAGTTTTGGGAGCTCAAAAGATGAAATCCCTTAACCTCAGATTCAGCTGATTGGGGTGACCGTGGTTGAGGTGGTTGGGAAGCTCATCTTGTAACAGGAAGGTTGCCGGTTTGATCCCCACCTCTGCCTGTCTTGGTTGTTGTGTCCTTGGGCAAGACTCTTCACCTACTGGTGAGGGGCTGATGGTGTGATATGGCAGCCTCGCTTCTGTCAGTCTGCCCCAGGGCAGCTGTGGCTTGCCTCCACCAGTGTGTGAGAGTAAATGAATAGTGGAATTGTAAAGTCTCAAACAGTGCTTTATAAATGCAATCTGTTATTATTATTTTTCACTAAGAGTGACCTCCACATGCACTTGTGGATCATTTTTAGAACATCTGCTATTTAAAGTCCAGTTACATCGTCTTTTATTTGTGCCTCTGTGATGGGATCTCATCCAGTGTGTCAAAATGGTGATGCTGTAAGTTGTTTTCACAAAGCATTAAACAAAGTCTAACCCTGTCAATATTGCTTAAACTACTCCTTGGGAAACTGTGGACTGCTTGATTGTACCTACTCAGCTCTCACCATCAGTCATGATGCTTCCAAAAAAGCAAAGTGAAGTTGATTACAGCAAACGTGTCAGATCTTTGATAAAATTGCACATCGCGAGTGGTAAATGGACAGGAATCGTAGGTCTATTGTGCTTTTGTAAGCACTTCAAACTTTTTTTTTACTGAAAGCCTTATTCACCCTTTCACACGCACATTCATGCAGTGGCTTTTTATCGTATGCCTTTAAGCTCTTTGTAACTGTCACACACATTCACATAGGAGTGCATCAGGAGTTCAGTAATTTGCCCAAGGATGGTTCAACGTGTACCCACATAGCAGACAGGTCGACGCCGGACTTCTGGCATACTAAGTGGTATGTCATCCAGATATGGGCCAGGTCTGGCAATGGTGACACTGTTTATGTGATGGCATCCCACATCTGGTCCGATTGTGGTTTGGTTTATGTGGCCCAGGCCCATAGAAAACAGGTCTGGCCCAGATCGGGCATCAAGCTGGCACTTCTGACTAACTGGTGTCATGGCAGGGTGTATGTCAACCAGATGTGGGCCAGGTCTGGAAGTGATGACCCTGTTTATGTGTTTATGTGATGGTATGCCACATCTGGCCCAATTGTGGTTTGGTTTATTCATCTCAGATCTGTTGCCTAAGCTCCCTAAAAATACCAGCTGTGCTGAAAGCAACGAGACCACGGCTGAGAAGATGACCCCGAACAGGAGATCACCTCATACCTACTGCATATATATTATCACAGGCATTTAAAGTAAAATTAAATGATTCATTTATGTGTTTATGCAGCATGACTAATTACCAAATATTTCATAATTTTCATATGTTATGATTTTCTTTTTTTACATTAACGCAGCAAGAAATATGATAGCAGTGTTCAGAGTATTTCAATTAGGCTTGCACAGGTGTTTCAGAAAGAAAAATGTTGCAAATCTTTTATTATATCTGGATATAACCGCTTGAGATCCAACATCCCTTCTGGAGGGGATTCCAAAAATCAAAAGCTGGGAGTTAGTCTTTCTTAATTCCTGAGATTATACATAAATTAGGTCAAAACGGAAAAAACGCATATTTGATCTATTTGAATGTTATTTTAAAAGAACACTGCAAAAGCAGGTGGGCAGGTAATAGGTAGGATTTCCTTAAGTAGACATTACAGAATAACATTGACTGATGTAGAAAGATCATTAGACTCCGCTTTGAAATACATAAAAAAAACAATTAATGTTCCATCAGGGAATACAGTTCATGTTTATGTTTATTAATTGAAGATTTCTATCCATGCTTTTATTTCACTAGAGCTCCTCCAATAGTGTAATGGCAAACATATTTGCTTTGCAAGCAAAAGGTTGATGGCTCAGTCCCCTTCAAGTTCCTTTTGCAAGTGTGTCAGCAAGTGTATCTGGTGCACAACTTAGCAGCTTCCATGGCATTCAGATTATTGGTGTTCACTTGGAGCCTCAGAGCGCTGCCACATGACCCCTAACACTCTCTTTCACATGTCACGCTGATGTTTTTTATGGTGCATTTTAGCATTCTGATTCTGACTTTTAGAGCCCTGCATGTACATCTGTGAACTTTTACATCCATACATCTCCAGCAGGATCCTAAGGTCATGTGACCAGGACCTGCTGGCTCTATGGACTCTGTGGTCTTTAAACAGAACTTCTCTTTTTAAGCTTGCTTTTGGGAAACTTTGCTCAGGTCTGTTCTTTCATTAATTATAAATGAAATTAATGGGATGGTCTGATAAGAAAAATGTAATAGCATGTTGTGGCTTTCCGCCTTCATTATCGTGGTTTAGACATCATTTTGTGTCTGAAATTTTAGTCATGTGATTTCAGGTGGGCTCATGAGCCTGAATTGCGCAGTTACAAAAGGTGAACAGTCCTTAAATGCTGCTCTCAATAACCTCATGTCATCATTTTATCCACCTTTTATCACAAAAAATATTGTTGACATCAAAGAACGCTGTGAACACATGAAGTTCTGAAGAAGAACAGACAAGTGCTAAAAAAAGGCTCCGAAGTTGAGCTCTGATGAATGCAAATTATCCCCCCGACACACACTCCTTAATTGAGTCTTCACGTCCATTTTACCTGTGACACATCTTCATGACAGTAAACCCCAGGATGGGGCGAGTCAGAGGTGTGAGGCGGGAACACCCTTGAAGCACACTTCCACCAGCCTGGAATGAGCAGATAAGGCAAAGTAAGTCGGCTAAAAGTGAAATATGGGAAGAGCTGACATGTAACCTGAGCGCGCCTCGCTCTCAAGAGCCCTGCTGGATCACTGCCCCAGGGCTGCATCCAACAAGGTGAATGGGAGAATCCTAATGAAGCTGTGAAGGCTCAATCAATACCAACTCGGTACGGGGGGAGGGGGGCATTTGCAGAGCACAACACAGGAAAAGTGAAGTACAAAGAAGGAGAAGATGGATGAATGAAGGCAGAAGAGGAGAGTTGAGAGGAGGGGAAGATCACGACATGAAGAGGGGGAAATAAAGAGAAAAAAGATGATAAAGGGAAATGGAAAGAAAGAAAAAAGATAAGAAGAGAGACAAAGGGACTGAAATAAAGTCATATCATGTAGGGGAGGAAAAGGGAAGAAGGTAAGGATACAGAATGGAAAAGTTGGTGAAAATGAGTGAAGTATATGGCCATATATATATATAGATATATAGATATATTTAAAGAGAGAGATAGAAAGAAAGATGGAGAATGAGATTGCCTTGGAGAGAGGAGTGTGAGTCTAAATCGAAGACACTTAGAAAAAGCTCATTGATTGTGGTCATGGCTGGCTGGGCCCTCCTATTTGGTTAGTCATCTATTTCTCATGTATGCTGAGATCAAGCCCTCCTCCTTCTCCTCCTTCTCCTCCTCCTCTTTTATCTCTCCATCAGAGATGACTGGACCAACTAGACCTGCAACTTTCTTATGGAGAGGAGGGCAAACTTATAATTACTCCCTCCAACTTTCTGTAAGCATTTCTCCCGAGATCAGCACGGGTGCATCAAAGTGAACAACTTAGTCAACATTATAGCTGTCGAACAAGCACACTCACGAACTCGAAGAGACGTGCCGTTTGATGGAATATCGGCCGTTCTGACACAAATGTAGTCAGCTGTTAAAGGGGGAGTTCAACCCAAAACAAAAATCAGGAATTTTTTTTCATTAGTACTATTTACCCATCTAGACTCGACCCATGTAACTAGTAGGTGAATGTGGGGCTATTGTAGTACTGCAGGATTACTATTGCCATATTACTACATATTTACCCTGTATTAACCAGCTAATTAATATATAAATACTTTTCAGTTAAACTGAATTATTTCCACCTGGAAGACAAGTAAAAAAAAGTCAGCCAGGTTAACCACATGTAACAGTTTTACCCACGACTACATGAGCAGTCAGCTGGGCAAAAGTGGATAATTCTGGAATTATATTTGTGTCAAAAGTGGTCTGTGAGATAAAAACGTACCCAAGCACAGATAATTAGATTTCACAGGCACGACTATTCACCAACACTGGTGTGAGGAATTCAACAATCCATGTCTTTAGAGCTCAGCACCCAGGTACATGTAGATACCTCCTTTCGCTCACACATTTAACCTGCTGAAGCTTTTATTGATTTTTGGTTTTTTTCTTTTAGGACATCAGGAGCAGTATGTTTCCCATGTGTGTGTACTGTGCAATCCACTGACTGCTTAGCTACTCTTTTTAACATTTGTTTTTAACACATGGACTGTATTAAAACACTGAATAAAACTGCCAAACATGGAAACATTTGAGCAAGAAAGCAAGCAATTTATTTATATAGCACTTTCAGATCAGCCACCAGCTGAACACAAAGTGCTGTACACTTGACATGCCAAAAATGATACATTGAACATGTTAAAAAATAAGAAAATAATATAATAATAAAATAATAATAATAATATAAGATAAGTAAAATATATATATAAAAATGGTTATTAAAATGACATTTAAAATAATAAAATTAGCACAAATAGCAAAAACAATAATAAAATAGTATTAAAAAATGATGATGTGAATTACATTTAAAACAATAAAATCAGCACATTAGATTTGAAAACTATCTATGAGTGTTATCATTTACTTATTCATAGCCATCAATAAAATGGGCTATGAATATTCTAGTATGGGTTTCCCAGTTTGGAAGCATGAGAAATGTCTGCCAGTTCTTAAAGATAATTGTGGCAGGGCGTGGTCTGTGGTGCCGCTCCAGGGGAGGTGAACGCACCCGGGCGGCATCCGGAATCACACCTCGCCAGCTTAAAGTGTGGGCTAACTCCTGGGTTATTGTTGCTGTTTGTGTGTATGTTCAGTTGCGAGCTGGAAAGCTGCAGCCGTGCGTTTGTAGCAGCAACCGGAGTGTTAATAAAGATACTGAAAAGCATAAAAACCACATCGGGTCTGCTGTGGTTATGTTGCAATAATGAAACCAGGTAGCATTTGTTTGATATTGCTCAAAAGTAATGATGTAAGCAGTAATGTAATGTACGCAGGTTAAAGGATTGCACCTGCTAGTTGGTTAGCTAAACAGATAATGCTAACAGATATTGTTTCATTATGTAGCCAACCCAAAGCTAAAGATGGCAGAGAAGAAGAGAATTTGGGACTGAAAGCAGCTGCTGCAGATCAAAAGCTCACCATAAAAATGTCAAATCTAACGATATCTTCACTGATAGTGAAAGACATTTTTTATGACTCTACTACCACGAGAAGCTAGCAGCAGCAGTCTAACGACATAGCATTACAAAGAAATGTAAGCACAGAAGTGGCCTAGGTAGTGTTTTCCTGGACATTTTAAGTTAAGGTATACTATAACTGCTTAAAACTTTAGATTAACAATAACATGAGTCATTTAACCTTGTAGTTCATCAGGAGGCACACAATAAAGCTGAAAATGACATTTTCTACCTGGAATGTTCTATCTTTGGTGGAGTTTTTCTAATGAGCTGCTTTACTGCCATGTAACTGTATCAGCAAGTTTTCCAGCAATGCTCAGTCGGCTCATTTGTTTACTTTTAGCTTACAGGTCATCAGCTGCTAGCGCCGTACTCCTTTTGCATGGCTTCGTAGCCTGGCCTCAAGTTTGTTGTTTCTACCTGTAGTGGGAACAGTTTTCCTATATATTTTACAAAGTATTGTGCTTTGAAGATGATCCGAGCTTCTTGTTGGAGGCTGACAAGGCTCGAGCTCTTGGACATGTTTGGGCTTATGTCACTGTTGGACCTGGTGAGGAACGTGGTATGGTATGATGTCGCACATCCCTATGGTTTCGCACCATCACAACATCACCTGCTCATCTGGTCTTGCCAAGATTTTCCTGCAAAACAATGTAATTTGAGACAGAAGAAGTGGGTAGATAATATCTCTGAATGGATCGTACTCTAGCTGAGCGAGATGCTACAAATAGCTAAAGATCAGGAAGGACGGAGAGCAGTGGTTTATTAAAGATTTCTAATGCTTATCTTTTGTTCACAAAGCTGCCACTGAAACTACATGAATGATATCCAAGCATTGGTGAAACTTTTTATGGGACCCAAGTGTTTGGCTCACCACCAGACGTCCTAAGATGGACGTTTCTGCAGCGCAAGCATGAGCACACACAAAGTAGGACAAAGAAAGGAAATCAATTATGAAGCAGAGAACATTTCAAAACATCTACGGACCCTGGAGCATAATCAGTGTTTTCCTCCTACCGTTCAGCAAAAGTTCATAAAAACAAATTGGGATCAAAGCAGCATGGTTGGCTATTTCCCATCACGAAATCATCCAATTAGCACCAAAGACTTGGTGATCATGACAACAGGAGGAATATACATGTTGGGGATGGGGGCTGGAACAATGGAAATAAAGCTGTGTAATGAGAAAAGACAAGAATTGTTAACTGTGTAAATACAGCAATGGAAACCTGTCAGCAGATGAAGTTAGATCAGATGTGGCACAATGGGAGAAAGAAATCGAATGAGAGAGACGATCAATAGAGAGAGAAGCTGCCAGATTAGGGAAGAGACGGAATCAGGGGAGGAGGGAATTCAGCAAGGTCAACGAAGACGAGGGAGAGAGAGTGAGCTACAGACTGAGAGAGAAATAGAAAGAGGGTGGGCGAGCAAAGAGTATCAGCCAAAAAGCGAAATCTGTACTTTCAGATATGAGGACAGAAAAAAAAAGAAATTCACTATTGGTTTTTACTGCAAAAGAAAATTGAAGCGGCAACTATTGGGGTCTATCAATTACAGATTCCATCATGACTTGACAAGGTTGAGGCACCCCAGGCGCTTCAACATACTAACACACACTCACACTGTACGCTGGCTGGATGAGCTTGACACCTTACCGCTGCCGCCCTCTGCCCCGTCACACTAATAAACCTGTTGATCCCAGCTGAATAGATACGTGTTCATAAACCCATCATACTGTGTCATGTGATTACAGAGGAACTTAACCTCCTGAGCCATGACTAAATCAAGCCTCACAGGTCTGTGGAAAATATGCGGACAAAACATTTGAAGCCCTTCCTTCCGGTCTCCATGACTACGCAGTTAAACTGATACCACGGCACTCTTTGGTAGTTTTTGTACATCCTGTAACTCATGCGGACATGTCTCAGTGACTGTAACCATTAAACGTCGTCACTTAAAACTGCGTTCACCACAGTGCATTAGCACGGCTTGTGGTGGGTTAACACCCGGCGCTGTGGCATTAAGTGTCGATGAGAGATCATACGACTAATACGTGTTTATATTCTGTCGGCCAGCTTGCTCTGTGAAAGAGAGCGAATGGGAGGGGCGTGAAAGTGCTCCATCAAAACTATGTCAACTATTTAATTCCGCGCATTTGAGAGCTGCAGCAGCTGTCAAACAGAGACTTCAGCTGTCCTCTGCTTCTCAGGCTCTCCCAGAGTCCCCATCTGTGGCTCTCTGTATGCTGTCAGAGCTGCAGTTAGGCAGTATCCCCTTACTCAGTAACACATTAGACTAATGAGGGTTTTTTTGTTTTCTTTTTTTTTTTTTTGATTAATTAAGTATTTGAAAGTCATTAACTGCACTTACAAACCTTGGTATTGCCTTTCTTTTACATGTTCATGGTTTTAGACCAGGAAAGGGGTATTAGTGTTGATACTGCTTCCCTTAAACCAGGGGTGTCCAACTCCAGGCCTCAAGGGCTGGTGTCCTGCAGGATTTAGATGTGTCCTTGATCCAACACGGCTGATTTAAATGGCTAAATCAACTTGTCTTGAAGTTATCCAGGGGCCTGGTGATGAAGTAATCATGTCATTCAGGTTTGTTGACCCTGGATGATATCTAAAATCTGCAGGACACTGGCCCTTGAGTCCTGGAGTTGGACACCCCTGCCATAAACCAACCTTACCCCGTCCCAAATGCCTCCTCTTGTGACCATCTTGTGTTGTTCGAGGCCATGATGGTCTAAGTTGCTATTTCCCTTTAAAAGATGTTCATTTACAACTAAGACGTCATAATTAATGTAATGTTAAAAAAAATATCATTGGTTAACTCCAATTAAGTTTAACTCATTCTTTTTGCTTCTTGGCAGAGAAGAACTGGGCAAAACGTCTGCCAGAGAATCACGAATGAATTTGCCAAAGCCAACGTAAGCTTAAACAGACAAACATCTCTGTCCAGAAGAGCGCAGTCCTGGGAACAGCTAAGATACTGCGCAGGACCCTCAAGCTCCCAGGCCTCTGGTAGAGGACCCAAGCTTGAAGTATAAACCACCAGCAGGGGCGTGCTGGGTGTTTATATATATATATATATATATATATATATATATATATATATATATATATATATATATATATATATATATATATATATATATATATATATATATATCTTGGCATCTGTAGTAGAGGAACATGATTTGAAAGTTACTTCCTGAAAAGTGATGGGAAAAACATTCAGCAAACACCTGACACAGGAGCTGAGAAACATATCAGGTCCTTATGATGATCCATCCACTGTTCCCCAAACCATCAGAAATGGGCTCAGTTGAAGGGTTGCTGTCAAGAAGCTGTTCTTAAGAAAGGGGTGAGGTGTATCAAATTACACAAAAACTAGCCTTAAAATTAATGGTAACAAATCTATTAGAGCAATGAATCGAAATGTGAAAAATGTGGTTTAAAACATTATCAGTATGTAAGCAGGAGGTCACAAGATATATAGAATAATGAGTATCTACACTTGTATGTAAAACATGACACATGCTCTTACAGGGTTTGGAGATCCAAGCATACTCCCAATGCAGCAAAATCATACTGGGATAGAAAAATAGAGTGAAACCCTATCATTCATGTATTGGTATCCCCAGTATTTCCAAGGATGCTTGTCCACGTTTCAAGTCACTGCAACTCTTTCCCAAATGAGGGGTGGCTCGAGACTTTTGCACAGAAATGTATGAGTTAATATAAGAGATTTAAATCATGAAGCTTTATCATGAGTAATACATTTCCCATTCCACAGAGAAACAGGCATTAAGTAAATAAAGATTTCTCCAGGAAACATGGTTCTGGTTCATATTCCCCATGTTAGTGTCAAAAATGTGCAACACCACATATCTACATGTACAGCATGCTGATAGTGTGCACATGTACAGTGTTAATCTAGGGTGGCCATCTAAATGACCATAATTCCTTCAAGTCAGCTAAGTTTACACAGAGATCAAATCATGTCATGTTTCCATTGTCAGGGCAACATGTGCGCAGTATTAACTCCTCTGTGTTTGGACGTTTACGTTCAACATCACCTTCCTATACGCTTAATTCACCCCTAATGTTACTGATGTGTGTATATCTGTGTTAATGGTGTTATGTCGAATATCGGTGATTTGTTATGATGGGGCTGTAAACCAGACGAGGACAGAACGGGAGGAGGGAAGTGGAAGCAGGGTGTTGAGAGAGGCTTTGAGCATGTGCTGAGAAAAATCTGCCTATGTGTGTGCAGTCTGTGACCAGAGTGACAGGCGGATGACTCACCATCAGGACACAACGGGGTCAGGACACATCTACCGGGAGATGATGACTTCATTACCTCTTGAAAGATAGATAGAAACATCCCTCCATTTCCCCTCAAGCCACTCGGAGTGTAAACTACTCAGAGGAGCCAACGGAGGAAGAACTATTGAATCATACTAATCATAATACAGCAGTTCTTTTTGGTTTTTTGGGGGCTTGACCTATGCTGGGGGCTCCACGGGATGTGCTTTGTTTGCAATAGCCATTGATCTACTCTCATTGTTTCAACAAACTCCCACCCCTTTTAGCAGGGAAAGGGAAAAACAAGAGCAATGGATTTGTAATAATAGTTCAAAACAGTGCTATAGATTTATGCTGTAAAGCCATGCTCACTAGCAGAATTGAGACTTATTGATCTTACACCCATGGCGCTTCTTATCGGCAGAAAAGAGCATCAGAATTTATTTGGTAGCGGGAGGGGGGGGGCAAGCCATGCAGAGCAGTGCCATTATTTCATATTTTTAATTCTCATTTTTCCTTTCTTTCCATGTGCCTCCTTTTCTTTTTGACATTTGCTTCTCTACGCATAAATTACCCTGACATTTCTATCTGGACAAATTAAAACTGGTGTAATGCTTTTTTTCCTTAATCCTAACAGAGAAATATTACTGATTGTAATTCTATTAAATTAATAGCACTTTCCATGGAAAACACGGGTATATTCTACATTCAGTTCAATTCAATGTAATTTTATTAAGATAGAGCCAAATCCCAAAAACAGCTGACTCGAGGCCTGTTATGTTGTGGAGGGCTTTAGGGTTTTTTCCTACTATATTACAGAGAAAACCTCAAGAATGAGCAAGCACTTGTTGGCAACAGTTGGAAGAAAAAACTCCCTTTTAACCGGAAGAAACAGCCGGTGGAACCAAGCTCAGGGAGGGGCAGCCATCTGCCGCAACCAGTTTAGACTATGGAGAGGAAGACTGCATAAGATAAGATAAGAAACACCGTGCAAGCCAGAGTTTAATCATTAAATGCAAAGTGGTGTATAACCACATAGAGAGTAAGCATTTTTGCCATCATCATCTTAGTCTTTTGAAAGTGTGGCACTGACATAGGTTGCATTGCACTATGTAGGCTACATCAGCTTGATAAGAACGATCTAAAATCCTCATTATCTACCAATCTGTAGCACTTCGTGACAAAAGAAGCTAAAACCCATGTGCCCCTTTGATGCTAGCATACCTAACAAGACATGCACGCCAAACACATAAAATCTGCGAGAATATTTCATGCATTAAAAATATTTTATGAACTCACCTATTAATGAAGCACATTTTTTGAGGACGAAAATAAACCAAAAAGGCAACATTTTTGGTATTTCTATACGTTACATGACAAGTCTGCATCTGAAAAAAATCACAATTTTGTGTCAATGTGTAATGGCCCTAGAAGTCTAAATCGTAGGTAATAGTAAAGGGCTTAATCCTAGCCTTATAAACACACATCATAGATCAAAAACCTGATGGAACAAAACAATACAATGTTGTACACACCCTGACTTGCTAACACATTAGCCATTAGCTCACCAAGCAGTTCACAAACCAGCCCCGAAGTCACGATATCACAAAACTTTGAGAAACATACATTTCATGATGACCTGCAGAGTTTTTTCTTTTTTTTGTCTCTTCACCAATATGATTCATCTTCCCTTGTTGTCATATGACTGAAGCAATGATTGTTACTCAAGCTTCATAAAGCACAGAAACAGAATAAATTGAGGAATTGAGACAGAGACAATAAACAGTGATTACATCGCCTGAGTTCAAGGTGAGTCTCACACAGCTGAACTATGAAGCATGTAGCTCGGAAATGATTTCAGAGTGAAGGGGCTGTTGTCTCTTGGTGAGTGGCAGACTCATTAAAGCGCTGTCTCTCTTTTGTTTAGTCAAGACTGAAATAGTTTGGGCCCCATTAGCCTGCTGGTTTGACGGGAGATTATTGCTTTGGAGTTTTCACTTTGTTCTCTCTTTTATTTGACCTTGAATTGATTTTTACTTACCTAATTCTCCTTTTTCATTTGCGCCTTTCTATTTAAGCGTTACACTATTTAGCAATTTGATGCAAAAAGCTAAACAAGATTACAGACGTTGGATAAAAATGCAGATATCAAAGTCTAACAGTTCGTCTTCACTACCACCTCCCTTTCTTGTTCCAATGCAGTAATCTTGGTCTTCTGAGGCTTTGTTACACTGCTGATGCATTCATCCTCCTCACTCCACCCACAGTGGTAGAAGTGAACTTTTGTTTCAGTGCGCTGCTGGTGAGAAAGCCATCTGCGGGGAGGCTGTTCCTCACCAGGGTGGGAGTTCTTCTGATGTGTTTTTGTAAGGCCACGTCGGTGTGAAAATACCACAGTAGCCTCATGTGTCACAGTCTCTGTTCTTTGTATTTTGAATGCTTAAAAGGCATACTGTGATTGAAACAAAGTGTTATTAAATCACATCTGAAAGCAAACATGTCTTCTGCTGTTAGGCGTGGAAAGTCTGTTGTCTGTTATATTTGTAGAAGTTGGATAAAGATGGACATTAATTTTAAAAACATAAACTGTAAAAGATTTTTGAGTGTCCAGCTATCAGCTAGTGTGAGCTGACTTAGTTAGAAAGCTGTATCCACAGTTATGCACTGTTACACTTTCACAGTTGTTGATACAATGAAACATACAATGAAATAAATAATTAATCACTGCCTTTTTTGGGTACCTGTTGAAATCCAGGCTCTGGCTGCTGAGCTGGGGTCGCCATTCACTCAGCTTTAACATGACTCCGGGTTCTTGGCTAGCTTTGTGTTAGCATGTTGTTGTTTCTGTCCTACCTGCGGTTTGCATTACACCAGCAACATCCAGCTGTAGGATGCTCCACCATTTATCTCCTCGCACACACGAAATGAAATTATTACAGTAACATGTTCACATAAGTGAAAATAGCGCATTACTTTGGAAGCTCTTAGAGACTTTTACCCACACACAAAGAGAAGATGTTGTATTCTTTTCCCAGATTAAATATAAATTAATTAATTTCCATGTAACACGTGGATAATATCTAATAACCCACGAGAGTCCGTTCAGAATTGACCAGCTCCTCTGGGCCACCTTCTATAATCATATACAAGGTCAGAAAGTATGAGGCTCCTTGCTCCCCCCTGTCTCTTGGATCTCTCTCCCTGCTTGTCACCGGCTGGCTGCATGAGAATGAAATCACGGTGGCTGTATTGGCTTTCTGGAACATTCCTCAGCTCTGAATGGGAAGGTCACCCACAGCGCGGACAAGAGAGATTCAATTTAAAATCTGTGCAGCTCGCCTGTGCAAATGTGTGTGTGTGTGAGAGGGGGAGATACTGACATGAATCCTTCCCCACGACAAAGTGATTGCCACCTCACACCAAAATATAACACCACTGTTGAATTTCTGCTATTACACCAGCAGGAGTGCAAATAATGTTAGCAAGAGTTCTATTTCAGGCCGCAGAAAACAAACTGCAACTTCCTTTTTGCACCATTTTAACAAACACACACACACACACACCCTTCCACCAGCCCCACAGTGGCGCCATCCAGGGCCGTGGCAGAACAGGTAGTGTCACCCAAGGGCTGCATGCTCAATTCGCCAGGGGCCAGTGGGGAGATTGTCCCTCTCGGCCAGGAACCTGCCCACAAAGACAGGAAGTGGAACTCTTCCACCTGATACCGCAGCACCGCAGGGCCCTGCGGGAGAGAAACTTTTCAGCGTGACGGCCGTGATGGATTAACTGATATTCACAAAACGTGTTTACCTAGGCACATACAGACGGTAAGCAGCACGCTGCTGTGCATACAATGGAGACAAACAAGGCAGAGTGTAGCAGAAGCAGTACGGCAAATAAAGCCACGCATCAGGAAAAAAGAAAAAAAGTGAAACAGCGTGAAGGTATGGAGGGGAGTGGGAGGCTTTGGAGTCATTACTCATTGTTGAGTGTTGTCAAATGATATTAACCCTTTCATCTGTTCAAGCCAAGCAGCCGCGGAGCAGTTCTCACTTCAGTGACAGCCTGGCTCGTTTTCCTTTCTTCTCTCTCTTTTCTTTGATGCAGTTCCAGTCCACCAAACAAACTCGCCCGCGTCCTTTCATCAGGCGAGCAGCGTACCATAAAAAATGACTGGCGCGGCCTGAACAGCAGCCGGCAGAACCGCATTCAGCATCTCGGGTCAGAGTCTAACGCGAGGCTCTTTTAGTCACAGGTCAAAACCAACTTCCTCCTCGTCCCGTCAGACCCGTCATTCGGAAATTTAATGACAACACATGAATGAAAAAGAGCTGTGGTGTGATCTTGAAGCTAAAAGCTAAGGTTGTCTTTTTTAAAAATACTGTCCAGCAGATAAAGAAGCAGGTACACTGCTTTAGTAAGAACAGATTTCATCTTCTTGTACCTTTGCCCATGAAAGAATACCTGTCATCAAAATTAATCCAACTAATTTAAATCTGCAAGAAAGTAAAAATCACAGTGGTCATTAAAATGTGTTCAGAATTTGCAAACTGATAATAATTAACCTTATAACTCATTATATAAGCTGCCTTTATATGTTAAAAGTATTGATATCAATATTAGTATCGGCAATAATGCCCTGCCCTTGGTATTGGATTGATACCCAGATGTACAGTATCACACAGTCACCTGACATCTCCACCATCCCCGCTTCCCACGACTATACAACTGCCAAAAAGGTGAAAACTGAGAGTTTGCTGAAAAATCACACAGCCAGTGCACAGTGAATACAGCAAAGCTGCAGTTCATCAGCTTTCAGTCATTTGAAACCTCCTGCTTCGCCTCATCAAAATGACTGAGTGCTTTCCTGTGTTAACGTCCTTAACCTGAGTCCTGCGAGGGTGCCACTTCTGAATTGAAGTACTTTGTTTTCCTGGGAAGACGTTGTTCTTGGTGTAAACGGAAATCTCAGAGATCTCAACGTGCACAACAAATAAACAGAATCACTTTAGCCTATAGCGCTATAGGAAGGCACGTAAGAACATATTTTTGTGTGATTTGAGTGAACTGCAACTTTCATATCTGAGCTCATCTCTGTTTCCATGTCTGTTTTTCTGTGATCCTTCTACTTCTCCCTCCCCTCCTGCCGTCTCTCCTCTCGGCAGCATGTTGTACAGTCTGGGTCTCTCTCTCGGGGTTGCACACTGTGTGTATGTGCCTGGTATGGCAGACAGGCCTGACCCATTTTACTGAACGCTTTTATCCCCACCATCCCATCCCCTCCTCCTCCTTCACTCTGTCTCTGAGTCCCTCGCCGTTGACTTGCTGTATATTTGTATGCGTGTCTATCACTCGACTGTGTTTGGTGGTCATTCGTCTGCCTGTCTCATTTCCCTTCCCTTCCTGCTTTTCCTTCTTGAAAGATGCAGAGGGGGGTTGTTAGCCATTTACATTCGAGAGGGTGTTTCCAGGGATCTTAGACACACACATGTAGTTCACGATTTTTTTGGCCTCATGGTAACATAATGCATTGCTTCATAACTAAAAGTCTAACCCCACACCTAACCTACACCTGACTTTAACCTGAACTGTAAAATGCGAGCATGACCTTGAAATTTTTTGTCTCTAAAAGCACTAAAACACAGAGTACTTTCCAAAAAGTCCCATCATACGAGAGCTGTACCAATAGACTGTATATAAAAGATGGAAGTTGTTACTGTGACATCACATTGGTTTCTGAAAGTCTGAAGAATACTGAAGTTGGAACTAAGAGTTTTAGTCGCTGCTGTGGTAGGTTTTTTTTTAGCACTATAACTGGAAAAGAAGGGGGAGTGTTTAGTTAGCAGCTAATGCTAGCAAACTTGGTTAGGCAAACTTCCACGTTCACCTTGGCTGGAGATTGCTGCCTATCACCTGGTGAAATTGTACACATAAAGTGTGCCAACCCAAAAATCTCCTCGTAAAAGCTTTGGTTGCTAGCAGATTAACCCAGTCACCTATAGTCTGCATGAAAGATGCTGCTTTGTCTGCAAACACCTGTCTTCAAATTGAAAGCTGTGCCTTACTGCTCGTTTTTAAAAATTGTGTCACATTTTTCAGTTTCACTACCATTTGGTGAGCAGTTTGCAAATCTTTGCAGACAAATCAGCATGTGCCATGTAAACTACCGCAGCAACCTGCTAGCGAACAATGCAATCGCAAGGAGGTTTTTGGTAGAGCACGGTATCAACCACTTGCCAACCAGTTGTGGAATACACTTTTCTCCAGCAACCTGCAGTTCCCAGTGTCTATGACATGTCTTTAGGCCTGAGTAAATGAAGGTTTCATAGTCAGCGACAGGAGTGACAGCTGCCTCCAGCAACCACTCACCAACTGATGAGAGAAATCACGTTTTGGCCTACTGGTTGTGCCTGGACTAAATCTCAAATTGGTCGTTATAGAAAAAGAAATACTACACCTACCCTCCACACACAAACACACACACAATGACCTGGTTTGAGTAACAGCTAACAGTGGAAGACGATACAGACAAATACAGGAGAAGATAATAAAGTTGCAAACATCACAGACGGGCAAATGATGTCAGCATGGACATCAGGGGAAGACTAGCGCGAAGACAAACTGCTCATGCGGAAGCCGGGAACACTTTAGACATGCTCAAAGAATGTGTGTAGAGAGAGAAAAAGTAAAAAAGCACAAATTACTCTAAAGTGTGCGTAACTGATGAATGATTGACTGAATGAGCCTCGATGGAGGAGCGAGACAGTGATGAGCAAACTCGGTTAGCTGGGCTGTGTGCGCCAGTGTGGGGAGCAGCCTCCGGCCTGTCGCTTACAGCGCAGAGAGACTCATAAATCCTGATTATTTTAGCTAATGAGAACTCGCTCCCATCTCAATAAATCACAAACAGGTAAAGTGCACACACAAGGAGCATAAAATACAACGTGCATTTAAACTGTACAAAGACTACACACACTCCCCTCCCATGGACAAATACTTGGTTGCTGTGTTGTTTGCGTATCTAAAGGGCGTAACACAGCCTCCCATCTGAGAAAACATGGAGGTGGCACAGTCTAGACAGTGACAGACAAACCACACAGACTGCAAATTAGCTAACTTTTAGCCCAACACACAAACTCTTTTCACCTTACCCCCCCCCTCCCCCCACCAATAATACCTTTTATACTCTGCACAATGCTGTAATTTTCTTTGTGTGTATTTTATGAAGAATTTAAAAGGAATATAGTTTCTCTTCGCCAGGAGATATAGCTCCCTAACACTTATCTTAGATTAGCACAAAGACTATAAATCCTGTGTGTTTACTGTGCAACTTTTGCTAGCTTAGTGGGTATGCATAGCATCAATATAACTTAAAAGGGGGTGAGGATTTCCACAAGAAATCCTTCAATTCCAAGATCTATTTTTTTTACAAGAAAGGTTGCTGCTTGACTGCAAAACCCTTTTTTTTTTAGAAAACCCTTTAATATTCTCTTTTCTCAGTGGCTTTAACATGCTGATAGTGTGGAGTTTGACTAGCTTGTACATTAGCACACTACACTACGTTATAAAACTACCACCTTATGTAGCGTACCTCATAATAACCATTAAGAGATTATTTAGATGTTTGGGGAAATCTATTCACTTCCTTTAAAAGAGTTATATTGTTTTCAAACCAAATCGTGCTAGAGTTTTTGGACCCTAACCCCCAAGAGAAAGCGGAGTATAACCTCAACCTGAAGTAACAGCAACATGGTAAATTGACTAATTTGTATATAGCACTTTTCTACTCTCTCAGAGTACTCGAAGCACTCTATACAACATGACATAGTCACCCAATCACTGTGTTCTATGTTTCGTAGTGCTTCCTAACTACCATTCATACTCCAATGGACGCATCAGAGAGCAATTTGGAGTTAGGATCCTGCCCAAGGATACTTGCAGACTGGAGGAGCCAGGGATCGAACCACTAACCTTCCATCAGCAGGGGTGGGCAACTCCAGGCCTCGAGGGCCGGTGTCCCTGCAGGTTTTAGATGTGTCCTTGAACCACCACAGCTGATTTAAATGGCTAAATTAGCTCCTCAACATGTCCTGAAGTTCTCCAGAGGCCTGGTAAAGAACTAATCATGTGATTCAGATATGTTGACCCAAGGTGAGATCTAAAACCTGCAGGACACCAGCCCTCGGGGCCTGGAATTGCCCACCCCTGCATCAGTAGCTCACTGCGCTATCTCCTGAGCTACAGCCACCCCAACACGTTAGCACAACTTAGGACATCCTATAGTTTCTTTTTTTCCTCCAGCTGCCTATAGAGAGAAAGCTAGCAGCCAATTTCCCAGTGTGTCTTTTTTCCTGTCTTCCTTGATTCAGCCCCCAGCCAGTTGCAGCAGATGGCAGTCCCTCCCCGAGCCTGGTTCTGCTGCAGGGTTTCTTCCTGTTAAAATGCAGTTTCTTCTTCCTACTGTTGCCAAGTGCTTGGTCACAGGCGGTCATTAGATTATTGGGGTTTTCGCTATATATATATATAGTGACTTGAGGTTGTTGTTGTTGTCTTGTGCTATATAAATTTAAATCAGCTGAACTGAGTTGAATTTCTGATTGCTAGTGTTGTTAGAAAAATCAACCGTTTATGAAAGAATCTCCCCCTGTTAGACTTTCTAAGTAACCTTGCCACATAAAACTCCACTTTCTGGTTGTTCTGAACAAACTGTTAGAGTAAAAAGCTCAATACTGCTCTTAGTCATTTCTTTACAGAAAAAGCTACAACTACAGTGGGGCAAAAAAGTATTTAGTCAGCCACCGATTGTGCAAGTTCCCCCACCTAAAATGATGACAGAGGTCAGTAATTTGCACCAGAGGTACACTTCAACTGTGAGAGGCAGAATGTGAAAAAAAAAAAAAAAAAAAAAAAAAAAAAAATCCATGAATCCACATGGTAGGATTTGTAAAGAATTTATTCGTAAATCAGGGTGGAAAATAAGTATTTGGTCAATAACAGAAATACAACTCAATACTTTGTAACATAACCTTTGTTGGCAATAACAGAGGTCAAACGTTTACTATAGGTCTTTACCAGGTTTGCACACACAGTAGCTGGTATTTTGGCCCATTCCTCCATGCAGATCTTCTCGAGAGCAGTGATGTTTTGGGGCTGTCGCCGAGCAACACGGACTTTCAACTCCCGCCACAGATTTTCTATGGGGTTGAGGTCTGGAGACTGGCTAGGCCACTCCAGGACTTTCAAATGCTTCTTACAGAGCCACTCCTTTGTTGCCCGGGCGCTGTGTTTTGGATCATTGTCATGTTGGAAGACCCAGCCTCGTTTCATCTTCAAAGTTCTCACTGATGGAAGGAGGTTTTGGCTCAAAATCTCACGATACATGGCCCCATTCATTCTGTCCTTAACACGGATCAGTCGTCCTGTCCCCTTGGCAGAAAAACAGCCCCATAGCATGATGTTTCCACCCCCATGCTTCACAGTAGGTATGGTGTTCTTGGGATGCAACTCAGTATTCTTCTTCCTCCAAACACGACGAGTTGAGTTTATACCAAAAAGTTCTACTTTGGTTTCATCTGACCACATGACATTCTCCCAATCCTCTGCTGTATCATCCATGTGCTCTCTGGCAAACTTCAGACGGGCCTGGACATGCACTGGCTTCAGCAGCGGAACACGTCTGGCACTGCGGGATGTGATTCCCTGCCGTTGTAGTGTGTTACTGATGGTGACCTTTGTTACTTTGGTCCCAGCTCTCTGCAGGTCATTCACCAGGTCCCCCCGTGTGGTTCTGGGATCTTTGCTCACCGTTCTCATGATCATTTTGACCCCACGGGATGAGATCTTGCGTGGAGCCCCAGATCGAGGGAGATTATCAGTGGTCTTGTATGTCTTCCATTTTCTGATGATTGCTCCCACAGTTGATTTTTTTTCACACCAAGCTGCTTGCCTATTGTAGATTCACTCTTCCCAGTCTGGTGCAGGTCTACAATACTTTTCCTGGTGTCCTTCGAAAGCTCTTTGGTCTTGGCCATGGCGGAGTTTGGAGTCTGACTGTTTGAGGCTGTGGACAGGTGTCTTTTATACAGATGATGAGTTCAAACAGGTGCCATTCATACAGGTAACGAGTGGGGGACAGAAAAGCTTCTTACAGAAGACGTTACAGGTCTGTGAGAGCCAGAGATTTTCCTTGTTTGAGGTGACCAAATACTTATTTTCCACCCTAATTTACGAATAAATTCTTTACAAATCCTACCATGTGGATTCATGGATTTTTTTTTCACATTCTGTGTCTCACAGTTGAAGTGTACCTCTGGTGCAAATTACTGACCTCTGTCATCATTTTAAGTGGGGGAACTTGCACAATCGGTGGCTGACTAAATACTTTTTTGCCCCACTGTAGGAGATAGCTTGCTTAGCATAGCACACAGGCAAACAGCAAGCTGGCTCTGGCCATATATTATAAAGCATAGATGTAGCCAGCATGGTATCATCCACTAATAAGTGAAGTCCTGTTGTAAACCTTTGATATGAGCATTTTTGCCATTGCTATATTCGTGTTTTGAAACCAGATATTAACCTAAAGACGCTGCACACTCATTTGTTTACCCAATTCCTTTCTGACGCTAATAAGGACCATCACTGAAAAAAATTATGTTTTCATCAGTATGGCCTTATCCAGAAACTCATCAGTTAAATGTCCACCAACATCACAGAGAAACTGAAAAGTTACCCCATTTAAAAAAATGCACATTTAAGGCACTCTACTTTTATAACACATACCAGCGACTCCAAAAATGTAGCCTGGGTTTGGGTGAGGGGGGTTTACAGTAACGGAGCACTTTGTAAAATGTCAGACTTTTCTTTTGAAAAGTCTTTATCTCAGCATCAGGACAGTATAGCATCACAGCTTCCCAAATCACAATCTCCCCCCGATTTACAGTAAATTGTTAAACTGTCCACAATGAAACATGTAAAGATAATATCCTTGAGAGCATGGGACATTTATTTCTCTTATGTATTCTTAGTGGCTCATTTCTTATGAGTTACAGTGAATGAAACCGTGGGAAGACAGAGGAAGTTGCTCCCTTCGGTCTGCACTAGGCCTCCTTCAGCCCTGAGCCTGGTAGCTGTTGTTCCCGCTCTGAAACCTCTTCACAACATGAAATTTAATATCTCTCTTTAATTCCTCCAACCAGTGGCTGGTAAACTGTGGTTTTGGGAGCGAGCAGAGTCCGGGGATAATTCCATGAGGTTAATATCTAACCATGACCACAGCCTCTCCCTCTCTTCCATCTTCCCTTCTCTTTGGCGTTGACCGCAATGCTCCTCTCCTACTGTCTGAGCTGTCAGTCAGCTGCTTTGCCCTCATCTATCCAAAACAACACACACACATCCCAGTTTTCAGCAGCCTCTGTTACTGTTCTGGGTCTGTTTGGAAATCTATACAGCAGCTTTTGTGTCAAGTGGACATTGTTGGTAGGTCAACACACACACACACAAGGTTGGAACTGAGATACATTCACCGTGATCTGTCTTTACCCTCCTATGCGTGCGCGCACACACACACACACACACACACAGAAGGGTGATAGACACCGGTGTATAACCCAAAGCCGGAGGCGGCGTAGCAACATCAAAGATTAAGCAAGTTGTGGCAGGAGGAAATTGCTGCTCCACCTCGCTGTGGCAGGATGACATCAGTGGCGTGGGTGGCAGAGGGGTGTCAGGGCCTGGAGGGAAAGGCGTCGGTGAGAGAGGGCAGGACAAAAGAGGGAGGAATCAAGCCGTCCAGAGGAGGTTAGCTCCTATCATTAACAGCCCTGACGTCATGGTATAAAATGGGAAATGGCCTCGGAGGCTTGGGGAAAAGTTTGGGAATAAATTTGCATAGACTTTTGCAGTTTGCCTGAACTTTGGGATTGAGACACGAAGTGCCAGGATGCAACTCGAGTGATTTTTAATCCGGCGTTGCTGTTCAAATGCCGGAGTGACTCCTGTCTGACAATAAGATTCAGCGACTCAATGAAACTGTTCAATACGCTTTGAGAAACTCAGCACAAACTCGCACGGCTCCTGAAAACGACAGCAAGCCCTCCTCCCCTCAGACTGCAGCGTGGCTAAATAAAAAAACTCCTGCTAGAGCACATGACATTTGTAATCTGTCCTCAGCATCAATTGTGCACGCTTTTATTCACTACCAAATAGCCCTCTACCGCCAGGACAAATATCACATCCATATACTGCAAATGTAATTTACTGACTCATTCATGTTATTGCATTTTTCCAGTCAATACTCTCCTGATTCAGAGGATTCAGAAAAGACTAAAAAAAACACAGCGAACAAGCTGAGGCACTTTTGAAAATGAGCTGTACAATAGATACCTTGTCATCAATGTATTATGCTCCTAATGATGATGACACATGACTCGTCCGGTGGTGAGGAATAGGCACACATTTATATAAATGGATTGCCTCTGTGGTGTAGCCCTGCAGCTCTGCTGACAAAGTGGATAACTGATAGCAGCAGATGGGTCAGACTGCATAGGTATGCATGGTCTGTGGAGCTAATACGCCACCTAGTGGTGTAATTTTACTGTCTATGCAGTACAACCCGCTCTTATCACTTCAGTACTGAGCAAATTAGGCACAGAGTGAAGGAAAGCACCTTCAGTTCAGTTACTTTTCCTACATGTGAAAGTGTTTACTCCAGATTTCTCTGACGGTAGTAATTTCAACTTTATAAAGCAACAAGGTTACAGGGCAGATATTTTCAAACTAAAGCCACCCAAAAGTATCTAAAATAGCTATAATTAGCACTTGTAATTCAGTACAGATATGTAGGAAACCAACAGAGCCACACATAGAGGGAGATAAGAAGAATTTAAACAAGACAGCAGATCAGTCAAGACACTTTTTACACGACTTTAGGTTCAAAACAATAATAATCAGGTTTTATAGGTTAGGCGTGAATGATAGAAAACTTCCTTATTTCTCTTTTGATATCCATGAGGTCGTCACCCATGTAGGGATGGAACTGGGTTTTATTTTAGCTTCATGTTGTAGAGGCACACCTTCACTCCATCCATCCATCTTCTTCTGCTTATCCGAGGCCGGGTCGCAGGCGCAGCCCAAGCAGAGAAGCCCAGACCTCCCTCTCCCCAGCTACCTCCTCCAGCTTGTCCGGGGGAACAACAAGGCGTTCCCAGGACAGCCGAGAAATAGAATCTCTCTTCACACTTTACATTTCAATACATTCATACATTTATTTTGCCTTTATTGTTAGTTTATTTTGTCAAAAGCCTTTTCATGTGGGAGTTACAAATAGGAAACTCTGTAAGTGGTTGAAGATTAAGCCAAAATAAAACCCAATCCCAACCCTAGATGGGCAACTTGTGACCTGGTGAATGTCAAATATAGCGACTGTTGTCTCTTCACTGTCAGTGTGGGGCATAATCGTGCCAAGATCCAAAGCATTATCTAATGTTTGTAGATGTTCATGTCTGACAAGCAATTTTAGAAGATCTAATACAGACTGTCCATCCCAGAATCAAAGGGAAACTCCTGGAACTGTCTTTATCTAAACGTGTAGAAAGAAAGAGGTTTGAGCTTTGTGAACTGTGTGCCATCCACACACATTCATGCTCCATAAAGACTTTAAAGCAACAATTTGCCTTTTGGGAGGATCTACTCTCACAGATGAAACAAAGAGCCGTTTGGCTTCATTAACACAGGACACATTTGGCAGCTTGAAGCATATGCTTGAAGATAATTCAAGTTATCAGTCAGAAAGTTGGACCTGAGGGAGCCATTTCAACAGAATAATGATCCTAAACAACAGAAAATCCACCAAGTAATGGGCCGAGAAGTGGAAATCCAGGGTGTTGAAATGGCTTAGTCAAAATCAGAGACAGTATTTTTTTTTTTTAAAAAGAGTGAGTTGAAATGGAAGATGGTGGTAGAAGGATCAGCTAACACCTAAAGCAAGACATTTTTACAAGGGTGACAAAACAGGTGTATGAAACGACATCTGTTGATATTCTTGCAGAAATGTTTTTAATGACTTTTAATATAACTGGGTACATTTTAGATGCAATGATTTTATATCATCGCTTTACAAAAAATCACCAGTAAGACAAAGTAAGATTAGAAACAGCTTTTATTTGTTTATTCAGTATTTAAAATCCAAACCAAATGGGTCATAGCTGAAAAAAACAAAAAAACACTAAGAACAGAGCATTAAAACATGACGGCATTTATTTTACTGTTTTACAGTAACGTACGTCTGTTCGGAAAAACGTTTATTAGACTCAGTAGAAAGACCAAAATGAGAAGAGGGGCGTGATTACTAATAGCACCAAACTGTCACTATTAGAGTATCGCAAACAATTTGAATGAAGCCAAGAATAAAAAGACACACGGCAACGTGTGAGAATGTTACTGCTAAAAACAAAGCCTGCTGCAAAGATTAAATGTTAAAACAAAACTTGGTCATCTTGAGTTCTACAGCTCAAACTGGCCCAAAGTTTTGACTGAAATACATTATTATACACAAAATATTCCCATCATAGTATTTCCAGCTTCAATATTCCTTTTTCTTACAGGCATTTGGAAATAATGAAATGTTGCAGTTTCAAGTTGTCATGGAATGTTGGAATAAAGTGGCTGAGTGCTGTTCAACTTCCCTTGAATTGTTTGTGTTGTACAGATAGAGTCGAGAACAGATCTTTATAAAATGATCGTACGCTTGTAGAAAGGTTATAAAGTGAAGGTCATGTTGTGTGTGATTGTGTCACACTTCATGCTCAGAAATGTAAAAGGACTATGTTATAAAATGTGGAGACACTACGAGCAGAGTAAGAGTACACCGTCTTCAAAAACATTCTAAATGAAAGTACAACCATCTGCCATCAAGCTTTACTCAGTCGCCCTCCTCTCAGTCTGTCAACCAGGGCGCCTGTAGCAGGCCTCCTTGTAGGAGGTGGCATTGACAACGCTGAACATGTCTCTCCTAACAAAAGACAGGAAATTTTTCAGAGGGCAGAGAGGCTGGCTGACGTGGCGGTCGTGTGGGCGACAGAAGGAGGTGTGAAATGTCACGTCCTCGCCGTTGTACAGCACCCGGATGAATGTTTCGCCGTATTTGGCCTTTGACTTCTCACCTTTTCCACCTCTCTTTTTTACTTGGCCTTGTATCATCGAGGGACTTTTCCACAGTTCAAAGACAATTCTTGCTGCAAACCTTGGGAACCGGGCTTCTTCGAGACCCAGGGCACTTAGCAATGGAGCCACTGTGACATCATGGGCTGAAGAGAGAGTGAAGACCTCCTCGCCCCCGGAACGAGGCTCACGACCAGCCTCGATGCTCTTAGCGATCCGCTCCATCTTGGCGGCGGTTCGGTTGAGGTAGGGATACATCGCCAGGATGGCGTATTTGTGGTACAGCCCCGCTCTCCTCCGGTGCACCTCATCGTCCAGCTGCTGCCGTCGGATCACGGCAAACTGTTCCATAGTCAGGCATCCGCCGGCGCCACTATCCCCTATGGGAACACATGGGAACGAAAGGCCATGGCACAGGTGGCACAGCAGGGAGTCTATGGGGTTTGCAGCTCGGAGCTGCCGAGTGGGAAGACCCAAAGTTCGTGCCATATCCATGTAAGTTCTCTCCAGTTCAGTGTCGGCCGCTCTGAGCTGATACTGCCTCCTCTGCTCCTCCTCCAGGTACCTGTTCCTGGCAGGGCAGTCGCAGGCCGAGCTGCAGAACAGCGTGCTCCACTGGTGACGCACGGTCAGCTTCGTCCAATCAAAGTCCGGAAGGAAACCGTAGAGGAAGGCCAGCCCGCTCTGAAGAGTGCGACTCTTCCCTGTGGTCTCCACCCAGATCTGACGGGGCGCCCAATCAGAAGGGAAGAGACTGTGTTGTTTGTAGGCGTGGTGGAGGAGCTGCCCATTGCGAAGGTGCTGCACCACACCTGGACAACGATGGGAAAATGAAACGTGGCATGAATGATGTAGAATAAATTATGTGAGTACTCAACACATAACAATGTCTGTAAGAGTTCGGTTCAACTGCTCTTGTCACCTGTCTGCGTGAGTTCTCCCATCTCACAGGCACTGTGGCTGGGCAGACGAGGAACCGAGCCCAGAGGTGACTCCCAGTGGCCGCGACCCCCCAGGCCCATGTGATGGATGAAGGGGTCCAGCAGGGGGTGGGAGGGTTTCCTGAGGGTTAGTAGAAAAGACAAGAGGAGTTAAAGATGTAATCCATGGTCTCATGTTCACATAACACAGACTTAAGCCTCCGTTGCTGCTCAGGTGGATGTGGTTTCCCCACACAGCTGAAATACGTGACAGTTTAAAAGCTGCTCTTTGTTTCTGAACGGAGATCAGCTTTTTGATCTTAAAGACATCGTTAAATTGATCAGAAGTGTCACAGTTGACAAATGATGATAAATGAGTTTAAATCATTTAAAATGACTTAAAAAGTCCAATTACAATATTTCAAACTAATCATAATATTTTCAATCATAAGTGACTTCAATGTAACATCTAAATAACCAAGCAGAGCTTCATTCTCAGCAACTCTACACAATACCCGAATCAAGTTCAGTAAAGGGTGACAAACAGAGTATTTGAATGCGATTAATTGTTTCAAATAGTTCTGTTTATAGGTACTTTCGGCTGCTGCCACAAGGGGTCGCCACAGTGGGCAGTGCTGCATGTTTGGATGCCCTTCCTGACACAGCCCCACAGGGGATTTGTGTCTCCAGCTGGAACTGAACCAACAACCTTCCACTTACCAAGCAAATGTGTACAGCAATATTTGTGAGGACAGATTAATTAAACTGTGCTCAATCTTAAACATTTACTCAGCGTTTTCTTACTAAAGCTGCTTTAAAAAAAAAAAAAAAAAAGTCATCCAGTAGATCCACACATGGAATAACCTTTAGCTCATGTCATTACACCATATAACGCAGCATCGCAAAGGCAAACATTAACTCTCTAAACTGCTTCTAACCTTTCAACAGAACTTCCTGTTCATATTTCAGCTTTAACCATTGGCAGGCAGCTGTGTGACCCCTGAGTGTCTAACCTTTTTGCTAACATGATGCTTGCTCATTTTAATCCTGCTTATGTTTGTTGTCCACTCAAAAAGATTTTAAATGCATAAAAACTAATACAAATACTCCCTTTTAAATCTTAATGGAAAATCTGACTTACATAATGAATTGTTTATAAAATCCTCAAGGTTAATAAATTAGTAGGAATAATACAATAACTAAAGAAAGGTATTAATATAATGAAACACTCGTAAAGCTGAAACATCCATCATTGTTCTCTTTATCAAATTCACAGTCACAGGGTCTCCCTCAGGTGTCATGGGACAAAAAGTTAAGTACACTCTGGACAGGTTGCCAGTCTACCACAGGACCAACACACATCTACGGCTAATTTCGAATCACCAGTTAACCTAACGCGTCTTTGGACTGTGGGAGTCTCCCTGTGGACCGGAGAGAACCAAAGCTGCCATAAGGAGAACATGCAGACTCCACACAGATGGTCCCAGAGGGCCAGTGAATTCAGACCATGGACCTTCTTGGTGTGCAGTAAAGCTAAAACAGCAAGCCAATGCATCACTTAAGTCTATGTATTGAGGCTTTGCAGTAATTTTTATGAAGCCTGCTAGTATTATCCATCCTCTTACACTTATTCAAGTCAGATCCACACCATGGACAGACTCCCACACAGGGCCAACAGAGAGACAGACAACCATTCACACTCACATTCACACCTAACCCCACTAACTGCATGTTAGGAACCTAGAGTACCCGGAGAGAGCCCACTCAGAAACGGGGAACAAATGCAAACTCCACACAGAAAGGATGGTGGATTCAAACCAGGCCCTTCTCACTGCCTTGCCAGTATTATGTTTGCATTATATTTAAAAAATAAATAAATAAATAAAATGTACAGCGCGCTTCCAAAATGTGAGGATGTTTTTGTATTATACAATTTACATAATCTTATAACATCACACTGGGGTATGAAAAAATTATGAAATTGTCATTTGCCATCTTAGAAATCTTAACAAAGCTGATAAGATAACCTGTAATGAAAATAATCATCAGTCGCAGCATGTGGTGCCACTCCCCACATTCACCACCAGGTGTCTCTCCAGCACAACACTGCTCTGCAGCAGCAGCACTGTTCAATATGTGTGGGAGGCAATACGGGAAATGGAGATATAAAAAGATGAAAGAATTTGTTGCCTTGGGAGAAATGCACACATGTACACACGCACAAAGCCTAACACCCACTCGAGCACGCATACAAGCACGCACAAACACGTAGGGATGAGGGCAGCGAGAGGAGCAATCCAAGTTGTAGTAGATTAGAGATGATTGAAGATTACAGTTCAATATAACAAATCTGAGGGAGCTGCAGTTCAGCTCACTCAGATTAAAACGGGTCATGCGCACATACACAGTTTCCATAGTGATTACATACTGGTTCGGGAATGAGCCGTTTTAGAAAAAAACAAAAAAACAACACGCACACAGAGCCGTCATTACCCTTAAATCATGCCTGTGATTGTTGTGACGCAGCTCTACAGCTAGCAGCTACATTACAAAGGACAATTGCATGATGACAATGGGTAGTTTGTGCTTTTTATGCCAAAACAAAGGCTTCACAGCACTAAACTCTTAGTTTTTTAATCATTATTGCCTTTTCCTATCATGCTGCATCAGCAGCTGTTGTCACCATTTAACCAAACCTTTCTCTGCATTATCACAAGTTAATACTCCCTTAAACGACACTGAATATGTGCTATTCAGTGCCCACAAGTGCTCCAGTTCGGTGCCATCAACTGATGACTTTGCTTTAGGGAGTTTGAGACAATTCACATTTTAATTGGCTACACTGGGAGACTGGATGTCAGCGGATGGGGACACTAGTACAGACAAAGAGCCAGCCAGGCTGTCTATTAGGCTGATTGTTGCTAACCAAAGATTACACAGCCCAATTACATTAAGCAGGGATTATTATCACTGAATGGGATGGGGGGAAAGATTAGTGTGGCGGGAGGAAGGGATGGAGAGATGAGGAAAGAAGAGGTAGCATGAGTGGAGGGGGTGGGGTAAATAAAAAAGGGAATGAGATGGTGTGGTCAAAGCTGGGATGAAAGCAAATCGGATGACTGGTTCAGGGAGACAAAAACCTGGACAAAGACTGCATTGGTAGAAGAAGAAAAAGCAGAAGAAGAAGAGAAGAGATGTTCCCCGATGAAAGAGCTCAGTTAACCACAGACGGAGACAGTGGGTCGACAAGCTGGTGCCAGGGTACACACACAGAGGCGCACACACACAAGGACACACACTGCTGAGCTCTCTGTAAGGATCCTGCCCAGGGCATATGCTAGTTGAGATCCCTGTAATTACATGCTGGTCTAAATAAAAACAGAACTACCTATGTTATTACCAGAATAAACCAAGACATACAACAGACTCACCAAAGCAAGACAAATGCATTTCAGCTAGGTTATGAATCTTTCTGAGATCTACACCTGAAAAGAATTTTGAAGTGGTGACCAAGCAAGCAGCAATGTTTGGGACCGAAGCCAACAAGGAAGTGTCCAACCCCCCTTGAAACAAAGCTGAAGTTTGCTTCACAAGTGGATCATCCCCATGACCTCTTAGGTTAAAAATGCCAAAATTCAGCCATAAAAATGTCATGTTTACAACGTGGTTTTAATTTAAACCACGTTGTAAACGTGAGAAAATGTTAGCGTGACTATGAGTGCGAATGGTTTTCTGTGTCTACGTGTTAGCCCTGCGACAGACTGGCAACCTGTACCCCGCCTCTGGCCCTAAGACAGCTGGGATAGGCTCCAGCGCACCCCGCGACCCTGAAAAGGATAAGCAAATGGATGGATGGAGTATTTATTCATAAATCTTTAACAGATGAGATATTTCAGTTGGGACTAAATAGACTGAGGACTGACACTGAAAACATGGCCATCAAAAATGAAACACACTGTCATGATGGTCATTTAGTTACAGCCAAAAATGAAAAGAGGTGAGTGTTTAGACAGAATATTAACAGGGAGATGCAAAATGTGTGGCGACAGAAGAGCAAGTTGATGGTTCAGCTAAATATATACAAGCATTAAAATGCCCCTTATAATGCTGAACTTTGCACAGAACGAGCTATTTCCCCACAAACTAATCCTGCATAAATAAAACTGAGGAAACTCATATTATTGTAGCATTTTAGTGTCTAGACCTTTTAAATAATGCCCACTCTCAATCAAAGGGTTGTTATCAGCAAACTCAGCATGGTTAGGAAACCTGTCCATTCTCAGCTTATCAGGTTTCACATGCTGGACTTTATCATATTCTGTGGTGTTCCTGGGCAGCCTGAGCGGCACCGTGGAATTATGAACATAAGAGAGAAGCACTGCATCCATAAGAAGTTGTTCCTGGGCCTGTAAAGTGTTGTCACTGGCTGCTATATCACACTGGGCGAAGATAAGAACCAGGCAGTTTTGTGCAGGCTTCTCTGTACATAACTTTACATTTAAAGAGCTTCTATCTCAGTCTGCTGGTATGTATACATGTGTGCATGAAGCTTTTTCTGCTTTTTAGTTGCTCCTCTGTGAATATGTATTTGCAAAGTAGCTTTGATGATTCCGTAGCAAAGAACCAGTCGTCCTCCTGCTTAGAGTGGTCGTGCAGCTCACAGCAGCTCACAAGATCAGAAGGACTAACCATCTGCAATCCAAGACGGTGGAGGTGGAGAAAAATCAAGAGAGATCCACTCAGAGGGGTGTATCTGAATGATACAGAGGGCCTCAAAACAGCAAAACGCACAGCACTGCAGCCAGCAGGGAGAATGTGACGTGATGTAATGAGACGGGAAGAGTCAGGATTAGTCAGGACCAGTTGGTCAGCAGCAAAACAAGAAGAGTGGGGATGCTCTCAGACCGATAAACACGAAGATAATGGGACACTTCTGTGTTGGTAGTAGTATTAAAGTACAAGACTGAGTATTGAGACTTTTTACACAATACGCAGTCTTTTGCACATTTCTAATTACACTGTTGTGACTGCACTGTCTTGTGTCTGTATCGCTCTGTTCTGTCTGGTGTTGCACCATCTTTGGGGTTTTTTTTGCAATTTTTGAACATTGCACTTTATGTAGTCCTGTGTTGACTGTCTGTTATATGTCATATGTAGCACCATGGTCACTGTGTACTGTACCACTGCAGACGGTTGGACTAACAATGAACGGAAGTTAGGGTAGTGGTGCAACTTGAGATATTTAGCAAGTTGAGTCTTGAATACAAATAACACTAAATTCTTCCACAGTGAAGGCAGTGCAACACCAAACAACAAGACAACGCATCAAATCCAAAATCTGCTGCTATATGCTAGCTTTGCTATGGGCATGGCCATATTACTAAGATGATGTGACAGTGCTTTTTAAATATATTTTTACTTTTCTGTCACAACTAGTCATGGAATACTGTTTATGCTCTGCCCGACTCTGCTTAGATCAGCTGGTTGTTGATTTTGTAGAGTTGCCAACAGGGAAGTCCTGCCTCTGAAGAACAAACTCCAATAACCTGGTGGAAGGTGTTTCCTCCATCTCTTCTTTACTCATTTTAAATTTCACTTTAGACACAAATATATAATCAAATAACAAACATTGGCTCATATATGTGGATCTACATATCTTTGTGAATGAATTTATGTGGTAAAAATACAATCCAAGTAGAGAACTACTTTATTAAAGACAAAACAAAAATCTTTGAAAGTCAATATTCAGTAATAAGCACTAAAAACAAATTGCCACTCCGCCTGATGGGAACGCTGTTATTCTGTATCTCATTGTACAACCGTATAGTCACAATAAAGGCATTCTATTCTATTCTATTCTATTCTATTCCTGCAGGTACTTGATCATAAACCGCCTAAACCAAATAATAATAAATAAATAATAATCAAATGTTCATTGCATATCAGCTGCAACTAACTAATCTGAAATGCAACCCTTTGTTTCAGCCTGAGAGATTGGCATGTGGCCTGCACTGTCCAGATGTGCAGAGCTGATGTTGCTGCTTTAAAGCTTGGTGCAGAATTAAGTTAAGAAGTGACTGAATCTGAAGCCAGGTACACAGCCCAAACACACGACCGGTCACAGAGAATTTATTGACCATATGGTCCAAAATCCCACAGAGTGTGAGTGCACAAAACCCATCTGACCGAATAACAAGAAAAACTGCCATAGCAACGTGCATTTGCAATAACTGAAGTGAACACAACCACACAGAAGCAGACCTCTTCTGAAGCTCAAGCACAGGGGAAAGCTGGCTTTTAATAACTTCCTATCAGGAAGCCTTGTCTAGCCCCCTCTTGACTGAGCTGCAGAGCCGGGAAGAGCAGACGCACTGTAAAGTCTGGAGAATGGAGCATAATGAATAAAGGAAGATAACAATATTAATTTCTGCGTGTGTGTGTGTGTGTGTGTGTGTGTGTGTGTGTGTGTGTGTGTGTGTGTGTGTGTGTGTGTGTGTGTGTTTCCACGCATTTCTATAGGGAGTTTCTGTCCTGCCGCCTGCAATCGCTGGAAAACCAAGCGACTGTCTGGGGTATTCATATGTTTAATGCTTATACAGGTCCTGATTTACCAACTGTGATGCAAATTAATTGCTGTGAGGCTCTTGAACATCACACAAAAAAAAATCTAAAGCTGCTTTCTCATTGAGCTCATTTTCTGACAGCTGTTATCTAGCCAGCAGTTTTTGTAGGAGGATATCAAAGCCTGGTTCAGTAATTGGTGTCTCACTCTCACCCACTTCCCATCAGGTCTTCCTGCCAACCATTAGACAAAGGGGGCCAGAGTTCATAGCTGGGAGATTACTGCAAAGGAAGCACTATTCTCCAATCTGGTTTAATTAAAACAGTGGGCACAAAGCCTTCATTTTCACACTGTAGAAACCACTGTAACACTTTAGTTATGCCACTCATGCTCTTGCCCTTCTGTTAAAAGAGTAAAACACCACACTAATCAGCTTCCGCTACACTTTTAGATCAGTCCAGAAAACATTTCTTGAGGTTTATTGTAGCATCATGTTAGAATAAGAATGTGATTAATAAAAAATGCTGCAGGTTGTATTTGTTCATCTAATGGGAAACGTGAGTGTACCTGCTAGTGGACAGGGTGCAGTCAATGGCGGGTCGCTTGGTCCTGGGAATGGAATAAAGCGGATAGCGATCACCATGGCGAATCATCACATGGACAGACAGCAGCTTGTAGTCAGCAGGACTGTGACCTGTCAGAGGAGACCATCTTCAGCAATTTTCCAATGCATGCGGTGGAAAAAGGCACCATTATTCGCCATTGTTCTCCCTTTTGTTAGCAGATATCAGATTACTTATCCAAGCATCAAGACTGTGGTTAGATTAGGATGTAGCAGGCATATGATGATAAGAAATTAGAGCAGGTATGTTCATTTCTTTCTATCAACAATTCAATCACTTTACAAAGTGTGACTCTTAGCGACAAGTACATCGAATTATCTCCCGTAGAGTTTCTGGCAATCTCCACAGAGCTGTTTCCCCAACTATCACTGTTGTTTTTGTTACATAGTCCAACATGTACTCATTCTGACACACAAGGGAGAAATATTTTCAGTTTTAAAGTTCTCATAAATTCACTGTTTTAACCTAGTACCAAATTGAAGGCAGAGATAGTTAGCATATAGTGCACTATACAAAAAATATCACAAGATTTGAGACAATTTGAAGCAAAAGTGCTCTGCTCGGGGCATCAACTAAGGCTGGAGTTGGCAGCAACACGAGACACATCAAAGAAATTGGAGCACTGTCTGTGAGTGTATGACTGTGAGTGTAAGTGAGTTATTTAAAAGTCAAATCAGAAGATAGGAGATGCAGGGAAATGAGTGTGTGTCCTTGGGAACATTTCACCACCTTAAAACAAAAAAAACACCACTGCGCATGTTAATAACTTTGGATGCACAGTGTCTGTCAAATCTAGCTTTATGCCACAGATGCTATAAATCAACACAAGTAGCAAAAATACTTTTTATGTTTCCGTAATGGTTGATCCACAAGTATGTGTGGAAAAAAGAAAAATATAAAAGAGAACATTAATTTTTGATTAAGATGCAAAATGACACTTATTTACTTGCATAGCCAAACAGGAAAATCAGTATTTAGTGATTTATTGTCCAGTGTCTGAAACTGTCTAAAAAAATATATGATTATTTATTATTTCTTGTTCTTATGACAGGTGGTCTAATAAATCTAAATGATGAACGTGATTTATTTTCCTCCGGTGAGAGAAACTACCACGCAGTGAATTAGCGGTTGCTTGTGTAACTCATCTCAAACAGTGCAGGATATTTGTATGGTTGCCTCAGGCTAGAAACAGAGCTGTGCTGTAGTGAGATGGAGCTGCAGCATTACAGATGATGCAGTCCAGGAGAAGTGACGTCTCCAAAATTAACACATCCCTCGTGCCCTGACACACTAAAGCTGACATTATTACTAAATTAAGCATTTTTTGTGCTGTCCATCAAATCTGCTTCTGACTCGTGCAAAGAGAGAGCCGGCCTCAACAATATGTCTCTCACATAACCAAACTCACAATCACACACAGCATTAAGGTTTTTTTCAGATTTTGCTTAAATCAGATTTTGTGTCACTGTGCAGGTCTCACCCTCCCAGGCCTGTTCAGTGCGGTTGGGAATGTTGCAGTACCCATAAGCCTCAAATATGGGGTTGGGCTCCTGGGTGTGAGGCTGTGGGAACACTCGCTTTCTGCTCTTCCCCACAGCCACCCCGATACCTCCATCCGCAGCATGGAAAGGGCGCTCCTCCACTATCGGTGTGGTGGGGATCAGGTTCACTGTGGAGAAACAAAGTGGCATGAGAACAGGTAGAAATACAGTATATATATGTTTTTTAAGTTAAAAGTAAAGGTAGAAAGAGAAATGAAAGAATTAGGAAAACTGAAAAACATCAATCTAAAGCATCATAGTGAGCAGCTTCACTGGCTTAGAACTCTAAATAGTACTGTTTTGTCTTCTGCCCAGGGATCAACATGGGACTTTACTATTTCATTAATCTGTGTACAACATTTAAAGTGTTTTCCATAAAACTGGATTCTATTTTTGGCAGTAGCTTACGTGGGTCCCTGCAGGATGTTGTAAAGCCAACTTTATGATATCAATTATGCTCACAACAGTAACCTGGTCCTGCCAGCTGACAGGGAAATATATAGTGCTGAACATGGTGCCATCATGGTACCTTCTTATAATAGTAATAATAATAAGATGGAGTCTAAAACCTGGCAGCACGAGTTTCAAAGGGTTTTCATCTAATGGTAAATAGAGGAGAAAAGTAAAACCACAAAATAATGGAGTAGCAAGACACAGACATCTGAGAAAACCATTTCCATCTCAGTTCATCTCCATGTCAACAGCTCTGTATCCTAAAACCCCCTCACTGCCACCACAGTGTTGCCTAGGCACTGGCTGACCTGTGAACCCGAGGAGAAATGGTCCAAAGAGAGTGGAGCGGCAGTGGGAACTGGAAGGATCATTTAAACGGATCCAACCCTGAAGAAAAAGAGGCTGAACACACACACACACACACACACACACACAAAATCCAGGCTGGCAAGTCAACTGTGTAAACATTACATCCTGCTGCAGAGAAGAAAAAGAGAGGCCCACTGTCTGCCTCATCATAAAAGACCTAATGAGTTTTCATTTCTCAGAGTGAAATGACTGAAAACAACAACAGAGTGTAAATAATGTTACACAGCGCCGTGTCTCCAGCGGGGCTCATCAAGACCGTACAGTTTGCTCAAATATTTACTTCTGTTTGTACTTCACACTAGTATTTACACCTTTTTTATACAGTAACTTCAGATTGCCTTATGCCTGCTTTATATTTTACCATAATGCCTTTAAACCCTGAGAAAGCCCTCTGAATTTCCACTTTATTGAAATGTACTACACAAATGAACTGCCTTGCAGTTTTGCTCCAAGGATCGTGTTTTCCATTTGTTTAACTGTCACATGCATTGTGAGCTGTCTGTGAAAGACTCCATACTTTCTAATGTCCCGCTCTGAAAGGACATTAAATATCCTCATGGCCCATCAATGTAACCATTGTGCATATGTGCAAAATTAAATCTTGCCTATTACCTTAACCCGATTTAAATAATCCTTTAAAGGCATTTATCAATTGGAAAGACCCAGACTGTTGCTGCTTCCAGCTATTCAAATGTGAGCTTTGGCTGCTGTTTTTAAAGCGCATGAGCTTTTGCTTTTAGGATCCTTGGTTTTAGAACAAACTGACTCGCAACATCAGTATCTTTTAAATCCCTTTTTTTCTGTTTTACTTTGGTGCATGTGCATTATGAGTTTTCCACTCAGTTAGGTTTAGAAGTAAATATTATCAAAAGGAAAACACAATAGTTCACTCAATAAATATTTAAAAAGTGAGACAAACAGCTCTGCTTTTAGTAAAAGTAGCTGAATGGAGCCATATCTCACATCTCCCTCAGCAGCACAACAATATTATCACACACAATCTGTGCAGCTGATGTACGTAAAGCACAACCTGTCACAGGTGTTTGTCAATGCTTCTTAACAGGTTTGTCATGATAATCCTCGTCTAAGAATTGTAGTACACAAATACTAGAAAAGCTGGTAGACTTTTAGAACATAGAACAAGCAAGAACATCTAAGAACAGTTATTTACCAAGACAAAGCCTGATGTCTTTGTCTTGGTAAATAAAAAATGAAAGTCTTCATGAAAAGTTTTGAATTTGGACATAAACTCACCACAAATGAGAAAAACGACAAGCTCAGCGACACGAGTGGAGAGCATTTTGACGACCGTTCAGTAGCTCGAGGTCTGACTGCACACACTGGAGCTCATTCATTACCATAACTTGTCCTCCTCCACTCACTGTGCCCCATACACTGCTACCCCCCACCACCACCACCACCACCACCACCTCCCAACACACACACACACACACACACACACACACACACACACACACACACACACACACACACACAGTCTGCCTGGACAAACCAAACGTTTGGAGGCCAGTTCAGTCACAGTTGCCTCCACAATGGGGCTTTTGTTACTCCCTGCCCGACACTGTCACGTGCATACACAGAAACGGCAAACAGAGCATTACGCACACGGGACACAACAAATTCATGCAGACATGCTAAATGTGGCTCGATTAACATGCCTTCCAAGTATCCTTCCACCTCCGTCAGACCTGAGAAGAGGGCTACCTGAGTGTTTTCAGCAAAGGTGACAGCATGCAAACATACACGCATCCTGACTCACAAACTCAAAGCTAAACAGTCTGCCCTGTTAATTCTCCCACCTCTGAGTATGTGTGAGGCCATCATTATAAACACGCAGCCTGATTTTTACCTCAAGGCAAACAGGCGGCTCTGCCTCAGAAACGCACACAAACACATCTGTGTCAAGTAGAGCACCGCTGTGATTATGGAAGTATAAAGATACTCAGAGAATGTGGCTTGGCCTCAAATCAAGAAGGTGGGTGCCCACTTATAGTACCCAATTTGAGAGCACACTGTACTGTCAGCACTGCTGTAACCAAAGCCCAGTGGAAAAGATGGAGCAAATATTGACTCATAGTACAGACATAATGAGCAGCTGGAGGCAGCCAGGACTTGTTGCATCCTCACCTTATGTCTAGTGAACGTGAATGGAACAACTCGTGACAGAAAAGCTCATCAAGAATGAAATCATTCACAGCTGGAGGAGGCAGCGCTATGGGGCTTTACAAACAATCCACAGGGATGAAACAGATTAACATCCTCGTGGTTCGCATTTCATTAATCACTAATGGTCAGTGTTACAGCAAAAGCACCCATAAGCTCCTGATTGCCCCCGATATAGATCTGAGTCTTTTAATACCCGGTATCTGGTCGGATTTATTTTGTCATTAGGGTGGCAAAGCAGCTCTTTGGTTAGAATTATTATATAAATGTTAGTGGAAACTGAACCATCTGGAGAAAACAAACAGAAAACATGGAAATGCTAAATCATCGTTAAATGCAAATATGAGTGTTGGGTTTCTACTCCACCTACGGTCTGGTTTAGCTGGCCTTGGGGATGCAAGACCCCAAGGCCAATTATCAAAATCATCAGGATACCTCATTTGATCTCTTACATCCAGCTCTGTCAGCTAAGTCCTAGAAAGAGTTCAGGGCTGCAGGACAAAATGCATGTCCATGTCTACAGCATCTATATTAAACATCAATACCAACAACCTAATCAGCTTAGTTTTGTACTTAGGTTATGCCATTATCATGCCATGCACAGCTGCCATGTCCTAGCAACTGAACCACACTGATGATTTGCTGGATGATTTTTATGACCGTCACAGTTCAAAAGCTCTAAATGAAACTGTATGGTTAAAAGATTTACCAGAAAAAAAATTAGGCTATGCATGCACAAGACTCTGATTTTTCTGTATTTACAATTTATGATAAAACTCACATGTAATCTATACTACTCACTGAGATTGGACTACTTTGACTTCACAGGACAATAACTGCAGCACCTGTGGCAATTTTTACTCTTCCTTGCTTGACTAAGTGTGTTAACGCTGGGCTAAACAAACAACACCACATGGGCAAAAAGCCCCACAGGTCATAGACCATATGAAACACACAGGTAATGTAAAGCGTGGTAGTCTGTCAGTGTGTTACGCCTATGACAGACTGGCACCGTTCCAGAAGCCTGCATTTGGCAAAATGCATGCTGGGATGCATTTCAGCTCATACATCCTGGCATAAAATAAGCACTAGAGAAAGCTGATGGATAGAGTGAGGGAATATTCTCAATCTATCTTCCAGCTAATATGTCTGAACAGTGCAGACAGTTAGTCTACAACAGGCCACTTTAATAATTAGTGAAGCCATTTAATTTAGTATGCTTGACAGTTGAATAGCTTTGCATTAAAAATGTAGGCCGCACCACAATTTGTCTTTAATGCATATCTATACTACACTAGGTCTATTCGTATCGTGCTCTGCAGTATTTTGAGCTGTTTTGTTGAGGATGAGTAATAGCATCGAAATGTTGGCAGGAAAGGCTGAACATCTTCTCTAAAGTCATATTTTCAATACCCGTCTAAATGTTGTTTGTCATGCATTTGCAGCAAGCTGACTCTTACTCTGAAATCCAATCTCATCAAAATACATCAGCCTGTTTTACTTCAAGCGACTAAACAGCCCCACAGCAAACACTCACAAACACCACATCCGTATGTTCCGTATTTTCTATCCACCCAATGTAATGAATGTTTTTTAAGAGCAACACCTGTATTTGATGGGCTCTTACTATCAGTAAAGGCTAGTCTCAGTTGAGCCTTGTGAGATTATTATATTATCTTATGCCACGTTATACCCCTAATTAAAGATTGTGAAATCGTTATGTAGTTTTACGTTGCATTTAACTCTTGACTTAGAAGAAGGTGACAACTATTAGATTTATTAGACCGATTTGTATTACGTTAGACTGCTGATTTATTGTGAATGAATTGCATTGTTTTATGATGCATTACACTGCTGATTTATAAGAAATACTGTTTTCAGAGAATAATGGCCTTATTTGTCTGATTAGAAAAGAACAGAACGTACTACACAGGAAGCCATGGTCATAACTTAGGCTCACTGAGAGAGAAAGAATGTGGATGTTTAGGTTTTATGACTTTGGAGGGAGGCTGAAGCTATAAGAATGTGAGAAACTGTCAGACATTTCAAGATCTGGCGGACCCTCCTGTTCGGACGCTTTATGCTCAAAGTGTTGTATGGAATAAAGAGATTGTTGATTGAGTATTTAGACACCGAGTGTTGTTCTTCCTTCAGCCCAAAGATGAAAGAATTGGGGTATTTAACAGCCTATAGAAGAGGGGAGTCAAACGTAAGGCCTGGGGGCCAGAATTGGCCTGACAAGACTGGACTGCTTTGAAAAATGTGAAGGAGGCTCAGATGACCATACTACACCAAAGTAATTAATAAACAATTAAATGACATAAAAGTTCCTGTTTTTTCAGTCTATATTTTATAACACGTATATACTACTATGTTATATTAACATATCACTAGGATTAAATTGCAGAGAAACCTCTGTAGAATGACAGAAAGGGAAGTTTCACTGGGCTGACCCACTTAAGATTAAAGTGGGTAACGTAAAAGCAGTTTGACATTCCTGCTACAGAGGGATGATGCCTACTCTGTCCACGGTCTACCAATGCTGGAAGTTTTGGACACTCGGGTAGGATACACTCTAAGATAGAGTGACTTTTGCTGTAACAATTTTTGTACTTTGGCATAAAAAGTCAGCGTCTATATGCCCCCAGACGTCTATAGATACGTTCAGTTACGCACCTTGTGGTCATGTCCGATGACTTCTTTAGAATACATGTTGAAAGCCTATAACCAATTGACAATAATGAATATAAAGGGCAGGTGAACAAGCTGTTATAAAAGGGAAAACTATTCAAAGAGGCTAAAATGTTTCATATACCAGTCTGTTAACTTGCTTTTATTTTTTCTTCTGCGTTAGCTTCATTTTTCAGCTCTGTAGGGCGTCACTTATTGTAAACCAATAACAGAACTGTGTCTAGAATAAGTAGAAGAAAAGTGTGGAATGTGTGTCTTCAGAGATGCCCGTACTGTAAGATATCATCATGTGGATGCAAATGATATGGTCCGAGACTTTAGCTGCATTGTGTTCAGTCATAGTGTAACGTGAATGTGATATCACAGAGATGGTATCGCTATACAGGCTTCATTCATAAAATGTGTGCAAAAATAGCAGGTGAAGAGAAACTATGGGCAGCTTCTTTACATGATAATAAAAATGACAATGTTGCTAACAGCTGTCTTTGGTCTACTAATAAAAGTGCCAGCTTTACAGATGCTGCTGTTAGTAATGTACAATTACTGACTCCATTACTGATGTTTGTTTTGTTTTTTGTTTTTTTTTTGGGGGGGGGGTTGCATTTCAATTGTGATTTCCAGCAGAAGAAAGACTTTTACTTGTTTGCACAGCTTTTCTTACACCACAAAAGTAATGCAACTGTATTCATACAGCCATGACTTCCACTCTATTTGTTCTGTTTTCCTTTTCAGGGAAGGGAATGATGATCAGCAGGTTACCATAGCAAAAGGGCAACGCTTTTATATAGTGCAAGAAAAACAGAAGACCACGAACAGAGCCTTGAGCCTCACCATATTTAACCTTAAATAATAAAGATGTAGACTAGCAGTTCTAACATTTCTAAACGAGAGCCAGACCACATACGTTCCAGATGGTTTCCAGCTAAGAGGATACCAAGATTGATGGTGTTGAAAACCACACTAAGACTCATGAACGATGGAGTCATAGTTCACGGTTTTCTGCTTTGGTGAGCTCTGCTCCAGCAACTCTGGAAATGGACTGAAATGACACGATTCTTGTTGCACATTTGGGCTAATAATGGCTGGAAAATAATTATTTGGAGAATAAATATAAAAAGAACAAAAAGATAGACAATGCTTTAATTATAGACGCTGGATGAAGGCGTGGTTTCTTAAGTGGAACTTCAATGGCCACAGAAATTATAGAGTAGAATCAGCTGTTCAGAAATGTTCAGAAAGCCAAGTGGGCCGTTGAGTACAATCCCTTCCACAAGATTTTTTTTTCCATAGCATTTTCACTGCATGTACTGGTAGCTCAAAAGCATATCCAGATTTTGCTCAGACACCATCACTGTCGCTGGTAGTGACTGCAAGGGAAGGAATGTGAGAAATGTGGAGAGAGGAATTTGACATGTGCTTGGAGGTATGCCTATTAAACACTTAAGGACACTCATTGGTAGATTATCATTTCCAAAGTAAAAAAAAAAAAAAAAAAGTCAAGTGATGCCCATGCCTGTTAAAACACTGAAAAGAAGCTTTCAGTCTTTTTTGATCCGTCCAAACAGCACTTTGTTTGAAGGGTATACTTATGGGACTTTCTTTTATCGTTGTGTAAACCTCACAGACAACCTGCCTTTCTTCTTCTTTTATATCCTCCCATGGCAGTCCTCTCTCACAGAATCTGACACTCTAGAAGTGCTTGACTCTCACAAAGTTCTGCATCACCTTTACTTTCGCTGCTTACATCTCAAAATAGATTACTCTGAGTTCTCTGGAGTGCCCCAGAACACTGTCATCACCGTCCTCTGGGAGTTCCCTGTCAGTCCCTTCCCCTACCTTTGCCTGCCGAGCTCTAAAGCATGTATTGGTTTTTTTAATTTGAGGTAGTCTGGAGCCAGACAGGCTCATTTACTCCGCTATCAATAATCCTCAGTGACGCTGTCTCTCACCGTAATGATCAACAAACAACAATAAAAATAAGGATGGGCTTTTTCTTAAAAGCAGGCTGGGGGTAAGAAGGAAGAGCAGCACTGGAGCAGATGAACCGAGCAATAGCAGAAAAGTGGAACAAAAACAGAAGCTGACCATCTATTAAACATGAGGAGAAAATCCCTCATGCTTTCGTACCATGCTTTTTCTGGATAATGGCTCAATTCTTTTTCTATTTGTGATGAATAAATGATGACAGCAGCTTTTCTTCAGCAGTATTACTGATCAAAAAAAGGTTTGTGAGGGCAGTTTTAAACATAAACAGTGGTCTTGGGAGGATTGCTACTTGTGAGCTTAACTACAGGTCTTTTTTTCCAGACTGTGTTTTGCTGCACTCCTCCCAACTACAACGCTGCTGTAATTTGTGCTTTGTCTATCTTTGTCTTGGTGGTTGTCTTTCCTCTGGTCTCCATGGCATGCTTTGTTCTTTCCCGGTAATCTGGCACATCTGCACAAGCACCATAGCACTGTATAGTTTACAAATTCAACCATTCATTTGACTGCTATAAGACTAAGCCATGGATATGCTGGTAAACCAGTTAGCCTGACATATTTTAGACTGCTGATTGATCTTAATAGTTCTAGTTAGCTATCTGAGGAGCTTGTGGATTTAAGTTGCTGACTTGACCTTCAGTGAGACTCCTCCAGTGAGTCCATGTTTGTATTCCTTCATGTTCAGATCTTTGAAGGTAGCAAGAATGTATCAAAAAGCAGAGACCTGATACTCATGTGTGCCAAGTGTTGTCCAGGACGAATGTCGATTTACCTCTGCACTGCTTCTGGCCAGCTGTTCTGCACCAGTAGGGGGGTAACGTTGGGCTGAACATTATTAGATCAATGTAGCTGGGTGTAGGAATTGCCTGCATTGACTGACTGAATTGTGGGTCAAATCTCCAATCCCACACTGAAATACAAGTCCTGATAAGCCACAAGAACTCTCTCTTTGCTAAGAAACCAGAGAATTTAATACTGTTAATGAAAAGGACGATATCAAGTAATGAGGATGCCATGAATGTGAAATTCTGGGCTGATCCCAATATTAAATGTACACTGTGTAAAATCTTAGTTACACTTGGTGCATAAAGTATCATACGATGTGAGAATGTGGTCAAACTGTTTATCAGAAGATACGTGTGATTTTAGGACACTCAAGCCTAATATTAGCTGGCGTCATGTTAGCCTATAAGCAGTTGTTATTGTTGTTTAGCTGGCTTGTTGTCAGGCGTCCGGAGACAGGAGGGCCACATGTCTAATCTGCTGACCGTATGTAATTATGACAAAATAAGCAAGCATGTTGATGCATGTTTTCATGTGTTAAGAGTTCTGAGTTCAGTTCAAGACATGAAGCTTGAGGTGGAGAGGATGAATTGGACATGAGGAAGGAGAGAAAGCAGTGGAGGCGGCAGATGATGAGGACATGGAGAAAGACATGATGAGAAAATTATACATGTACAAATATTAAACCTTTGAATTAATTAAAAGGCGTATTATGCATGTGCCCGGTCTCTAACTACATAAATAAAACCAGATTAGGGGGAACTTTGATATCCAACTGAGTTACTGTATTCCAGATGGTCGAGCAACATGGTGGTTTCCACAAACTGGTGACCGCTCCTATATATTTTCAATAGAATAATTCTAAGTTAATAAGAATGCATCAGTTTGTTGGAAGACACATTAATCAATGTATATTTATACTTACAACATTCTTTTTGTCTATCAAAGAACCTCAGCAAATTATTCACTGTACCTTTAAAAAGAAAAAAAAAGTGTCTTTTTGCTTGTTTATTTTTGTTTTCTACTGTTTTTTGTGGGAAAACAAAATGAAATGACCATTATGACCAAAATGAAATGACCCAAATCAACACCGGCAAGACAAAGGATCATAGACTTCAGGAGGAAGTCACCCCCTACAACACCGGTGAACATCCAAGGGAAAGACATTGAGATAGTGGACTCTTATAAGCACCTGGGTGTTCACCTCAACAATAAACTGGACTGGACTACAAATACAGACGTCCTGTATAAGAAGGGCCAGAGTCGACTCCACCTGCTGAGGAGACTGAGGTCCTTTGGAGTCTGCAGGACTCTGTTAAGGACATTCTATGACACTGTGGTAGCATCTGCCCTTTTCTATGCAGTGGCCTGCTGGGGGAGTGGATGCACGGACAGGGACAGGAGCAGGATTGACAAACTGGTGCGGAGGTCTAGCTCTGTGCTGGGATGTCCCCTGGAGTCTGTGGAGGTGGTTGGTGAGGGGAGGATGTTAGTAAAGCTGACATCCATCATGAACAACCCACATCACCCACTGCATGAGTATGTGAGTGGGCTGAGCAGCTCCTTTAGTCAGAGACTGAAACACCCTCGCTGCAGGAAGGAGCGCTTTCACAGATCATTCATCCCAACAGCAGTTAGACTCTATAACTCCTCAATCACGATGTCATAAGTCACTGGACACTGTGAACATCCACGGTCACCACTTCATGCATAATGGACCTTCCATGACCTTCCAAGCTATATAGTTTATGTCTTCCATATTTCCAACTATATCCACAATCACATACTGTGTATGCTACCATTGTATATAGTGTATTATCTTACTTTTTTTCATTGATTGTACTTAATTGTATTTTTGTATTTCCTTCATATATCTGTACCTGAGCTGGGGTGATGCAAAAATTTCCCCATTGTGGGATCAATAAAGTCTTATCTTATCTTATTATAAAAATATTCAGCTAAACACTAAATGTCATATCATTTGCTAACACACAGTCAACAAAGCTGATATTGGCTGATATATTAGTCCATCTCCACTTTATAACATTTTTAAATACACTGAGTTATAGAGGGGTATCTGGCACTTTTACAAACAAGAAAATTGCAGTCTAGGAGACAAGCATGAGACTGATAGCATGGCACTAATATTAACTTACACAGCAGCTTCCTCCAACATGCTCAACCACTTCTTATTATGTGCGAGAAGGGGAGAGAGCCAGAGAAAAACAGTCTGGATTTAAGGTCCCAAAGTGCAATAACTAGATGAGCAAGAGTCACATCCAGCTTGCTCTTGCATTATTTTCCAAAAGATTAAACTCCAAATTTGTGTCATTCAAGGCAAAATATGAGGAATAATAAAGGAGCAGTAAATGCAGTCATTTCAGCACCCGATCTTACACTTGACTTTTTTTTTTTTTTATACGAGGACAAAATGTTAAAACAGCTGATGAAGGACAGCTCAGGAGATTTTAAAGTCCAAAATACCAGCATAATCCTGTGAGTGTGATTTATGGCAGTCTAATCCTATACGCTCGTCCAGACACAAGCTTGCGGTCGCTATTAACACTTGTGCTGCTTCGGGGGTATTCATGAAGCCAGCGCAAAACAGCTTTGCAATTTGTTCACCACACCCCATCTGCTTCATCAAGCAGCAATATTCCCTTTCTCACCAGCACGACTTGCAAATCACATCCAGAGCAGGGCAAGCTTGTCTCCTTTTACAGAGCGGTGGTTTCCTTGCATTCACTGCGGCCGGCCGGGATATGCTATCTAGACAATACCTGAAGGGGATGCTGAACAATGACTTGATTGAGAAAAGACACAATTGAGTTCACCTAGACATTCCACAGCAGATGTGAGGGCGACAGAGTATCGACAGAGGGCCACTGGTGCTGCTGGTTATTAATAGACAGTCAATGGGGGATTCTGCTTTGTTTAGATACAAATGGGGTCTCCTGAATGGGACAGCAATGACAGGATATGCATGTGTGAAGACAAAACCACAAGCAGAAGAAAAAAATAACAGAAGCAACTTAAGAGGAAATAGCAGAAAAAACACACTAGTTTATACCTCAGTGTTTCTTTAATAGCAACAAGAGTTCAAAATAAAAAATAAAATAAATGGTCCATGATCCCGACCCCTCCAAAAAAAACAAATCACTCACTTCACTCATTACATGAATGATCTTTAAAAATCGGACATCACACTTCAAACACACCGTACTTACAGAACTGGAGGCTCAGGCTGAGGATGGCCAGCGCTGCTCCACCTACCACCACCAGGAGGAGGAAGCGGTTACGAGCCAGCATCTTGTCATTTGATCATGTGATTGGTCTGCTGCGCCCCTGTCCATCAGCCATCCAGACCAAGTCCAATACCCTGCAGTCTGGACACAGAGCCAGGGAATCCATGTCAAACAGTATCTTTACCTTTGCCTGACACCCCTGAAAGTTTCATGCAATAAACTTGTTTCTCCTTGTGCTTCACAACATTTCAAATATTTCAAACATATCAGCAGATAAAGGTTTTCAACCCTTTATGTCATGAAGTTCACTGATATAATACATTTGCCCATATGAAACAAATGCTGATGAATGGACACCTCACGAAAGCACAGCTGAGCCATTCTGGCACAAGCTCCGGACTGTTTCAGGAGAATCAATTTGAGCGTGCATCAGATGTGTTGTCTCTGCTGGAAATACTCCAAGCGGTTCGGGCTAACTGGACAGCGTGTGCAGGCGCTGAAAACACCACGTCCACTCGCTTGATGTGAATTTACACCAGACAACCACATTTGTCTGTCACATAGATGTAGTACTAAGACACTTTTCTGAAATCGTCATCTAATGTGATCATTTTTCAACTCATCGACTGGAGATGTGACAGAATGAAAACACATTTAACTGTCCAGCGTTCTTGATGTCATGATGCATCTAGTGCTGGTTTGTCATTAATAAATCAGACTTTGGTTGCTGCAGCAGAAAAAAAAGACAAAATTTCATCGCACAAATCAGTGGTGCAGATTTACACTTTGCCTGAAACAGAGCAAAAGTGCAAATTGGTTTGCAAATGCAGGGCATCATTGTCACTTAGAAAGTGTATGAATCAGAATCAGAATACTTTATTAATCCCGAAGGAAATATGCTTATGCATATTTGCTCTCTAAATTGCTTAATGAATATTAAGCTAGTGATGAGTTATATTAATGAGCCTCCCAAGCCATCAGTCCTCTGGCTTATTGCTAGTTACCAGCCAGCGAGCTTGTGTACTTTATTATTTCAGCATATTGAAGATTGCTGTTCTTATTCTGGTCACACTTGGCTTCATTATTTGTTTACAGCACAGCTACAGTTCCAGGTGACTTCAAGTCAAATGGATGTTACATGTCACTGGCCAGCAGCAGCCTTTATTCAGTTTGAATTTTGCTGTAAATGAATATGGATCAGTCAGTATGGAGTAATGCTGCTTTAAATTCTTGACGATTTGGTGGACTACCTCTACTGCATGTGGTTAGGAGACTGAAACGGTGTCTGGTAAACATAGCTGATCCTTTGCCCTGGGTTCAATAACTAAAGAGTCCACCATAAAGCCAATGTATTATACTGAAATCTGTGATTATTCATTCTGAATTATACTTAAAAACTGCAACAGGTCATTCAACTAATGAGACTGTTTTAAGGCAAGACTGTAATGTGTAACCACCTAAATTACGGTTTGCAAATTTAAAAATGGTCGACTACCTTTGCAAACAGGATATTCAATTAATATTACTGCAAGGCACTTTTACGCATGGGCATTATGATCAGAGGCTGAGCCCACCTAAAGGTTTCCTGGAATCGACCCTTTTTTAGGTGGTCTTAAAAACAGAAGTATGACTGCATTTTAGGGTTGGGGGGGGGGGGGGGGGGGGGGGGGGGGGTTACCGGATGTTTCGGCATACATACACTTATGTTAAGCCCGGGTTGTTTTTTCAGAAGCCCGGGGTCTTTTGGGGTGTGATTTTTTCATAGTTAGATGCCTGGCTGATAACTGTATAAAACAAAAACTACACACAATATTCGAAGCACATAGTGCACACTGTGGGAATTTACGACTGTGCGTAAATCCCCCCTAATATTGGTATGATCCGAGCTCAGACACTGAGCGAGGGGGCGGGGGGAGCTGCTGCCTGCGAGTGTGCTGTTGGAGAAGCGCAGCCAGGCAAACAGAGGAGAACTGAAGATACCAAAGCAAATCATTCATACTGTACAAATAATGTCAATATGACAGTGTATCACAAAAGAAATGGATCACTTAACCCATATTACGTTTCTTGCTCTTCAAGTGAATCAACAAATGGCGAAATGAAAAGCCGAACAACAACAATGCTGTTTCTTTAGAGAGTCTTAGCTTACATGTGTTTATTTCATAGTTTCAGTTGTTTCCCTCCATGGCTAAATAAATCTGTTTCAGTAATGCACTGATATACAAGAATGGGCATAAGGGGCTTCTTTCAAAGAAAAAACTCAGGTAGATGTTATTTTATATATTATGCTTTGTATGTTGTTCAGTATATTTCTATGCAAAACAAGAGGAATTTCAATACACAGCAGTATATTCACAGTTGAAACCAGATATTTACATACACTTTATGGAAAACACAAAAACATTTTTTCACTGTACAACATTAATTTAGAGTAAACTTGTTTTGTTTTATGTAAATAAATATTGAAATCCATCCATCCATCCATCCATTCGCTTCCGCTTATCCTTTTCAGGGTCGCGGGGGGCGCTGGAGCCTATCCCAGCTGTCATAGGGCGAGAGGCGGGGTACACCCTGGACAGGTCGCCAGTCTGTCGCAGGGCCAACACACAGGGACAGACAACCATTCGCACTCACATTCACTCGCACATTCACACAATGGCAATTTGGATTTTCCAATTAACCTATCCCCTCAAGCTGCATGTCTTTGGACGGTGGGAGGAAGCCGGAGTACCCGGAGGGAACCCACGCAAACACGGGGAGAACATGCAAACTCCACACAGAAAGACCCCGGCCTGATGTTGGAAATGAACTCAGGACCTTCTTGCTGTGCGGCAACAGTGCTAACCACCGTGCTGCCCCCCTAAATATTGAAATATCTTTTGAATTACTTAAATGTCAGAATAAAGAGACCGAGCTGTCTATTTTTATCACTTTCATCAAATTTAGGAGTACATATACACTAAGTTTATTGTTAATTAATAAGAAAACTCCAGACGATTCTGTTCTGAGCTGAAGAAGCTTCTGATAGGTTAGTAGAGTCCATGTGAGTAAATTGGTGGCACAGCTGTGGATGCATATAAGGCAAAACACAGAGCCCGTTTCTTTAAAATGGGAAACCAAAACACCAGGAAAAGAATTGTGGAGCTCCATAAGTGTGGCTCAATTTTGAATACAATTTGGTGCCATTTATAATTAAGAAATACAGATAGAAAGTTAACAAATATGTTTTTTATATTTATCAATCTAAAAAAAATAAACATTTAGTCTGATTTGATGTTACAGTTAAAAAAGTGTTTGTGATTTTATCTGAAGAGTATGTAAATATCTGGTTTCAACTGTATATTTGATTATGTTGGTGTTTGGCTTGATTGTCAGCACAAAGAGGGAGAGAGAGGAACAGAGAGGGAAAGGGAGAGAGAATGAGGACAGAGCAGATGGAACAAGAGCAGGTGAGAAACACATGTTAGTCAAATGGTTGTTTACCAAAAGTATCACCGTATCATAGGTACTCGTGTATCTCATACCTAGTGTTTCTTTTTAGGTTTGTTATTTTTTCAAATTCTGTATTTATTAAGTTATGCAGACTTGTTTGCACAACAAGGCTAAATAATTATATAAACTTTTCTAAATAGTGGACTTTGGTACAATTAAAAAATAAGTGTAGTGCAGCTCTATGATGATTTTTAGTGCTACTATCATCTAGTTCTGATTCTGGTTCTGTCTTGATTAAGTCCTAAGTAGTCCTGATTTTGAACTGTTGTAGTCCTGCTTTAATTCCGGATCAGTTCTGGGTCTGGTTGAATTGGGGTTTAGTCCACGTGTCTTGATACAGCCCTGATTCTGTTCTGCCTTGCTGCCTAGTTAAAAACCTAGTTTAAGGTGTCCTGCATATGTGATATATATTTTTCGCTATATGAAGTCATTCTTTTTTTAACAAAACTCAAAAAAATCTTTCAGCCATTTCTAACCCCCCCCCCCCCCCCATCCCACATGCATACTACCCTTTAGGGCTAAACCCCGGGTGTATCAAATGCCTGCCTCCGCCTCTGATTTAATCCATATGCTTGTTATCTTTTTTTTTTTTTTTTTTTAATGAACAAGGGAGGCCTATTTTAAGTTAACGGGGTGCTACTTTGCACAATGCTTTCACGTGGAACTCAAAGAATCCAAAATAAAGGAGTCAAATAACATTGAGTTATCTAGAGTCACGCTTTAACTAACAGAAAAAAACGGAAGTACTTGAGAGATGCGGGACAGAAGGGTCTGTTAGCGTTAGTTAACTAGTTAGCTAACATTTAGCTAGCTGGCGTTCATTAATCTTTCATGTTGCCTCAGCAGTCCCGCTGACTGACAGCTTTATGGACAATACAGTACTGTTGCCAGTGTTATCAGGGTTACTGTGACTCGACTTCCTTTCACTTTATTCGTCTATACCTGTTGCTTCAAAGCGCTGGAAAAAGGGCAAGTTATTATGTTAAAGCGTAGCTTTGTGTTACCAAGCATGAATACATTAAGTTGCCACATCAACAATCCGACTCGCTCCAAAAAAAGACGAACAAGGAAACACTAGTTGCACACTTTCGAACAGCTACAATCATCAGCAAATGAATATTTTATTTTTTGTTTTCCTTACCTGGAAGAACTGACGCTGTCAGAGCCACGGACAACAGGGTCAAGCACTTGAATCCAGCGCTTCTGTGTCCGCGATACGACTGACTGTGGACAGTGTGAAGAGACCGGCGTCGAGTCAGAGATGATGTACAGCACGACTTCCTGTCGCAATTTTCAAAATAAAAATGACCATGGCAAATATCCTGCCACATTTCGCACATGAACGAGGGCATCAATTGTGTGCCTTATTTTTAGATATGCAGTTTTTTTCTAATTCGCGAATTTAAGCAGGATAATAACTACCGTGAATATAAATTATGAAAGCGTGAAGTACGACAAAACAAAAATAGTTCTCTTTTGGGTTTCCGGCTTTAATTTAGCACTCTTTCTCTAACTTAACAAATGTGTAAAGTCAGTCAAAAGCGTAGCGCGACGGCTCCATCTACTGGACTCTTTCTTTCATTCTTTCTCCCTGTCCTATCCCCCAGTCATGTCTGTCCCGTTTGTAGGAACTGAAAATAAATTAAATTCATAATTATAATAAAGGTCAATCAAATGGACCAATATGGCAAGGCCATGATGATCCACTTGGTAAAATAAATCCGCTTGGCATCTTTCTTGGCCTTAAGACAACAATTCTGATGGCTAAAGATCCAAACGGGACACAAAAAAAGAAAAAAAAATACATGTATATTAATAGTTTTTACATTTAACTGCAGTTAAATGTAAAACCTATTAATATACATGTATATTAATAGGTTTTACAGGTTTCCCAACAGATAAAGACCTCTATCGTAAATATACTTCACCAAAGTAATTAAGTAGTAGATAAATCACAATAATGTTCAAGTTATTTAAAATTACAGAAAGATTTATAGAAGAACTCCTATAAAATCTTTCTGTAATTTTACAGAAATTATTTATAGAAATGTTTTTTCACAGAGAGGAACTTTTTTTTTTTTTTTACAATTTAAGGCCAAAAAGTCATGCTTAGAGCACTATTTCTTTATCACATGGAAATCCAGACATGCTGTTGAAATTGCTCTTTCCTTTCTAATATAAAGATATCTCTGGCATTAAATGCACAGTTCATCTTCTTTACAATGACAGAAGGGAGCGCTTCACTGGTCCTTTAAGATCAAAGTGGGATGTATGTGGTCCGGTATTTAAATGAGTTTGACAGCCCTGCCCTAGAATATCAATAGTTCCCACTGTGTCTGCGTGGGTTCTTTCTGTTTACTCTAGTTTCCTCCCACAGCTCACAAGAAAAAATAAATATCATTAAAATTTGCAGTCCTGTGTGACCTTCTAATGATAGAGACAAGTCCAACTTAATTTCTTTGTCTTTCACAATCACTGTTCAAATGTAACTTTCAAAAGTAGTTTTAAGTATTTCACAGGAAAAGAGACACTCCTTTCCTTAAACATACTTGCAAGTTAGGCAAAATTAAGCTTCATAATACAGCCTCCACGCTGAAAAGTACAGTGTACTTATAATGTAAAATGGAGAAATATTGTTTGTATTTGTGCAAAATTACCTAGAAATTATGCAGTACTTAAAATTACTTATGGAGTACTTAATTTACTAACAGCATATTTATTTGTTTCCTGTAGAAACCAGATTTGTTACCCCCTTACTCTAGCTTGCATACAATTAAGTATCTGTAGTTAAATATAATTAATATGTAATATCAAATAAAAGAGAGCAACATAATACATAAGACACTCACAATAATCTGATTAAGTGTAAATAACATAAATAATTTAACTAAATGTTGAATGTTATTGTTCAGCACACAAGACTGACAGCACACAATGTGCTTTGAGGTCATTGAAATTCCTTTTAATTACAGGGGAATTACAGCCTTAATCATAGGCTATAATATGAGGGGTTACTTTGTAAAGGTAAGCCTGAAGCATGCTAAGAATAAGCATGAATGGTCCAAAAGTCAACATGCAGAGATAGTTAATGACATTCAGAAATTAATTTAAGTTACTTCAGCCGTTATAAAATCACCAGCACCAATGACATTAACTCAAACTTTAAATTCTTCTTATGTAGGAAACAACAGCAGCCACAGTTTAAACTAAATGAAAGCACAAAGATTCCACTGTTATGCGTTATTTTCAGACTTCTATTGAGAAATATCAAAATTTAAACATTATTTTTATTGTGTGTTTTCTTTTGTTTTGGTTTTATTTTGCCAAAGTCAGACATATTTGATGCCGTTCTAAAAGTGCCATAACACTTCCTTTATGATTTAAATGAAAATGTCACCACTGAAAAGTTTTAAAAAATGACACGATTGGTTCAAAGTTAATGGTCCGTTTCTTTCTAGACTACTGCTGCCAGTGTCCTGCAGCGCTGCCGTCTGGCTGCCACTAATCAGTGTCATCCTGCCTGCAGCACACCACTGTCTGCTCATGTGGTTAACGAATTCTGCAATGACTTAACTCGCATTCAGCCTCGGCCGAGGCAAGACGCTGAGACTTTTGCTGATAACAACATCTTATTTCAGGACGCATTTTCAGTCTGCTTACCTGCTTAACTCACAGCTCCATTGTTTATTTCAGTGTTTTCAGCCTTTGTCTACCAAGACAAACACACTAGTCAGTTCATCGCTGAATGTGATGTGGATTTAGTGGATACATCGATATGTTTTAAGAGTGAAAAGTTACATTTTGCCGCAATCGAATTTATATTCATCAAATATCTGTACAGAAGATAAAGAATATAAGAAAATGAGTATAAAAAAATACATTCTCGACAAGGGAGAACTCCCACTCTTGGTCTTACTAGGCGGTGATCATGAGATAGTCAAGAATGAAAGGGATCCTAGAGATCTTTAAATAAAGTTAAGTTAAATTAAAAGTCAAAAATAATCACACTTTTATCTCGTGGTTGAGAGAACAATAAGTTTCATTCAAAAGTTTTTTCATCAAAAGTTTTATTTTTAGATCATCTGCAGTGGTTTGGCTGCCGGAAAATACCTTTGTGGAAGTTTTAGGGACATTCCAGTGTCAACATCCCCTTTATGGCATTCACTTGTGGTCAATGTTTCTTACAGATCTGTTATTGTTTTAATCTTCTGCTCTTAATGTTTAGTGTAGTTGTCATTTTTTACTGATCAAGGGACATGTCTTGTCATAAATCCTTAATCAACCAATTAGCATAAGTTAGCCAAAATGCCAATTTTGCAATCAATATCTTTCTTGATCTTTCTGAAACTAAAATACAGTGGCATTGTTTTTTGTCTGGAAGCAGGTTTTTAGCTCCATTCACTCCTATTCAATGAGGATTTCTTGTAACTAGAGCCAAACCACAATTTAAAATTCTGCTATTCTGGTTCCGGCAAGAGGCTCACAGTTGCTAGGCGAAATCAGTCACAAAGGAGTTGCCACGCTAAAAACCACCTTGTGATTGCTTTGGATACCCTGATCGCCAATAGTTTGCATGGAAGATGCCAAATTATATGCAAGCACTCACTCACTAACTAGTAGCTGAGTCGTAATAAAACTTGAAGAAACACAAACCATAAGAGGCGAATATTCACCAGGCAGAACCATCTTCTTTTCCAATTTGTGTTGCATGTTTCACAGTCTTCTTAGTTTGTATACAAGTCAAATAGAAACTGCCAGAGCAACGTCCTAGCAACCAAAACAATTGCAAGGAGAGAAAAAACTGAGGTGACCCTTGCACAGCTAATATGTAGATGTAAGAAGGCACTTCCTTGCCCTCACTTCAGTGTGTTTGTTAATACAACAGATGAGTAACCCCAAATTCGGTTACACCATTGTTCAATAACCCTTTCCTTTGAAAACGTTTTCATGGAACAAGCTGAAACGACTGTTAGCCACTGGATCAGCATTCTTGGAGGAAGCTCTCAGGCCCTCAGTGGCTCATTGTCTGTAACTTCCTCCTGCTTCTTCTGCAGTAATATCTGAAGGTACGGCAGTCATATGAGCAGAGCTGTTGAACGTGCAACCACTTAACTTGAACAGTTTCCTTCCCACTCTACTCTGCACCAATGGAAGTCATGGGATGGGGATGACAGGGATTATGCGGGTGATTGGGAATATCATGTCTGTGCTCATGTGTGCGCATTTGTGTTGCCACGTGAAAACCTTTAAGAAGTTAACTGAGCAAATGTGTACTATGTTTGAGTGTGTCTTTTTTTACAGTAATGCTAAGGCTGTGCTAATATGATTTTATAAGAATTCAAATCAGGCTTGGGGATCAGATGTGTGTGTGTGTGTGTGTGTGTGTGTGTGTGTGTGTGTGTGTGTGTGTGTGTGTGTGTGTGTGTGTGTGTGTGTGTGTGTGTGTGTGAACATCATGAGATATGGGTTGGCAAGAGACACACTGAGTCTGAGAGACTGCAGTGTGTGTGAATTCCTGACATCCCAGATTGATTTTCAGTGAATCACGGGTTTCATTCCTTGCTATGTGAATGGAGGAGATTATATAACACTGTCTCTCTTGTTTTCTTTTTCCCCCAATTAAACTAGATAAAAGTAGGACTTTTATCTAGTCCCACTAGTAGAACCAAATTTGAAAAGGTTAGCAGGTTAAAACACACACTTAAGACTGTGAACACGATAAACACTGAAACTATGTGTTAGCATTGAAAATTATTTACTTGTTAACATATTGATGTTAGAGTGCCGAGCATAATTGCACCTGGAATACTTTTATGATAATTGAACGGCTGATTTGGGCAGCATTAGCATGAATGCTAATGCTAATGTTTTAGCTAATGCTTAGCTAAAGCCTTGAACATATAGTTACTTTAAATTTACATAATAAATTTATGTTCAGTAGTAAAGTTAAATATGTTTAAGTCAACATGACTACATCATTTGTCATGGCTGTCAATTAAAAAAAAAAACAGTACAATATTAATATATTATCAGTAATTTGATGTTGAAATCGCCCCAGACAACTGAACCGAATTTCTGGGATTTCCTTACCTGGATGATTGAGCATGTATCAAAAAAATGTCACACAAAGGGAGGTGGAGCTTGACTTGAGTTTCAAATGGAAAACAAGCCTTTATTATGGAAAATTACAAGAAACCGAAAACAAAGCACCAAGGACAGTGGCAAAAACTAAACTAGAACCTAAACTGGGAAAACTATGAGGACTGTGGTAACTATGAATCAACTATGACAACTATGACAAGACATGGAGGAAGGTAACACAGATGACCCGACAAAGACAGAATGAAAACACACAGACTAAATACACACAGGAGGTGATCAGGAGAAGTGGAAACACATGGGAAAACAGCTAACACAAATGAATATCATGACAGCACAGGGAAAAATAACACTAAGCACAATGAACATAGAAACAAGACTTTCAAAATAAAACAGGAAACATAACGAGATGCTGACATGACACGAGCGTGACAACATGAAACACATGACAGACTAAGACTAACATGGTGGACTGACGAAGAGAGCGAACACTGTAGAACAACCAGAGGGAAAAGGGAAGTGGAGATGAAACATTGAGCACAAAGAGAGACTTATAAATTAGAAGTTATAGGAAACGAAACTAGAATAAAACTCAACTGAATCCTAACTAGTAATGCCAACACAAGAACTTAACATATGAACATGACAAGATGCAGACATGACACGAACTGGGTAACGTGAACCACACAGACATGAAACAGGACAGGTTAGACACACGAACCAACAAAGGAGACTAAAGCACCGGGGGTGAAGACACAAAAGGATCTAATAAGGAGGAACTATAACTGAGGATCTAGGAGCTAACGATGATTAAATGGACCAAAACATAAACAATGAAAAACCAAATACAATGAAACTCAAAACACTGGGTGACACAACCCAGGACCATGACAAATAAGTTAGTATTTTGCACTTCCTGTACCCTTTTCTCAAACTCATTTGTTGTTTTGAATGTGATTTCAGGTACATGAATGACATTTTCACATCTTGTTTTACCACATAAAACACACAAGTAAATATCCCAGTTATACAATGAAACTTGTATAATGTGTTATAACTTGTAACTTGTGTATATAACTTGTAACATGCGTCTTGGTCATTGTGTCCTTGGGCAAGACACCCGTTGCCTACTGGTGGTGGTCAGAGGGCCCGGTGGCGCCAGTGTCCAGCAGCCTCGCCTCTGTCAGTGCGCTCCAGGGCAGCTGTGGCTACAATGTAGCTTGCCACCACCAGTGTGTGAATGTGTGTGTGAATGGGTGGATGACTGAATGTAGTGCAAAGTCCATAGGGACTAGTAAAGCGCTATACAAATACAGGCCATTTACCATTTAAATCAAACTTGAAATTGCGTGGGATATTCAAAGTCATGATGTTGAATTCAGGGAATTAGTGGTGTTGATGTTATATAACTGTACTATACTCAGTGTTTTATCTCCTTTGACTGTATTCACTCTCCAGAAATCATAAACTTGGAGTAAGTTTGTGGAAAATATCTTGTTGAATAAAGCATGTATGTGTCGTAACTTTTTATTTCTTAAAGCATAAGAGAATAACCAATTAGCCCTTTGTCAAACAAACCAGGACAATGCTAACTTTGAGGCCGACCTATGAAAACCATGATCCCTACACTTCTTTGTAGCAGAGAGGATCCCATTGTTAAAAACAATGAAAACTGTTGGTTTTCTTCTGCTTTTTCGATTGCATTTTGCTTTCAGACTACTTTGTCATGTTAGTCACCGTTTCGGTTTCTTCCTTTCCTGTTCAAGCCAACTTTTCAACCACATACCTACCTACCCATAAATCAGCAGTGAGCTAAGTGGAGTTTGGGTATTTGGATGGCTTCTCCATTGTAGCCTCTTCCTAGGTTGAATTCCTACAATCGATATAATCGGAACAATAAAATTAGCAACAACAACAACAACAAAAAAAGATGCCAGCCATCCTGGAGTTTAATCAGGGCTTAAAGATGCCAGGCAGCACGTGAGTACAGCGTGGTTATCTCTGTAATGAGTGACTATGCGAGTGTCACATGTGCTCCACACATAAACCCAGTGCCCTGGAAATGGTTAAACTTTAACTGGCATTACCCTAATAAATTTCACTCGTGTACAAAAGAAAACATCTATCTTATCTCCACAAAACAAAACACACGATTTCAGGCCGTATAATCCCTGTGAACTGTGTTCTTGGAAATACTGCAGGTAAACTGTATAAGTGGTAAAGGCATGTCTGTCCGTATGTCATTTGTCTTAATTATAGAAGTTGAGCTGCCCAGGTGATCAAACAGTTGTTTGATCATTCATGTGTTTACTGAGCATGTGCGTTCCCGATGTGTTTTAAGCACAGCAGTGGTGTGAAAGGTCTGCTTTTCTTCTTCTTCTGCAAAAAAAGAGTCAGTATTCAGAGTAAAATACACATATTTTCTGTAGTAAACACATCATTTATTGCTCTTGTGGTGGCCAAAGAACTGCACATTACTGCACAGTCATACACAAATACCTGTATTTCCTATATACAGCATATAAACTAGTCTCCTTATATGGTGCACAGACCTTGCCAGGGATTACTTCAGAGAGGGTTTCCCCAAATCAATTTTCTTTATAAGGGAGCACCCTAATATGGCCTCCGCCAAGCTACACAGTCACTGTCTCCCTAATACAGTGGGTGCAGGAACCTCTGGCGTCAACTCAGGGGGGCAGTGACCTTTTCTCTTCCTTTAAATTACTGCAGTTGGATAGATATAAGAGCTAAAGATATCCTATATACCCTAAAAGTGAGCCCCTGGTTGTTTAAACAAAGACAACAACACTTTTGCTGAACCAAAGCAATCATGTGCCAACATGCCATATAGTTAAATAACGTCATATAGTGATTGGACAGGAAAAGTATTATTCAATGTATCGAAATAGTTAGCTTAAGTTGGCTAAAATCAGCTACCATCACAAAAGGGGAAACACAAGAGCAATATTAAGCAACCGAGTAAATCCTGATAATTGCAGTAGGTTTAATCCCCAGTCTGCATATAAAATAACCGACTGGCCACAGGATTGCTTTGCACGCTCTGTACGCGATTTGTCATTTTTTTCAAGACGTTTTTGTTGTTCTTGTTATCGTGTTTGTGCTCAGAGGTTAACCAAGAGGCACAAAAAAAGTTTGCTCTCAAAGGTCAGACTAACTTTGTATTTGACTATTTCCAGACAAACCAGCAGGAAGACACCCACCGAACGCTGTTTGCCTCTGCACTGACAGCCAACACAAACACACCGAAAATACATTTCCTCACAAACAGACAGCAAAGAAAAAAATCTATACTCGGCTTGTGCGAAGGGTTGGCCTGTCTAGTTTGAAGAGTTTGTGCAGAGTCAAAACTTACTGCTGTAGAGACAGACTTTTGGGAGACAGGTCTTCCTACTATGCAAAAGATCGTGTTAAGAGGCAAATCGCATTTACTTTTGTAAATAGTAATGGACATAGTAAATGCACAACCTTGCAAAGATGTCCCAATAAAGAAGCAGTCTGTGGGAGCAGGACAGATCACATAAAGGTAGTAATAAGGACCCACGCGGAGTGAATCATGGTTTAATTACCTTACTGTGTATCATTAGAGCAGTACAGTAGATAGTTAAATAGGTTGCAGACAGTATTGGTTAGACTGAGTTATCATGAAATTGAGGGAGCTGGAGGCAGGGCAACTTACTATAGCCGGATGGCTTCAGGGAGATCAACATAGGTTAGATCAACACTAGTTTCACCAAAACTAAAATACACAATATGGAGAAGAAAAATTGGACCCCACTGCATAATCGTTGAATTCAAGTGTTTTCAGTGTCACAAAATCAAACACTTGCTCATGGAGTTTGTAATTTTTTGTTAAAGAAAGAGTCATTGTAAAGGGCTCACTGGATTTAAGCTAGCATTGCGACAAGTCAGTTTGTGAAATTTCTTCTCTCCTAGATATTCCATGATCAGCTTTAAGTGGTATTCATTACAGAATGGAAGTGTTTGGGAATCACAGCAACTCAGCCACAAAGCTTCAGACCACATAAAGTTACAGAGTGAAGTGCTGAGGCACCTCTGGCATTAATATCGGCACAAAAGCTATGCACTGGGAGCTTCATTGCATGGGTTTGCATGGCTGATCACCACGTGCAAGTTTGCCTGATGCATGTCACAATAAAAATCCCTTTTCTAAATTGCATAAAATGACAAATGTTTGTCCGATCACAAATTCATGGTAGCCTCCGCACTTTGAGAACATCAGGAAAATGATATATTTACATAACATTAAGTTCTTCTTGAGTAAAGACCATAATTATATTCCAACACATGTAACACCAGCAACTGTAAAAACTTGCCACTGTTAGCACGCTAGTTAGCACTAAGCTCGCTGTCTCTACTGACAAAGTATCCTCCTCTAACATAGCTGTTACATAGCCACGAGTGTGACCACTGTGAATGAAGGTGTAAAGCATTCCACACTTAAGACTGTGAGTTCTTCAACTTTCGATAAGTCACTTGTCACTTCCTGTGTTATATATATATATTATATACAGAGGTGGGACCAAGTCATTGTTTTGCAAGTCTCAAGTAAGTCTCAAGTCTTTATCCTCAAGTCTCAAGTGAAGTCTCAAGTAATGTCAGGCAAGTCCGAGTCGAGTCTCAAGTCACTGGTGTAAAAGTCCGAGTCAAGTCACAAGTCTTAAACTTTGAATTTCAAGTCCTTTCGAGTCTTTAAAAAACCCCGAAAAAAAGCATGTTGCAGTTATATGCTAAATGTAAATATTAGACCATGTAATTTTAAAATCTGTGTTTTTCTCAACACATGACAAAATAGTGAACTTAGAAAATATACACAAATTGTGAAATTGCACCTCTATAAAATGCAGCTCAATTAAACCTAGCTCCAAGAATAATTTTCACCGACAGTTCTGAGATACGCTGCATGTTATTCTTGGATGCGGTTGTAGGACCAGCTTTAAAATCGCATGACAAAAATATCATACACATTAAAAAAAACTGCATCACCAACGTAGCCTGGACAACATTTGCTAGTTAGATGAAGTCAGCTATCTCATCGTAGCATATTTATATGCATATTTATAATTATACGGTTCTTGGAGTGAGTGCACACACTCATGAAGTTTAGTAACTTCAGGTCACTGCAACAAGTCCAGGTACAGTTTACCGACGGATGGGTGCAGGACCTTGAAACGCACCGTGTAGAACGAAAGACCATCGTACATATCATAAGTTTACCAGTCTCACAAATCGTCGTCATAAATACACATTCGTTAACCGTTTATTAATAGGACCTTTGAGCTCAACGGTAATTAGTCAGTAGTGGAAATAATTTCTGGTACCCATCACAGAAATGTAGCAGTGACAATAATACTGTATGCTGTAATCGCACTGGGCAATTAGTGATACAAAAAAACTGTTTTATCCTGTGAATAAAAGTATATGTTTTTGTCAATGTACCATAATAACAGAAGCGAAACGCAATATTGTGTCAGGACAATTCACTATTTATGCACAATAAATAAAGGAGCATAGCGCGACAATTTCTGTTCAGCGCCAGACTTGCTTGTAACCTATATCACCAATTATGTTATGAAAATGACGTATTAACTACTAAAAAACACTGACCTTCGTGTAAATGCTTGGAGCAGACTAACCTGTGAGCTGGAGTGTTCTGGGACGTTATATTTGATCTTTGAATGGCTGAAATCCAGGCCATCCGTCGCCTCTTTGTTACTTCGGAAACATGGCTTGAACAATTTCTCTTCAACGTCATAATCCGATAACAACCGATCTCTTTACCCGTCGGCTTCCCGTGGCTGTCATGCGACCGGCTATTGCAGTTAATGATACAACGGCTTCTTGACATTTTTGTGTTTCTTTTTATCGCTGTGTGACTGATTTCAATTGAAAGCCTGCGTGCGCTAGTACCTCTTGCCACGAGTTCCCAGAATCCTTTGCAGTTTTACCCCTGAATGACATCACATTTTCAATCTCTATATAATATGCATGTTAAGTTTTATATTTGGGGTAAAATATCAAGTCTTTTCAAGTAAACCGGTTCAAGTCCAATTCAAGTCCCAGGTCATTGGTGTAAAAGTCCAAGTCAAGTCACAAGTCTTAGAACATTTTTTCAAGTCAAGTCTAAAGTCATAAAATTAATGACTCGAGTCTGACTCGAGTCCAAGTCATGTGACTCGAGTCCACACCTCTGATTATATATATAGGTTCTGCAGCATCCGGTCCCATACCAGCAGACTGAGAGACAGCTTTTTCCATCAGGCCATCAGACTGCTGAACACGTCATAGACACCTCAGCTTCACTACTGGAACTTCAACATTATGCACTCCACACTGTATATAAATGCCACTTGTTTTGCACATATTCAACTCTGTATATTTTATATATTTTATTTATTTATTTATTTTTTTTATTTATTTATTTTTTTTACTATTTAATTTGTAAAAATGTGTATACACACACACACACACACACACACACGTAGGAAAATATTTAGTATACACATCCAGAAATGCATACACTATTATATATTGTACATATATTTATTAGTTTCAGGTTGGCCATTCTTGTATTTTGCTCGTTTGTGTTGTTGTGTTTGCACATCTCTGTTGCTTGTGGGGCTCGCACACAAGAATTTCACTCGCATGTGCTGTGCCAGTGTGCCTGCACATGTGATGTGACAATAAAAGTGATTTGATTTGATTTGATATATTTTGAGAGTTGACATAAGACGCAGCCTCACAAAACCATTAGTGTGGCTGTAGCTATACTGACTTATCAGATCGTACCGTAAACTGCAAATTAAAGAGCAGATAAATAATAAGATTAAAAGAAGTGAATGTAATCTTTTTTTCAGCTAATACTCAGTGAACATCAGCTCTACACATAGTTTTTTAGTTTTTTCCCTTTTAACAACATATAAGATTTGGTTTTAGATTTTATACTAATAAAAATCTCATAAAGGCTGCCAGGGCAAATTGCCCTACAAAGGTTTCTGTGGTTTTACGTCATATATTGTCATGTACATGACAACTGAGTTATGACAAAAATGCTATATGAGTAGTGCAGTTCTGATAGAGGGCTCCTCTGTGTCCAGAAGATGTAAGAAAACTAACTGCTTTTGTTCCCACCCTCCCTCCCTTTTAACAGTCAGACAGTAACATGATTACACGAGAAACTTGGGCACATGATCTGACCTTAAGTTCAGCTTCAACTCTAATTATGAAATTAAGTGGCGTATGGATTTTATTCTGCTGCCCAAATTGAAAAACCTCATTTTAGTCTCTGGCGAGAGTTTATCTATTTCTTTCCCCCCTACACTCACACACACAGTTGCCCATAGTAAATGCACAAAGAAACTCTGTATGAAATATTTGGGTTGCACATGGATCCAAACTGGATTGAGATCCAATGAGCCCATAGTGGAGCAACATTTTCCCCGCGTCTGCATTCATCATATCAAACATGTCATACATCAGTGGCAACAGAAGGCCCTTTCTTTTAAAGACTGCAGGATCCAGTCTAGTAGTTGCATTACATAGCCACTGCATTACAGCCGCAAGACGCAAACCACCTTTAGCAGCCTCTAAACCCTCCTGAATGGGAACCTGTCTAACTACCTACACCTAGAAGGGGCCTATCTTGTGGGTTTGGGGGCATCTTACATTAACTTTAAGGGGTCACATAAGGAATATATGTTAAAGAAACAGTTTCTAAACTTAAACAAACATGTATGTATATATATATATATATATATATATATATATATATATATATATATATATATATACACACATATATATATACACATATATATAGTGATATACTGTAGGTTTTGTTGTTGTTGTTGTTTTTTGTTTGTTTGTTTGTTTTTTTAAATTTAATCACCACTGGTAGCAGCACTGAGCATCTGTGTATGTGAAAATAATAACCTGTCATGTAACACACATGACATACTGGCACTCTGCTACAAGCATAATGATTAAACCAAAAACATGATTACTGGAATGCGGCTTGACAAGTTATATTTTTCAGAATTCTTTGCTTGTTCGATACAATGAAGTGTCACGTAACAGCTGCTTCCCAGCAGTAAATGCTTGATAGGCATAGTAAGTGTCAAAACAGGTCATTGTAACGTGATTTCACTTATCCAAAAAGGTTTGGATCATGGCTACCTTTTATTTGACAAGCCACTAAATTATCAACATGTTGTGTCCTCAGTCATGACAACTGACCTTTAGAAGATAAATTATTGAAATTAAATAATGATATTCAGTGAGTTTAATTATTTTAAAATGTAACACAAGTACATTGTAAGTAACTGTAATTAAAATACCTAAAAATGAACAGTAATCAGTTACTCTACTTTTTCAGTGGAAAAGTAATTTAATTACAGTAATGCGTTACTTAGTAACGCGTTACACCCAACACTGCTTCTGAGGTATCTGGAACACAGCATTAAAAAGCAATTGCTGAGGTTATTGTGGTTACTTAACATATTTTATATACAGTCTGTGATCACAACACTAACAAAATGACTGCATAGATGGTTGCGTTAAAAAAATGGGAGGCAGGAAAATAATAAATCCTTGTAACTACAAAACTACTCTAGGTGTTATTGCATTTTTAGGGAGCTTCGCTTTTAGAAGTTGAACTACAGATTTGATGGAGAATTAAATACGTTGAAGCCACCATGACCAGAGCCCGGATAGCTCAGTCGGTAGAGCATCAGACTTTTAATCTGAGGGTCCAGGGTTCAAGTCCCTGTTCGGGCGGCGGAAGTTTTAAATATCGAGACTAAACACTGAGCATAAACAAAACCCAAACTGGAACTACATGATATAAATTTTAGGAGTCGTGATTATGTAGTTCTCCAACTAAATGCTGTGGCTTGTATTCAGCCATTGTATTCGTTTATATGAGTGCTATATCCTGGTGTCCTACTGTAACCTGAACGAATACAAATAAAAGCTTTAGATCAGCCTCGTTTCGTGTCTCTTCTACGTTACATCAGCCCAGCTCGTTTCTCTGAGTCCAGTGACGATCTCTGCCCTCAAACGACATCACGTGAAAGAATAGTGACAGGGCGGGCTCGCGGGATCCCTCAGCCAATCGGCTCCTCTGTTTTGCGGCTTCCCATTCGACGATAAACATTGCGACGTGACCCGCAGAGCTCCTCAGTGAGGCAATAGCACGTCAGCGGGAGGGAGGTCGAGTGTAGTCCATAGTTGATCTTATTACCACAAGACTGGAATTACCCGACAACATTAAAGACACGCACACTTTTACGGTGAAGCAGTGTCCCGTTCAGAAAGGAGAAGACGCTGTCCTGTCGCTCTGACGTCTGCCATTACCAACGCACTCCCGCTAGCCGTGGCAGCTAGCGCGAGCTAGCTAAGTTAGCTGTTACATACCCTCGCTTTTAGCACGCAGCTGACCTCCACCACAACACAGACCTGCTGAGTAACATTTGCTTGCTACGACGGGGTCGACATTCCCCCGTCTCTTCACTTACGTTCCCGTTGCCCCCTGTGTGGTGCCCCGTGGACGCTTCCCGAATATGATCCACAATGAGTCAAAGAGATACCTTAGTTCATCTGTTTGCTGGAGGGTGAGTATATTCCTCGTCTTCCTGTCGTCAGAGCGGGGCTAGCTAGCCACACACTGTGAGTTAATTGCAATCGCTATAGACGCTGTAGCTGTCCATTATGCGATATCCGTATTGATGTTTTGTGTATTTTGGCTTTGGGTAGTTGCGTAAAGGTAACCCAGAGATAACTTTTTGCATCACTGTCAGATGTCAGCTAATCTTGTCCTCACGTATGCGCACTCGCAGTTTTCTCAATGACATTTCAATGTATGAATGAAATGGCTTTTTACGAACACTCGGAAGTCTTCGTCAGAGTTGTGTATTATCATATATTATTTATAGCTACGACCAGGAAAATTTTGGCTTTAGAAAGCCGGCGTCTTTAAACGTCTGTGCGCCTTGTGTGCAACAAAACAAATGTGGGCAGACTCCCAGTAAAGGTCACTCGAAATAGTGACATCTCAACTATGTCAGCGTATCTTAACTATAGGCTTGTATCAAACTCGTTTTCCAAAGCATATTCGGTATATAGCACGTTCAACTATGATTGAATCACAGCCTGGGACTGTTACGAAAGGGTGTGAATCAGCAATCCTGTATTTTTGCAGATCCGTGAATTTTGCAGAAACGTTCATCTTCCGTCTGAAAGACTGACCTGGTACACAGTGAAACACAATACTAGTGTTTCAGCACTAGAAATGGGCAAAGGGATCATTTATCAGCTTAAATGAGCTCTTTGCTTCTCTTTAACAACATGCAGCAGTTTATTACACTGGCATACTAAACCATATTTAAGAAAAGCACGGATAAGAGTTCTGCTTTTGTAGGCCTGAACATGTTGAGTGGGTGTTATCTTGTTAAAGGAGTCAGTTTTTGCATATTAAGCTGTAGTCGTATGATGTCTCTGATGTCCTGCTTTCCCTTTATATACAGTAATTATCTGACTCTTGATTACTTCACCTCTGCTAAAAACTGTGTTTTGGGGACTTGCTTTCCCTGTTTATCTGTGTGTGTGTGTCTCTCTCTCTCTAACACACAGACACACACACTCTCTGTTTTGGTATCAGTTGAAAATTAACTTTAAGTGTAGATAACTGCTGTTTACAATTCTTTTGCTATTGCCTAGCCTAAACTAAACCTAACAGGACCTGACCAATACAGTCCTGTTAGGCTCAGTTTATTTATCGAGTTCATGTAGATAATATTCTTGTGCTTTGTCGATGCAGTTTGTTTTACTTTTCGTACCTGACTGTACGTTGTACCTGCTGTTTGAATATTTGTAAAAACTGTAAAAAAATAAATAATAACAGTATGTTTACAAGATATGTTAGCCACCATATCTATTGTACCTCATGCTTAAAAAAAGTCTGTCTTAAAAATTCAAAATTAGCAATGCATGGGAGCCCCGAATATTGCAATGAACATGGTGTAGGCATTAAGATAATTTAGAGCATCAATGATATATTAGTTTTCTTTTCACATTCAGTTTCATTACAATTATACTAAAAGTGATACATTTAACTTGTACATCCCCATGATCTAAGACTGCAGCGTTAGCTTTGTACACATAAAATGAGGTAGCCTTTAGTTTCTGTGAAACATAATTAGCTGCCATTGGTTGAAATAACCAAGCTTTATTACTACATTTACACTGTTCTAAGAATCCTCTTCTAACCATGATGATCTAAACCAAGGTTCCAATGTTTTCTGCACTTAGCTTTCTGATATTAATGGCCACTCAAGTGGCCATTAATATCAGAAAGTATAGAGATTTATTTTTATATTTGAATCTGCCTGACAAAATCCCCTTGTTGTAATTCTAAATGTTTAGTTGCTGCAAACTGGCTACTCTTGGCAGTTTCCCTTCTCAGCTTCCTTTCTGGCAGGCTAACCAGGTCAGTCTTCAGTGCTGATCCTACTGTGATCTTGAGATCCAATAAGCTTGCGAGTCATTCCAATCAGAACTGGCAGCTAGGGGAGAACTGGTTCACATGGCACTACAGCAATGTAATTGATTCTGCAGAGGAGAACAAGGGGTATAACTGAAAAGCTCGCTGGAGAGGCAGCTGATTAGGAAGAATTTATAGTATTCCAAACATATACGATTACTTATGCTTCAGAGAAACTAATGATACATCTTTGTCCTGATGTATGACATGATGAATACAAAGTGGGGCTGGCTGCACCTGACTTTGAAGCCTGCTAAAAACAGAAGTATTTTTATTTGTTTCCTAGTTTATTAAAATCCACATATCTAGGAATTTTAATATGGTGTGGTGCTAAATGGGAGCATGCTGTTACTTCCCAAGAAACACAAAGCATTCCTGGCTGGCTTTCTATCCCAACACTGTGCTTTTTCTTGTCTACATGCCTGGGATCTTTAGAATTCCACTCACCACACCGGGTGATTCGTTTAGGCAACGCTTTGCGGATCTTTTGGTAAAGAATACAGGAACTGTTTGTGCCGATTTTATCTGTTGTGCTTTGCTGGCTCACATCAGCCTTCTCTGTTTTTGCACCAGATGTGGGGGCACCGTAGGAGCCATATTGACTTGTCCACTGGAAGTAGTGAAGACCCGTCTCCAGTCATCCTCCATCACCCTCTATGTGTCTGAGGTTCAGCTCAGCACTGTCAATGGGGCCAGCGTGGCCCGTGTGTCTCCACCGGGCCCCCTGCACTGTCTCAAGTGGGTATCTTTTAACATGTCACACACATACACACAGAGCATATTTTGACATTGTACATAATGTTAGCATTGCTTTGAATTAGCAGCTTACAGTTATTTGAGCTAAAATGAGTGGAGCTGTTCACATGTGTATTCAGTTGTCTGTACTCTCCCCGAGAGGTGGTTTAATCTGGCCAGTGCCCCCCTGGCAAAACCACTCTCTCCCTGAAATACAACTCCTCAATAGCAGCCTTTGGGAGAGGCACACACAGGAGAACACACTAGTTGCTTTAGTCAAAGAGGACATTTCACAGCAAATCCAACTGTTACCATTTATTTATCTGTGATTTTATTTGTGAAACTAATCATCAGTCACAGTATCTGTTATGACAGTCACAGCAATACCATACAGATTTAGGCAGAGGGTGTAGTGGTTTACACATTGGACTAACACGTTAATGATCCCTGGTTCAGTCCCAGAATGAGACACAAATCCCAAATGTAGGGTTTCATTAGCATCCGATGTAAAAACCAAACCCATTGTGGCAACCCAAAAGCAGCATGGCAACTTTAGAAGAGGAGCGAATGCTACTCTGAAAAAAGTGTGTTCGATGGCAGAGTGCCACCTTTCCAGTTTAGTCATATGGGAGTTGTCAGCTGCAGCTTTGCTCTGCAGGATGTAGTGTATTCCTAACTTATTCATGTTTTATATGTTCTCCAGCTGCTGCTGAGTACAGACATTGTTGACATGTTGCAGGCTGTAGATGAAGGGGTGCAGTCAGCAGGCCTGTGTGAAAACACCTGGCTACCCCTGCTAACTAAAGCTGAAACTGCACACCAGTATTTAGACCTGATTCATGACTGGAGACTGAAACTCTTCAGCTTTTGGAAGCTGTTGCCAAAGACTGAGAAATGAGCAAAATCATATCACAATTTCTGGCTCTAGTTTAATTATTACTACTTGTAAATCTCATGTTGATTTGGGTGAAAACAACCTGCAGCATAGCACATTGGGTGCTGCCACTCTTTAAAGTGGTGGAGTGCTCCTAATCCTTGGGAACAAACTGAGACATTGTGTTTTATTGTGTGTCCCCCTAGACCTTGCGGTGTTCATTACACACGACAATCCAAGTGTTGGAGTGACAGTTTTTGCTATTCTTAGATTGCCTGCTTGTTTTAGGGCTTTGAAACTAGGTTAAGGTTCCACACAGAGGGTCTGGGTTGGTGATGTGGTGAGGGGGGCATAACAAAACTGTAATGACTATAAATAGGGCTGGCACTCTGGGATTGTCTGACTGGCATCATCTTTAGGAAAAGACTTTCTGTCAGATAAACCTTGGAGTTTTGTGCAATACGTTGCTTCTAATCCACGTGTGTGTGTGTGTGTGTGTGTGTGTGTGTGTGTGTGTGTGTGTGTGTGTGTGTGTGTGTGTGTGTGTGTGTGTGTGTGTGTGTGTGTTCAGATTGATATTGCAGAAAGAGGGACCTCGATCTCTCTTCAGAGGCTTGGGGCCAAATTTGGTGGGTGTGGCACCTTCCAGGTAAGTTATGTGATACGTTGTGTTTTTCTTACTGTTAGCATTACGTACAAAAGCACGACCTGATATACCCGTGTTGGTTTTGTTAATGCGTCATCATAACATAGGACCAGGATCAGTATTACAACTAAATCACGTTGTCTGAGCATTCAGTTTGCATTAGAAGTTAGCTAACAGCAAACTTAACTTGATAATATAATTTATTATATTGGCATATATTTATATAATATGGTTATATATTGGCATATAATATATTTATTATATTATAGAGCCATTTCTTGTTCATTGCAAAGCTATGACATCCCAACAGTATGACTGGTCAGTTGCCATATTGATCCTGGAACATCAAACCGTGCTTTTATCTATATCCAAGCACTTTTAGCTAACATCACAAACACTCACACTCTGATGCAGTTGGGTCAACTCGGGATGGTAGACGACCAGTTCTACCACCTGAACCACAGCCGGCAAATGAGGGGCAGAAAGAGACTGTTAGCCAAGTACTAGTTTAATAGTTATAGTTAATTCTATCATCATTATTTGTTATCAGTTTCAAAACATTGTGGAGTCAAGCTGAACAGATAAAATGGTTTGCTCTGATGGTTTTATTCTTATCTTTTTTCTCACTGTCTTCCTGCATTATTATTTTGACCATCCATAATCCTCCATTTCATCTTTCTGAGTCATTCCTAGATGATGATTATCCCGCTATGTTCAGCTTCCAATTTTGGAACATGTGTCCAAATGTTTACTGGTTATTAAGATTCCGTATTCGTGGGTGAATTAATGACTGTTAGACAAGAAAATTTCCACCACCTTGTTTTAGTTGGTGTGAGGTAATTCTTTTGAACAGGTGTCATTGATCTACTCCAAAAAAATTTATTGTTACTGTGGCCAAGTAATTGGCCTCTGTTCCTTTTTGACACCAAATGCCTTTCTTGGCATCATTTCTATGCAGGTCAAATTTGTACAGCCATGTTCTGATTGTAGATTGATCCATGTGCACACAGTAAGCTACAGGAGTGCAGGCGTATTTAATCATCTTCTGCACTCCTTGCTGCTGTTGTAGATATTTTTGTCTATATTGTTACATAGTTTGATATCATAAGCTCATATAGTTTTTGACAACCTTGAAGAATCAAGAGCACTAAAAATACTGTGTGCTTTAAAGAAATGTTGATTTAAGTATCTGGTAAAAAGTCTACAGCTCCATAGCCTGTGAAAAACAGTTGTGCTCTGTAACTACTACAACGTTTGCTGAGGTTACTTGGTGACGAAGAAGAATCAGGGATCCACACTCATTAAGGAGCCATTCATTGTCATGGCATTCTCAGCAGTTTGTGCACCACTGACTTCATGGCGACGTGTTCACATAGTCTAAGCCTGGGGAAAACTTCTAACCAACTGCCATAATAGTTTCATTTCATTAACCGCTCTGACTGGTAATGAGAGAAGCAAAGTGGTGACTAATGGCAGTGGGCAGCAGCTAGTGCTGCGGAAGCAGGTGCCAGTGCTAAGCATACACTAAGTGTTTTGTTAGTGTTATATGAACAAATGGTTAGGTAGAGGAAAGGAAGGAAAAGAGGACTCCTGAGTACAGATGGAGATTTAATGAAAAGCAAGCAAAGATTCGCACTACAATGTGACGGATGAACTCCAAACATCATTAAAAGTCTGACTAAGCACATTTGACAAACCGGTGTACAAATGAACCAGATGGCGCACAGCGTAGTGCCATTACTGGAATAAAAGCAAAAGCAGCGCTCCTATTTAGACACAAGTGTGAACATGATCATTATGACCATTTTAATTAGTGAAAACAACTAAAGATAATTACTGCAAATAAATGAAGGCATGCTTTTTTTGCTGAAAGCCTTATTTGTCCAACTAGGCTGATTTGCTGAGAATATTAGTTCTGCTCTTGGCTTTACACCTAATGAATTTTTAAACCCCATTAAACTGAACCAGACACGAGGGCAGTTGTACACTTGTTAATGCAGTGTAATTGATGAGCTGTATTGCTACTGGAGGCAGTGGCTCAGACTAATTAGTTGTGCACTGAAATACAAAAACATGGCATATATAACTTGTTTTGCCTCATTCCAGTTTAACACATGCTGACCCCCTTTTTTTGTCCTCCTTTTCTACTAATAGAGCAATCTACTTTGGTGCTTACTCCACTGCCAAAGAGAAACTGAACGGCGTGTTGGAACCTGACTCCACACAGGTGCACATGGTGTCGGCTGGAATAGCAGGTAACTACATGTCTGCAAAAAAGTCTTTTTTAAAGTCAAAGTTAAATTAGTTGCATAAAACACTCTCAAGTCTTTTTCTTACAGTCTTCTTCTATGGATTTAAGATTTTAACTTCCTTGCCTTAAACTTAAAGAATCCCCACAGTGGTGGTACAAAAGACTACTAGTACCTACTCTACTCAACTCAACTTTACTGTACTCGGTTTCAGTCATTTTTTTCATGATAATTGAGTACCACTTAATATGCATAGGGTCGTTATAGCAACGCGCCCGAAAGTCCACGGCGTCATTTCTATCCAACAAACAACATGACAGCAGGGGATAGTGATGCAATACCTGCTGCTCAGTGTATGGCTTTTTCAGACTCCGGGACCACCGTGTTGTTTTTGTGTAGCCGTTTCCCTCGTTGCTGGATTTCAAAAATGGCGTTTCTGATTTTTGTAAGAGAGTGGCTCTCATGAGTCATCGAGTTACGCCATTGACTGGCCAATCAGTGTCATGCACTGATTGGCACATGTTGCACATGTTGCAGTCACATTTCCAGAACCATAAGTCAGTTTATTTGTACATTTGAACACTGGAGTCTGTGAAGAATGACTCACTTTTGGAACCAGCCTCAAGTGGCCAATGTGGGAACTGCAGGTTTTGGCACGTGTGTGTTTTTTGTTTGTTTTTTGTTTTGTATTTAAATTAGCTTTTGTTTTTTGTGCTTTCTTTTTTTCTTTATCCAGCACAAATATAATCTCTTCATTCTTAAACTAATTTGGTGGTGCAATAAAGGTCAGACTGCAAATATGAAATGCACATCCATATCGTTTCCTTAAAAACTATAGAGTTTTAAATCTATAAAGTCTTTTTCATTGCAGTAAATGGCTATGTCAAAAGAAGAAGAAGGAGAAAACTAGAGGTGTTTTATGCAACTAGTCCCCAAGGCATCAGACAGACATGCATCATCGTGTCCTGCTTTTTAGAAACTAAAATAGCAGTTGTTTCTAATGTTGTGAGCATATTGATCTTGACTCTTCAGTGTTGGTGAGCTTCCACAAATAGTCATGTTACATGAAAGTTAAAGTGGTAAAACTAATATTGTATCAAATTTGATTAAAATCCAGTTCCATACAAGTTGTGACATGTGTACAATGTAAATGACAACAGAATACAATGAGTTGTAAATCTCATCAACCCAAATACTGTTCCCAGTAAAACATAAAAAAAAGTCATGAAATGTTCAAATCTAGACATTTTACTTTTTATCAAACATATTAGCTCATGTTGAATTTGATGGCAGCAACATGCCCCAGAAAGTTGGGTGAAGACAGCAGAAGGCTATAAAAGTCAATTGGACTAAAAAGAAACATTTGGAGGAACATTTTGCAACTAAATAGGTTACCTGGCAACAGGTCAGTAACATGATTGGAGCATGATGATGAAGAGCATTTTAGAGGGACAGCCTTTCACCAGTTTCCAGGAAACGGTGTCTATAAATTTCATCATACTGTTAATCAGACATTAAATATCTCATCATCTACAGTATATAAAATCACTAAAAGAGCTCTAAAAGAAATCCCTGTGCACATTCTGGATGTACAGACAGAACTTCAGTAAAAACAGGAATGATTCTGTCATGGAAATCAGTGCATATTTCTGAGATTTTCAAATGCATTGCATTCAGTTTTATTTCAATTTTACTGCGTCCCAACTTCTATGGAATAGGGGTTGTAGGAAAATCCTACAGGCATCACTTGTGTTTCTTTACTAGTTGCTGTGTGTGTGTATGGCTCCCTTTGCAATGCTGATTAAAATAAATGTGTTATGAGGTCAGATTTAAATACCACTCCACAATTCTCTGATGCCTTGCATGTCAGGGGTGGGTTATCTGCTCTCAAGTGGCTGATTGTTTTGGGAATAATAAACCTGTATGATATGGGTCAGTCAGACTGCTTCACTGAGTTTCTGGGTGAATCCAAAGTTCACAGTAACACCACTTGTAGCACACCATGACTTAGACCTTTCAGCAAACCAGTCAAGGTCAGCGTCACTACATTTCCCTCCAGCAGCAACCAACAGAGCTGCCTGAGCTGAAGTGACAGGTGACGAGGTGTTAACAGTCATCTCATCTTTACGTGACACACATAGCAGAGGCTAGAGCAGTTTTCTGCTGTTGATAGCAGGAAGAGTAAGCGTAGATGCTAGTCTTTCAGCCTCAGGATGGTTGTGCATTCGATGATTCCTCGTTTATACTATTCCCACAGTATTTTAATTTATTTAATAAAATATCAATATCTGGTCTCCATGTATCGATATAATATCACCATGCAAAAGATTGCGATACTATGCTGTATTCTTTTTTTCCCTTCCCTACCACTAACATTTAAATACAAATATTAAGTAATATTAAGATGTATGGAATATAGATTGCATAACCTAGTAAAAATCCGAATCGCAGGTGAAAGATGACATTAAGAGGCTCTATATAGGAGCGTAAAGTATAATAGACAGTGCAGAGTGTTTTCAGTTTTAGGGTTTGAAATAAATTGTTAGCAGATGATTCTCTGCTTGACACACTTGGATATGATGGTTGAGGAGCTGCAGAAAGGCTCAGTAAAAATAAAAAGATAATGCAGAGCTTTTCTAGTAGAGCTGAAAATGAGCATAACCGTCCCTATTATCCCTTAATCCCTCAGAACTGCAGGTATCCATGCAGCATTGTAGTTTTGCAGTACTCTTGCATTAAACTGTTATTTTTATGTAAGTTTATTTCAATCAATGAACAGCTGTTCTCTCCCGTCATATCCATTCTGCTGTCTTTGTGTGTGTGTGTGTGAGTGTGAGTGTGAGTGTGAGTGAGTGAGATTTCACATGACGTTGTGCATTATGTTAAATCCTGCGGGGTGATGGTGGGAATGGGATCTTGAATGGTTGCATGCCGGGTCTTTTCGCAAACACACAAGCCCTGTGTCTGTTTTAGGCTTTTACTCTACCGTAGCTCTCCTCTCGCAAGGGCATGAGACCCCCGCACCACCAGGGGTCTCTAGCTGCATCTGTGAGGAGTTACTTGGGTCTGCGTGAGTACTCGCCACAGATCTGTGCTTCTTCTTATGTCTGGTTCTTCTTTCTCTAACTCTCACCTAGCTCATTGGATAAGATGGAGTTTTTCTCTCTTTCTTACAGCTGTTAGCATGACATACAAATCTTATAACATGCAGTTTCCCCTCTACTTGGGGCTACCTGCTTTTGTGGCTTTGATATTTTTTTAATTTAATTTAATTTATTTTTTTTTACTAAAAGAACCTGTTTATTCTTACTTTACTGTTAGCATCTTGAGAATTAGCTTATCATATTTCTTAATTTTGTAGAAGAGTAACCTTGTTGTGTTTTTTTTACCCTCTTTAGGTTTTACAGCCATCACCGCAACCAATCCAGTATGGCTCATAAAGACGCGTCTACAGCTGGATGCAAGGTGAACAGTTCATGTAGCTTTCTTTTTCTTTTTTGTCTGTTGCTCTGATATGCGTCACCACACAGATATTCGCTGTCATTGAAGAACATGTTGCTATCTTTATTTCTGAATCCTCCTTCATAGTTTAAACCAGTTCTACTGAACGAGCGCTGCTTTTGTTTGGACCTTGTGCAGCTCGCCTGGCTGGGTGTGGTCTGTCTTTCATAACCATAAAGCTTCAGGCTTTGACTTTCCTTTATTTTACATGTACAGTAGGTTTCAGAAGTACTTGTAAATCTGACTCTGAAACACTAAGAACAAGGAGCTGTCTGTTTAGATATTGGTTGAATTTAAAGAGATCACACTCAATGCTCTGCATTTAGCTTTAAGTGTTTTCGTGCCCTTCCCACGAGGCTTGCTATGCAAAACGTTGCCAAACTGACTAAAGGTTAATTGGCATGCGCTTCGGTGATCATAGAACAGTTTTCACTTTACACACTCGAATGTGTTTTCAGTGTAAATTTAAACAGTGAACTGGAGACAAATCCTGTGCTTTTGTATTTTCTGCAGTGTAATCGAGGAGTCCATCTTTGCAGGAGCCTTGCTTTGTTCTGTAAACGGGTGGCTTTGTTTGTTTTGTTGAGTAATGTTACCCGGACAAAGGTTAAATTTCATTTGTGTGGAAGTCAGGTGGCTCAGCTCCCTGTTTTATGTTTTATATTCTTAGTAACTGTGTGCAGTTTTCTTTCGTTTAGGGGTTTGGGGGGGGTTCTGTTTGTATTTTTTTTTGGGGGGGGGGTTACCCCTGAGCCATGAAAAGCTGATGTGGCATTGTCATCACCTCGCTGGACAGATGGCTGGGCGGCGTGAACACCCAAGTTTGTGACTTGAGAACGAGTCACTCTAGCATTTTCAAATTGATACCACAGGTGTGTCTACTGAGGATCTCTGAGGTTGAATCTCAGTGATCTCGACCTCAATATCAAGGTCAGAGGTCAGGTTTTCTGAAAGTCATCCAGGATTCTGAGCTTGATATCATAGGTGTAACTAATAAGAGGCTGAGTGGCTGCTGGAATTGTTAATTATTTTACATACTGTGCTCTGTAAATGCAACTTCTGTACAATATCTCTTCATCCCTCCTTAAAGTCTCTGAAGAAGAGCAGTTTTTTCTCCAAATCCACAGTGAGAGGAAGCAGTATGCTACACAGCTTGTAATCCCTCCATTTTTCTTGTGTTTTCAGGAATCGAGGCGAGCGAAGGATGAGCGCTTTCGAGTGCATGCGTCAGGTGTATCAGACAGACGGCTTTCGGGGCTTCTACAGAGGGATGTCGGCATCCTACGCCGGCATCTCAGAGACTGTGATCCACTTTGTGATCTATGAAAACATTAAACGGCGCCTCCTGGAGGCCAAGGCACCACAGAATATGGACGAGGAGGAGGATTTGACAAAAGATGCTTCAGACTTTGTGGGGATGATGCTTGCTGCTGCCACCTCCAAGACTTGTGCCACATCTATTGCTTACCCTCATGGTGAGAGGCTGTTACTAGCTGTTCTCATCTGGATGTCTGATCACCCCCCATTATGTTCTCTTACCCACCCTCTCTCTTGTTCAAATTTGCAGAAGTGATTCGCACGCGACTACGCGAAGAAGGCAACAAGTACCGCTCTTTCTTCCAGACGCTAACGACAGTGCCCAAAGAGGAGGGCTTCCGCGCCCTGTACCGCGGTCTCACCACCCACCTGGTACGCCAGATACCCAACACGGGCATCATGATGTGCACCTACGAGCTGGTAGTCTACCTCCTGAACGGTTAAAGCCTCCCCACCCCCCTCCCTCCTCTATTTGGAGAAAGGAGACCCAGAGCACCTGCACACCAGCTAGCACAGCTAACAGCCTGCTTCCAGAGACAGCACCTCAACTGCTGTCTTGGTGACACAAGACAACACGAGCGGTCGTTCATAAAAAAGTCTGGAGTTTTGTTGTATAGACGAAGAAGGAGTGTGAGAAAGATCTTTGCGTTGGTTTGGGCATCGAGGTTTAGCAGTGGCAAAGAAGTAGATCCCCTATTTTCACTTTTATTCCATCCTTTTCTCCATTCTGACGTAAACTTTCTTCCTTATGAAGAAAGAAGCTAACTTCCAGTATATTCTATCTCTTAACATTACCGTACTAATAATGAAGCTCCGTAATACCAAGTGAGCATAGAACCATCTTAAGTAAAAAGCTTAGATCCAATCCTCATTATCACTTTCTTTTAAAAACAGTTTAGCTCTAGTGCATAGTCCTCCACATATCCCTCAGAGAACCAGCAGAAATCCAGAATACAAAGGCCCCGAAGTCGATAGCTCATCTCGATGTGCATCACAGAGGTCCTGAGAGCGAGGACGAATCGGGGGTTTGTGGCTCACAGAGGGGTGGAGGGAGGTGGATGGAAGAAGACGTGCCTTGTGTGAAGACCGTTGAGCAGCTGGAGATGCATCTCTGGCTGATCTAGAACAACAAAACGTCAAGTCATACACTGGTGTTGTTTGATTTCAGGTGCCCTCAGTCACCGTTTTTACATATCATGAAGGTAAATGCAGTCACCTGCTGGTTTTCAGCGTCCCTCACACTGACTCTGTTATCATCCAAATGATTCAATTCTGTAATCTCACCAAACTAAACAACAGTATAATCCACCGCTCTAAATGCTGCTGTGGTTCATGGTGTGAAGTAAAAAACAGTAGAGGTAACTAAGCTTAACAGACTGTGGCATAGATGCAGATAAATATATGAAATAACTACCTAACGTGATTGTATTTGTCGGGCCAATTTAGTCGAGATGCAGACGTGTAGTGTGTTTTCTTTACTGGAGCACTTGGTAGTTGTTACCTTTCTCTCAGAAAACGTTATTGTTTATAGCGGCTTTTCTTTCTCCATAGTGCTCATCTCATTGTACTCTAATTTTTATTCCCTTAGCTGGAAAATCCAGGCTAGTTTTCCAGGCGAGGACAATCCTCTTGAGTTTACACTGGAACACTTGTTGTACAGCTTAGCCAGCACGTGGAGGAGGTTGGCCAGGAATATTCTGTGTCATAAAACACACATTAATTAACTGCAGTTTAAAAACAAAAAAGAAGTTTGTTTTTCTTGATTCCCTATAATGTTGTTGTTGTTTTGTTTTTTTTCAGTCGTTTTCAACCAGTTAGAAAAATCTTTTTTTGGGTGAGTGTGATCAGAGGGTCAGTGTGTTTTATGTCTTCTTTGGAAACCTTTGAGGGTTTTTTTTTTTTTTGTGGCATCTTTGTTTAAACATTACAAACAATACAGTGTTTTTTTGTTTTTGTTTGTTGTTTTTGCTGTGATTGTATTTATCCCGTTAACTTTCCTCCTGTTGTGATCCTCCCATTGTAGAGTCGGTATGTTAAACGGTGATTCAGCCCATTACGCTAACAACGCACATCTCGCTTTATGACCACGGGCTCGCCCTTCAGATGTCTTTATCCAAACACTTCACCGCTCAGCTCTTGGTTTTACAGCACGCACAAAGGATGCTCTAGACTCTTCTTTAGACTCTCTGTGTTAAAGTGCAGAGTGTGTGCGTGCGTGTGGCATACAGTACCATCAGCACACACTCTTGATGTCGTGCAAATCCACGAGTGATCTGTTGCTGCTAGTAGCGATCGGACAGTTGCGTATCATGGTGCTGGCTTCACTCACGTGGATTTTGAAGGCTGGACAGATAGTGTGAGCTGATTGTACCTAACCCGATTAAAGGGTCATTTCACTCAAATAAGAGAAAATCTTTCCTCATCTTTCCCCCTGACTCCTAAAAATCTGGAGCGTAAAAGTGCTAACAATGAGTACATTTTATTTTTTAAACTTCGGGTGATGTGACCCTGTACATGTGCATTTCTAAGCATCTCTTCATGTTATTTGTCAGATGAACCAATCTTCCCTTGTTATTCCTCAACCCCCACACATTTGCATTATGTACCAGTGAGTGTGTGTGTGGGTTTTTGTTTTTGTTTTGTTTCTTTTGCGTGCGCTTGCCCAGATCAGACTCCCATGTGTGTCATTCAGTTGTATTGTGTGGGCGGGAGACCTGCAAACAGTGTTGTTGTTGAGTTTTGGTTTTTTTTGTTTGTTTTTTAAGTTAATCACTTGAAATTTTTTGCCTTTTCCTGACGCTCTTTGTTGTGTTGCTCCATGTTGTCCTTGATGAGTCGGCTGTGAGTGCGACTCACTATGCATTCTCTCATAACTGTTTTTGTAAAACAAAGTGTCAATAAACCAGAAGGAGTGCAAATGTATTCTGCTGTCAGAGCATCTTTCTTAACTACTCTGAAATACAATTTTTGTTAAAAAATCTTATTTCCTCCCCTTAAAGCAAATATTGAAATCTTTCGCCTGCTCACGCCTCTAAAATGCATCACAATAACATAGTGTGTTGTCAGGATCTGTCAAATTAGTATTCTTCCTAGGATTAGCAAAAACATGAAACTATATTGGCAATATTTAGGTGTAATAAAGAGGCACTATCTTCTGTAGGTGGCTACATAAGATATTATACTGCAAAATGTATATAAATGGAAAGATGAGTGAATACCTAAAACTTAACGGGTAAACAACACTGTCAACAACAGGGTTAGATAAAATTATGTACAGTCACTGGTCACTTTATTAGGTACACCATATTACTGTTGGGTTGGCCTCCCTATTGCCTTCAGAAGTGTACGAATTCTTGGCAGAGATGAAATAAGGTGCTGGAAACATTCCTCAGAGATGTTGGTTTGTATTGAGGTAATGAAACAACGTCACACAGTCAATGTTGATTGGCCCAAAGGTGCTTTTTGGGTTTGAGATGTGGTGACTGTAAGGAAACTGTCAAGAAACCAGTTTGAGATGATCTGGACTTGTGGTGGACGGTGGATCACAGGGCTGGAAGCAGTCGTCAGAAGATGTGTACACTGTGGTAATAATAGGGTGACATGGTCAGCAAGAAACTATCCACCAGCAGCCTGAATCACTGACACAAGGGAGGCAAACTCTGACCCTACAACCAAGTGCTGCAACAAAAATCAAGACTCATCACACCAGGCTCTATGTGATTTGTAGCCTCAGTTTCCTATTGATGACTTTAGTTGTAACAAGTGCTTCTTTGAGTTGCTGTTTCCTTCCTATCAGCTTTAACCAGTCTGGTCATTCACCTTTGACCTCTGTAATCACCCAGAGAACTGCCACTTGCTGGATATTTTCTCTTTTTCCATTCTTTGTAAACCCTAGAATTAGTGGTTTCTGAGCCACTCAGACCATCTTGTTTGGCACCAGCAGCCATGGTGCTAAGTACCATGGTTACTAAGAAGACAAATAATTTGTCTTCTTTCCCATTCTAGTGCTTAGTTTGAACTTAAGCAGGGTATCTCAACTTTGTCTACATGCCTAAATATATTGACTTGCTGCCATGTGATTGGCTAATTTAATATTTGCATTAACAAGCAACTAAACAGGCCTAACAATGTGGCTCGTGAGCATAAACAGAATAAGGCAGAAAGAGACCTAACACTGCACAGAAGAGCATTTAAGGTTAAAAAATGAATGGCCCAGGGGCCAGAATCAGCTTGCCAAAGTCTCCTGTCCAGCCCGCTGTGCTGCTTCCTGCACAACCAGAATTAAGGTTAAAGTGGCCCACGGTGTAAAATGAGTTTGACATCCCTGATTTTAAACAAATATGTCCACTGTGTTTATAAACTGTGGTTTTCATTATTGTGAAACTTGTATTTGTACTTGTGTTTTTTCAATGTGTGTTATCATTATTTTTGCAAAGGACTTTTGTTAAATTCAATGATATTATTGTGAGAAAATGTAATAAGGTTCGTTAATTCATTCAAACCCCTGAATGTGGTAAGTTACAGCTAGCTCACTAACCTTAGCCTGCCTCCTTGTTAATGTCATTACAGGCAAAACACGTCCTGAGTGGATGTTTCTGTAGCCAACCAGACTCAGAAAAACGCTGACTGTAACTTGCATGCTTCAAAAGGCTGCACGATTTCATTCTGTAATTAAGGCTAAGAGGTATGAAATGATGATTCTCACACCACAAGCCAGCATACTTCCAGGCCCGCTCTGAGCTCCTGTGTGTGTGTGTGTGTGTGAGTGTGTGAGTGTGTGAGTGAGTGAGTGAGTGAGTGAGTGAGAGAGAGAGAGAGAAAGAAACGAGTTTGTGCTGATTAAATAGCAGGGCAAAATGTCAAGTCATTACATAACATATAAATCTAATTTAACATACTGCTATTAGACTCACAGCACCAGTGTACTGATATTATACTGTTTTCTTTTTTCATAAACATAAGTTTGGACACAATTATCAAAATAATGACTTTTATTCTGTTACAATTATTGGTGTAGCCTGATGATCTGTTTGACCTCTTATGTGATTTGGCACCAAACAGGCTGAAAACAGCATGTCGCAGTTTGAAGACATGAAGACATGACCGAGGAAGAAAGAAGTGAAGAGAGCAAGGAAAATGAAGGTGGTCCCTGGGCGTGATGGGAGAACGAGGAAAAGGCAGATTAAATGATGCTTGATGCTTTGTAAGGAAAATGCATTTGTGGGTTGAGCAGTAGTAATTCAATTCAATTCAATTCAATTTTATTTATATAGCGCCAAATCACAACAACAGTTGCCTCAAGGCGCTTTATATTGTACAGTAGATCCTACAATAATAGATACAGAGAAAAACCCAACAATCCCATGACCCCCTATGATCAAGCACTTTGGCGACAGTGGGAAGAAAAACTCCCTTTTAACAGGAAGAAACCTCCGGCAGAACCAGGCTCAGGGAGGGGCGGGGCCATCCGCTGCGACAGGTTGGGGTGAGAGAAGGAAAACAGGCTAAAGACACAAACTCAGTAGAGTTGAGTTTACACATGAAAAACTTGCCGGATCTCCTCTGCCAATACCAAACAGCTTATTCTGCTATTGGCCCTTATTTGGTGTCAGTTATTGGATTGGATGATTGGAGTTTGATGAAACAAGACATTAGGAATTTAATCATTTATCCATTTAACAAACAAGGGCTTCAGTATCATGTGGAAGAACCATACACAGAGAGCCATACTGGTGTTCACTCTGTGTTGTAGCGTCCTGATGACACCGAGTTTATGCTCCAGTGGATGATGAGAGTCAAACCTTACATACTGATCTGTATACGTTGGTTTATGGTACACATCAACATTTAAATGTCACCCATTACTGATGGAAATCTCACAGTCTAAGAAGGCTAATCTGTCACTTTTTATATCCTCCCTGCTGAACTTGTGTTGGTCCACCGAGTTAATGTGATCAGTGAATTGTAGTAGTAGCAGTTCTGAGATTTGATTTTCACCGAGGTGTCATACCTGAACCAACGACTTAACAGAGCCCTCTTTTCCACTTCTTCCTTGTTCAAGTTGGCCACCATGGGTGAAACTGGGGAACCCATGGCACACCCACGTTTCTGACACAGTTCCAAGAGCCAACACACTTGGTCGGAGCTGAGAGTGGTCCTGTTGCTGAGGTTGGGGTGTAACATAGTACGAGATCATTGTTTCATCTCCCTCCATAATGCCATCTCTCACCTTCTCAACAAAATCCAAGCTGTTCTTGATGTGGTGTTTAGAGCTGCCTACCAACAAGTTGAGGGTCAAAGCCAGAAAATTTGAGATGTTATAGGTGACCAAGCTGATCATACAGACAATTGGTGTTAGAGGTACACCCTGTTTGTGTATCTTTGGTAAACCATACACAGTGAGTCTCATTTCAGGGGCTCATAAGTATTTTTGTCACTGAGCAGTGACAAAACTTAGCAAAACCATGCACCTAACCTTTTCTGCTGGAAGGATGATAATGTTGTGTCATTAGCGATATGAGCGCCTTCCTCTCCTCCATGCTGATTAATGATCAAGAAACTGACCTCACAGCCCATTGTTTGTCAGTGATGGTAGTTTCAGTCATTATGCAGATGTACTGTTTGGGAACACCTGCAGTCAGCTGAGAAGAAGTCACCTGGATTTGTGACGGAACATTTTTCCCACTAAAAACACTACATCCAGATGAGCAGAATCAACTTTTTGAGATTTCCTTTTGAGCATGAATCAAGACAGCGATCTTCTTTATGTGTTGTTAAAGCTAAAAAGGTGATTATAACTAAAATGGGTATTTGTGCTGTTAAAATGTGTCCATATGGAAACTATGGCTGGGGAGAAAAGGCCCTGCAAAAATGTTCTACTAGAAAGATTTATGCCATTTCTGTGTTTCAGTGGTCTGTTATCTGTGATTTAGTGAGTGGTTGATTTGCTTTTACTGCATGTTCTGTTCTGTTTGTTTGATATCAGTCAAATTTAATTGAATTTCATTTTATTTGGTCTCAACAGATTGTTGAAAGCACATTACCTTCCAGCAGGTGGCAGTGTCGCCTGCTTCTCTGCCCCATTTAACTCTGACTCAAAGACTCTCAAAGTCAAGCCAGTGGAGCAGATGACAGCCTGCTTCCATCCCATTGCTCAGTCCAAATGCTTGGAGACTGGGGAAGAAAACCCCAAATTTTAATTCTAATTGACACGTGAAATTTGCATTGACTTTTTTGCCAACTAAATCAGAATATAAATGAACTGTAAAAGACACAACAACGGATGAACAATGGTGTAGCTTTCAGCTGACAAACATTCTTCCCTAATTCACAGTTAATTCCCTTTGCTAAACAACGGGCATCGCATCATCATATTAGCTCTAGCAGGACCAGCCTGACTCACACACCACATGTATTTAGTTAGTGTCAGACTGAAAGGGACGAGTGTGTTCCTAAAACACGTTCCACAATCTGCCAGTGTTCTTGGAATAGTACAAAGGGCTTCAGGGTGTTGGTTGTGGCTCACTTGTAAATTGAGCACTGGGGACACACTGAAAAGCAACAGCTACGACAGAAAGTGATGGAGCCAGTAGGGCGTTATAACTGGTACCTTGTTTACCTCTAGAGTTGAAAGGAAAGGAGATTAGAAAGAGGCAGAAAGATGCTGTGATGGGAGCTTCGGGCAGATTACACAATGGATGGAGCAGAGGATAAGATATCTAGACTGCTGACCCTTCGTGTGGGTCAAGTTACAAAAACACATTCCCATAGTGTATTCTAGGAGCAACTTAGAACCTGTGTCTCCAGTAAAATAAATGCTAATAATTGACAAAGTTGTCCTGAAACAGGCTTCTTGTTATAAATTTGACTTGTCAAGCGATATTCAAGAAGAGAACTTGTAAATACCAAACACATCTCCTTTTGCAGCTCTCCCCTTACCCCACTATCACCAGCTTATGCACGTATTTCATATAGAACTGGCAGCTAGCTCAGCCAGATCCAAGTTCTCTGCTCACCAATTTTTACTTCTCACAAGGACCTTTTTAACTTTTTGTACTCACCCGATCAGATCATTAAAGAACTGAGTTTCCAAAGCTTAGACTGTACATTAAACATAGATATAAGCACTGCGATATTACCTACTGGTTTTAGACTCCACAACCTCAACAAAGGTGCTTTGGTCTCTGTTTTTTCTTTTCTTTCTTTTCTTTTTTGAAGGTAAAAGTGGGCATGTTTGGACAAGAAGGATTTGTGCTAACACTAGCAAGCTTGGTTAGCAGCTAATACTAGCAAACTTGGTTAGCAGCTAGCAGTAACAAGTTTGGTTAATTGTTTCATTCTAACCCTGAAATGCTACAATCTGGTAATTGGAAGCTGTCTGCCTGTTGCAGGTTTATATGAGGGTGAAGCACTAGGCTCCAGATTCAGACAAGCAATCCCCTCTCATCTTGCTTTAGATGTCTTCCACGGCTCATACTGTCAGTGAAAAAAACCACAACTCCGGCATATGGCTGACATGCACAAGGCATTATGCACACCACATTGCGTGCATGGATTAAAAAGGAAATGCATTTTCTCTCTGTCTCTAGCTCTTATTCTTCCCCGAGCACTTAAATCTTATATTGTTCCTGGATCTTAAAAGCCACCCAAAACTAACACTAAGTGTAGCTTTTTGCATCTTAGGCGCGACTGTCTGTGGCCTGACAATCTCCAGCCATGCTTGTGGGTCTGTGCTGTAAGGTTGTTCTTAGGCTGCATTCTGGTCATGTACTTCAGGCCATAATTATGAGTTTTAGGGGGAAAACCATTGATATCAACTTCCGAGTTGCAATCCCAAGTTGGAAAAATAAGGGGCACAGAAGCATTTCCAGTTAGCTAACTGCAATGTCAACAGCAGAGGATTGCTGACAACGTGTCTGCACAGATACCAGTGCTCGCATTTCAGAATTAACCAATATTTATACTATCTGTATATGTCTGTTTATGAAACACATTTTTAAACCTGTATTGTGTTTTAATGGCCAGCAGAGGGAGAGGTCTCTAGTTTTCAAGCAATTGAGATTACTAAAGTATTTGAATTCTTGGTTTACTACTGATTGATTAACTCAATAAATATTTTACTAATGGTTTTATGATCTTATTCACCAGTTTTGAGTGTTAATAAATCAAGAGTTTGGTTTGCCCTAGCCAGCGTATCATATCATACAGGTGTACATACAGTGCTTAGACCACCTGTATTTTTAAATGTTTTTTTTAATGACAATACTGTAATGTAATGTTTACATGCACACACACACACACACACACACACACACACACACACACACACACACACACACACACACACACCTGTTGTTATCTGTTTAGATTTTTCAGGAAGAACTACTTATTTGGTGTCTGGAGCACCATAGACAGTACAGATTCATCCTGTGGGCAGCAAGACCCAGACAATTACACAATTACAGAGACAGTAATTCAGCCACAGCCTGACTTTTAAGACTGTGGACTTAAAAGTCAGACTGGCAAGGTTAAATTTAGAGACATTTCTTTCTGTCTGAAACACACAAACACTTACATCACTGTATATGTGAATGTAAAGTGAAGGGAAATACAGCCAAACCAGAGCAAAGTACTTCCATTTATTTTCTCACAAGCAGCTATCCTCATGATGATTCTGTGACACCACTTCGGCTGTAGGGACACTGTCCAATTACGGTCGGCCACACAACCTGGTCCACAGAGGGATTAAAAAAACTCAGACACAATGAAGGTGTGACACATGAGGACTGGATAGAGACAGATAACCAGTGGGAATGGTAGGCAAAAAAGATTAGGATGGGTGTAGATGTTGGGAGGTAGAGAGACAGAGACAACATAATGAAAGGCAGTGAATGAAAACATCCCATGTAAAGTGTCTGTCAAAGGACTCGCAGAGGATTCGGTGTGTGCTTGGTGAGAAGAGCCATGGCAGCTTCTTCTGAAGTCAGCACTGAAGAGCAGGGAGACACACACACACACACACACACACACACACACACACACACACACACACACACACACACACACACACACTAACTTTCACAACTCTCACAGCCTCTTTCATAGACAATAGATACGCTCTTACACAAGAGTAGAAATTCACTGCTTGCACACTCACACAGCATGCAGCATGAGTCATGTTCGGTTGAAGTTGCTTCTGCCTCAAGTACATCAACTTTCTGACTTTATGAGTAACAGGCGTTTTACTGTCTAAGGTGACAGCTTGAAGATTGATAGGTAGATATTTTCATGCTTCTTTCAGGCTAAGTTAAGCACACCATCTCCTGACTCCAGCTTCATATGTAATAGACAGACACGAGGGGTGTTATTGATCCCATCAACTAACTTTTCTAGAAAGAAAATGAAGCGTGCTTACCAGACAATGTTGAATTATTCCCTTAATGACTCACTGCAGAGGAGCAAGGGGGGAAAAAATCAGCTGATTTTTATTGACTGACAGGCGAGTGATCTGGGCTGTGTTAAACCCATCAGCTTCAATTCTCTGGTCCTCTTCGGAATTGATTTGAGGCCAGCTGCTTAGGGAGCCAGTGGTCTACTTTCTACAATGAGCCTCATTTCATCCAAACCTTTATTACTCACAGAGGCTTACTTGCCCGTGTTTCCATACGCTTTTAATACCGTTGCAGGTGAGATGAGCACAGCTGGAATTGGACTGGGATGATGGAGAGGGAGTTAATATTGATATGAACTGACATTAGGTGGAGTCACAGTGGTTACTGTGAGCACACACCACACCTAAATCCAAACAAACCAGTGTGATCGTCATTACCTGAACTGGTTTGGCTTTTGTGGCAAGGTGCATTAGAAGTGAGAAATAAGCTTGCTGAGCCATTAGTTTTGGATAAATCAACAGTTTTAGATAAATCCATAAACAATGTCAGCTTTAAGTTATTTATTTAAGTATGCAACATTAATCAAAGACAAAAAAGATCAGGAAATGTTCTATGGAATGGTTGGATTACATATTGTGTGTGTCACCAAGACATAGTCTCAATTATAGAAATATTTTCTTATATACTTTTTCATAACAAAAAGTAGAACCAGTGCTCCAAGTTCACGTTAATACACTGCAAAGGTACTGAGCCGTTGTGATTAAGCTCAGCGTAAAACTATGTAAGGCATGAAGTGGTCTCCACCCTGCCTCAGCTGTAAAAGCGAGAGTGTAACAGGAAGTGCGGAGAAGCCGACACACAAAATAAAAGCACACATGTAGACACCTTCAGGGAAAAAATAGCATCTGGCAACAAAAGCTCACAAAAACACTCCACGACGTCGTTCGGTGCGTGTTCTTATAACGCCATGCTTGTAGACTGGACACAAATTCGCTTTAAAAAAAATGCCGTTTTTAAGTGAAGCGTTTCTCTTCGGGCGTCGTGACCGGAAACGCTTTGCTGGGCTGCTAGCTTAACGCTAGTCACCTTTTCTTGATCCCGACCCTCCAGCCAATCAGCGGCTGTCAGGGACACATGAACGGCGATAATATCCGCGGAACAGCCGCTGCAGGCAGGAGGAACAAAGAAAGCCGCTCGCTGTTCGTAAGGCGTCCTTTCACTTCGTCAACACGGACGTATACCGTGTTGGATTAGGTCTGTGTGGGTTTTTGTTTGTCTTTAGCGTAAAGTCATTACCGTAACTATTACATGTTATTCTACGTATTAATTCCGAGCAGTCGTTTTCACTGAGGAAAGAGGAAACTTGGCGTCGTGAGAGGTGGTTTAGTTTTTTCTTTCGTCGGGTCGGCTTTCTCGAAACCCTCCAGCTTTGGATGCGCTTGCCGGAGGTCTGTGTGTGGTAAGTTAGTTTTTCTTTTTCTATCAGTCAGAAACTACAGAGTCTGTAAAGGACGCTCGTCGCTTTGCATTGCGGGAAGCAGAAAACTCCTCGAACTCAAACTTTGCCTGTTTGATTTCTGAGGCTCGAGAAAGCGACGTTACCTTCTTCTCACGAACAGCCCGGAGACGGGAGCGTTCTCCCGAACTCACTAAATGTTCGGGTCTTGTTTTCGTGCTCCCCTCCTTGATGACAGACGACACAAAGAATAACTAAACTTAAAGGTGTTTTCTGAGTATTTCGGCATAAGCTTTTTGAGAGCAGGTCGGTCATTGTTATGTTTAAGGCTAACTTGTTGAGCAGCTAGGACTGGCGCTTCAGCTGGCGTATATAGGCTTGGTATACTTATCTAAATGGCTTCGTAGGGAGTCAGTCGTGCCCGAATGCATTAAGATGACATTGCTGCAGCATTAAGTCAATCGATCTGTATTGTAGTTGACTAAAATGTGTCAACACCAAACTATTTTTTTTAAAAATTTATTTCTTTGCCGTTTTAAAGGATCATGCATGAAACTAGTTTTCCTTGTGTTTATAAGCTGCTTAAAGGCACTTTTTAAGCACAGTTTTCACCACCTGAATGCCTGAGGTCTTGAGATGTTTTCACATGTGTGCTGCCTGATTGGTTTAATTTCGCTAGTTGGTGAACTTCTTTTTCCTGAAACGGGCTGTTTTCCATGTGAGCAAACAAGGTAGGTAGCAGAGTGTGTTTCAACCAATAGCAGCTAGGCTGTTTGACTCCATTCAGTGGCCATTTAATCTTAAGCCTGCCTGCTATTCAAGGCTAAACGCCTAGCCTGTAACCACACCATCTGCTTTGCCCTCCAGGGTATTGTCAGGCTACTGTCCAGATCAAGTGTTATGGGAGATTTGTGTGGGTGGACCACAGCAGATGGTAAGATGGAGAGCATAGCTGGCTGATGTGGCAGCTAGGCAAACCATTGTGGTGGTTGGTTGGATCGTGTTTTTAGTTGTCAACAGTGTAATAAACAAAAGCCAGAATCTTTCAACAGGCAAGCACTTTCCACAGCTCCATCAGAGGCGGCACTGAACATGGTGTGAATGTTAACTAGCTTCCCATACAGTACAACGGCAAGCTTATCTTCTCCTAATAGAGGGGCTAATGACCCCTGCACTCCACTTCCAGCCATCTGGATTTCGACCCTGTGGCTATCATGACGTCAGCTCACCTCACTTTGACCATGCATAAATGTAAACATGGCGTTAGAAGTCAGCAGTTGAGTTCTGATTTATGTTTAGTTTATATTATGGGTCATCTTCAGTCATATAAAAGATAGTAGCCACTTCGTGCATTTAAAAAGCAGGGAATTGGTATTTCTTCAGCTTCTGGATTTTTATGGCTGATTAGAGCCCACTGACTGTGGGGTATGTGTGTGATAACAAACCGCCTCTGTGACATAGTTTAACCTGCTCAAGTAGACCTTACTTAATGATCAGTGATCTGGATTGATTTTTAGTGAGTGGGGTCTTTGGATGTGCATTTCCCCCATATAGGAATCTCACCAATTGGTGCTATGAGGTTCACGAATGCAACGTAATTGCTCATCACATACTAGTTTTGTAAAATCTTTATGATAAACTGATCATAAGGTTATGCCACTTAGATTGTGATAGATAAATGAATTTTCCACCTTCAGACTATACTGAATGTGTCTTTTGTTCACCAAGGTACCAACTACCGCCATTTATTTATCCACATCTAATGCAAGCCATAGATCGTTGTGACGTATGCAGAAGTGGTGCAGTAGACCCTTTCTGGCTCTTATTTACTGCTTTCCATCAATAATCTGCATATAACATAAAGACCATAAATTCTTCGGCGTAGCATTTCTGATATTTCTACAGTCTGAACCACGAGTTACACTTGGACAACTTTCTAAGGTTTGTCTGGATCCAAACATTGAAAGACTGAGCCCTAAAAATGGCAAGGTCATTTGGTGCAGCAGTTGGAGTCTCCAGTTATCTGATATACAGTTTGAACAGAGCATAAATTTTGCTTTACTGTCTCCTCCGGCTGTTACAAACCCTGTCCTGCCAATGTCTCTAAAAATGAGACTATCTGCTTTTTTGTTCAGGATGTGGACAGGAAATCTATTCTTAATATTTGTTGTGGGTTTTTTTTTTTAAATTTTATTTTATTTTTTTAAACAAACTCGCTTTGCTGCTAGGATGTTACCATTGAGACACCATGATTAGCTCTCCCTGTTATTTTAAAGTTTTTAACATAAAATGTGGTTTGGACAAACCCTTGTGCTTACGGATACTCGTTTACTTCACAGGGATCAAAGTGTACCCTAGTGGACTCGCGGATGTGGCAAGAATAAATCCCCTTTTCTATTGGACCTACTTGGATCAACTCGGCATGGTTCGCTATGGTTTTCAGGTTTTTCCATTAGGTCACAGTACCTGGTTCTTTTGTTAGTACCTGCTTGCCCGGGCTTCCAAGCGCTCCGAGTAGGTACTAAAATGTGATGTCTTAAGACTGCATGCCTGTGGTGTCACTTGATGAATTATGAGAGTGACTTATTCATAAAAACCACTTTTTTTTTTTTTTTTTTTTTTAAAACCTGGCAACAAGGGAAAATGCAACAAAAAAACAATGCTGTGGTCACTGAGTCTGATAAAAAGCTCATACACCGAGTAGCAGGTATATTCTTGCCTAGACGTCCACCTTTGTTGTAGTGTTGCGGGACTCTCAGACGCGTTGCAATCGGAGTAGAGTTGTGGCGATCCAAGGTGAGTCGATCTGAGTAGGTACTAATGGAAAAGGGGCTTTAAATCCACTTGAGTCAGTCTGCACCAACAAGTGGAAATCTTCTGTGATGTGACTCTTTGCCAAAAGGGACTTGACTCGGTTGGTTGCCAGAAATATACTGGTTAACCTTGAGTTTAACCAGTATATTTCTGGTTAACTCAGGGTTTCCATAGGTGAGAGTGTGCTGTGGAGGGATTATCGGTCTCCCACTCCAGCATTTGTCTCCAGATCGCTCAGTGTCTCATGATCCACTTATACACAGGATAGCCGTCAGCTTTCTGGTCTCCCTGAGGCAGTCAGTCCCTTTGTGTAAACATCCTGTGGTGATGGCAGGCTTGCAGAGACTGGTGGTTGTCTTTGTGAGATGGACTCTATGGTCGGTGTCCAACTCATGTCTAATGTTAAAAGACCCTGTGTCCTCGATCACCATCAAGGACACAGGCTCAGGCTTTTTTAAATTTTTTAAATTTTTTTGTCTTTGTGTTTATTTTCTTTTTTAAATTTTCTTTTATATAATGTTCATATAGTATTAGAACGTTTGTTTTAAATAATTACAATATTCAAGAAAGTAATCGCAATTTCTGCCGTAAGGGAGCAGTTGTGCTAGTCAGGCAATCATAGATGGCGTCATTATCACAAGCTTATACAGAATGCTAAAATGTGCTTTGATGGTGGTTAGAATATCTGTATGGATGTCCCAAGTAAAATATAAATGTGGGACACGTGACAGAGCCTGGGATGACCGATGTGGATACTTTCCAATTCAAACATTGTCAGGAAAGAGCACTGTGCTGAAATAAAAACGCAACAGAAGGGTGTGTAACCCAATTTTCAAGCAGCACTTGCAATGCTCATAATTTTTTAATAAATGAAAAAAATGGATTGAAACTGTTAGGAGACACTTTCCCTCCATAGACAAAAATTGAATACTGTCTCTAGAATTCCACTTTTATCTGTCCGGTTAATCCCTCCATCCCACGCTCACTTTAACAGAGACTTGCACTCGGTAGTAAAGATGTACACTCAGAGCCCAGGCTGTTTCAGCAGAGCAAGGCTGTAGTCAGTGTGTCTGATGCTGACTCAGTAGAATGTTAATGTTGTGAAATCCCATTAAGAGCAAGCCAGTGCTGAGCAGGGCCCAGCCTGGGCTTTACGGGACAGCAGGTCATTTTAAAAGGCCGGCAGTGTCCCTGTGTTTGCACTCTTGTAATAGGATCTAATTACTTACTGGGGCGATCGTGGCTCAAGAGTTGGGAGTTCGCCTTGTAATCGGAAGGTTGCCGGTTCGAGCCCGGGCTTGGACAGTCTCGTCGTTGTGTCCTTGGGCAAGACACTTCACCCGTTGCCTACTGGTGGTGGTCAGAGGGCCCGGTGGCGCCAGTGTCCGGCAGCCTCGCCTCTGTCAGTGCGCCCCAGGGTGGCTGTGGTTACAATGTAGCTTGCCATCACCAGTGTGTGAATGTGTGTGTGTGAATGGGTGGATGACTGGATATGTAAAGCGCTTTGGGGTCCTTAGGGACTAGTAAAGCGCTATATAAATACAGGCCATTTACCATTTACTTGAGTGGCTCACAGTAAATTGAACGGCTCTTTTAAATTGCTCCCACTCATGTTTAGTTGCTCTTCAAGGCAGTTTAGATGAGTTTTTTTTTTTTTTTTTTCTTTCTTAACAAGTGTTACTGATGGAGGATAACAGTTTTCAGAGAGGCTTTAGTCCAAAGGGCAAATGCTGGATGGATTTGCCCTAAGGCTTTAGCCACTCTTGTTGGCTGGGGTTGGGGGTGGAGAAACAAATCCACCTATTGCTTTTGTTGCCCTGTCCTGATAAGGGTGATTGAACAGCAGGGACTGTATGCAAAGCAGCAACATTTCCCACCAGGTTCAGCTGTGACTACCACTGGCTTTCAGATGGGTCGTTTGTGGCCTTTGTCTGCTATTGAATAATAGTGTCCACCCAGTCTCTATCATGACACTGATAATAGACTGTATTGATGCAAAGCCTCTTCGTCTTTTAAGCAAAAGGTTTCCTTTAATATGCAAAACAATTGAGAAAACCCTGCTCATTGCATTCTTACTTCAGGCACTGAATGTATGACTAGAACATCAGAATACTGCGTGCCACCTGGTGGTACCTGGTGCTATTTAGGGTTTTTTTTTTTTTTTTTTTTTTTTTTTAACCCAGCCCTCCAGGCACACCAAGGATTTTCTCAGCAGAGTGTGTAGAGGGAGCGACAAAATACCAGGGCTGTTTATCTTTCGCATCTAAGAAGGATGTGGTGTAAAGAGCTCCTCTTGGAGAAAGTTTCCACCTACGCTTCTGTACTTTTCACAGAAGCTGGGCACAGTGTGTGTATAGAAGTACAAACTCCTATGAATGAAAATTACTCTTGTAGAGCTGCACCCAAATGTTCAGCTACTTAGGATATTTGTTTACTGGTTTTATTTTGGAGATGTCATGATCATCCTGTAGTCTCTATTTTCCTGTCTTGAAACGGTCTATGAGCCAAGCTTTCATTAGTTTCAGCTAGTGCTGGGCGATATGGAAAACATATTTATCACGATATGAATTATTTTATATCACGATATACCACCTGACCTGTGGTCATCGGGAAAGTACGCAGTCTGTAAACAGCGAGCGCAGAGGGTGCAGTCTTTGTTAATGAAATGGATGGTTACGCTCATGTAGGGCTGCGTATCTCTGCTCATCCATAGGTCAGTCGTCAAGGCATAATGCACGACACTGCAAACATCCTTCTCTACTTTGGCCCGGCATGCGTCATACAAGCGAGGCAACTTTACTGAAGTGCTTACGTACCTCGGATCATGGACTTTGACGAGGTCACGAAAGCTGTCCTTCTCAACTACATAAACGGGGATCATGCCTTTACAAATGTAACGCGAGATGGCTCCTGTGGTTTGTTTATGGCGCTGGGACGTTTTCTCACAAGGGCCTTGTGTGAAAGACTGTATCTTCGGCTGGCTATAGTTTTTCTTTTCCCAACTTGCTGCAAAGAAACGGCATGTGCATCAAAAAAAAACTATTTCCAACAGTGTAACACTAGTTGCAACTGATTACTTCCAAAAAAAGTATTTATTTTGCTATTAAGCAGTAAGATCTTAAGTTTGCCTGCATGTGTCTTGATCTGTGGATCACTTTCAATAGTTGACTGCAGCTCTTTTGTTGCTAACACTGCGACTACAGTCTCCTGAGGCATTCAAGCCCCATTTGGCTCTCTTTGCCTTTGCAGGCAAAGGGAAACCAACTGTGGTGTAGGAAGGCTGTAAAATGCCCTGTGAGATGGGCTTTAGGGTCAGGAACGCCCCCAAACTTGGCAACTCATTCCATCCCTCCTGTTTTTAACTCATTCACTGCCATTGACGTCTATAGCCGTCAATTGCAGTGAATGAGTCAATGGGTTTAACTCATTCACTGCCAATGGCTGGCAGTGAATGAGTTAATTTGAATTGCATTTAAAGTGCTCCTGTCTGTGATCTCTTTTCATATGTGCATGATTTCCAAATAATCAAGATTCCATTATTGATATAGAGATGCAAAACTACCAGATTTATCTGATTGACCCCACTTACCTGTCTGTAGCAGTATATGCGGTCTGTGCTGTCTCTCTTTAACTGCTGCATGCAAAACAGTGTACCCAAACCGCTGGGTCAGCACAAGGCCACAGTCCACATACACAGCCTCAGTGAATCATCTCACCTCGGATAACGTATTATGCAATGGTGTGTTTGTGTATGTTGGTACAAGAAGTGCAGACGTACACAGCAGCCTAGGGCTGCTCGATTATGGCAAAAATGATAATCACGATTATTTTCACTGAAATTGAGATCACGATTATTTGACGATATTTATTTAACCCTTTAAGACCTACTATGGAACCAAGTCCACCAGAGCTTATATTATTTTTTTTACATGCTGTAGTGCCATTTGTGGGAGCATTTCAAGTTGCTATACATCAATACAACTGTTATAGCCCATATTTTAATAATATGTATGCATTAAGTCCATAGTAATTACATAAATTGCAAAAAAGTGCAATAAACTACAAAAAAAAAAAATTGAAAATCGCTTTTGTTTTGTTTACATATATTTCTACTTGGAGAAATTTAAGAGGTTTATCCCTCAAAACTTTAAATACAATAAAGTTGCAAAAAAATAGTTTCCCACCACAGGAAATTTATTTTGAGTGTCTTCATAGTTTTATTTTGGAGATACAGCAATTTTTATATACTGCAGGAAAAACAAAAAACAATCCTATGATGCAAATTTGCAAAGAAAACAGCATGTGCATCATTTCACTGTGGGAAGTGTTACGAACAGCTGATAGGAACGGCAAAGCGTGTTTCTGGAATATTATGTTTTTGTTCCTGCAAGCGCTTTTTATGCAATTTTTGCAAAGCTATATGTGGAACGAAACCATGACCGAGGACAAGCTGATGGCATCAGATGTAAGTACAACTCCTCCGGTTTCATATGCAAAACAAATTATTGCGCTAGCTTACACGGTTCAGGTTCTACAGGGATTTAAAAATAGTTACGCAAAACGGAGCGTGCTGCTCTGACCGGCTTTAAAGGGTTAACAATGACTTTAAAAAATAAATATAAAATAGTGTGCAACACCACTGAAGTTTTTTTTTTTTTTTTTTTTTTAAACTCTCTTTTCAACCAACAGCAGTCACTCTCCAAATAACTTCTGCTTAGCTTTCCGAGCTTCCCTCGGGTCCTCTTAATCAGCGGTCTCCAACCTTTTTTGCGCCACGGACCGGTTTATGCCCGACAATATTTTTACGGACCGGCCTTTAAGGTGTCGCGGATAAATTAGGGAGGGGCTAATAATCGGCTCAGTCATTTTTAATGATCGTTGAAAGCCCAGATCGTAATCGTGATTAAAATTCGATTAATTGAGCAGCCCTACAGCAGCCTGCTGTCAGCTTACTGAGACCGAATTGAAGGGATAACAGGAGGGTGGTGGATGCATTTTGTCAATATGCTGAAGCAGAGGCATATGATTATCAGAGTGTGAGTAAACCAACTCCAGATGCAATGTTTAACTTTGTCGATAGTCTTGTGGCTTTTTCATTTGGAGCTGTGCACTGACTATGGTAAATCTTGTGGCAATGGGATAAGTGTGTAGCAAAACCTGTATAAATTGTTGTGGAGCGGTCACCAGCTGTGCTCATTTCATGATAGTGGCCTTTATGTCCAACTATCCATGTAAATACTTATTGTGTTAACAGTCAGTTTCTGACAGGAAAACATTCTACATGCCACTGAGTTCAGATGAACGTGGTTCAGACTTTCCCTCTCAATAAAGTAAGTCTTTTTAATCCTCATGGTTTCTAACCTTGTTTACTGCTTTAGTGGTGCCTAGTCAGTGATTTGGACAATGTTATTTATTTATTCTTTTGCCACCTGCAGTTGTTGTTTGTGCGTCCCTGCCTCCTGTATGTATTTTCAGTAGGGCTGCTCAATTAATCGAATTTTAATCACGATTACGATCTGGGCTTTCAACGATCATTAAAAATGACTGAGCCGATTATTAGCCCCTCCCTCATTTATCCGCGACACCTTAAAGGCCGGTCCGTAAAAATATTGTCGGGCATAAACCGGTCCGTGGCGCAAAAAAGGTTGGAGACCGCTGATTAAGAGGACCCGAGGGAAGCTCGGAAAGCTAAGCAGAAGTTATTTGGAGAGTGACTGCCGTTGGTTGAAAAGAGTTTAAAAAAAAAAAAAAAAAAAAAAAACTTCAGTGGTGTTGCACACTATTTTATATTATTTTTTTAAAGTTATTGTTAACCCTTTAAAGCCGGTCAGAGCAGCACGCTCCGTTTTGCGTAACTATTTTTAAATCCCTGTAGAATCTGAACCGTGTAAGCTAGCGCAATAATTTGTTTTGCATATGAAACCGGAGGAGTTGTACTTACATCTGATGCCATCAGCTTGTCCTCGGTCACGGTTTCGTTCCACATATAGCTTTGCAAAAATTGCATAAAAAGCGCTTGCAGGAACAAAAACATAATATTCCAGAAACACGCTTTGCCGTTCCTATCAGCTGTTCGTAACACTTCCCACAGTGAAATGATGCACATGCTGTTTTCTTTGCAAATTTGCATCATAGGATTGTTTTTTGTTTTTCCTGCAGTATATAAAAATTGCTGTATCTCCAAAATAAAACTATGAAGACACTCAAAATAAATTTCCTGTGGTGGGAAACTATTTTTTTTGCAACTTTATTGTATTTAAAGTTTTGAGGGATAAACCTCTTAAATTTCTCCAAGTAGAAATATATGTAAACAAAAACGATTTTCAATTTTTTTTGTGGTTTATTGCACTTTTTTGCAATTTATGTAATTACTATGGACTTAATGCATACATATTATTAAAATATGGGCTATAACAGTTGTATTGATGTATAGCAACTTGAAATGCTCCCACAAATGGCACTACAGCATGTAAAAAAATAATATAAGCTCTGGTGGACTTGGTTCTATGGTAGGTCTTAAAGTAGAGCTGGGCGATATGAGATTTTTTCATATCACGATATGTTTTTTTTTTTCATTTCAGTCGATAACGATATCTATCACGATATAAGCCAAATAACTATATTTGTAAGATTTAAATGTGCCGTTGCTCACAAGTAAAATGTGAAATAATCAGCAGCTTGTTTTTAAATATTTATTTCCCATAATAAGTTCAACAGGGTAGATGTACTTAAGGAACATGAGACTTTTTCAGATAAATAAAGGCAAATATTGCAAACTACACAAAAGGCAGCCGCTAAAGCGTTTAAGTTTCAAAATAGAACAAATGAAACAGACTAAATTGTCAATTCCACTTAGAAACAAAGTATTAATTCTAAAAATAAATCTTAGTTTGTTTTACAGAAGAACAGACAAAACTGACTAACTTTTGTCAATATCAAATAAACTGAGAACTAAAAGGAAATTCTCAATCTCTCCTTGTTGTATAGCTTAGCTTTTCAAACAGTTTTAACAGTTACTTTAGTCTGACAAAAGCCGAATGACGAATTAGCGCTTCCAGTCAGAGACTGAGGCTACGTCCACACGTACACGGGTATTTTTGAAAACGGAGATTTTCCGTTTTCGTTTTAAAAAATAATCCCGTTCACACATAAAGGCAGAAATGAAGGAAAACGGTGCTATGAACATGCCAAAGCAGCAGGCGGCGCTAGATTCCTAACCGTGCAGAAATGTTGGCCAATCAGAAGTCTAGAAGCCTCGGTGGGAAAAAGTAAACAAAGCTGGGGCATAGAAGCAGAACCGAGTCGTATGTGTGGACGGACAGTAACTGTGTGTATATGTAAGCATTTAAACACTGCAGAGAGTAGAATTAACAGTAACAGTATTGTAGAAATTCATTTCACCGAAACAATAACGTGGCGCACAGTGTGACGCATGCACCAGTTTATTGTATTTCCAGACTTGCTTTCGGCACAATTTACAGTGCACGCTACTCTGTTTTTTGTCAGACTTGAAATAGCCGAAATACCTTCACACTACGGAACTTCTATGGCTCTTCCGTTCGACAATCTCTCCGGCATTGGAACCATCATCTGTTTTCTCTTCGGTCACGCTCGGTTGATTTTTCTAGTCGGTACACTCATTTCCTCCATTACCCGCTGGCTGCTTCCCAAACAAACACACGTGCGGCTTGGCACTTGTGCTGTACGTAACAAGTCACGCGACGTGAAGCTGCGGCTGTGATTGGTTCGGCTCTGCGCTACTTAATTTGGATCGGCCGACCTTTTTTTTTTTTTTTTTTTTTTTTTTTTTTTTTGAGGACAAGAGCGGCGAGGTCTATCGCAATAGCTTAATTTCTCTATCGAGTAAAAGTTATATCGCGATAGATATCGTTATCGTTCTATCGCCCAGCTCTATCTTAAAGGGTTAAATAAATATCGTCAAATAATCGTGATCTCAATTTCAGTGAAAATAATCGTGATTATCATTTTTGCCATAATCGAGCAGCCCTAATTTTCAGTAACTGAAGAGCATGCACTATTGGGTTGAGATCAAGGGGCTAACTTGGGCATTGAAGAATATTTCAGTTCTTTGCCTTGAGAAACTCTTGGGTTGCTTTTGCAGTATGTTTTTGGCTCATTATCCACCTGAAATGTGAAGCACTGTCCAATCAATTTTGCAGCATCTGTCTAAGTCTGAGCAGAGAATATAGTCTTGTACACTTCAGAATTGATTCTGCTGCTTCTATCAGTTGTCACGTCATCAAAAACACTAGTGGCCCAGTTTCACTGGCAGCCATACGTGTCCATGCCGTAAAATGTCTCCACCCTGTCTGACAGATGATGTGGTGTGCTTCAGATCAATAGCTGTTTCTCCCCTTCTCCATACTTTTCTCTTCCTATCATTCAGGCACGATTTTTATTTTGACTATCATTTGTCCAAAGTCTAATCTGGCAGTATTGTTCTTGAGAGAAACCTGCAGTTACACCCTTGCTATTTCTGTTAAAAAGCCATTTGAATATATCCATCCATTCGCTTCCGCTTATCCTTTTCAGGGTCGCAGGGGACGCTGGAGCTTATCCCAGCTGTCATATATTATTTGAATATATTATGTTATATTATATTTTTGGATATAAAAACTGATAAAACAAAAGGGAAGGCTCTCTGTCCTGGTCGTTGTGTCCTTGGGCAAGACACTTTACCCTCCCGCCTACTGGTGTTGGCTAGAGGGGCAGATGGCACAATATGGCAGCCTCGCTTCTGTCAGTCTGCCCCAGGGCAGCTGTGGCTACAGCAGTGTGTGAATGTGAGAGTGAATGAATAGTGGCATTGTAAAGTGCTTTGGGTGCCTTGAAAAGCGCTATATAAATCCAATCCATTATTATTATTACATCCACCACATGCTTGTCCTGTCATATAAGGTGGAGATACCCAGTCTTCCGGCAATGCTTGGTTGATTCATTTGCTTACTTTTTGGTCTCAGGTTGCTAGTATATCATCTTTGCTTGGCTTCATAGCTTGGTTTTCATTAGTGTGTTTCTATTTTTTACGGGGAATAATTTTCTTACCTGTTTTGCAAAGGGTTGTACTTTGAAAGACATCCAATCACTTGTAACCAGTCCACTTTCATAATACTGAATTTAGCTCTCTTTATAGTCATTGAGTGATAGTAGGGCTGAACGATTATGGAAAATAATCTAATTGCGATTTTTTTTTTTTTTTTTTTTTTTTTTTTTTTTTTTTTTTTTTTTTTTTTTTGCCCCAATATTGCGATTGCGATGCGATATGCGATTATTTTTTAAGGTCTTTGTATTCTGTATTATTAAACAAAGACAAGCAATACATCATATAGTATGGCCAATACTATATTACATTAATTTTAAACTGTTCTTTCCTGGAAGACAGACCTCTGTTATGATGACATGAGGTGATGCATGAATTGATGACTGACATTTTTATTTAACTTCTTCAATCACAACAGTATATTTGAACATACACAATAGTTTATTTTTAGCTTACAAACATCTGAGCATAAAGTGCTGACAAGGAACCCTGGTGTAAACATTAAAATGAAAGTCAGTACAATGTGCAGATTGCAGAAATATACATAAAAAAAAAAAAAAAAATCAGTGGCTTTACCACACTCAGTTTTTCGACATCTGTGAACTACTAGACAGTCATTCAATTAAAAAATAATATTAAATAAATAAAACTAATAAATAAAAAATACACACATCTTACTGATCTCTGCAGTCAGTAACATTACACATAAAGTGCAAACATAATAGCAATTGTATAAACACACACACAAACACGCCTTTAAAGTTTAAAGGCGTGAAATTGGACGGTCTAGCCAATCAGAAGGCTAGTTCTGATTAGCGTCACCGCTGTCTCGGTGGAGTTTAATAAACTCGGCCGTCTGCTTCTTGCTATCTAAAATATAACCAGACACTGGTGTAAATTCTCGACTGTCTCATACTTCTGTTTAATAAGTTTTCTGTTTGACGTTTAGTCAGCTGTGTGAAAACCAAGGAGGAACCCACCCGGGGGATTAATAAAGTTTTATTTTGTCTAATCTAATAACTTTAATCTCAGCCAAACCGATTTACTCACGAACAAACAAAACACTGAAAAAAGCCCAACAATAACATTTTTAGGTTGTCTAAGTGACTTATATATTACGTTTAACCCGAGCAGCGAAACTCCGCGGTGATCTGAAAATGATGTGCCGGGAGTTGTGCCGTTCTCGGCCGCATCAGTAATCCTCGAGCTCCCGGCTAGCTGTCGAGCTGGTGGGTAGCAGACGCCTCTGAAAACGTCGAAGCACTTTTGCAAATATGGGATATCTTGATAAACCGAGCAGATATTTGATGTTTACACAACTACTTTCTCGCCTGAAAATATGTTAAAAGTTTATTTTGTGACCCAGAAAGATTAGTAGGAGTAATTTTAAAACTTAGTAGCGGCCGCCATTGCTGGAAACTGGAGTTTGGCTGGGCCGCGCTATGAATTCTGGGATATGGTAGTAATTTGGACAGCCTTATAATCGCAGCCTTTGCGGTTAGAAAATTGCACTTGATCATGTCGCGATATTATCGCAAATGCGATATATCGTTCAGCCCTAAGTGATAGGCAGCTCTCGCTCTCAGACATGTTTGGGCTGCTAGAGAATGTAAACAACTGATGTCGCTTTAGCATTGATATCCAGTCTTTAAGTCTGATGTCATTAGCCGTGCCTGGGCCCAAACTCTGCTGCAGGTCCCTAAGTCCAACGATCACTGCGCCATCGCTGAGAGTTAAAAACTGTCTAAATCCTTTCGTCTGTAATAAAATGATCAGTGTTGTTGCTCTACCAGGTGTAACAATTAATTTTAACATCTAGGCATCCACGAAAACCGATTTGATGAAATTTAACGGAGTTAGAAGTTGGCAGGAAGTAGAGCTGGGCGATAGAACGATAACGATATGTATCGCGATATAACTTTTACTCGATAGAGAAATTAAGCTATCGCGATAGACCTCGCCGCTCTTGTCCTCTTAAAAAAAAAAAAAAAAAAAAAAAAAAAAGTCAGCCAATCCAAATTAAGTAGCGCAGAGCCGAACCAATCACAGCCGCAGCGTCACGTCGCGTGACTTGTTACGTACAGCACAAGTGCCAAGCCGCACGTGTGTTTGTTTGGGAAGCAGCCAGCGGGTAATGGAGGAAATGAGTGTACCGACTAGAAAAAATCAACCGAGCGTGACCGAAGAGAAAACAGATGATGGTTCCAATGCCGGAGAGATTGTCGAACGGAAGAGCCATAGAAGTTCCGTAGTGTGAAGGTATTTCGGCTATTTCAAGTCTGACAAAAAACAGAGTAGCGTGCACTGTAAATTGTGCCGAAAGCAAGTCTGGAAATACAATGAACTGGTGCATGCGTCACACTGTGCGCCACGTTATTGTTTCGGTGAAATGAATTTCTACAATACTGTTAATTCTACTCTCTGCAGTGTTTAAATGCTTACATATACACACAGTTACTGTCCGTCCACACATACGACTCGGTTCTGCTTCTATGCCCCAGCTTTGTTTACTTTTTCCCACCGAGGCTTCTAGACTTCTGATTGGCCAACATTTCTGCACGGTTAGGAATCTAGCGCCACCTGCTGCTTTGGCATGTTCATAGCAGCGTTTTCCTTCATTTCTGCCTTTATGTGTGGACGGGATTTTTTTTTTTTTTAAAACAAAAACGGAAAATCTCCGTTTTCAAAAATACCCGTGTACGTGTGGACGTAGCCTCAGTCTCTGACTGGAAGCGCTAATTCGTCATTCGGCTTTTGTCAGACTAAAGTAACTGTTAAAACTGTTTGAAAAGCTAAGCTATACAACAAGGAGAGATTGAGAATTTCCTTTTAGTTCTCAGTTTATTTGATATTGACAAAAGTTAGTCAGTTTTGTCTGTTCTTCTGTAAAACAAACTAAGATTTATTTTTAGAATTAATACTTTGTTTCTAAGTGGAATTGACAATTTAGTAGTCTGTTTCGTTTGTTCTATTTTGAAACTTAAACGCTTTAGCGGCTGCCTTTTGTGTAGTTTGCAATATTTGCCTTTATTTATCTGAAAAAGTCTCATGTTCCTTAAGTACATCTACCCTGTTGAACTTATTATGGGAAATAAATATTTAAATAAAAACAAGCTGCTGATTATTTCACATTTTACTTGTGAGCAACGGCACATTTAAATCTTACAAATATAGTTATTTGGCTGATATCGTGATAGATATCGTTATCGCCTGAAATGAAAAAAAAAACATATCGTGATATGAAAAAACTCATATCGCCCAGCCCTAGCAGGAAGTTAGTTTGCATCTAAATATAATATACCATGTTGTGACTGAGGGATTTATAAAACAAATTAAGACGTACAGCTCTGCTATCACTTCCGACATAAATGAAGACAGGAAAGTAAACAGCAGGGACATTTGTAGGTTTACTGAAATTTGGCTAGCTGGTATATAATGATGTGCTACATGATCGCTAGTGTTACGATTCGGTGTTGTCAGTGTTTTGTTTTAGGCGTAACTGTTATGTGTTTCCTGCTTTACTTTGAAAGTCTGTCTTATCTCAGTGTGTTCAGTTTACGCTTCCTTGTCTCGTCAGTTCTGATTTGCCCCAGCTGTGTTTCCCTCCTGTTGTCCATTCCCTGATTGCTCCCTCTATGTATTTAAGCCTTGTGTTTCAGTTTGTCAGGTTGGCGATCTTTCCCCCCCGGTTGTAAGTAGTTTGGTGCTTTGATGTAAATAAATGTCTTATTTTGCTTTGATGTAAATAGTTGTCGATACTTTCGTTTTGGGATTTTTGTGGAGGCCCGTATTAGTCTTTTTTTTGTTGGTTCGCCCTCCTTAAGAGCAGTGAGCGTAGGGGCATTTTTTTTTCCTTTATTTTTATTTTTCCTGTGTTGCACGCCGGTTGCCTAGGCCGGGGTGTAACACTAGCGACACAGCTATGGTAGTATAATATAAACGGTGAAGGTGGAGGATAAACACTAACTCCCCCCCCCACTCAATTAAAGTTAACATGAGGGTTCCCGAAGGTTCGGGACAAATGCAATCGCATGGCAGGATGCTGTAAACAGACTGAACTTCAGTCGGGAGAACAACTGAGATAATCCATCCACAATACGAGGTTAGTTATCAATATACTGCTGCATGGGCTGAGCTGTAGTTACATCGTAAGGTTTTAAAAGCTGAGCTTCAAAATGATTAGCGGTAATAAAAACCGAGAGGCCGACAGTGATCACTGAATGTTTTCAGGGGCTTGTTGAGATTAAACAACATACAAAGCATTAAAACATGTAAAAAAACACAAGTCTTATTAAACGCAGAGTAGTTTGGACCCGGAAGCAGGATTCACCACGTCATCACTCAGACCGGATAGCAAGATGATACTTACGGCTTTAAAATTTGTAATGGTAGTGGCTGTGTTGGTCAAAGCATTCATTCTTAAGAATGTACCACATTGCTGATTTGGCTACTCCTTAAGTTTTTGCTACATTTCTCTGATAGGTTTATTTTAGTTTTTCATTCTAATAATGGACTCATTAACTTGCATCCAAGAATCTTTGGACATCATTAAAGACTTTTAGTGAAAAACTTTTCTCGTTGAAGCTTTTTGTTATGGAATAATGAGAGAACGAGCCATGAAACTGCCTGTCTTTCAGTTGTTGCATTAGTTTTGAGCCTCTGAAAATGGGGCACTATGTATTTAAATGGGTGCTGCAATGCCTAGTTTTAATTCAAGCGGTTTAACCAAGTCTGAAAGCCTGCATTTAAAATCCACTGCTGGCATACAAAGGTAAAACCTTCTCTAACCACATGTTTTGGGATGTTCACAAAGTGACATCACCATTTAGTTTGAAGTCCTCTTTGGAGAATTCAGCTTTAGCTTTTTGACGGTCTCTGTTTCGGAAATTTGGAGTCAGAAGTGAGTGGTTTGTTTTTTGTCGTTGTGTTTGTTTTTTTGTTTTTTTGTTTTTTGTTTTTTGTGTTAAACATGGTTTACTAGGAGTTTTCCTACATGTGAAAGGGAAAATCACTTTTAATTTATTTAAGCTTAAAATGCACTTTTGTTAATCAAATGTCTTTAAAAAAACCCCAAAACAAAACAGGGTAATAAGTGTATACATCTGTCGTAAGAAGGCAACATGGACTTATTGCGTCAAAGATATGCCATCAGCAGTGCTTACAGAGTTTGAGCGCCCAAAGGTCTATTTTTATCCAGGAATTTTAACTCTCACACCAAAAGGTGGTTTCTCATCTTATTTTTGTTGATGGGTCTTGCACATACACATGCCTCCACCTGTATTTGCAACCGTCCCGAGAGCCTAACCATTGTTTAGCTGTAGTTCACTGACATGAATAATTGAGCTGTGCTCCTACATCTATGCCCTAGGGATCCTGTTGTTCTACTGATGTTTAACGTCTTTGTTGCCTGCTGTATTGTTCTGCAAGATGTCAGCATCCTTTGTTCACAGCAGTTGGTCCATCTAAAGAACCCTATTAATCTTTCCACTTTCTCTACATTTTTTTTTTTTTCTTGAGTAGTTTACGGTTTAGTAGGTCAGGTGTCCGGTTTAAATGAAGAGAGGAATATATTTTAATGGTGGCAAATGCCAATCTTTGTTTGAAAATTTAGCCTGTAGATTTATTGCACTATTGTTTATCTACATGTTCAGAGAAGGTAATTGTAAAGCTTTGTTTTGTAGTGAGTTCTCTTGAGTTTGGGACAGACGAATGTCTTTGAGGCTGAGTGTTTCTGGGACACTGGGGGAGGAAATTGCTTAGATGAAAGTGACACAAACAGGAGAAGACAGTTTTCACACCCGTGTCTTTTTTTTTTTTTTTTTTTCCTTCCCCTTTCTTCCAAATATTGTTTTGCATTTTTAATTGGACGTCAGTCAAGTCCTTGAGCAAAAAACCCATTAATTATCCAAGTAAATTCAGTCCGTGTTTGACTGTAGCTAATGACTTATGTGTGACTTCAGGGTAGATGAGGCCACAAGCTCTCAACTATAGAAGATTGAGCTTATTTAACTGCTCAAAGTGACATGGCACTTTTGATCTGCTAACATGCCTTCCAGTTAAGCTCAATGTCGTCACGACCATCCCATGGCCTACATGCAGAGCTTGTCAAGTCATTTTTGAGCACAGCTCATTATGCTATTAAAATGTCGTTGTTTTTTTCCCTCTTGTAGCAGGAGGAATCTGAACATGACTCACAAGATGACTTATCTTTAAATTCTAAAATGAATGAATAAAAGTGGTCTTGAGCAATCGTTCGCCAAGCTTTCTGAAGAAGTCTGAGTTTTTTTTTTTTTTTGGGATATTGGCTGCTTTTTCGCTCACTTTCAGCCCAGTCAATGTATCTGATCATTTTCAGATGTTTCTTTTGTTTGGTAAGCTACCCACCAAATCTATGAATCGAGCAGTAAACCTTGTTGATTTGAATCAACAAGGTGATTCTGAAAGATTTATTGGCCAAAACCTTAACATATCTCAGCATGGTGTGCAGTGGTTTCTTAAAAAAGTTTGAGGAGACTGGACAAGTGGGGGACCAAAGTAGTGGAGCTATGACTGTGTCTAATAATAATAATAAAAGAATAATGTTAGTGTGAGAGCAAGGCAGGAGGTGTTATCCAGCCTGCCCGATTGTAAGTAAAACTTTCTATGTCTGTCATAAATTCTTAGATTGATGTTTTGAAACTTTACCAGCAATTAGAAACTGTGGCAGCTGAACTTACCCACTCTGTTTGATCAGCAATTAAAAAAAATAAAAAATAAAAAGTTTTGTGCCAAATTACCAGATGCACAGGAAATAAACGCGGGTGGTAGCTGAATACAGTTGCATGAACCAGCATTGTTCTAATTTTTTATTTTATTTTTTTATTGTAAAAAAGTGTGTCCAGTGTTCTGGATATCAGTTTTCAGTTTGAATTTCTAGTTTCAAGAAATTGCCTCACGTATTTCCCAATTTCCTAGTAAATTATAAAGAACTGAAGAGTGAGTCTTGACGTTTGCCCAACGCTGTATATGATGGGGAAACATCCCCAGAGCAGTTCTAGTTGAATGCTACAGAAAGATATAATGCACCCCTGCGTGGTACTATGTACAAGTAAATTATTTACCGTGAGGAGACTCGCCACTAAATTATCAAACTCAATCACTCAAAAAAAAAAAACCTTCCTAATAAAAGCACTGGCGATGGATGTGTCATAGAGCTGGTATGTTTGTTGCCCAGCCATAATATAGCACACCTAAGAAGATGAGAATTGTGACAAAGGAGTCAGCCTCTGGCCAAAAGATAATCATTTGCACTGGGGTTAAACATTTATAATGACATTGCTCCTTTTTTTTTTTTATTTTTTTATTTTTTAAAGTGGCGTTTAATTTACTCAGCTCAAGTCATGTTGGTTTATCAAATGAACAAAACCTGCAGGAAATTTAGAATTGAATTTAAGTGTGATTAAACAGACGCATGACCTTTTTAAATATACAGTGGGGCAAAAAAGTATTTAGTCAGCCACCGATTGTGCAAGTTCCCCCACCTAAAACAGAGGTCAGTAATTTGCACCAGAGGTACACTTCAACTGTGAGAGACAGAATGTGAAAAAAAAAATAATCCATGAATCCACATGGTAAGATTTGTAAAGAATTTATTCGTAAATCAGGGTGGAAAATAAGTATTTGGTCAATAACAAAAATACAACTCAATACTTTGTAACATAACCTTTGTTGGCAATAACAGAGGTCAAACGTTTACTATAGGTCTTTACCAGGTTTGCACACACAGTAGCTGGTATTTTGGCCCATTCCTCCATGCAGATCTTCTCGAGAGCAGTGATGTTTTGGGGCTGTCGCCGAGCAACACGGACTTTCAACTCCCGCCACAGATTTTCTATGGGGTTGAGGTCTGGAGACTGGCTAGGCCACTCCAGGACTTTCAAATGCTTCTTACGGAGCCACTCCTTTGTTGCCCGGGCGGTGTGTTTTGGATCATTGTCATGTTGGAAGACCCAGCCTCGTTTCATCTTCAAAGTTCTCACTGATGGAAGGAGGTTTTGGCTCAAAATCTCACGATACATGGCCCCATTCATTCTGTCCTCAACACGGATCAGTCGCCCTGTCCCCTTGGCAGAAAAACAGCCCCATAGCATGATGTTTCCACCCCCATGCTTCACAGTAGGTATGGTGTTCTTGGGATGCAACTCAGTATTCTTCTTCCTCCAAACACGACGAGTTGAGTTTATACCAAAAAGTTCTACTTTGTCATGTGGTCAGATGAAACCATTCTCCCAATCCTCTGCTGTATCATCCATGTGCTCTCTGGCAAACTTCAGACGGGCCTGGACATGCACTGGCTTCAGCAGCGGAACACGTCTGGCACTGCGGGATTTGATTCCCTGCCGTTGTAGTGTGTTACTGATGGTGACCTTTCTTACTTTGGTCCCAGCTCTCTGCAGGTCATTCACCAGGTCCCCCCGTGTGGTTCTGGGATCTTTGCTCACCGTTCTCATGATCATTTTGACCCCACGGGATGAGATCTTGCGTGGAGCCCCAGATGGAGGGAGATTATCAGTGGTCTTGTATGTCTTCCATTTTCTGATGATTGCTCCCACAGTTGATTTTTTTTTTTCACACCAAGCTGCTTGCCTATTGTAGATTCACTCTTCCCAGTCTGGTGCAGGTCTACAATACTTTTCCTGGTGTCCTTCGAAAGCTCTTTGGTCTTGGCCATGGCGGAGTTTGGAGTCTGACTGTTTGAGGCTGTGGACAGGTGTCTTTTATACAGATGATGAGTTCAAACAGGTGCCATTCATACAGGTAACAAGTGGGGGACAGAAAAGCTTCTTACAGAGGACGTTACAGGTCTGTGAGAGCCAGAGATTTTCCTTGTTTGAGGTGACCAAATACTTATTTTCCACCCTGATTTACGAATAAATTCTTTACAAATCCTACCATGTGGATTCATGGATTTTTTTTTTTTTTTTTTTTTTTCACATTCTGTCTCTCACAGTTGAAGTGTACCTCTGGTGCAAATTACTGACCTCTGTCATCATTTTAAGTGGGGGGAACTTGCACAATCGGTGGCTGACTAAATACTTTTTTGCCCCACTGTAGTTGGTTCCAGTTCAGTAAATTTATAGACGGATGTCACAACCTTTATGAAGTTTCTCATATTTATTGGTTACAACGTGGTAGTTAAAAAAAAAAAAAAAAAAAAAAAAAATCATCCCTGGAACTGCAATCAGGTCAGTTGTAGAAAGGAACTCGTGGTGCCAGTCATGTTGGTTGTAATTTTTATATTCAAATGTTCTTGCTTTATCACTGGGTTTATTTGTTTCTCATCTGTCTGGTACATACGAGGAGGTGGTGGTTCAGCACCTCAAAGCAGCTAACAGGGTTGTTCATCCTCATACCAGACATTAACTTGTACAATAAAGATAAAGCTTATCTTTACTGGCCACTATTTTGGTCTTGGCCCATGAGCTGCTCAGACAGTAGAAGTGATTGGTTATGAAAGTGTTTTTGAATTGAAACAGAGCTGGAAACTATCGTGGGCTGTAGTGTCCCAAGGGCCTTCTACTGATAAATGGTTCACTGCCTCTTCCCTCTAACCATCATTAAAAATGTCAAATCGTTAAAAGCTGCACTTCTTCATAATCACCACTCTCCTCGCTGATGGGCGATGTCTCCTGGCCTCATCTTTCCTGTTTTGGAGAATGCTTAATTGCTTTCCCTAGTGTTTGTAAACTACATTTGAATTGTTCCTCAGTTGCCTCAAACCGATTGTCCTGTTAATTATTAGTAGATGATAAAAGACTGAAGCAGAGTTGCACTGGCAAGGCGACAGGTGCTCAACACTCATGCACCTAGTTAAAGATGCCAGTGTAGTCAGTGGTTAAGGGTCTTGTACGAGGGCAGTGTGTTCTTTAGGAAGTGAACATTTAAAAGAACAGAAGTAGAACACAAAAGTGGTTACACCCATTTAAAAATGGCTACAGTTTAGGCCGAGGTGGTCCAAATCTGTTGAGTTATTTAAATAAAATCGTAGGTATAGAGGTTCTCGCAGGAGTTATTAGACAGTAAGGACACATTAGCTGTAAGTTACCTGGCTAGTTGACAGCTAATAATTGCATGCCCATGATCTAATAGAGAAAAAAATATACAAATACATGTAAAAGCAGTTCCGTAATAATGGTTTTGAATGAAGATGAGAAAACTTAAAGCCAGTGGTTATCATACTCTGTGGCTAACTGTAGGTGTATTAAACAATGTAAAACAAACAAAAACACTTAATGCAGTTTTCAGGTTAATGGGTGCAGTTTCTGGGTCAGTCCATGACAAGAAGTTGGCACTTAAATGTAGGCAATTACAAGCACGAATGTAAGCACAAATGTAAGAATGGTAATAGGTCTAGACCCAAGCCTGTATCAGCCAGCATATTTTAAGCCAGCCACAGTGTCCATGCCCACTAACTTCCCCCCCCCCCCCCCCCAAGTGCTATTTAATATGTTGCAGCGTGGTTCAAATTATTTTGCTGCTAAACACTTCTAATCCTTAACCCGTTTGTGCCCAGATTTTTTTCAGAGTTGTAAGGCATATCATTTTATCAGTTGAGTCCCTCTGAATCATGTTATGTATTTATTTTTTCCATTTTGTACTTTTTTTTGAAGAAAATAGCATTTTTATGACTGGCAACAATTGTTGCCAGTAGTCACACAGCTTGTCACTAGGTCAAATGTCACCTAATAATAATAATAGAGAAGTAATAATAATAATATAATAAGAACAAAATAATAATATAGTCATAATAAATAATAACAAAAAGGTGGAGCCTCAGGTTCCCCCTGTATAAAATTCAAAACATCAAACAATTTGAACTGATTTCTTTATTCTCAATTTTTTTATACTCAAAAACTCAACAAACATTTTTTTCTTAGAACCTCTAAAAACATATATACATATATAACATATTTCTTCCCATACATTCCATCATCTTTCATGCATGTTCTACTCAGTGTGGTACTTCTTGAAGCACTCCACATGTAGTGGCACATCACACTTTCCACACGCAAATGATGTGCGTCCGCCGCAGTTCTTGCATCGCTTGTACCTGCTACCAGTGTTGCAGGGCCAGTGGTTCAAATTATCAAACCTGGTGGCATCAGTTATCGCCACCGCCATTGAAGATCTTCTGCCCTGCCTACTTGGCTTTGTTCCATGGCGCAGGAGGAGGGTCTGGGCTACCAGCCTCTGGAAGGAGAGGAGATCCTTCTCCCCGCTTTTCCAGGACCTAAATGAATGACAAAACAAGCATGATAGATGCATGAATGTGCATCGTTTCATCCTTTCTACAACGTCATGCCCCATATGTAGAATGTTCTGTAAAAGCAATATCACACTTGAGTTTGTGATGTTGGTCTGGATATCATCACTGTTGCTCTTGTCGACCGAAGAGCACTAGCGATGACCTCGAGTCAAACATCACCAACTCGATTGTGATATCACTAAATAACATACAGCCTTGTGTACCTGTAATAGCACCAGCTGTTCACCATGGCACTGTTCAGGGCCCAGCTGAAGCATGGCCACCACCACTTCTTGGACCGGATGTTGACTCTGTAGCGGCTGACAAACTGGTCATGCAGGTCCACTCCTCCCATGTGTGTGTTGTAGTCCTGGATACACTTGGGCTGTCTGACCTTGTCCATAGTCCGCTTCTGTTTATTCCATCTCTTCGCCTCAGTTTCGGTGAACTCCCTCTCCATGTTCGACACCACGGTGACCACGCTGTTGTCATTCCACCTTACAATCAGCTTCTCTGCCTCAACCAGATACTCAGCATCTCCTCTGGGTGTCTTCTTGAAGGTCTGGGGTGCTGTGAAGGGAACGTTATGGAGCTGAGTTTGTCGCATCGTGCCACAGCTGCCATAGCCTCTCAGGGTCATCTCATCCACCAGGGACAGGGTTGTGAAGAGGTTGTCGTGGTAAAACTTGACTCCAGGTGGCACTTCAGCTTTCTCTGCCAGGCCAAGAACCACACTTGGACCCTGACCAAGTCCAGTTTCCACCAGATGTGTGTGGCTTCCTACATATGGCTCCATCTGATGGACAAACCCGGAGGAGGATGCTAAGCTCCATATTTTATACCCAAAACGAATAGGCTTCCCTCTAATAAACTGTTTGCACCCATGCCTTCCAAAATACTCAATCATCATCTCATCTACTGCCACATGTTCTGCTATCGGGATTGCGTTGTTGATGTCATTTAGATGCTTAAAAAGGGGACGCACCTTGAAGAACGGGTCAGCTGTGATCTTCATGTTGTCTACTAAATGAACAGAAGACATAATTTCATCAAACCTGTTCCTCTGCATGGCATCTTTTACAGCATTGTTGCTGACATCACAATCGTCTGACCAGAGAAGACGCCGCCTTGGGACTGTGTTGTATCCACTGATCAACAGAATACCGTAGAATGTAAGAAGTTCATCCTCAGTCAGGTTGAGCGTTTTCCCTTTTTGTTCAGCGTAGAGATTGGACATTTCCAGTGTGACATCTCTGAGGGACTTGGGATAAAATGTGAGGAAGATATCCACTGGATCATCTGATGTGAAGCCAGGATCATGTTCTTTGGGGACATAGCGAGGGATCTGATATTTTTTGTTGGCTTGTGCTGGTGCTTTGGCCGCAATTTTGATTTTTTTGAATTTCCTGTCTTGGTTCTTAGTTTTGTGGAGCATGGGCCCAACAATCTGACTGGTCACATTTTCATTTGTGCCACTGACCTTTCTAGTCTCTGTCTGACTCACTGAGGATGAGCACCCAGGATCATCATCGGGGGGATTTGGCAGCTGCATGTCCGAATTAGGTAGAAAGCCTTCACCTTTGAGTATTCTTGATGGGAGGCGGTTATGGTCACCAGTGGCCTCATCATCAGATTGGTCACTGTCACAGTCTGTGTCATGTGCGTGCATTTCTGACTCAGGCACAACTGTGATGTCCGCCACAGTTTCAGAGTCCTGCAGCATGGCCAGGATCTCTGCTACGGTGTACCTAAGGAAAGGACAACATACATGTTAGCTAGCAAGCGAATTTTAGCTAGCAAGAAAATGATGTATGGTAATGTATAAAAATCCTATATACAGAGGCCTTGAATACCTGTGAATTTATTTAGCTAGGAATTATTCTAAAAGGACTAAAATGAGCCATTGTACATCATTCTACAATTTTAAATAAGTAAATTAGGAGCAATCCTGCAGACAGTGTTTTCCTTTAGTTAGCGACATGCTATGTGCCCACTGGCAACTTTTGTTGCCACTCACAGAAATAAGCCCATGAACAAAAAAATATTTATCCTAGGTACAATTTTTTTGGGGAGGGTTACTCTAGAGACTTGAATGATTAAATAATTATAAATATGTTTGGGGGGAAAGTCATAAGAAATTTATGAAAATTACCTCTTTCCAGGATGATTTGCATCCGCCATGTCTTCAGCCAGAAAGAGCGGGAAGCAGATGATGTCATGCGATAGGAAGCACTTGGAAACGATTTTTTAAAAATCAAAACCTTTGTCTAAGTTGTCTACTAGCATATAAGTGGAAAAAGTTGCATTAGTACCTTTGAGATTTTTTATTGTGAGTCGAAAATGACAGTGATAAACTTTGGCAACAATTGTTGCCAGTGGGGCAAAACGGGTTAACTTGACCTCCAATCTGAAACCATTATTGACCACAGAATGATTCATCTTCTGTGAGGCATCCAAAACCCTGAGACCTGGAAAGAACAATATCCAAGAGTCCATATGCCATCACCGAACATTGGACAGGATGTTGAAGCCGTGGTCCCTTCTGACCTCTATGTAGCTCTCCCATCGCTGTGTGTGTGTGTGTCTGTGTGTGTGTGTGTGTGCGCCTGCCTGCCTGCCTGCCTGCCTGTCTGTCTGTCTGTCTGTCACGGAGCATATTGGCACCTTGACTCCAGATTGAAAAGTGGTTTTGATGGCGTTTTCAAGAAAAGTCTTTTGTGCCTAATTTCCAGTAACACAGATTTGAAAATATAAATGTGCATCATCTTAAACCTTCAGATAGGGCGGGCTGCTCCTTCACTGGTTATGCTATGGCGATGAATGCTTGTGTGTTACTGATATCACCTTGACTTGAGTTTCCACACCAGCTCGCTGCCTGTCACTGGAGCTGTGTGGAGGCAGAGTGGGAGGAAACAGTTGGCGACGAGTGAGGGGCATTGGAAAGCGGCTACCGTGTAAGCTCTGTGAGCCGTCCTGCTGTTTGGTCAGACTACACACTGTCGGGGCCCGGATCAGTTAGATGTGCTTGCTTTTCTTGAGGGCTGACAGTAGAAGAGGGGCACTCTGTTGCCACCGTGCTAAATCCATCATTTTTTTTCCCCTCTCCTATAAGTGCAGTTTAGCTGAAAAAGACACAACGCTAGAGTTGCCATGGTAATATCATCCTCAGTGCTGACAGTATTTTAGGTAAATGTCTGAGAAATGATCTTAAGTGTTTGCATCAATTCGTCTACAGTTAAGCAGTCACAAAGAATACATACAAAGTAAGATGTGTACTTGGGCAGGTTTTCTAATGAGCTCAGTAGCTTAGACTTCATAGGAGGGGGTATCGCTCTTTTTCACATGTAATGCTTAAGAGGGCATCTGTAATTCATGCACGTGTATAATTGGTGAAAGGCTTGAATCTGGACTCAGATGACCGTAAGTGACAACATTTACATGCACAAGCTAAGGCCTCTATAAGGAACTGCACATTTCTCAGACAGTTTTTTCTTAAATGAATAAAAGCCCTCAAATACTTATTGGAAAGAATTACTGCTCTGTTCTAGCTGTGCTCATAAGGGTTGAGGAGCCAGCATATTGAGGACTTGACAAGTGGAATAAGATGAGAGAAACCTTTTGTTAGTCCCACATGTGGGAAGTTTGTTTGTGTCACAGTAGAAAGTGAACAGTGCAAAGCTGCAGTGTGCATGACCATGGGGAGGAATGTTGTGCTAAAGCCACAGCAGTGCACCTCCCTGCCAGTCAGACATCCTCCGAGCTGCACTGATTCAGTAATACAGCTCACATTCATGACATTTAGGAGTCTGTAAAAGTTAAAATTTATCTTGAATTTTTTGGCTCCTCCCCTTTGTGAGTGTGGACGCTTCATCTCTTTGCTCTTGAATGCTTTGCTTCTTATATTGATTTTTATGCTGATTTTTTCCCTTTTTTCCGTGTGAGCTTACCTGCGATAACTTCTGGACTCATCGAGACGACCCCTCCTAACTACAGTTTTATCAGTGAGGTCAGGGCGAGCAGGAGAGGAGGAGGGGTTGCTGTCTTATTTAATGAATCATTTCAATGTAAGCAGCTATCTCCTGGAAGTTTTCAGTCTTTTGAATATGTGGCTTTACAGCTGAAGGCCCCATCCAAAGTTGTGTTTCTTAATGTTTACAGGCCTCCCAAATACTGCACAGACTTTTGTAATGACCTCAGTGAACTGCTGTCTGTGATCTGTGTTGATTTTGACTGTGTAATTATTGCTGGGGATTTTAACATTCATGTGGACAACCCTCAGGACAAAGGGACTAAAGACCTGAGTAACACTCTGGGCAACTTTGGGCTGACTCAGCATGTAACAGAGGCCACACATGATAGAGGACACACTCTTGACCTACTGATCTCCAAAGGCCTGAGCATTTCAAAGGTTACTGTGTCTGATGTGGGCCTGTCTGATCATTACTGTGTTTTCTTTGAAAGTAAAATCTCAGCCCACACAAATATATCAACAACAGTGATCACAAAACGGTGTATAACTGAACACAGTAGTGCAATTTTTAACCAGGTCTTCCCATTAACACCTGACCTGTCCAGAGGGTCAGTCAATGAGCTCGTCAATAGCTTCAATGCTAACATGTTAAATGTAATGGACACTATTGCTCCCATTAAGGTGAAGGTTATCTCTGGAAGGAAAAAGTCTCCATGGAGAAACTCCACACTGGTGAAAAATGAAAAAAGAGAGTGTAGGAAAGCTGAGCGCAGATGGAGAAAAACAAACCTCCAGGTTCATTATGACATTTATAAAGAGAAACTTCACAATTATAATTTACAACTGAGGAATGCAAGGAGGTCCTACTTCTCTGACATCATCACTAAAAACAGCCATAATGCTCGGGTCTTATTTTCTACAGTTGACAGGCTAACAAACCCCCCTGTGTCAGTGGCAGCTGAACTTCATTCGACCATGGCCTGCAATGACTTTGCCAAATTCTTCACTGAAAAAATCCAAAAAATTAGACAAGCAATTGGTACATCAACAGCAGATCCAGGATATGTACTGTGTCCACCAAAAAACTGTTTAAACACCATGAAACGGTTTCAACCTATTAACAGCAAAGACCAGGGGCCTGTTCTTCGTACCTCGCTAAGTAGGTTAGCTGGATTAGATTGTTGACGATTTCGCGTGATCTTGGATCGTTCGGTTCCCCGAAGCTCATCCGGGACTTGCTGTCATAGCAACAGAGCCGTAAGCGTAAACCTGCTCGGGAGCAGGTTTACTTTATGTAAACAGGATTAGATCGCGGCCACTCAGGTATGTCCGCTTCATTTATACGAAAGCAACAGCGATATTCCACCACTGTTTCACCATAAATAAATAACATCAATGTAACTAAAGATAATGCAGTACTTGATCCTTGTATTGATGTCACACAGATACATACAGGTCATTTCCTAAAAAAGGGAAATGTACTATTAATCATTCTATTACATGTATGTGATTATTACAGATGTAATTCATATTTCAGAGTAGTAATTGTAAATCACTCCGTGTAATCAAGATGGGAGACCACGGCTATAAAAGCGAAGGTGGATTTGGGAAGTCTGTCGCAGCCGTGTCCTGTCCGTTTACGCGAGCCACCCATTGCGGAAGGTGCAAGATTGATAAGGAGAGTCCTCAGAATCCAGCGTATATTGCGGGACAGACAGGATCCTTTAGCTCAGCGCGACAGTGTGCTCATTGAGAGATATCGATATCCCCGTGAGGGTATTATTTACTTAACCAACTTGTTGACGAGGGGGTGCAGGACCACCACCTGTCTTTTTTTGCTCTGCCCTTTTCTTGGTTGCTGTTATAAACAAACTAACAGACTATTACAGGGTCTCTTTCCAAGAGACGAAAAGCAATATAAGTGATAAATATTACCATTCTGTAGAATATTCTTATATTCCACTTTTACTTGTTCCCATGTTCTAGTGGGTCCTGTTGTGGCTCTAATGTGAAAGGGGATATAATATAACAATATGATATAATGTAATATAATATTGGATAATATAGTGTAATATAATAAATCTATAAATAAATAATAAAGTGACTGAATAGTGGTATTGTAAAGCGCTTTGGGTGCCTTGAAAAGCGCTATATAAACCCACTCCATTATTATTTCTATTATTAAATTACTTACGAGTTTAATTTGTCAGCAACTTTCTGCCAGCCCTCTCTCCTTGCTTTTGCAGCCTTTGCAGTGTTCCCTTGCGTTTTAATTAAACTCTGAAACTCCTGAAATCCCTCAATCAAGAGTTCTTGCTCTGCTGCCGGAAAATACCGAGCGCGCCCCTTCGACATTTTCGCCGACCAATCAAAGGGTTGCCGATTAATGTTTCTACTATCGATGCGTAGCCCCTTTTACGACACTCAGTGATGTCACATTACTGCGTCCAGCTGTACTAATCGTCAACAACAAGTGTGTTCGGGGAACCGGATTAGCGAGCTCACGGTTAGCGCGATGGTTTGGTCTTGGATGTGTCATTTGATCTTGGATGTAGTGAGCGACGTACGAAGAACGGGCCCCAGGAGGACATCTTAGGTCAACTGAACTCCTCCTCCTGCTGTTTAGATGTCCTGCCAACAAGTTTTTTCAAAAAGGTCTCAAAGACTTTAGAGTCAGACCTGTTGCAGATCGTCAACTTTTCTTTATTATCAGGTGTGTTTCCAGAATCACTAAAAACTGCTGTAATCAAACCTATACTGAAAAAGGACAATCTTGACAAGACACAAATGAACAACTACAGGCCGATCTCAAATCTCCCGTTTTTAAGTAAGATCATTGAAAAAGCAGTTTCTCAACAGCTCAGTTACTTCTTAAAACAGAATAATTGCTACGATGCCTTCCAGTCAGGTTTTAGACAGAACCACAGCACTGAAACCGCTCTGACCAAAGTGTTTAATGACATATGTCTGAACACAGACAGTGGAAAAATGTCAGTCCTAGTTTTACTGGATCTCAGTGCAGCATTTGATACAGTTGACCACAACATATTACTCAAACGACTGGAGAACTGGACAGGTCTTTCAGGAACTGTACTAAACTGGTTCAAAACATGCGTAGAAAACAGGAAATACTTTGTATCAATAGGTAACTTCACATCTGAGCAGACAAGTATCACATGTGGAGTTCCCCAAGGTTCCATCTTGGGACCCCTTCTGTTTAACATCTACATGCTCCCACTGGCACAGATTATAAACAACAACAAAATAAACTATCACAGCTATGCAGATGACACACAAATATATATCACAATGTCACCAGGAGACCGAGGCCCTGTACAGGCTCTTGGTAAATGCATTGAGGAAATCAATGACTGGTTGTGCCACAATTTTCTCCAGCTAAACAAAAACAAAACTGAGGTAATAGTCTTTGGCGCCAAAGAAAAACGATTACAGGTCACCAGAGAACTTCAATCTATACATCTAAAAACCACAAACCAGGCGAGAAATTTGGGTGTAGTGATGGATGCAGACCTAAACTTAGAAAAACACATTAAGACAATAACAAAGTCAGCTTACTGTCACCTCAAGAATATATCAAGGATAAAAGATCTGATGTCTCAACAGGACCTGGAAAAACTAGTCCATGCATTCATCTTTAGTAGGCTTGATTACTGTAACAGCATCTTTACAGGTCTACCTAAAAAATCAGTCAGACAACTACAGCTCATTCAGCACTCTGCTGCTCGAGTCCTCACTAAGACCAAAAAAGTGGACCACATCAGTCCAGCTCTGAGGTCCTTACACTGGCTGCCTGTCCGTCAGAGGATAGACTTTAAAGTTCTGATGCTGGCCTATAAAGCTCTGAATGGTTTAGGACCAAAATACATCAATGACCTCCTGACCCAGTATGAACCATCCAGATCCCTCAGGTCATCTGGATCCGGTCTTTTATCAGTTCCCAGAGTCAGAACCAGACACGGAGAAGCTGCATTCAGCTTTTATGCTCATATCTGGAACAAACTTCCAGAAAGCCTCAGATCAGCTGAAACACTCAGTTTATTTAAATCCAGGTTGAAGACTCACCTGTTCTCAGCTGCATTTGAATAAAGCACCAAATCCACACTTTAAGCTTAAATTTCAAAACTTACATTTAACTACTGATTTTATCTACTGTTCTGATTTTATCTGTTTTGATTTTATATACTGTTGTTTGTTTGTTTGTTAATTAGTTAGTTAGTTTATTTGCTTGTTTTAATCAATTTTAAATCATGCTTTTTATTTGTTCTTGTTTCTAATGTCTCTGTAAAGCACTTTGAATCACCTTGTTGTTGAATTGTGCTATACAAATAAACTTGCCTTGCCTTGCCTTGAAGAAATATTTAGGAAGTTTTCATTGGACATGGCCAAGGTTGTGCTTTGTCGCAGTTTTTTGTCGATACATTTTTACTGGGCAGAGAGTGTCAGGTTTCTGCTGGCTTAGTTGACCTCAAGCATTAAATGGGGTGATTGGCAGGAGAGTGTGATGTGACTGGGATGAGAATTGGTACCACAGAAACATCGTTGTCAGCAGGAAAATGGTGCACTGACTGCTCTGATCTGCCTCGAGTGAAGGAGTTCAAGCACCTCTGGGTCTTGTTTATGAGTGGTGGAGAGTAGATGGATCAGCAGAGCACAGTGGATGTGTACTGGTCTATTGAGGCGAAGAGGGAGCCGAGTGTGTAAGTTCCTCCATTCACCCATGGCAACGAGGTGTGAGTAGTGACTGGAAAAAGATCAAGGATACAAGCAGAAATGAGCTTCTTCCAAAGGTTGTCTCGGCTCACCCTTGACGATGGGGTGAGGATGTCAACATTGTAGAGCTGCTGCTCCTCTGTATATAAAAGGATTTTCTGAGTAGGATGCGTCGAAGATGTTTTGAGCAATGAGGCACGTGCAGGACGTGCTGGGGAATTTACAACTTCTGTCCCCACTACCAAGATCTAATGTGTAAGACTGAAAATAGTCTGATTTCAGTCTGTAGAATGAGAAGTCATCCCACTTTTCTTTTGTCGAATGTCATGAACAAAATATTTTTGTGCCTTTTTGTGGACAAACCATAAGCCATTTTATACACTGATTAATAAAACTGAAGTTGTGTACCTTCCCTGTCACTGTTGCCGTTTCTTCCCGGTGCCTAACAAAGGCACGGGTTCTATTTTCTTCCTCATTAAACATTTGCCATTTCGAACATCTCAGATTCTGCTTTGTTTACATCAGCGTCTAGCTTGCAGTCCTCCTCTTCAATGTCTTTGCTGGCGCATTGCTGCGTCTCTTGGCACATTCTGGCCCCTGTTGATCACTCAAATAGTGTGAAACCATTGGCAAGAATGCATATTACGTCACCCGTGTACACAGGCCCGCACATGGCATGCAAAACGCCAGAGACCCACTCATAAAGAAATGGCTCCATTGCACTGCCAGAGAACTGGTGTATCCACAGGATACTTTTAAAACACCATCCCCTTTGCTTTTTTTTTTTTTTTTTTTTTTTTTGTTTTTTGTTTGAAGATGCACAGTCTTAAAATTTGATGAACATTAAGATTGCACAGGCTCATAAATATTCATCAGACCAGAACCCCTTTCCTCTTCCTTTCTTATCTCTTTGTCACCGTCCTCTTATTTCCGATCCCTTCATGTTGGCCTGAATTTGAGCTGGACCCAAACAAACGGCCTTTCTCATGAGATCATCCAGCAGCACTTTAGTGATCCTTGAATGTATAATGCAAAACGCTGCCTGCCTGTTGCCTCTAATTGTCCTTTTGAGTGTTTAATGTTTGAGCTCATTAACATGATCTGCCATCTATTGTTTATCATATTAATAGCACCATTTCCTCGGCTACAGTAAAGGGACTGTTAATTAGTGACCACAAAGACAACATTTAGTTCTGTACATCACACTAATCCAACCTTAACCTGTTTTATCTCAACAGGAAATAACAAAGACTTCATTGTGTGACCCTCACTCCCACCACCCCACACTGTTCCCTTTTGACCTGGCAGAGATGCATTTTTGTCAAGGAGTTTGCACTCAGATGGATTAAGAGGTTAGTTTCCAATCTCACATTCAACCCTAATCTTCCTTCATTAAAGGCTGCGTTTTGTCTATTCAAAGCAAGTCAAAGCCGTGCATTGTGTTTATTATTGGCAGCTAGGGGAAAAAGTCTTTCCTGTCAGCAAAGACTGAATACACGGTGACTCCATCGGCACAGGGAGCCTTTGTCATTATCAAACAAAGGCATATCACTTGCTAGAAAGCGGCTGATTGTTGCTGACGTGAAGACAGACATATTTCAGTGATCTTCGTCCCAAACCAGAGCCCAGCGGTGGAAACCTAATCAGCCTGGTTTGGACTTACCTGTAGGAACTGGAAAACTGAGCTGCGGTGGCTGCTGATAAATTTTTCAACAGCTCCTAACCCAAAAGCAGCTGATATGCACTACCGTCTCAGAATTTTGGTTAGGGTTACATTCTGTGGAAGGCTACGTCACCGGCTCAATTGTTGAGCACACTTGAGTGTGATGGAGGCGCACCGTATGAAGTTACAGAGGATTAGATTACTTGAAAGGTGTATCACAGATCTGGCCTGTCTTTACAATATTTATATTAATTCTCTGAAGTACATCACACTTGCAAGGAAGTTACTGTCTAGATCAAGGAATAGTTAAGGTGGTTGGGAGATTTAGACTTGGTCATGACACTGAAACCAAAGGTTTGCCTTAACATATATTGCAGATTCCATTGGCCGATTTACAGAATCAAAATTCAGATTGTAGATTGTAGCAGTATTGAAATACTGTGTATATAAAAGATTTATGCAGAGATGATGGAAACGGGCACATCTAAAGTGCTGATACTGGTTGAGATTGGGCAAAACTGAAATAAAGATCTGGTAACAACGTGACTATTCTAAAAGCACATTCAAGCCAAAGCTTAGTTACTTTTTACTGGGAGTTGGCACCACTTGTGGAATGAGGTGATCCACTTTAAAAGAAGAAGAAACCCCTGTTGTTGTTGTGGGTTGTTGTTGTGTTTTTTTTTTTTTTTTTTTTTTTTTTTTTTTTTTTTTGGTGTGGTTTTAATCATGACCGTTTAGATGGCTCCTTGGGAAAAACAGATGTAAAATTACTTTTATCATCCTTTAGTTTTTGTATTATTCATCAAATATATATTTTAGGTTTATTTCAGAAACTACTGTCTGTGTTGCTATTCAGCTCCTGAATGACTCTCCACTACAACTGCAATTTCCTCATCAGGACACAGTATTTTAAAGTGAACTTGGTGACTTGAACTACCCTGTCATTCTCCCTCCTTTATACATTAATTGACTGGGGTACTTACAGTAGATCCCTTTATCAAGCCAGCCAGAATAGTCCCAGACCTTGTTTGGTGTAGTTGATGTCGAGTGTTAAATAATAGCCAGTAATTTCTCTGGCTTTATTTTGCGCAACTTGTAATGTGTGCACAACCTATTTCCGAGCCGTGTTAAAAGGGCAGTCTGCATGAGCAGGGTTTACGCATGTATGAAAGCATGAGAGTGATACTGCCAGATTTCCAGTCTGATTCCACAGATATGTGCAGTTCTGTGTTTTGCTTATTAAAGTGTTAAATAGTCAGTATCCAATGAGATCTGAACTTAAAACATCAAGATGACCATAATCGCGTGTGTGTGTGTGTGTGTGTGTGTGTGTGCACAAACAAAGACCTAGTCTCTCAAAGAGGGTTTGCTTTGGCTCCTGCTTCCAACACGTGGTTGCCATCAGATTCTTTTCCTGAGTAAACAGACACCGGGAGACAGCAAACTGATAGTTGTCTTCGGCTGGTGGCTGCACCTCTGTGTGATGGGCAGGAAAACATTTGGACAAATGGGCCTATTATTGACCACTCCACTATCTTGGCCAACAGGAAGCTTTGATCTGTATCTTATAAAGTCCTCCATCTCTTCCTTTGAGGAAGAAAGGCAATAGATTTGGGGAAAATTTGTAATGCTGATTTTGGATCCGTAAACACCAGTGTTCTTTTGTTTTGCTTACCCACTTCACCCTTGCTCATTTATTTCCACTTATTCATTAACCTCACTTGTCTTATTTCAGTTTCACTGCAGTTTCCCCCAATCCGTGTGTCTGCCCCTGTCAGTTCATTATGTTTGTAATTGATTGACGTGTTCACTCCTTCCATAATAATTTGCACCCTTAAATCAAAATGGGATGTTGACAGAGTTGTGGCCCACCCTCATGGTGTCTACATGAACCATCAACCTCTTGCTGCACTCTTATGCATATAAAAGGACGTGCTATAACAAGGTAGTTCCACGGCAAGCACTGGCAGCCTTAAGTGTGGATGTTGTTGAATATGTTATGAATGTGGTGAGTGTGCAATTTTTTTTTTTTTTTTTTTTTTTTTTTTTTTTTTCTCCTTGTGGTATTGTGTTAATGTATGCAGAATTCAGCAGAAGACTAAAAGCAGGCAGTGAGGAATGCCTGTTTGGAAGGGGGGGGATAAGTGAGAGGAGGGCTTTCTTGTCTCTCAGGGGAGAAAGATGAGAGGAAGAGAGGCATGGTGAAGAGGTAGAGAGCGGGGGATGGTGTCAGAACCTAGCAGACGAGAGAAGATGAGGAAAGACATGGTAAATATCTAAACACCGCATTGAAGTGTAGGTTTGACTTATAGGCTTGAGCTCTTATAAAACCACATCATAAAAGGCTGGGAAAAACTGTTTGTGCTGACTTTAAGGGCAGGTGTTATACTGATTTCCAGTCGCATATTTAAATTTTTGAACTCTGCAAGTGAATGGTCATTATTTATCTACTGGGAACCGTCGCTTCATCTACGGTCTGAATTGTTTCTGCTACCTTTAAGCCAACTTTCTTCTGATTGGCTTCAGCTCAAAAAACAGAAGGTTTGAATAGCAGGTGGGTGGCGCTTCTGCACTCGGTTACAGGTATCTGCTCTCATAGATACAAAGAAGTTTGGTAAAAACATTTAAAACACTTTCAACCTCACCTGACAGTCAGCACATGCCTCCAGTAGTTTCTATTTGATGATTTCTTCAGTACTTGTCGCAACATGACCCTGAAATCTGTATTTTTATGTAGTGACGGGACGACTGACTGTTCTCATCATGATGAATAGCAAATGTCAGAGATGCGTAAGCCCCAGGTTCTAAAGTAAATGCTAGTATTGGCATTCGGTATTGTGCAATAGTGTTAGTGGGATGTATAAAGACTGTACATACAAGTGTGAATGTACTATGAATCTAACTGAGGCAAGGTTTGTTTACTTTCAGCTTGGACCAAGTGACAATACATGGTTACGTTGTAAAATATAGCGAATTTTAAAAATAAAAAATTTAAAAAAGACTCCACATGGAGACGACAATCGTTGAAATGTGAGTTTGTTGAGATTTCAGCAATCACTTTCTCTGAGCTTTCACACAGTCTGCTTGATGTTAGTAGTTGCTGTTGTTGTTGTCAGTTGAATCGAACTCACTGCTGGATTCCTGGAAGTCACTCCTTGGCACTTGATCTAGTAGACGCTGCAGTGTGCATGTTATGTCTCGAAATGTTATCTAGTGTGTACAAGTTTTTATAGTCTAACATTCACAACTTTATTGTCTAGACACGAGTGCAATATTTCAATAAAATGTCTAAACAAAAGCTGGGCAGCAAAGCTGAATTCAGTGGAAATGAACTGGTAATCAGCAAATGCAGGATCACGGTGTGTATGTGCACGCCCACATTTCTTTCCGCCATCCTTTCTTCTACTTGGGGGGGGGGGTTCTTTCAAACTGCTCAGGAAAGACGTTGAGCGTGCTCCACACTAAGCCCCACACTTCCCCCTCCCTCTCTCTGTCTTCCCTCCTCCCTCAAGCAGCTGTTTTCCTGTCTTGGCCTGGGAACTGGAGCCAAGCTGTTTTTTCCCTATCCTTGCCTCACAAGCAGGAACTCGCAGACTTACCGAAATACACACACATACTCTTCTTGTCCGTCTCTGCCCTGTCCCACACTCGTCTGGCTGTTGACTGTGTGCTGACCTCATTTTGGACTAGAGACTGAGGAGCAGCTATTCCCACTCTTCTGCTTGGCTGCTGTGATTGCGTGTTCACATTGCAGTGTGAGAGCCGCCTGACTGTTGGTAGAAATGCTTTCATGGTAAGATGTCTCTTCCTGTAATCACAGGCTACTTCTGTCTTTTGACCTCTTATTTGTGCCTCCTTCAGTCTCTGACTCAAGTGACTCTCTGTTGGTAAGGCTGCTGTGTGGCTCATCCAGTACTCAGTTTCTAAAAGTCTTCTTGACTGTGCTGCATTGATTTCAGGCTGTCAGCATTTTGCAAAAGTTTCAGTCAATGAAATAAAACGGTGAAGTTCTCGCATGACTTAAACTCACTTTTTTTTGGTTTGTCCGTATAAAAATAAAGCGGTCATATTCCCTTTTTTTTCATTGACTGACACAAGGAGGTGTAGCTAGGCCTCATCGCTGATAATTCAAGTCACTAAAGTGGACACTGCGACTGTTATACTAAACAATATTATAACCTATTGTTATAATATTGTGTTATTGTTTTCTATTGGAGCATTTTTTTAAGCCTCCACGGAGTTGGTGCTTCAGTTTTAGTTTCCGAGAGTGTTATTTGGCACAAATTAGCATTTATCTTTGTGTGTTCATGAATGACTTCACCTGAAAATACCCCCTGTATTGTGAAGCCTCAGTGCTGATGCTATGACTGGTTCTATATTGGTATTTGAAGCCACAAGGAACTGTTTTGGATGAGAGGCTGCCCAGAACTGTTTGAATGATCCTTACATCACAGCAAGCCAAGATCATTGTCTGTTAAGTGGGATCTAGCAGGTGGTAATTTGCCACTAACACTTTGGCAGAGGATTGAGTAAAGGAATGTTAAACCAAGATAATAACTGAATACATTTGTAACAACAGGACTGAGGTTTGTTAAGAATGTAAGTTTTAAAAGAAAATGTAAAATATTTAAGCTGTCCCATGCTTAGATTAATCATTCTCATAAGGACTGGGTGGCTGTGCTTAACTCTGTCAGTTACACTTTTATCCAAATGTTATTTGTACAACAGTAGCAATACTTGTCGAGTACCAGTGAACCAAATATTGAAAATATTTAAATACAGGGCACTGTCTGATGCTCTTGCCATGTCATCTGTCATGTCCTATTGTAACCAAACACATTGTTTGAATTCATTTCAAACATTAGAAGAAACTCTCAGACTGTGTGTGCCATTTTTTTTATTTTTATTTTTATTTTTTTATTTTTTTTGTCTAGCCCCCGACATGCCGTCTTGCGTCATCTACCTGTATCACAGCAACAAACGAGCACCAGCATTTCATGGTCCAAAAATCCTCGAGAGGAGGCGATTGTAAAGAATGTTTCATGTTGAGGCCATGTGGGTAAGGGGGGGTAGGTGTGGTTATGTGTGGGTGGCTTATTTAGTCTTCAGCAATAGTCTTAAAAGGACATTCAAAGCTCTTCTTTGGATGTTGGCTGCTTTTTGTTCCGTTTTATCTCACTGATGCCACACTGCTCTATTTATGCTGCAGTCTGGGCTCTGAGGAGGCCAATCCATGACTGATGGTGTTCCACTGTGTCCTTTCCCTATCACTGCATTGGGAATGTGTTTGGGATGATTGTCATGGTGAAAAATAAAGCCATATCAATCAAATACTTTCCAGACAGTGTTGCACAGTGGATGAGAATCTGACGATACTTGTCTGTGTTCATAATTCCATCAATTTTGACTCGACCCCAACACCAGTGGCTAAAATGCAGTCTCAAGCCTTGATGGAGACTAAACTGTGTTTTACAGATGGCTCGTACCGCTCTCCTGACCACCTCTCTACATGCTGTTGATGATTTGAACCACAAATTTCAAATTTGATTAATCACTCCATTGGAACTGTTGCTACCTCAACCTTTTCTCCCTGTTTTCCGTCCTTAAGGAAAGGAAAATCTGAACAGCCACTCTTCCACTGAGGCCGTTTTTGATGAGGCTTCAGTGAACAGTAAACAGATCAACTGAATAACATGTATCTCTCAGTTCTTGTGTCAGGTCTTTCGATGGGTTATACTATACTATAAACACAGCAGTTTAAACCCCCCAAATTTGATTGTGTTCATCTGGACATAGCGTTTTCAGTGGGAGAAGCAGTTAACTCGTCTCATGAACTTCTGCCTGTGATTTCTAGTTGTTAATTTGAAATATAACATCGGTTTTAAAGTTATAGATATCAGTGATTCTTTCAGAATGGTTCTAAATTCTAAAATTCGAGGCGTTTCGAGTTCCAGAAACATTTTCCAAGTCAAGCTTTTCAGTAAGAGTTAGCATCAGCAAACTGTCCTTTTCCTTATGTGTTCATCCATATGACAGATACTGTGATGACAGACACAAATCATTGTCCAAGTGAGAGGGAGACTGTTCATGTGTGTTTAGACCCTTGTCATGATTGCCCACAGTTCATGTTCTAAAGCCAGTGTGCAGATAACTGCGTTGGTGGATTTGCATTTTTCAACTTCAAAGTCCCTGCAATACTACAGTGCATTAATGTGCCCTTAAGCGCATATGCATGAGTCTGTGTCTGTGCATTGGGTGGGGGTTGCTTGCGTTAATACTAGCTTGTGTATCTTTGATATGCTAACAGTGGTTGTCACGCTATCAGCGCCCTTCTCCATGCCACTGCCTCGCTTGCGTGAGATAAGAAGTTTGTGCCATGGTTTACAGTCCAGCTACATTTTAAGTAATTCCAGCTCCTTCTCACATCCAGTCTTCTGTGTGCTCAGAGCTGATGAAAATCACTGAGGTGGTGTTGAGGGTTGTTTTTTGCTGCTGAAGAATGATTCCACTAAACTAAACACTCTCAATCTGAAGAAGTTCAGGAAAGGACACTACATCTCCTTCCTTCATACTCACACTTTCTCTTATCGGGCCTCTCACATTACTCACCTGCTCCATTGGTGCTTCTCATCAGTTCTCTTGTCTCTTCTTTCCATTACGTTCCAACTCTTTTTCCCACCGCGGTGCTCTTCACTAACCCTCTTCACATCCAGCTTTTTCCTCACCCTTTAACTTTTTTGATAGTTTGCTTCTGCCTTGTCCTCTTCGTCTTTGATGTACAGTGAAAGGCACAGGCTGTTTTTTAGGTTTGTTTGAGCCGTACCCATTTTATTTATTTATTATTATTTTTTCCTGGATCAAGAGCTGAAACACTTTTAAACAAAATTATATTTGACATAGTTCTCAAAATTATCACGGCATTAGACATAGTCTTATTTTTGCTTCTCCATCAGAATTTTTCTTCTTTCATTCAGTGTGCTCGATTGCACTATATTGGTGTTAGTCAATGTGGATTGCCCGTGTGTGGGGCTGACAGCACGAGTATTTACTTGTACTCAGGTCTTTTTAAAACTGCTCATACTTTTACTGCAGATTTCTCATTGTGTAAAACAAAGTATTCATGTTTGCATTCGTTGGTCATTTCTGCCACCATGTTGTTGTTGTTGTTGTTGTTGTTGTTGTTGTTGTTGTTGTTGTTGTTGTTGTTTTTTTTGTTTGTTTTTTAAATATATATGTTGGTTGGTACGTTGGTTTTATGTTTCAGTAACAAAAGCTGCTTTTTTGGACACTGGAAAAACTTTCTTTCACTACAGTTGAGCTCACGGTCTCAGTACTGTGGGTGAAATGCTTGAACTTACAAAGAGTGTGACGGAGTTGTGGATAATATGAAGGATCAAAGCAAAACATTTGAATTGAGGATGGTGTTTTGTTTTTTTTGTTTTTTTTTAAAGTAGTTGAGTTACTTGATGAATCGTTGCAGCCCCGTATTAAATAGACTCCTCATTTGTCTGGAACTGGTTCCATGTGGCATATTTGGTAGTTGCAAGCAATGTTCCCTCTAAGCTGCGCACGTGTGCAATTGTGCACTGCTGGCACAGTCTCTGCGCACAGAAAATCTGCATTGCGCACAAAAAAAAAATCTAACCTGAATTGAAATTAAAATTAATACTTTAACAATTCTGTTTTGCAGTGTTAGTCAGTGACTGGCTGCTCCCGTATGGGATTAGAACGATCCCACCTTATCCCATAGTCCAGCCAATAATGCGATTCACATTCGTATACGCAGCCAATCAACGTCGTTGACAGGCTATGACAGCGTCCTTATGTGCCGACACCGGTGTTTTAGCTAGCAAAGCGGCTGATGTGGAGTGAAACCACGATAATGATAACATGTACAACCATTGGAGATATGAACAGGACAGACGGAACAATTGACGGAAAAAGTGTGGACTTTATACCAGTTTTTAAATTGCGTTGATAGGCCACGTAAAACCAGAGTTGTCATTAAAACAATATGCAATGTTTGGTTTCCTTCCTGAACACCATCGTTGTTTATATTTACTGTGGGAAGAAACGGTAAAAACGGCGTTTTATAAGAAAAAAGGCTCGAAAGCACTCTCCGCCTGGGAGCAAGAACAAAACCAAAAACACCCCCACCCTTTCCTATTGGTCGAAAAAAGTACCATGTCGACCAATCAAAAAATGACATGGCAACGTGGCATTTAGTTGTTTAGAAACGGGGGGAAGTTTTAGGAGTGACGGCGGTGTTTTGAGATGTGAGAGATTTGAGACGTTTAGCGCAAATCTTATGTAGTTGGTGTGTAGTGTAGTCAATAGATTTGTTGTGTGTGTGTGTGTGTGTGTGTCAGAACAATGAGGCGACTGCTGAATATTACAGGAGTGATACATCTCCTGTTGTCAGGCCTGCAGGTATCAGGCTGTTGTTCTCCTTTATCTCATAGTGGACAGATTATTTTTTGGAGTGGCACAAATAATTTGTGTGGCATCAAATTTGATGCAGAACAGCTGATTGTTCTGTAAATAGTTTGAAATGTTTATTTAAAAAACGCCTTTGCTGCATTTAAAAAAAAAAAAAAAAAAAAAAAAAAAAAAAAAAAAAGCTGCAAAAAACATTGTTTGCCAAACTGAGTTACTTTTTTTGAGGAGTAACTATATAATTATTTACCCAACATTGGTCATTACATACTATATTTTGCAGACAGAGTTACAGGACTCTCTCACAGACCACAGACTCATAATACAAGTCAGAGCTTTATAAAAAAGAAAAAGAAAGTTGTTTTTGAAATTGGAGTTCAAGTTATTTTTACTTCCAATAGTGTTAACATAGTACACAGGCCAATGGCTAGATTTTTACATTTTCATTGTAAATGGGCTAAAGCAGTTTAAAAGTAGTCTAACATAAATGTAAATGCTGTAATTTGATTATTTTAATAAACCATGTAACTTGGTTGGATTCGATGCCGGCGTGACCACAGTGCACACGTCTGATGTCGCTCACAGTGGTCCATGGGATCGCTCAGGGAGTTTGTGTGTTCGCTCAGACACGTGAAAAATTAGAGGGAACATTGGTTGCAAGTAATTAATATGGAAATGGGGAGCTTGTCTCTCTTCATGGATTGTAGTCATAATGGAGGTTCTGCAAATGAAACTGTCATTAAATGTGCATGTGGAGAGTGTTGTCGGAGCGGCTGCTTATTCATCACTGACATTTTTCTTGGATCTCATGTCTCCTTTTACTTCTGCAATTCATGTTTACTTTGTGATATTTAGACTAACATGAAACGAGCGAAAAAATTTGAGAATTTTCCTTTTTTTTTCCTGGGATCCGATGTATAGCTTGGCAATTTGATTTTCCATCATTTCATCATTATGCCTTTGTTATCAGTTGTAAGTCACTCCTTTCCTATACTGGCATGCTTTTGTGCTTCCCTAACAGCCCAAACTTACATGGTTTATTTCAGAATGAAGGAGGAAAGAGCTTTTGGTCTACAAGATATATATTTTTAAATGAATATGGTCCAAATCAGCTCACAATTAATCTCTTCCTGAAAGGGACACTAAACAACCCCAACCTCCTACCAATACATAAAAGTAAGCATTTTCATTGTTTGGATCTCAAAATGAAAGGTTTTAATTTATCAGTACTACTGTTTCACTCAATTTCAACAGATAACATTCTTCTGTTTTACTACAGAGATTAGAACACACATTGACAAATTGGAATCTAAATACCAAATGTAAATGAAGAGTATTCCTAACACACAAGTTAATTTTGGAGTTCCACAGGGTTTAGTGTTAGGACAAATGCCTTTTATAGTGTAAGTCCTTTCCTTAATCGGTGGTCTTAGAAAACACTGCATACGCTTTCATTGCTATCCACAAATCCAGATGATACAAATCAACTAGTCAAACTACAGGCATGGATGACCTCCGATTTCCTGCTTCTAAGCTGACGTTTTTGTACTCGGCTGTTTTTGTTTTGTTTTTTTTTTAAACCAGATATTTACTTGAGATGGCATTACTCTGGTCTCCAGTGATGCTGTGAGGAATCTTTAAGTCATTGTTGACCAGGATATGTCTTTCAGGTTCGAGCCCCGGCTTGGACAGTCTCAGTCGTTGTGTCCTTGGGCAAGACACTTCACCAGTTGCCTACTGGTGGTGGTCAGAGGACCCGGTGGTGCCAGTGTTTGGCAGCCTCGCCTCTGTCAGTGCTCCCCAGGGCATCTGTGGCTACAATGTAGCTTGCCATCGTGTGTGTGTGTGTGTGTGTGTGTGTGTGTGTGTGTGTCTCTGAATGTAGTGTAAAGCGCTTTTGGGGTCCTTGGGGACTAAGTAAAGCGCTATACAAATACAGGCCATTTACTACTTCAGTGGCTCCCTGTTAAATTCATAATTCCTCTCGTGACATGCAATATTTTAAATGAGGCCCCATCATATTGTAAAGACTTTACTTTTCCTTATCCTAACAAAGTACTTCCTGGTGTATTTAAAAGTCGAGTGGGAGGCAGAGCCTTCAGTTTTCAGGCTTCTGAAAGCTTTCTGTGGAACCAGCTCCCAGTTTGGATTCAGGAGACAGACATACTCTACTTTTAAGATCAGGCTTAAAACTGAGAATAGGGAAAAAATGAGACTGAGTTGTTCAAAATCAAAAGATTAGCAAATTAGTTTCATTTGTTGACTATTACTTTGAAAGGATTTAAGCTGTTTGCGTGGGTTCTCTCCGGGTACTCCGGCTTCCTCCCACTGTCCAAAGACATGCACTTAGTGGGGATAGGTTAATTGGTTAATCCAAATTGCCCATAGGTGTGAATGTGCGAGTGAATGTGAGTGCAAATGGTTGTCTGTCTCTGTGTGTTGGCCCTGCGACAGACTGGCGACCTGTCCAGGGTGTACCCCGCCTCTCGCCCTATGACAGCTGGGATAGGCTCCAGCGCCCCCCCGCGACCCTGAACAGGATAAGCGGACGCGAATGGATGGATGGATGGATGGATTTAAGCTGCATTTAACTGTGTTAAAAGTTTCATGATCTCTTCATCTGTTTTACTCACATCTATGACTGTCTCCCTTGGTGGGTCACTACTAGTTATTATTCTGTACTTTCCCTGGAAGAACCCTGCAGAGTTGTTTCCTCAGAAACTCTAGGGGAGTGTGAAAAACACTGTGGAGGGATTGCGCACGGAGTAATGCCAGTGCAAAATATTTAGAACAGCTAAGTCATTCGAGGGAAACTCTGCACCTGTGTTTAGAAGTAGCTTCAGGCTTTCAGTTTGCTTGCTGGGAAAGCTCAGCATGCTACGTTCTCTTACAGGCTTATAAAATATGAATTGCGTCACAATTGTGTGCTTTGTGAAGGAGGAATTGGCTAAAAGCAAATGCATCCTGCGTGATTTCACAGGAAGTCAGCAGCAAATTTAAGCAATTCGGCTCTCCTTCTCTGTTAAAGCTGAGTTCTTAAATGATTCTTCACAGATTGTTTGATCAAAAATGTTGTAGGTGCTTTTGAGTGTGTCATGTGTTTTACTTTCTAAAGTTATTTTTTTCCCTCCCCAAATATGTAGTAGATGGGTCAGTCCATGAACCAGATGTCGTCTTCTCAGCTTTTTGGATAATAGTGTAAAGGCAGACAAGTCACATGTTTAGACTGCTGCAAACTCGGTACATGGTGTACAAATGACTGCCAAGGTATCAAGTGGCAAATAAACAGTTCCACATGGTGTAACTTAAATGTCACTCAAATGTCAAATCACTTTCATTACCAAAGTAACTTTTGATATTGAGGTTTTGCAGACATGGGCCGCTATGACGCTAACTTGTATCCCACTATGGATGTGTGACAACTTAAGATCCAGAGAATAAGGCCCCAGGTTTACAGAGAGGATGGTGGCCATCTGCCAACCACTAGTCATGAGGGGGGGAAAAAAATCAGTTGTGTGTGGCAGAAGGGTGATGGCAGAAAATAAGGCCTCGGTCATGCAGGCCAAGACACCACTCAGTGACCCCTGGTTAACCACCTGTCACTTGGGGAAAAATGTGTATACCTCCAGTAGCCTCCTTGTGCATGTATGCTTTGGTTGCCAGTGTATTGTGGTTGTAGTTTAAATGTAAGTGACCGACTACTAACAGTCTACTAGCACTGTTGAGTTGTAGTGAAACTGAAGTGACAAAAATTGGAAATAGATGCAACCGTCAAAGTAAAAGCTGTGTATCAGAGCTGCAGCTTACCTTTAGGGTGAACCTTCCCAATTTTACTGTTTGCACTTTTTAATGTTTTACCTCTGCCCAACTAATAGACAGTGACTGTTTGCAGGTCAACATAATATACTATAGACAGTGACTGTTTGCAGGTCAACATAATATACTATAGCCAACCCTGGCAGTCTGCTAGCAAACAAAGCAATCACTAGGATGTTTTCGGTGCAGCACTTTGCCAGTAATGTCAGCAGCACTTTGCCTTGCAGCCTTGATGACCAGCACATGACCTTTTTTTTTTTTTTTTTTTTTAAATTAATTAATTTTTTTATACATGGTTGAAGTTCTGGTTTGGCTCGCGTACATGCACAGAATCTGCATAAGAGAACAACAAGCACTGGCAGCTACAGTCCATAGCAGTGCAGCTGGTTTCTGACTGGGATGAGGAACTCTCTTTAAAGGCAGCTGAATGAAGTACCTGACAGTGGATGAACTAACTGGCTGCACCAATCAGATGTACACTGTTAAAGTAGCTTTATACAAAATAGTCCAAGAATAAAAATAAGGAGCTGAAAATGAATGTGTCATGGGTAACTCTTTTAAATTAATTTTGTGTTTTCTTACATTTCAGGAGTGTTGTTTCCCCTGGTTGAAGACGGTACTTTCCAACCAGACTCTGCATTACCATTGCGCCCATGAGGTAACGTCAGGACTTACCGGCCCCTCATTATCACCCTTGGTCCATCCATTTCCCTCCCCTCTGACCCTTCCTTCCTTGCACCTTCCCAACCATGGGCCAAAAGATCTCTGGAACCATTAAGTCAGTCGACGTACGTGGAGAGCCATCATACAGGCCTGTTCGACGTGAACTGCGGGGCCCAGATTTCTGTCGGCCACCTAGGCTGGACTTGTTGCTGGACATGCCCCCTGCAAGCCCAGAGACTCAGCTTCAGCACGCCTGGAACCCTGACGACCGATCACTCAATGTCTTTGTTAAGGAGGATGACAAGCTGACGTTCCACAGACACCCTGTAGCACAAAGCACAGACTGTATCCGAGGTAAGGTGGGATATACAAGGGGCCTCCATGTATGGAGGATTCACTGGCCAGCCAGACAGAGAGGCACCCACGCTGTTGTGGGAGTGGCCTCTGCTGAAGCGCCTCTACACTCGGTGGGCTACACAGCCTTGGTGGGCTCAGACTCGGAGTCCTGGGGCTGGGACTTGGGTCGGAACAGACTCTACCATGATGGGAAGAACCGGCCTGTTTCCACATCAGCACCCACATATCCCTCTTTCCTGGAGCCAGATGAATCGTTTGTGCTTCCGGACTGTCTGACAGTGATACTAGACATGGATGAAGGCACACTGAGCTTCATGGTAGATGGACAGTACTTAGGAGTGGCTTTCAGGGGGCTGAAGGGCAAGAGACTCTATCCTATCGTCAGCGCTGTGTGGGGGCACTGTGAAGTGTCGATTCGTTACGTTAACGGACTAGATCGTAAGTACAACACTGTGTTTTCTGCACTTTAATCTTTGAAATTATTTTTCTGACAAGCTGGCACAAAAGGTTCTGTTCAGTAGGGCTGGGCCATATCATACCGTTCACGGTAATACCGGTATAATGTTGGGCAACGATAAGAAAATGCCATAGAATATGGGTAAAACGCACATGCACAGTGCCTTTGTTTTCATATGCACATGGCGGAAAAAACGTGGCAGCGACAGAGAATGAAAAAGGCGAAAGCGGATCGTTGAATGAAACCGATGAACCAGAATTGGTTTGTAAAAATGCTGCAACTTCAGTGATGTGGAACTGGTTTAGCTTTCGTCCGTCAGATACACAACAAAGCACTATTTTTGGTAGAGCATGCTAGCGGGCCGTCGTTATTACCTTGTTTTTTGGAAAATGCGGAACACTTAAAATCAATCCTTTGATTTTTCTGAAAGTCGACAGTGCCCCTTATAATCCCGTGTGCCTTATGTATGAATTCT